>NC_039260.1:11216459-12416459 GCF_003368295.1 Carassius auratus
GCTGTATTTCTGAAGAAAGACTTGCATGTTATATGCCTGATAAAGCAGCGTGTGAGCGTACCAGCTCTGCTTTGTTTACAGCTGTTAAAAACCTATTTCTCGCGCTTTATGTCTATGCTTTAAAACATCTCCTGCTGGCAAAGGATGAATTTGCATTTTCATTAAGTCCGCCTGATCCACACAGCAAACATATTTT
Organism: Carassius auratus; assembly: GCF_003368295.1. NCBI lineage: Eukaryota > Metazoa > Chordata > Actinopteri > Cypriniformes > Cyprinidae > Carassius > Carassius auratus. The sequence continues at coordinate 11,216,656 of NC_039260.1, forward strand.
GTTTGTTATCAAAAAATATCTACTCTAGAGGGACTTGGCTGTTGTTATTGATTCTATTTGGAAGTCTACCGGAAGTTAAGTTTCATGAGTTTCCTGTTCCGCATTAAAGTGACTCTGAAAATATTAGTGTGTTTTCACCGGATCACAAAAACTGTTCAACAAGGTAGGTTAATTAATTTTCAGCTTCAAACGAAGATAAGTAAAAGTAGAATATAATTGTTTGTTTTGCACAAAATGTTATTAATTGTTTATTGTTTTAAATGTTTACTCAATGATTACAGCCACTGATTTGCCAGAGGTAGCCTATCGTTAGAATACGCTACAAAAAAGCAGCTGTTAAATATTTTCTTATATTCCTCTGTTTTGCTATTAAAAGTATGTCATTTGATAAGTATGTCGTTTGAAGTTGTGTAGCATATGGTGGCACAAACTTGCTCACTGTATTGTAAGATTGTAAGGTGAGAAATGAAGAACGATTTAAAGACTCTTGTGTTCCTGTAGCTCAATTGGTAGAGCAAGGTTGGGGGTTCGATTCCCCGGGAACACATGATATGTAAAAATGTATAGCCTGAATGCACTGTAAGTCTCTTTGGATAAAAATGTCTGCTAAATGCATAAATTTAATTTTAATTTTAATTTTAATTTTAATTTTAATTTTAACTTAATTTAATTTTCTTAATTAGTAACTACTATTTAACTTGTTTTTTCTCCTTAAAAAAGGTGTCACATGGAAGTGCATGACAGCATACAGTTCATGTGGAGAAGCTGTTTGTTTGTAATGAATATATCTGTTACAAATCAGCAGAGTTTGATACTTGCACTTTTTTTTCCTAGTTTGCAGATCGCTCTTCTAATGGGGAAAACTTACATTTTCTCAAGTTATATATGAGGCCACTATTGCACACATGCATGAAGACATTGGTAAACATTCTCAGAATTACCTTTTGGTTATGCAGGGGATGATGACCAACAGAGTGTGTACATTATCAGTGTAATAGTTAAACAAATCATCTGCAAAATAAAAAACTTGTATAGCATACTATTTGATACAGATGTTGTATTATTTAACCAGATTTAAAGTGTAACTATATTGTGTTCCTGAAATACACAATTTTGGAATAAAGATAATCAAAGGTAATCAAACCAAGCACAACCTAATAAAACATATTTCATGGATAAAGGGTGGATATTCTACTTATATTAAAAACATGTGTCTTTCTTGAATGGCTTATTTTGCAATGGTTATAAACTATGGTCCCATTGATTTGGAAGCATGTTTCTTCAACCAACATTTAGACCGATTTAGTTGAGTTTGTTCATGGTGTGTAAATCTCTGTTTGCCATTTGTTCACCACAAAGTGCACCACAATGCAGTATATGATTAAAGACAATGTGTATAAAGACATTTTTACAACTTTTTTTTTTTTTTTTTTTTTTTTTACTATATAGTGCATTTTATCTACTAAATGTATCATTTTTGGGATAAAAAAGAGACATTAAGAATGTCCATATTCCAGTTCATGTGTGTATTAAAAAAACATTCAGCTTTCACTTTGTTATTAAAACCTTTTTTTTTTTTTCTTTTTTTTTTTCTTTTTTTTTTTGAATGATTGAGCAAATGATTAGGAATGACACAGAATAATCATCATGCATTTTATTTTGGCATAACAGATACATTTTGGCAAAGTTATTTAATGACATTTTGAGGACTCTTATTTATGTAAAATAAGAATATTATAAAAATGCTTAATTGTTGTAGGCTCATTTGTAGCATAGCCTACCTCAGTTAATCATTACGACAATCACTAACCATGACACAATCTATAAATTATGGTTTCATGGAATTATTGCATTAACACGAAACAGGAAACTCATGAATAATCATGTACCTGTATGCTCCGCCCAGTGACACCAAATATCTGAGAAGGGTATAACTGCAACCTGGAGATCTCCAAATAGGGGGGGAACTCCAAAACGGTCTGGGAGCTCCAAAATAGGGTGTGGCTTCCTCTCATTGACAGACAGGCGCATGACATTCATGCAAAATTTCCCCCCAATCCACTTTAGTGCAAACTCCGCCCCACAGCTGATTCTGAAGTTTTTATTGGTTGTGTCAGTTAAAATGTTTCCTACACTATGCAGAACAAAAAATGCTAACCCCTAAAACCTACCCAACAGTTTACCTTAACCATTGAAATTGAGTGAGTTTTTCGGCATGCCTCCTCCACCCCAACTCCTATAAAATCTATTTATCCCAAATTAGGGATAGGGGGAGTTATTTGGGTTCGGGCTATGCTTCGGGCCTGTACCCCATCCCCCAGGACAGCACACTAAAATATGCCTACTATTCACCTACTTTGAACTATTAATGTGTTATATATATATATATATATATATATATATATATATATATATATATATATATATATATATATATATATATTCCTGTGATGCAAAGCTGAATTTTCAGCATCATTACTCCAGCCTTCAGTGTCACATTTAACATCCAGTCTATCACATGATCCTTTAAAAATCATTCTAATATTCTGATTTATTATGAGTGTTGGAAACAGTTCTGCTGTCTAATATATTTGATGAATAAAAGGTTAAAAAGAACTGCATTTATTCAAAAAAAAAAAATAAAAAAATATATATATATATATATATATATATATATAATTATAATAATATATATTCTAATAATATATTTGCTTTACTATCACTTTTTATCAATTTAACACATTCTTGCTGAAAAAAAGTATAGATTTTATTAATATATATATATATATATATATATATATATATATATATATATATATATATATATATATATATATATATATATATATATATATATATATATATATTAGGGGTGTAACGGTTCACAAAATTCACGGTTCGGTTCGGTTCGATACACTGATGTCACGGTTCGGTTCGGTACGGTTCGGTACGTTTTAGATACAGCAAAAAGAAAAAATTGGCAGATAAATTTCCTTGATTTTTATTTAAATGTTTTATTTATTAAAACTAACAAAGTATGTGTTTTTTGTTTTTTTTTTACATTGAACAATGATGGAGCTATTCTTTACCCATCTTCTATGGTGTTTTCTTAGCAGCATACTGTATAAAACAAAAATAGCTCCTTATAAAGATTTTTTACAAATTAAATGTAATATTGTTGTAGTAGTTATGAACAAATACAAAGATGTAACTCTTTTTATATTGAACTCTATAACTCTTTATATTGAGTGTGTTTTTACTCAGTTGGTTCTCTATTTGGGCTTATGTTTTTTGGAACAAAGCAGGAATTACGGTCTGGCTGAAATGGGCTCGTGAAGGAATATTGTAATGGGGCTCAATTACATTAAGCATGTTCTTAAAACCTGCGTTTTCCACTACAGAGTAAGGTCTCATATCCGCGGCTATAACGTAAATGCACCATTCGCTGCGGTGATGTCCGTATACGGAGCCCAGGACGTCACCTGTAGGAGAAAAAAAATCAATCCGTGGCGACGATTTTGCAATCCGTCCCCTCAGTTTATAAACCGTACTCACGAATTCATAAACTGTTCACTCGATTTAACAAATCGTGCCCACCAATTTCCAATCCGTGCACTCAGATTTTGTAAACCGTATCCTCGGTTTTTGAATCCGTACTCACGAATTCATAATCCGTGCGCACGCTTTCGCAATCCGTTCCCTCGGATTTGTAAACCGTACTCACGGATTCATGCAGCAAACTCCTACGTGTTAACATACAGTTTTATTGAATATTATTATGTGGAATAGGTTTACAGCAAAGTGTCTTAAGTGATTCTCTATCAAGTGTAGTACGAGGTGGAATACAAAGATTTAATAAGAAAGATGCGCATTAAAATCTTGTTCAATTGCTGATAATCTATAATAGCACTTGATTATTATTGTGCAATAAACCTGGCATTGTGACTGACTCTGGAGTAATTTTTTCCTCTTTTGTAAGTTATTTTGGATAAAAGATTCTTATGCATAACCTGTTTAATAATATATAATAATGATACAAATAAAAATAAAGTTATTTTTTATAATTTTAATTTGTAGGCTAAATAAATGAGTACAAGACAGTAAAAATGTTTGTCATAAAATAATTTGTGAATTGCTTTATTTTTAAATAACCTTTGACAGTTTTGGAAATGCTTGTGTACAATTTTTTCTTAACATGAAGACTTATTTTTGTGATTTTATTATACTAAGCTCCACCCACCTCACCCCACCTGCCGGAGTTAGATGCATGTTTCACTGTTAAGTGTAAAATGCGTGTCAGTTTTCAAATCCGAGGGAACGGATTGCGAAAGCGTGCGCACGGATTATGAATTCGTGGGTACGGATTCAAAAACCGAGGGTACGGTTTACACAATCTGAGCGCACGCATTGGGAATTCGTGGGCACGGTTTGTTAATCCGTGGGTACGATTTGTTAAACCGAGTGAACAGTTTATTAATTCATGAGGATGGTTTATAAACTGAGGGGACGGATTGCAAAACCGTCGCCACGGATTGATTTTTTTTCTCTCCTACAGGTGACGTGCGGGGCTCCGTGGTACCGAGCCTTCAGCGCGTACTGAGTGAGCGAGCGCCTGACTGAGTAGCCTAACATAAACATATAAGTGTGTTTTTTTTATTCTTCGGGGGTGTCAGGGGCGTTGCCTGTTACGTCGTTTGGGTTATTGGGCTACCTTGTTGAACGCATAACATTATATTTCACACACCTTTTTTATTTTCCAAATTTAATTAATTAGTCCAACGAACCGTTCGGTACATAATGCGTACCGCGTACCGAACCGAAAGCCTCGTACCGAACGGTTCAATACGAATACACGTATCGTTACACCCCTAATATATATATATATATATATATATATATATATATATATATATATATATATATATATATATATATATATATATATTACATGATAAAAAAAGCTAAAATCTTTGTTATTTCTGTTGTTATTCTTTGTACTGTTAATGTGTTTTATTAAAGCGTGATCATAGTCTTTCCTGTGAAAATACTTCAGATCAAACAGACATAAAAATGGTGGACTAAATCAACCCTTAAGCTTTTAATATTCTAGTTAAAGATTTCAACTTGTCTTGCCAGTTCTGTAGAGCTCAAAGGCTCTTTCTGAAGCAACCCAATACAATGAGAAAAACCCTGACGGCTTTCCATGTACCTGGAGAACAGTTCTCCTCGAATAACACATTTCATAAAGAAATCGTGTCATTACATATATCTTGGTATTTGTAATGCAGTGTCATTCTCTGGTAAATGAGAGTAATATTTCGGAATATATTAAACTGTTAAAGTTTCACACCCTGACAGACATGCTTTTATCTTGTGGGAATGAGAAGGAAATGTAATAGTATCTTTTAAGGTTAAAATACCTCAGCCAACCACTAAATGTCACTGTGGAGCTGTGAAATACAGCTGCCTTCACATCTACGCCTCACTGACAGTAACTACAGCACAAATGCTCACACATGAAAAGCTTATTAAATAGAAAGAAAACATGCCTTATAAATCCATTTTCACAAAGTTTTCATATAGTGTGTTACGTCTGCATTGTAAGTTATGTGGATATATCCATTAATTGTACTTCTTTGTCTGTTGCTTCGGAGCTTTGAATCCTTTTCTATTCACTCTTCATGTTTAATGATTTTTGCTGGTCTTATTGTCAATTATTAATCAGTACACACTATCCCAAAGACAAAAAAGCATGCTCTGCCTCTGAGGACAATTTCTTTTTGGCTGACATCTCCCAGCCCTCTTATTTTTCTCAAATAACATTGTATGATGCATGAGATAAAGCTGTGCCCTACCTTATTTTAAATTGAATATACTTTTTTATTCAGAAAGTGTCATGTTGTGGGACAGTTAGTTTCATATGCTGCAGTGTCATTAGCAAAAGAAGACAAAACTCTTTGAAAATCTGAATCGATTAAACTAACCTTACATGATACTTTCAGGGTTTGAAATTAACTACCAGTTTTTCAGAATTTATGCTGAACCAGATTTTCTTAATCATGCCTTAGATTTAAATATTTTTATTATTATTAAGTTTTGAAACACTAAATGGCTTTCAGTTTTACAATAAATCATTGTTTGTGGATAGGATGAAAATAAAATGGATAACACTTTATTAGTTGCGTATTAGCATGCATATAACTAGACCATTAGCCATGTATTAATGCTAATTTAGCATATAATAATGCCTTATTCTACATGACCTCATTCTACATCCCTAATTCTACCCAATACCTAAGCTTAACAACTACCTTTTACGACCTATTAATAAGCAGCAAATGAAGAATTTATAGAGGTAAAAGTCATAGCTAATCATTAATGTATTACCTATTCTAACAAAACTTCTCTGACTTCTCTAATAAAATCACATTTATTTTATTGTAATTTTCAAATATGGCTTATTCTAAACTGAATGTATGATTGCAAACGCATTGAAAAACATAGACTTACTGAAATCGGTGTATTGAAGCCCCTCTTCCTTTAAAAAAAAAAACTTTCCATTGATGTATAGTTTGTTAGGTTTGGATAATATTTGGCCGAGATATAATTATTTGAAAATCTGGAATCTTAAGGAGCAAAATAATCAGAAGTTGTCCAAATGAAGTTCCTAGCAATGCATATTACTAATCAAAAATTAAGTTTTGATATATTTACTGTGGAAATTTACAAAATATCTTCATGGAATATGATCTTTACTTAATGTCCTAATGATTTCTGGCATAAAAGAAAATTCGATCATTTTGACCCATACAATATATTTGTTGGCTATTACAAATATACCTGTGATACTTATGACTGGTTTGGTGCTCCATGGTCAGATTGTTTCTTTGTTATGCTGATGTTGGAAGCTCCTGGTTGGACAACATCATTTATGCATCATAACCCACTAAACTGGCAAGAGTGTTCATATGCATTTTCTGACATGGTTGAATTTCACCTGCTTTCTTTTATTTCAAATTCTGGATACTATTCTGTCAGATTCTGCTATTCTGCTCTTGTGACTGTGGTTTACCACATCGTTGTCTCTTTTAGGGCACCTAACCGAACACCCCATGTCACTGTTACCTCATTCTGTTAAAGACAATTGACAGCTAAGACAGGAAAAGGACGAATTCAGATGCTGACCTGCTGGTCTTGAGTACAATATGCAGTCAATGAGGGGAGGGCTGGGTATCCTGTGACACAGCAAGTGTGGAGGGAGGGGGTCCCTGCTTTGTCCCTGTCAGTGTGCAGAAGACAGTGTGCTCATTTATGTGTTTTAAGAGAACTGAACTTCCTACATTTCCTCACGGACGGGTGGGAACAGGAAGGTAGAAGTTATATCCGCCCATTCCCTGTCTGTAAGAGGTCAAAGTCACATTTGTCATACCCACGAGTCTGGCACTCTCACTTTCTGCTGACCTCTGACTCACTTTACCTATATGCTAATAGACTATAATGCACATTAGTACACGTTTTATGTCTGTATCCTTTTCACCTTGGTGAGTAGTGAGGATAGTGTATTGCTTATTTGGACCAATTTGCAAAAACAAATTCAAAAATACATGTTTGTATTTTAATTTTTTGTTTGTGTTACCGTTTCACGAAGTGTTAGACCATTTGACTGTTTTTACTTAGTTTAGTGATAACATTTATCACGATAATTAAAAAGAGAAAAAATCTAATTTAAAATCACTAAAGTGATTTAAAGTGGTGATAAGTGATTGTGTAAAACTTTATGTACTGCAAGTGTTATTTTGTTGTTCTGTTAAAACGAAATATTTACATTTGCAAGGAAATACATTTTTACAACAATTTCATGTAGATTTAAAAATAAGTATCATGATTTAAATCTTTCTGTGATTTCAAAAATGCCTTTGATGTCAATCATTTGATGTTTATGTAAACAATTGCTTTTTTCTTTTTTTTAAATACTAAGTATTAATTTATTTATAAATATATAGGTTGATTGTACAATTCATTTTTATGTTGGATTAGATACTTAAACTTTAAACTGAGTCAAATTGTTTAACGTATTTGTAATTTAACTTATACAATTTCTGACTACTTTTTTGTTTGTTTTTTTAAGTACCACATTTGAGTGATGAATCCATAAACAGTTCATTGAATTTAAGTAACTAAGCAAAAAGTATTGTGTTAAATCGGACATACTAATGCTAAGTAGCAGACTGGAACAAAGAAAATAAAAGAATTGGCGCTATAATATTGGTAGTGAACATGAAAGTGAACACTGACTCACTGACACATATAGTAAACTGCTGTTAGGAGCAGGACACTGTGACCAAATTTCCTTTTATTTACTTCACACAGCTTACCAAATGGCAATTAGACAATAAAGAAGCATCAGTAATACAGAACAAGATTACCAAACACACACACACACACCCCGATATACTAAATGCTGTACAGCATACACGCACTGAAACACATGCTTTGGTTAATAAATGCACTTTAATTCCACTTAAATTTTTGATCTTGTGGCAAATACCATCTTGAGTGGAAATAGTGAAACCAGGAAATTAAAGTGGGGATATTTTGCAAGTAGTCGGCATAGAAAAATGGCAAAAAAAAAACATTATGTACAAAATATGTACAATGGCGCTATATACATCCAAGTAAAATATAAAAATCATACATCTTGTACATCTCCAACATGACAATTTTTAAAGATGTCAGCTGGCACTTTTTCAGTCGGTGGTGCTATCTTTCGCCATAATTCCTTCAAATGTCAATCACAGACACTAATATACTGTTTTTACATGAGTAAAAAAAAATAAAAAATCAGGGAGTTCCAATAATGTGCATGGCTTTGTGGAAATTTATGGCAAACACAGTCATACATATAGACTTACAAGCTCACAAACACTCGCACACTAACAATCAAACAAATGTGTACAAATATATTGGGCACAAATGTAAACACAAGAAAACACAATTAAATATCCAGAATTCAAAGAAGTTGAATTGCTGGCCTTAAAAACACTTGCTTTTCTTTCAAACACATTTTTCAAGGAACCAGACAGGGTCCACAATTAATGCTTGCCAAGTGCAAAATGTGGGGGTAAATAATGTAAATATTTTAAACTGATGGAAATTACGTGAGCGATTAAAATCAAACGGTCTAAAAAATAAGCCTCAAAAACGCAATTTATGAAATGACCAAAATTTTGTGATGCTATATATGGCCCTTGACCACAAAACCAGTAATAGGGTTAATTGTCTGAAACTGAGATTTCTACATACCTTATTTTTCGGACTATAAGTCGCACCTGAGTATAAGTCGCATCAGTCCAAAAATACGTCATGATGAGGAAAAAAACATATGTAAGTCGCACTGGACTATAAATCGCATTTATCTAGAACCAAGAACCACGAGAAAAACTTTACCGTCGACAGCCGCCAAAGGGCGCTCTATGCTGCTCAGTGTACACTACAGGAGCAATGAGCCACATAGAGCGCCCTCTGGCGGCTGTCGACGGTAATGTTTTTCTCTTGGTTCATGTCAAATTAATTTTGATAAATAAGTCGGGCAAACTATGAAAAAAAGTGTGACTTATAGTCCGGAAAATACGGTACAAGGTTTCCATTGATGTATGCTTTGTTAGCATGCTTTGTTGAATCTGGAATCTGAGGGTGCAAAAAAAATCGAAAAACTGAGAAAATCACCTTTAAAGTTGTCCAAAGAAGTTCTTAGCTGTGAATATTACTAATCAAAAATTATGTTATTATATATTTACAGTAGGAAATGTACAAAATATCTTCATGGAATTAGATTTTTACTTAATAATCATAATACTTAAAAATCAGTAATTTTGACCCATACAATGTATTTTGGCTATTGCTACAAATATACTTGAGTTACTTATGACTGGTTTTGTGCTCCAGGGTCACATATTTTGTAACTTTAGATTTTTATGTGCAGTATCATCTCATGAAAAAAAAGTTAAATAATACAAATGGGAAAACGTATATCTAAAAACATATTCTATTAGAATAAAGGAATTTCATGAAAATAAATACAGTGTCATGACTGATTAAAAAGGTTTATGGCTATTAAATATTCTCAGTTTACCCACCATTGGCAAGTGTGTTAAAATTTTGGACCCTGTCTGTCAGTTTCTTCAGCCCGTGACTGTGCCAAAATTCCCTTCCCAGTTTCAACCCCCTCAGATCTCTATAACTCCGAGGTCAAGGTTCACCAGCAGAGGCATCAACCACGACAGATCCTCCGAACTAAGAAGTCAGGTTCCTTCCCAGCAGTCAAAGTGCGGTCACACCTCCAGTTCCTGGTTCTCTGCATAGTGGAAACGGTTTAGTTTTTCCCGTTCGCGGTTGCAAATGTCCAGCTTGGGCCCGTGGGCTTGTTTTAGAGCTGGAGAGGGCGCAGGTGAGGGATGTGTAAGCTCAATCTCTTCACTGCAGAGCACTGGCATGGGCACAGTGGGCACTGAGGTGGGCACCGTTTGGGCAGGAGGCAGCAGGGCCACGCTGTGGTCGAGGTTACGGATGAGAGTGCAGAACTGCCGCTGGTTGTTGATGGCGTTGTCCTCAGGTGCTGAAGTACGTAACTGCGCTTTGGTCCGGTGGCGGCGGTGCAGGCGGGACAGCAGTAGAGCACACACAGAGCAGCTGCCTGCCACAAGCAGGGCAAATACCCCCACCAACACCATATAAACACTGAACCCACCTCCACCTGGGTCTGACACTGCACCTGAATATAAAGAAGAGAGGCAAAGATCATGCTGAAGAAGTGCAAGTCAACTTTTCATGCTCAATATTTATGCTCCTAACCTTGGCAGTGGGGTTCATGGCATGGATCCTTCAGGCTCTGGCAATCATTTCCAAAGTAACCCTCAGGACATGTGCACTTGTAGCCCCCTTCTGTACTATGGCATGGCACCCCCTTGGGGCAGGGGTTGGGATTACAATGATCAAGTTCTACCTAAAATATAAGATTTTCTGGGTTTATACTGATTGAGTCTTAATACTGATTGATTTAGAAACTATACACAAATCACAAATTTACTAATTAGATTTGCATTTCCATGCAAAGTTAGCATTTGGAAGGCAGTAAAATCGAAATGGTAATGATCAAATTTTAGGTGTAGCTATAGATGACTACATAGATGCAAGAATTATAATTACCATTAATATTCAGTATGCAAATATATGCCTCTGCCTGTTTTCCAAGCAATTACAATGAATCTCAAGCCTTAAAACTACAAGATGAGTAAACCATAGCATAATTGTCTATTTTTTTCAGTGCATCGGCCTAAAAGTTAATAATTTGATGCATTGATTTAAATAAGTGTGCATTATTATTATTATTATTATTATTATTGTTATTATTATCATTATTACCACAATAATTATTATTGATATCACTGTGCCATATGATAAAAGTGTTATCATAATCGCCATCCTTAGCATTACTATAAGTATATATATTTTTTTGTATTACTCTATTACTATTATATTACTATTATTATTATTATTACTATTGTTGTTGTTATTATATTAATATTGATATAACTATTGCAAGTGTACTTTCAATACAAAATATTATTATCATCACCAAATTTAGTATTACTATTATTACTGTTATTATTGTTGCTATTATTATTGATATAAATGTTGTTATTATTATTATTGTTATTATTGATTTTATCAATATCAACATCACCGTCACCACTAAATATAATTATCATTATTATCATACATGCTATTACTATTTAAATACTATTTAATACTTCTACATATTACTATTATTATTTGTCGTTGCTGTTTTTTTTGTGTGTGTGTGTTCTGTTGTTGTGTTATATGTTTACCTTATGTATAATAAAAAAATAAAATAAAAAATAAATAAGTGTGCATTGGATAAAAGTTGTCATTGTTTCTAACATACTTGCATCAGTAAAAAAACATTTCTTTATTTTTCATTATTAGTAGATGCACTGTAATTGTATTATTTAGGAAGTTACCAATATTTTAGATTGATTTCTCCTCTCTAAATGGTTTCTCAGGTGCATTCCCTCATCACTGATGCTTTGTGAATATGAGGTATCACAACACTGCGGAGTTAACCAATACTACATTCAGTTTGACATTTCACTCTGGAATTCGCCAAATTACTGATGTCAGTCGCTTCCAGCTTCCAGTTCATGTGGATGTTAAGCCTTTTCCGCTGAAAGAACTGCTTATAATGTGGTGAAGAAAAAGCAGCAAGATCTCACCTCACAGTAGGTGCCAGTGTATCCCAGCGGGCAGCTGCAGAACATGTCTCTGCCACCCTGACGCTCCACACACTGCCCTCCATTTACACAAGGGCTGCTGTCACAGGCGTTTACTGCTGCCTGGCACAGTTTACCAGAGAAACCCGGCAAACACACACACTGAGAGTCCTGCACATAGCACACACAGGTTAGCTGTACTGAAAGACTACTGCTTAAATGTCAAAGAAACTTCACATCCTGAAAGTGCAAGTAAGCTTATCGAGGTGAATCACTTCTTACCTTACAGTGTCCTCCGTTCAGACAAAAGCCCTGGCAGCTACTGTTCCCTGTTGAATAGATGATATTTTAAAAAATCAATAGCCAACCAAGTGGAAACCCACAAGTTTCACTGAAGAAAGAGACTAGCTAACTACATTCATCAATAAAGTATGAATCTACAATGATTGTGTGAGCAGACCGCGGTGGGAACAAACTCACATCCAGTTCACCCTGAAGTCATTTCCCACCAGCACTGGAACTGTCATGTTTGATTTAAAGCTAAATCATGTTGTTTGTTGTTTTGTTTTGTTTTTTCTGGTTCTGTGAAAACCATATCTAATACTCACGGATGTCACAGTTTGGTCCCGACCAACCGGGAAGGCAGTCACACAAATATCCTCCAATCAGGTTTCGGCAGGAACGGGCATTGACGCACACACCAGTCTCACATTCATTAGTGTCTGAGGAAGAGGAAGAAACCATAGTGATGAAGTAAGCTATATTTAACACACCATACTACCATTTTTGCAGTACATAAGTATAATTGGCATAGTATGCAAATTTCATGAAATGCAATACCCAGATGACCTTTTATTTGCCAAATTGTGCAGGATACAACAGAACATAATGAGCTGGGTACATGTATCCCACACTGCCATGCACTCAACAATTTACAGTATAACTAATGAAGTGAGAGTAATATTAAACACACATTTTTGCCTTTTTTTCTGAACTGACAAGATATTTTATGTACAAAACATTTTTATTTCCTCAAAAAATTTAATGTGCATATAATGAGGTTTCACATGGTATTTAAAAAGAAAGAAAGAAAAATAATAGGTAGCCGGGAGTGACTTTACTATGGTTAAAAGATTCAATTGGTACAAAATTAAGTAGAGTTCAATAAATAATTGCATGTTAATTATAATTAATGAATACAAATAAGAGTTAATTGGCCAAACTTGTGGCTAAAATTAAATAAAAAATAATTAGCTTGACAAATTAACAAACATTTCAGTTAATATGCAGGCATATGCATCAACATAGCTCATCCAAGCAAATTTTTGTAGTAATAATAATGATATACACTACCACTGAAACGTTTGGGTTTGTTAAGATTTTGAATGTTTTTAAAAAAGTTTGAAAAAAAAAAAAATAAAGCAAACGAATATTTTTAAATAATATTAAATTATAAAATAACTGTTCTCTGTTTTAATATATTTTAAAATACACTGTATTTCTGTGATGACAAAGCTGAATTTTCAGCAGTTATGACTCCAGTCTTCAGTGTCTCATGGCCATTTAGATTCTGATATACTGACTTGATTACTAACCATGTTTAAAACAGTAACGGAAACATCATTGTGATAACTGATGCATTTTATTCAGTATTCTTTGACGAATATAAACTTCAAAAGAACTGTGTTCTTTACTGTCACTTCTGATCAATTGAATGCATTTAATTCACAATTATAAATTTATATATATATATATATATATATATATATATATATATTACTGACCCTAAACCTTTGAGTGTGATTGTATATTTTTAGTAATTAGGACAATCTGACCTTTAGGTTTTCACTTAAATTGTTCCTAATAAAATACTTTAGTAAATATTGCTTCTATCCACAGCTGCCATCTCTGTACGGCTCCGTTAAAACACACATCTCACTCTCAAAGACAAATCTCTTTGTGCTGATGCTAACGGCTGTTTTCTGAGGAGTCACTTTGACACATGACTGCATTTCACAGAGCATCAACAGTTCAGAGAGACTGATACACTCCAGAGAGCCACAGCTGATTTGGGCCCCGGGGCAATGGAGTGTGAGAGAAACTCTCCCAGCAGTCAACAAACATCAGCGACAGACCCAACCACAGGTCCTCTTCAGTCAGCAATTAAATCCACTGCACACTGTAGCATGAAATTGTCTGATGTGGTTTAACGGATAATGGTCGGTGGAGCACTGATGCTGCTGAATCATTTCAATGTGGCTTGTGCTGATATGGAATTTATAAACATAAGGTGTGTTTACTTTCCCCAGAAAGCTGAGTATGATTCGGTGGTTTCAAATGGCAAACATGGTGGTGGTCTCATGGTTTCTGTAATATTTTTACATGGTGACTTTCTAGTCCATATACCCAGAGAGCGAGGTGAGGAACCCGGCATAAACAAGAATGAACAAGTGTTCACATTGCAGACAGGTAAAAACAGACTCTGACAAGTTTAGGCAGGTAGAGGCAGGTTTCGTCAGGTGAGGCTGTGGATGGGTACGAGCGTAAGGCCGAGTTAGGCATGTGTGGACATGTATGAACAGCTCAGGACAGGTGAAGAGTAAGAGTTTTTTAATGCTTACCGAGCTGGCAGGTTCTGCCGGTCCAGAATGGAGGACACACACACTGGAAACCCTGCGTCGTCTCTTGACACGTGGCTCCACGCCCACAAGGATTGGAGTCACACTGCAACACTGCTGCAGACCAAAAGAACTTGTTCTGTATCATCATGTGATTTTACTGCCTTTAAATTTACTGATCTGTCCATCCATCCATCCATCCATCAACTGTATATACCCATCTTCCTGTCTGCCTAACTATCCTGCTATCATCTATCTATCTATCTGTCTGTCTATCTATCTATCTTTTTATCTGTCCAGCATTCCATCCATTCCACTGTTTCCGTCCGTCCTCCTTCTGTTCATCCATTCGTCTGTCCATCCCTTGTATCTATCCATTCTTCTGTCTGCCTATCTATCTATCTATCTATCTATCTATCTATCTATCTATCTATCTATCTATCTATCTATCTATCTTTGTATTTATCATCTTTCCATCTGTCTGTCCATCCAATCTATTCTCATATCTAGCCATCTATCTTCTTGTCAGTTTGTCCATCTGATCATCCATTCATCCATCCGTCTGTCTAGCTATCTGTCTGTCTGTCTCTGTCTAGCTATCTGTCTTTCTGTGTCTGTCTGTCTGTCTGTCTGTCTGTCTGTCTCTGTCTATCTCTGTCTGTATCTATCTATCTATCTATCTATCTATCTATCTATCTATCTATCTATCTATCTGTCTGTCTGTCTGTCTGTCTGTCTGTCTGCCTCTATCTATCTCTGTCTATCTCTGTCTGCCTCTGTCTATCTGTCTATCTGTCTATCTCTGTCTATCTCTGTCTATCTCTGTCTGTCTGTCTGTCCGTCTCTATCAAATTCAAATTCAAATGAGCTTTATTGGCATGACTTGCACAGTATTGCCAAAGCATTGTACATTACATGAATAAGGAATAAACAATTATATAATACATAAAACAAAAACAGATTCGTAAAATAATTAAGTATATGTATACTTTCTCCTTTTTTCTTCAAATGAGAAACAAGTAAAAGACAACAACAAATAACAAAAAAATTAAATAAAATAAATAATAATAATAACTTATGCATAACAGTACATGTAAGAAATGCTCTTGCTTCAGTTTTGTCCACTGGCTGACAGTCTTAGTTTGTGACAGGCTGATACATATCTTGCTGCTGTTGTGATCAATATAATATAATCGTCTCTATCTATCTGTCTGTCTCTGTCTGTCTGTCTCTGTCTATCTCTGTCTATCTTTCTGTCTTTCTCTGTCTATCTATCTGTCTGCCTGTCTGTCTGTCTCTGTCTATATATCTGTCTGTCTGCATGTCTCTGTCTATCTCTGTTAATCTGTCTGTCTGTCTCTGTCTATCTGTCTGTCTGTCTCTGTCTATATATCTGTCTGTCTGTCTGTCTCTGTCTATCTCTGTCTGTCTGTCTGTCTATCTATCTATCTCTCTGTCTGTCTCTATCTCTGCCTATCTGTCTGTCTCTGTCTATCTCTCTGTCTGCCTCTGTCTATCTATCTCTGTCTGTCTGTCTGTTTCTGTCTATCTATCTGTCTGTCTATCTGTCTTCACATCTTTCTTGTCCCTTATACAGTATGTCTTGGATAACTAAGTTGCTTTGTTATTGTTTTAAAAACTGGTGATTTACATCTAAATCACTTCTAAGTCAGTTCCTTCTAATCCCACATTCTAAAACGATTTTGCTTTAAACTGAAATGTCTTTCATGTATCTGCTCTCATGTCAACCAAAACTTGAATGGATTTATCCCTGTGAAACATTTTTGAAAATGCCAAAATCTTTCAACAAACCGTTTTACTTTATTAAATGCATTTATTAGATTGCAATTTAAAGCCAGGTCTCCTTGCATACTAAACACATTTTTACCACTAATACTGTTGAGTCTTAAAAATAGTTTGTGTTCCATCAATTTAAAAACAGGCCATTTTTGGGGTGTATTAGTGTCAGCCTTAATTCACTTAATGAATTAGGCCATGTCTAAACTGACAGGACCATGTAAAAACGCTGCACTGGTCTTAAAACAGTCAACCAATGTCCTCAAACCTGAGTAGCTCTTACAACCTGATCTCTGAGACACATTATCACCTGTGCATCCTAGATGTGCGTTTGTGTGATTGCTGATTGTTCATGCTCCAGTTAAGGAGCATTATTTTGGTGGAGATCTGACTAAAATTGGCTGCAGCAGTAGAGGAAATAGCAGCTGCCTTTGATTGGTGCTGATTGCAGTCTGTGGAGGTGTGTGTGCGTTTATATGCTTAACTACCGGAGGCACAGGAAGGTCCCGTCCAGCCCGGCGCACACACGCAGCTAAAGCCTGTTGGGTCTTCAACACATGTTCCACCATTCTCACATGGAGAGGAGAGACAGGCGTGCTCCACTGTAAATGGAATCAGAGGAAATGATACACGCTTACAATCCCCATCACATCTGTGTCTTATATCCTGTGCTATCACCACCTGTATCAAAAGTGCTTACTGTATAGCTAGTATTTGTTTGGAGCAGAAAAGAATCACTTCAACACTGAATAATAAGAGTGTGTATTTTAGGCTGTTGTTGTCTGTATTTGTCATCTTACACTTGATGCTTCAAACTCCAGAGCAGTGTTGCTGTAAATTTATCTCTTATCAACACCTCACAGAGCTACATCAGAGATCACGTTAACACACTCAAATTATCATTTCTGAGGAGATAATTGGTCAGACTCATGCAGGGTGGCACAGCAAAAAATAAGAGCTGATAACATGCCGTGCTTCGTCTAAGAGTGAGCTTTGACTATAACATTCTGCAGATTTTATTCTCGCACAGCACATCTTTGAGGTGTGCTTGTAATAGTCTGTCAGGGTTGGCAGACTTTATGGTTGTGTTTTATAGAGTCATCTCACCGATGTCACAACTGCGGCCACGGAAACCCTCCTGGCACACACACAGATACTCGTTGGGTTCAGTGTTGGTACATGTACCCCCGTTCTTGCATGGCTGATGGTTACCACAATAATTCAGATCTGCATGCAAAAGAGAAAGAGACGTTTATGCGGTTAGGAAAATCTGTCAATTTATTATATTAAAACTGATGTGGTTTAAAAAGGCAAAATCAAGTCAAAAAAAAAAAAAAAAAAAAACCTAAATCAATATGAACTTTTCTGAAAATTTCATTGTATTGTATTGGTGCTCATATAAAACATTTATGCATTAAGAAAAAAAACTGTGCTTTTGTAAAGGGTTTATCTGAATGGTGTACATTCACATAGGTCGAACACTTTACTGAATAGTTTTCAATAGTACTAGAAATAGTATTTTGCCATGATGAAATGATCTGTCGTGAGAATCCTAGTTGTGTAGTGTAGTGTTGTTTTGTGTTATGAAGAGCAAAAATTATGAACTATGGAACACACTTATTATTGTGCTTTACCAGCAGAGCCACTTTACTCTCAATCTGTACAGCGGTGACTGCTAAATTTTCATTTTCCATGATCCAATCAATTCCGGATAAAATCAAGTCTCGTCACACATTTCTTCTTGGTAAATATTCTTTCACCAAATGTCACATTTTGGTAATACACTGGGTTGTTTTATATTGACATAAGAAATCAAAAACTAAATTGTGGTAAGGACAAAACCAATGCAAATTTATCATCATTTAATGTTTCCTTGCAGCTAAAAAGAAGAATAAACAGCCCTCCAACAAACTTGGCCAAATTAAAACCACATGATTCAAAGGACTGTATTCTTGCTCGAATTAAACAAAAACACCTACACCCACAAACACAAACAAATCATTATATTATACAAATGATTTGTAAGAACTATTATTATTAAATTTGAAACTAACTCAAAAAGCTATGTGAAAGCAGACGGGATCCAATCCTGATCCACATGCCACCACTTCCAGCGATACAAATATACCAACATCTATAAGATAATAAGAACACGTGACCTGCACTTTCACCCCTCTTTCCATCCATATGGCACTAAAATTTACATGTACCACTGGGAGCTGTTGCTTGAAAGAAAAAGATTTTCTAAACAATAATTTCAAGCTCAGACTCATGGGGTTACACAAAATGCCTGTTTGGTCTAGACACAAATTGAGTTTGACGTCTCAGACTTTGTATGAATGTAGTTTACATCATAAATCATACAAAATCTAACCAAGAATTCCTGCGAGGTCATGCTTGAAGGGATGAGTTAAACTCAAATGGATTGTTTCCTGTAGATTTACCCACAATAAACAAGCATGCTTAACTGGAAGAATTATAACCACAACATACAAATAGACACACAAATGAAAACCAGTGCTATGATGGAAAATGATGAAGCCTGCATACTGGCTCCTGAGATCTGAGTTTAGAGGAAATGTGTTTGTATGTGAACGCCATTGAGATCAAGCTTGTATCTATAGTTTTATGACCTCGCTTTATCTTTCTGCAAGACATAGTCCTTCGTGTGTGTATTTCTGTGTGTGTTAGGGTGTGATAGTACCATTCACATAGCTGCTGAATGGCAAAAGCCTGTTTTGTTTACCTGAGACTATCGGTTTACACCTCTACAAAGCCCTGACGAAACCCCTGCTAACCTGGATCTATTTCAACAAACCTTGCCTAGTCAGTAAGAGGTTAGCATGTCTTGGAATCAATTAATCTATTGACTTTTGGGCATGTGTGATAAAATATAGTGTCCGCTTTTCATTTTATTAATGCCATTGAAATATACAGTATATATATATATATATATATATATAAGAAAGAAATAAAGATGCATTAAATTGGTCAAAAGTGACAGTAAAGACTTTTTTTAAATGAAAATAAAAAGGATTTCTGTTTCAAATACTGTTCTTTTAAACTTTCTCTTCAGCAAATAATCATAAAATTCAATTTATTAAGCAACACAACTGTGTTCAACATTTATCATAGTAGACTGGAGTAATATCTGCAGAAAATATATTTCTAAAATGTCTTAAAATAGAAAACAGTTATTTTGGATAGTAAAATTCACAATATTACCATTATATAGTATTTTTGATATTTTTGCCTTGGTGAACATGAGATATTTCTTTAAAAAAATGAAAAAAATCTTACAACCCAAAACTTTTGAAAGGTATGTATATTTAAATTATTTCTGACTGTCAGATGAAACCATTTTGTGATATTTTGGGTCTTTGGTCTACTAATTTTAATAATATTTTTTTTGGTAATCAGTCACAGTTGTTCAAACATTTTAATAATGCTTACACAAGTCCATTTTTTACTGTTTATATATATATATATATATATATATATATATATATATATATATATATATATATATATAAAGCATCATCTCTTCCATTGTGAACAGGGTGTGAGAAAAGTGTAGAAATCTGCTTCTGTCTGCTGTCTTTAAATATGTGCATATATTACAGCTACAGCTAAGGACAACTAAGTGTCATCCACATATTTTTTTCCCTTTAAAAGCAAATCGTTGTGTTGCACGTAAGATAGAATAAGAAGAGCCATTTTTGCACACACACACACACACACCAGCATATTTCCTTGTCATCTCACCTTTGTCACAGAGCAGGCCGCCCCAGTTTGTGTCACACACACACTTCCAGGGTTCAGTGCAAGTGCCGTGATCACACCCAGGAAACGTCTCGCACTCATCGCACAGTTCACCCCTCCAGCCATAATGACATCTACAGAGAGAGAAATTGGTTACAGCAGACAGGAAGTGAGAAAGAGACACAAACGAAAGCAAGTAGGTGCTGAAAATGGCATGCATCAGTGTTTGGTGGAGCTTGTAGAGAGGGTGTGATATTTCTGAAATCTGAACAGACTCACTTGCAATCTCCAGGCAGATCGCAGGAGCCGTGTTCCAAGTGACATCCCTGCTTACACACAGCTACAAGGATAACCATACATGCAAACAGAAGATTGATTCAGATTAGTGATGTGATGACTACAATTATCCACTAAAGACATCTTACAAGTGCAGGATCATTTTCATTACACACAACTTAATTAGATTTTTTTTTATATGGACACATAATCAATTGCCAAATGCAACAGGTCATGATGTGATGCTCCTCTAACTCAGCTGTTAACATAGTGCTAGCTGAATGTTTTAATTTAGGATATGGTAGTATTAGGGCTCTTCCTTGATCATCTCAGGGGAGACGTTTCTCCCTTAAGTCTTTCTCTGCTGGAAAACGGATTTGGCCTCAATGGAATGTTGGGAAAGCATGTGAATAAATAACCCTGTGGTCTAATTGTCATGTAAGGACAGAGTAAACGCCGGTTCACACAGAACGCATTTTTGCTGTGAAAATGGTGAGACATAAGAACACCTACTGTATATTTGCATTATAAAATAATAGAATAGAATGGAAAATAGAATGGGATAATTAATCAGTTTCACTTCTTGACATTGTTTTACTGAAAGTCACACTTTATAAACAACATTCTGTAAAAATTGTCTGAGTGAGCAACCAAGGTGGGTGGAACTTAAAGGGCTAGTTCACCCAAAAATGAAAATTGACGCAAGATTTACTCACCCTTGAGGCATCCTAGGTGTATATGACTTTCTTCTTTCAGACAAATCCAATCTGAGTTATATTAACCCTTTAACGCGTGTGATCACACAGGTGTGATTAGAACTTTCAGTGCTTCACGTCATCAACTGCTTAATTGAAATCCGCTTCCGCGCTTTGGCTGGATGGTATGCGCTGAACGCTGGTCATATTATCACAAATATTCAGTGTTTTCAACCATATAATGCTTATTTTCTGTTTCAGACATTTAAATACACATAAGTACTAGCAAAAACATACATTTACAGTTTGTAAAATACACGCTGTTGTCTATGGAAACTTATATTGACCCTTACAAATATAATCTGACTACATGATTTTACTGATATCATATACAGATTGTGAAGGTAATTATAAAGTTTACTCTGCCCTTCTCAGAGTATACCGTAGACCTAATTCAATTTGCTTCGGAAGGAGAGGATAAATTTGTGGGCGGCACCCATCACCTGGTATAGATCAACTAACATATTAAAAAATCAATATAAAAGTGTTTCAATTACCACATATATTTACTTGCACATATTTCAAAATTGGAATATCAGATATACCATAATATAGTGAGCATGTTTGTGAATATTTTGAATAAAACAGGTCACAGTATAAGCATGACGCGTCAACATGAAAACAATAAGGCGGTGCACTCTAAAATAACGATCGCCTGAAAAACTCACACCGGGGTCTCGGCTAGAATATTTTAAAAACGTGCGAAAGGGTTAAAAAATGTCCTTCCTCTTCCAAGCTTTATAATGGCAGTGAATAGGTGATATTCATTAGAATAAGAATAAACTGTGTGCATTCATCAAACAAATAAAGTGCCTCATGACTCCGGTGGGTGAGTAAAGGACTCCTGTAACGAATCAATGTATTTTTGACTAGCTATGCTAGTCTCGTGGAAACCAACATTTGTTTACAGAAGCAAAGGAAGCAAAGTTTCCTTACTTTAGCAAAGGAAACCCAGTCTTCTCTTGGCTTAAATCGAAATCCTCTAACATTTTTCTTTACAAATCGTCGTTTTGTACATCTAATTTGTGACCGGCATTTTGTTTTGCTATCTCCTCTTTGCTTCTGCATTTGTCACTTCTCACCGACACATGCGCTACGCATACATCCTATATCATATGAAAAGCACTTTCCCTTGAACAGGTGTATGACAGTTTTTTTTCTTACGAAAAAAGCATGGATTCACTACTGGAGGCCTTTATTCACCCCCCGGAACCATGTAGAGCAATTTTTATGATGGATGGACACAGTTTATTCTTATTCTATTGCACTATTGCATATTAACACCCATTCACTGCCATTATAAAGCTTGGAGGGACATGTTTTAATTTAACTCTGATTGGATTTGTTGGATTTTTGGGTGAACTAACCCTTTAAACAATCATGAGTTATATTTGTGTGTGAAAAGCCTTTAGACTACAGTACATAAAGACAATGTGCTGAAGCCACTCACCCTGTCTGCACTCTGCTCCAGTCCAGCCCTCCTTACACACCTTAGTACCAGAAGGATCACAGTCGAAATGGCCAAAAAAGTCATCTCGTGCTCGACAGAGTTTGTTGCAGAGTGGGCCGTAGTAATTGTTGTCGCAGCGGAATCGTAGGCGGTATTCCAGAGTGAATGTGCGGCCGTGATGTCGGAAGGACTGCCACTGCTCACCTGGGTTCAGCATGGAGGACAGGAGCACTCGCTCTATTAATTTCTCCCTGCCTGTGGGGGCAACAGACAAAGTAATGCATATATGTGTATACAGTTTACATAAAGCTTTCTCATATTTTTTCCTGCCCAAAAGGACATTGCTAAGCTATCAGATGATATGTGTCCGCAAAAGGCTCTTAAAGGAATGTTTAGGGTTTTGTACAATTTAGGATTCAAATGTAAATGTAATGTTTTGTGGTGGTGCTTAATTTGACTTGCCCCTTGTTTTTTTTTTTTTTTTTTTTTTTTAAGCAAACTAAAACTTTTTGTTGTAGTAAGGCACTTAAAATAGTAGACGTGAAACACAGGTGTTTTAATAATAAAAATAAAGAAATAAAACAACATTATACAGTACCATTTGAAAGTTTGCAATCAGAAAGATTTGTTAATGCTTTTGAGAGAATTCTCTTATGCTCACCAAAGCAATTATATGATAAAAATACAGTAAAAACAATAATATTATAAAATATTAATAGAATATAAAATAACTGTTTTGTATTTTATTATATTTTAACAACTAATTTATTCCTGTGATGCAAAGCTGAATTTTCATCAGCCGTTACTCCAGTCTTCAGTTTCACACGATCCTTCATTAATCATTCTAATATGCTGATTTATTGCCTAAAAAATATTTATTTTTTTATTTTTATCAATGTTGAAAATAGTTGTGCTGCTTAATATTTTAAGCCACAACATATGTTTGTCAGAATTACCATGATATATCGCGACAGATTATTAAAAAGTTCAAAAGAACATAATTTATCTGCAATAGTAAAGTTTTGTAACATTATAAATGCCTTTACTGTCCTTAACTTGAATGTATCTATGCATCTAAAAATCATATTTAGTATTATTATTTAGCCTATTTTTAATCTTACTGACCCCAAACAATTGACTGGTGGTTTACATATGATCATGAGATTCCTATGAATCATATGATGGTCTTTGTGTTGTATCTATTTTTAGCTTCACACATTCTGTTGTCATGACAATTTTACACTGGTGTCCAATTTAAACTTTACAGCTAATAATACAAAGGCTTATGTTGAAAAAATAAAGTATGTACTTTGTGTATTGTACAAAAATATTCAGAATTGTGTGTTGTGTGTACCCCTGGAACTGTCTTTATTAACTTCAATTTAAATGTATTTCTATGATGTTGTTGTCTTTTTTTAATTAGTCAAAATTATTGTCTGTGGTAATGAACAAATGCTGTTGACAGAGTTTGAGTTGTGCATCGAGGGTTGATGAGACATTAGATTTGTTCATCTATCTCTCCCTTTTGTCCCTGGTGTACAAGAGGTTTCCCGCAGAGACTGCTAGCCTGCCTCATCTTGAATACTGTTACATAGTGCATTATCTCACAAAGCACTGCAGAAAGAAAGGCAACTTGCCTAACATATGAGATCATCTGGGCTTAAATACAAAGGAATGAAAACAGTGAAGAGTAAAGGTGTTCAAACATAGATCAGTTTTCCTTAGCAACCCCACACACCCAATAAAAATAAACATATCAACCGCATACAGTGACCCCCTAAAAGTACTTGGACCCTTAGGCAGGTTCACACACAGATTTGGACTGACTGTCTCGTCCTCTTCTGTTAATGGACTGCAGTGTAAGCACAGTCAGTAATTAGTGCTGTTTTCTATTTAAATATCATTCTACCACAGTCCATTAGAGATGTAAATGACTACAGCAGAGCTGCACTCATGCAGATAACCTTGAGCTCAGTTTATCACTAACATGTTAAGGCACATGAATTTACATGAACATAAGTCTGATCAACACACTCTCTCTCCCAACTCGTCACATATTGACGCTTGGTCATTTTTCAAAGCACAGGATCCTCCATAGTTTTCAGTTGTTTGTTTTAATTTAATGGTTTTCATGCATTTGTATTAAAGAAAAATAATTTTAGATAAATGCATACTCTCATTGGAGCACATACAGTAAGACTTGGAATATTAATTTTTTTTTTTTTATATATATATATAAATTATGATGTAGTTGTATCTGCCTGTTATATATTGTATTTTATTGACAAATGGTAGGATTAGGGGCAGGGGTTGGGTTACCTGTTCATAAATGTGTAAACAGTGAAATATAAATAAAACTTTTGTGACTGTTTACATTGAAAAATCACACCCCAACATATACAGTATGCAATAATGGCAATATTATTGCCCAATATATAATTTAATCACAAGTCTTTTGTTTCAGCATATTGATGCTAAGGGTTTCTTATTTAAAGCAATGGAGGACCCTGCACGGTGAAAAAGTATGCTTAAGGGGTACCCTGTGCATCAAAAAGCAACGCCAATGTGTCCTGACCAATCATCAATATATGACGAGTTGGGAGTGAGACTGTCATGGTCTGATGTCTCATTCGGAGATGTAAGACGTAAGATAACTATCACACAAGATCCATCAAACCCATAAGAAAGAAATTAAACACTCATTCTCAAAACTGTGATCAATGATTTTGGATTTAGAGTTTACTTTTCTTACATACTTTTTTATGCAAAGAAAACAAAAATAAACAATTTATTCCACAATTTATACCCTCCAAGCTACATCTTCCATCTACCCTAAAATGTAATCAAAAAAGTTCAGAAACCCAGCTCCTCAAGTTGACACTGGACAGCATCTTGTTGTCTTCAAAGCCATATTTATCTTTAGATTTCTGCATAGACCTGTGTTTGCCACCCTCATTAATTCCAATACATTCACGAACTGATGGGCGGGGCTTAACAGGCAGCGATGTAGTAGCAGGAGTTGATCTTATTCTAGACGGAGGTGGTGTTTAGCCGCACTAGTATGCCATAAAGTGGCACATCCCACAACCTGTCATTTTGGTAGACTGGCTTCAATATAAGCTGTTTTGAGACTAATGAGAAAGTTTTGAGTTCTGAAACTTATAGGATGTTTTTATAGTAGCGATAGATCAAGGGAATTTTGGGGTGGGTCCGTTTTCTATCACATTCCGGGGTGGGGGTTGGTTTCTTTTGATCATTTCTCAAATCATGAGGCCCCCTCAAAGCACTGGACCAAAGGATGACCCTGCTCATGTTATATAAAAACACTGTATGTTCATGGCTAATACATACCAGATATATATATATATATATATATATATATATATATATATATATATATATATATATATATATATATATAAATATATATATATATATTAAATTACACTTTGAGGGTTACCCCATTTTAGTTATTTTACCATGAATAAAAAAATATAAATTGCTATTTTCCAGCATATTTGCTCAGTTATTCTGTATTTTATTTCCAGAATTTTTCTAAGAAAAAAAAGAAAAAAAAATAGCAATTTAAAATAATTTTTCATGTAATTCTTAATGGCGCACAATCCTGGAAAGAAGATGTTTTGAAGATGATGAAATAAATGAGAAACTGAACAACGTGTCCTTGCCCCTCTCTTTCTTAAGTCTTTTTCAAGGACATAATGGGTCAGGACGGACTTTGTTAAAGCTTGTTATAGCTATCTGGCACTCTAATACATGGATGTATAATAATCCAGAGTTGGCAGGAAAAAAAAACAGCTCTACAATTCCAAACCCACGTCATTTCAACTCCGGGATCATCCCACCTAAGCCTCACCTCACCAGAGACAAGCTATAAATCCAATGAACGAGAGAATGGATGGGTAAAGTAAATGAAAAGACATGACAGGAGCTGGAGGGCAGTGAGAATGTGAGATTTAGAGAGAGGAGAGAAACAGACAGATTTAAAAGAGAAACGAAGAGTAAATTACAAGAAATGACAACAAGAAATCAAGAAAAAAGACAGAAAGTTTATGAGAAAGACCAAAAGAGGAGATGAGAGGAGTAGATGTGCCTGCATATTTGCGAAACAAATTAAGTTTGGTTACTTATGAATATGAAGTGGCAATATCCAAGTGATTCAAATGTATCTCAGTGTTGTCTGAAGCATGCACATGTGTGTAATTTATTCATTAAATAGTCAACCATTATTGTGCATGAGAACATAATTGGTGCGTGTGATTGTGTGTGTGCAAAATGCAGCAACAAATTTTCAGTCATGGAGCTTTTCTTCAATTATAAGGAGAAACAATCAGAAAGCAACACAGGAAATGAAAGAGTCATGGAGACTGACCCCGTGCATTACTCAGTTCTCTTGTAATCCCCAGAAGACAGCATGAGGGGTAAATGCGGATTGGCTGTCTGTTGTTGGTGATGTCCTTCTTTTCATTTTTTCTTTCTCTTTGCTATTATATTACAAATCGTTTCTGTGAGGACACATATGATCCCTGGATTTTTATTTTATTTAGTCACTCACACACACAGACACACACGTATCATCATACCTGCCTCTGATGTTTCATTGTCATGGTCCAGAGCTTCGATCACCAGAGAAAACGATTTCTAGACAAAGGAAAATAAACAAGGAAATGCATGTCAGTGCTTTTTATACCGCAACATGTACAGAATACACCAAAAATGCAAAAACAAAAAATTAACAAATGCAAAAGAAATAATACATAATTCATACATCAATCATATAAAAATTCTAATTTAGATTGCTTAGAAAAGTAACAGTGCAGTCTGCAAACTAAATTACATGAATTGAGCAAATAAGGGAGAAAATTATGTGCCAAAGCTTAATACTTAGCTTGTGAAAATGAAGTGTGCTTAATTGTACTGAATATGCACTTGTGGTGTATTTCAAATCAACGCAACTGTAATGTTCCCAGACCCAGAAACATAGTAAGGACATCGGCAAAACAGTCCATGTGACATCAGTGGTGCAACTTCAGTTTTGAAAAGCTACGAGAATACTTTTTGTACGGAAAGAAAACAAAAACAACATAATTTATTCAACAATTCTTCTCCCCCGAATTACGTCTTCCTTCATTTTGAAGAGTTCCCTAAGTACGCAATCAAGAAGTACTGTTGAATAAAGTCATTATTTTTGTTTTCTTTGTGCACAAAAAGTATTCTCATAGCATTACAAAATTGAAGTTGAGCCACTGTTTTACCAATGAATTTCCTATGTTTCTGGACCTGGCAACATTACAGTTGCTGTCTATGGAGGGTCAGAGTGCACTCCGATTTCATCAAAAATATCTTAATTTGTGTTCCGAAGATGAATGAAGGTCTTACAGGTTTGGAAAGAGTTAATTTGGATTAGTAATTAATGACAGAGTTGATGGCGGTGGGGTTGAATAGGTTTATATCGATGGCTTGAGAATCAATGGTCACTATATATAGGAGCTATTTCACTGTGTTATACAGTGGGTAAATAATTGAGAAAGTGATGTTCATTATAAAGAAAACACTTTAGAAATATTAGAAATTGCATAATCCAAATTTCAATTTTTTTTCTCAAAAACACAATCAATCATGTACATACATGCATCTTACAGTGAGATTAGACTGTATCCATTTAGATATTTACAAGAAACTGAAAAAAGCACAAATGTCAGGGCATGTCAAAACACACACACACACACACGCATATATATATATATATATATATATATATATATATATATATATATATATATATATATATATATGTGCTATCACTTCATGCCTGGCGAAAGGCATACATAGGCATATGTAATCGGTGGCGTGACAAAGCAGGATATTTGTGACTGAGTGAACATACAGCCACACCGAGGTCTTACTCAGCCCATATCCATCCCAAACCACCTCCAGAAAATTCCCCACAGCATAAAAACAAAGAGTCACCAGCAGCTGATTTTTGGGGCTTAGTGGGTAGCTCCGTCAAGTTTGTCTCAACAAAGTTGGACCAACAAGATGTAAAAGCTGCTGAATTTGCTCCCATGGCAGGCAATTTTTTTTGACATAGTAGCTATTCTGACATTCTGACACTTT
Organism: Carassius auratus; assembly: GCF_003368295.1. Lineage (NCBI taxonomy): Eukaryota > Metazoa > Chordata > Actinopteri > Cypriniformes > Cyprinidae > Carassius > Carassius auratus. The sequence goes on from NC_039260.1 coordinate 11,245,739, forward strand.
TATGAAATTGTACACACTAACTGGCTCTGCGGACGCAGCCATCTTTGATTTGGGACAACTATTCTCTGTCTCGCTGCCATAGTTTGACCAAACTGCCCATCACATTCATTCCCTTTAAATAGACTCCTAATTATTTGCTGCCTAATGGTTTGCCAGTCCCATCAGTTTAATGACAGTTTTATTTTTTGCATAAAAACACTTCAATTAGATGAATACTAATTGAACACTGGGTGTAGTAGAACTTAAGACTTGTAATATTTATTTGGTTCTGCACGTTTTCTTGCCACAGAATTTAAATTGTAGTGACTGAAATGTGTAGAAGCTTTTTGCACAGTGGTGGCCACTAGTGGAGTGAACTGTGAACAGTGATATGGTATAGCTAAGAGTGGTCCAGACTACTGTTTCGAACGAATGACTTACAGAAAGAACGACATAGTGTTAAGAAGGTTTTCGTAAAAACGCAGCCAGAAACAATTTATAAGAGACATGCCACTTCCTCAATTCTCAATACAACTATATAAGGAAAACCCGTAATGGCAAAGATGGTGGTTGTATGCACATGTCCCGCCCCTCCCTCTGGAAAGCCAATTATCTGCTTTAAACAGTCAAGCCGGGAAACATTTAAACCTATCGTCTGGTTCCACTGACGTATGCGCACAGTTGAGGAACCCTTGCGCATGCGTAGTAAAGGTATAACCTGTGGGGAAAAAGTCGTTTAAAACCTTATTTTGGGGCAAAGTCATCAAAAAATTTCAGCGATTTTTATCATATTTCACTGCTGTTTCTATACGTGCTGTTTTTATGTCCCGGTGACCAGTGAAAGTGCAGTTCTGACTCTATCCCGAATCATTTAGATAGGAGCTTGGTCTTGTTAGTCTGAAATAGCTGCCCGGAGGCGTTGCCAAGATGGCGGCCAAGTGGCACGACTTGCCTAAAAGGACTTTGACGCAGCCCAGATGTGTTGGTGATGTGCTTTACTTGCTGAAATTAGTTACTGTATCTCATGGTTTGAGCTTTTCCTCTGATAGCTACATCTCTGAAGTCCTGTGGGGGAACAGATGGTGACTCTAAAAACAACAGAATACCCAGAAAACAGAAGAATGTCATCACTGATTCGCAGCAGCACTGAGACCAAGCTTCTATGCAGACTAAGTACAGTACCAATCATCCCCAGACAACTGAGTCACTAGTTCTTAAGCAAATAGAGCATTTCAAACACCATTGATCAAGTGGCTGCAAAATCACAATGTGATTTAAAATGGGAGCTGACACATTCATGAGAGCATCAACAAGACAGGGACAAAGAAAAAAAAAGAGAGGACAATTTTCTTCTTCCTCTATGTGTCCCCTAAATGAATAATTCAAAGCTACACTCTCGTTCTCCAGTGAGAGGTCCAAACCCTGCCATGCAAATGACACAGCTGCAGCATTCTGGGTAGCGAAACTCTAAAAGGCAGCGTGGATGTACGGTCACGCCTGTCTCTAAGTGGCCACCACAGAGGAGAGGAGTGGTGGAGCGGAGCGATGGATGGAGAGAAAAGACATGAGAGGTGTAGGAACGATTGGCAGGAGTGAGGGAGCTTGATAAATTTGCTGTTATAAGGGTTGAGAGAACATGATTCAGTGATTGAATGATTCCATTAGCATTTCCACTCTTCTCCATGGCAGGTGCTTGACTAGCACTATATTTAGGTATTTTTGTATGAAAATATAAATATGTAGCTTAGATGTATATGTTTCTTGCAAATACATTTAGTTAAATAAGGTTTAATCAGAATACACTGCTATTTTGACATGATTATCTATGCTGAAATGTGTTTCATCCCTGAATGGTGTAGTAATAGTTACTCACATTCAACATAATGAGGTCAAGTGACAATGTAGCATTTGAAAGGTTTCTCATGGAAAAATGCCTACTACTCACTGTTTTAAAGATTTATTTAGTGATTCACAAGTCCACACTTACATATAATTAGCTGAAGTATTGTAATGCATATTTGGTGTGCTGTCCGGGGAAGGGCTCCGAGCTCGGGAATGGCCCAAACCTCTTTCCCCCACTGAATAAAAGATAAAAAGGTAAATGCGAGTTTTTACTTTTTTTTTCAGAATTGCATAATACAAACTCACAATTCTGACTTTTTTCTTGCAAATGCAAGTTTATATCTTATATTCCGACTTTTTTTCTCTGACTTAACTCGGAACTGAATTTTATAAAGTCAGAACTAACAATTCTGAGAAATTGTCACGATTGTGAGATAAAAATATATTTCTCAGAAATGTGAGTGTAAATCTCGCAATTGCAAGTTTTTATCATGCAATATTGACTTGCAACTGTAAGTTTCAATTTCACAATTTTGAATTCTGAAACGTAAGTCCTCATGCTCATTGGCTGCTAACAGATAAAGAACTACTAAAAAAATACCTTCAAAAATAGTAGGCATTATGCACAGTGTATACTATTCAATGCAGTGTTACTGCTCCACCTACAGTGAAATCTCATTGGTCTAAAATCCTGCTCCGCACAATTATAATCACATACACATCCATGTTGTATCACAGCATTGCAGAGCACTTTTTGCTTTCTGTGTGGACAATTAAATTACTTGTTGCTAAAACCTCTTATGTATTTCCTGGTAAGAGCACAATATACAAACTAAGTATAAATCAGTATAAAACAACAGTAAAACAGGTATGTGTTACCTAATGCTATCGTATAAATGTTTTTATCTTATAAATGTTTCATATATCAAGCTAACAGTCATTACACAATGTAAACAACATGTTTCCCAGCCCTAATGCCCACTACAGAGACAAAGGCAGCGCAGAGATAAAACTACATTTGCACTTCATTATTCCAGAGATGTGATCTGCGTTGTAACAGCACATACACACTCTCTCTCACACATATTTGCTCACTCAAATGGGTAATATCTTTCAACAATTGTTCTTCACAACAGCACTCTCAAAAATAACATCCAGCCCTACATACACTTACTTTTTCCTCTTAACACACACACACACACACACACACACACACACACAGCATGCCCTCAGTGCCCTAACAAGCTCGAAACATTCACAGCACCCACACCCTTAAATAAACAACCAGAACAAAGGCAAATTTCTCAGACACACAAACAAAAATGTCCACCTACAGTGGTCCCCTCTTAGGCCCTTGAGCCCTCTCTCAGCCTCCTGCAATGAGATAACCCAAACCACTCAAGCTCAGTGTTTGACAACCTTACACACACACACACACACACACACACATGCAAGCACAAGCAAGCCTTAGATGGATATCCAGCTTCGATTCAGCATAAACAGCCACTAAGTGCAGACCGTCTATCCCCATGATCAAAAACATATTTCTCTTTTTCTCTAAATTGTTTGAGTTTTAACAATGGTGCTAAAGGGTAAAAAAAGAAAGAAAAAAAAGAAAAAAAAAATTGTGTATCAATATATAGCGGTGTGTACCCCAGCACACAACACATAGCTTCACATAAAACTGAATTAATCAGCAGTTTTACATTTATTTGGAAAGCCAATGGAAGTCAGTTACTTCATATCTTAATTAATCAGCCATTTGAATTAATCAGTTGAATAAATGACTCAATAATTAAAAGAGTGACTTGGCACCACTTAATGGCAGTTTTGGTATCACATTGAGAGTATAATTATATATATATTTTTAAATGCTTTCTTATTTCATTCATATTTAATATTCATCATTAAAAATATTATTTACCTTTCTTTGTCATATCTTTGGATATAATTTTAATTAGATTAAAATTGTTATTTGCTTCTTGTATGATCCTGGTATTCTTTATATTATTGGGCCCAAATGCCCACATGGATAGTAATGCCAGTAAAATTTGACATTTTGGTGACATTTTTTGAGAGGGGTAGGGAGGTAATCTATGAGGACACAAGCTTATTAATCATACAGAATGATACATGTTCCATGCATTTGTATGTGTCATGATCCTGCCTTCATGTCCTGACTTTCCTCTAGTCTTGAGGCAGGATCATGACAGACCTGTGTTTGATCTGTGGCCTTGTCTTTGGGCCATGTGTTTGTGTTGTCTCGTCCCCTTGCCCCGCCCCCTTGTTATCCTAGTCTTGTCGTGATTGCCTTATCTGTGCCACCTGTTGTTTCTTAATTAGTTCCCCTATTTAGATCCCCTAGTGTGCTCTGTCTTTTGTCGGTTCATTGTTCCACATATGTGTTCCTACTGGTCAGCCTTGTGAGAGAAGTTTATCCTTGTAACCCCCCCTTTGAGAAGTCTTTGTGTAACCGTGAGTGTTTATTTGTAGTTAGTGTTCTTGTGTTTTGAGTCTTTGTTTATCTCGTTTACTCAGTCCTGTTCAGTAACTTTGTATTTACCCTAGTCAGTGTTTTCCCCCTCGTGGGTTTTGTTTTCCCCCTTTTTGTATTTAATAAACCCTGTGTATTGTGATCCCTGTCTGCACTTGAGGTCCTCCTTGCCAAACCCTGACAGTATGATGGCATATCAGCTTGTATCAAATTAAATAACTACAGTTTACATTATCATTATAGTAAAGTTAATATAAATTATTATATAAAATTAAATCATGCAATTCTAAACAGTGCCAGACACCACTGAGTTTTATTGTACAAACAAACAAAAAGATTAAAAAAGATTTTAAGAAAATTCTAAATATCATCTTTTGTGTTCCTCAGAAGAAAATCATTCAGATTTGGACTGATACAAGAGTGAGTAAATAACAACATATTTTTTAGTTTTGATTAACTATGCCTTTAAATGCATACAACATCATATGTGGGCTCTAATTTTAGATTTAATAAGTAATATTTCAAAGTATGGTCAATTCAAACCTCAGTCACTTGTTGACAGGGTCCTTATAACTGCACACCTGATGGGAAAATAAGATACTGATAAATATAAGTTGGCTGTAATATATATTTACTTAAGTGAGGCTGATCCGTGTTAAGCCTGTCATGTTTGTGTGTATCTGAGTGTGTTTGTACTGCCAGTGAGTGTAATGCCTGTTTTCTGTTATGTGTGTGGGTTTAGGGAGCCACTGATATTCTTAGCACAAAGACTGTGTTTTGGCTCTGGGGCATCCTGGCAGGAGAGATGAGGCAAAAGAACAGAGAAGTTAGGAAGTGACGCTCTCTAAAACAAAACCAGCCATTACATCAGTGTTGGTCAGTCCCCAGACCTTTGTCTCCTCTTTCTCTGTTCCTCTATTCTCTGTCTATCAGGCTGCATCAGCACAGGGTAAGCCAACAGCAGTGTCAGTGCCAAGGTCAGAGACAGGCGTATACACAAACACACAGGTGGGTGAACCACACACGTGCAGGAAGGGTGTGCGAGTGTTTCTTGTCACAGGTCAAGTTCGGAAATCTGCTAAATCACTGTTCCCCTGCTCTATCACACCCCTGGCTCCAGATCGACTACTGTCATCTCCATTCTAGCTAATTTATCTGTGATGCAAGTTTTACGTCTTCATGTTGTAATTAATGAGTCATGAGTCACTAATCATCAAAACAGGCATAAGAGTTTTGACAAGAACTTGCATTAACCAAGGACCTTACTGTAAAGTGTTACCAAATATTTTGTGCATATTGTACTTTTATATTTGCCATTATACTAAAGTAAATTATTAAAAAAAATATTTGTGCATATTGTACTTTTATATTTGCCATTATACTAAAGTAAATTATTAAAAAAAATATTGGGAAATATTTAATTGTATTAAGGTAACAGAATATGTTTTTTCTGTACAAACTGTTAAACGTAAATTGATAAAATTATACTATTTTACTACCATGACACATTTAAAAAAAACACAAATATTATGTAGTTATTATTATTATTATTATTATTATTATTATTAATTTAAACATTTATTTTAATTAAAAAAAAAAGTAATGTACTAAAACTAACTTATTAAATATTAATTTAGTTCTTTCTTTTTCATTTAGCAGGATTAAAGATCAAATTAAGCTTTAATCCACATTCATACAGTGTGCTCATATATATATATATATATATATATATATATTAGATATTATTATTCCTTTTTGCTCATGCAGTGATCTTGAGACCTGTGGGAACCATCAAAACCAAAAAAAGACTGTCCCGTTTCAAAACACACACAAATACCCCATATCCTGTTTATGATTTACCCTTTTCTCACACAATCATGCCTAATCACACACCCAAAATTCAATAAACTAGCAAATGAATGAAAAGACAAACAGATGCCGGAAAATCCAGTTGTAAACAGCATCAAGCAGATAAGATCAGGCTCAGAGACAAAACTCTCCCGTTTTTAGCACTCAGGACAATAGCAGCAGAAGTGTGTGACATCACTGTCTCTGTGCACAGGTGAGCATCAAATGATTCACTTCAGCGCCCGTTGTGTCTCATCTGACATTTTAAAAGCACTGTGTCCCAGCTCCTACAGTGGCTGTGCATAAAAAAAAAGAACTACAGGAAAATTGTTTCACTGAAAGGCATCAAAACCCATTATGAACAATCACAGTCTGTGATAATGAATAGCTCCCATAAACAGACATAAATAAAGTAAGGCTTTATATGCAGTCTAACTCTCCCTCTGAAATGACACGATCAGTATATGCATATGCTTTAGCCTAATTTTATTACTAAACAGGATGTTGTGTTTGTCATTTCAAAAACCCTTTAGCAACAGAGCTATTTGAAAGTCTAATATGCTTGGATGCCTGCATATGAAAGAACTCCATTCACACTTAAGGGGAAAAGAGGCACAAATGCACTGCAGTGAATTCATAATGAGCTAGCACTGTATTTCACTGCATCCGGCTCCTCAGAATAGCAACACTTCATGAGGGGGACTCGAAACTCGCTGGACCTTCTCAATGTAGCAACAGTCTCTGTTCTCTGAATTCATAAAGCAGCAGCACATCTGCAATCTATCATCCATTTAGTAACATTTAATAAAAAAGTTTGGCTAAGATTAGAATCAGTGAACAGTGGGGGGTTAAGACAAGGATTAAGACTTGTTTTAGTCTGGAACTATGTAGAGATCAGTCTTTGGACATAAGCAGTCTGTTTCTTAAACGAGTTAAGAAAGACATTATTAGCCAAGAAACAGCTGAATGTGTTTTTTTTTTTTTTTTTTTTTTTTTTGTCACAACATAATGTAAATAATGCAAATATATAGAGCGAATGATTTTTGACATTTGGACATTTATTACACAGACTCCCATGATGCTCATGTGTTTTGGGAGGAAGTCAGTATGCTATGCAGTTGCCGAGGTGTTCTGAATGGTTTTATCATGTTGCAGTATAGTTGCTCATTATAACTAAAGAGCTAAAAGAGTCCACCTTCAAAGTCTCTATGATCATGTCAGAAATCATATCTGAACCTTTAGAAATTAACTCATCAACAAGACACATGATTTTTGGTATAGCACAAACAATGCAGGACAGGTTATGGTTTAACCTATTTATATATTCTCCTCATTCTAACAAACTGAGCAGTGAATGGTGTTCATTTTAAAGCAAGCAAATCAATATATATCCCTAACCCTCTTCTATGAGAAAATATTGGTCTGGAAAACACCCTTAGGCTGACAAGATTAAACAGTTATGAAATATCTAAATGGCTTTCCTCTCCTTCTCTCCCCTCCCCCACTTCATCAAAAAAATGAACTTAAGCTATGTTCAGAATGTACTAGCTTATTGAATACTACATAGTATAATGAATATATTACCTATAGTATTATTCATTCAGAATAGTAAGTAAAACCGTAAACATTATTCTATGCTAAACATTTTAGTCATAATAGCAGAACTGTAAGATTAAGTTGAATGCATTGCATTTTGAGATATATTATTACATGCAGTAATATTTAACATTATTTTTAATAAGAATGCAGTGTATGTAGGATTGATCTTTGTGGACTAGATCTGCTATGCTGCTGACGTTATAATTAAAAATTTAAAGAATTTGCCACTGATGATTCAAACACGAGTATTAAGCTGTGTGTAGTAGCTCTTGTTGTTTGTTGTTTTGTCTGATCACAATTGCAGACATTGTTTTAAGCTTATGTTGCGTGATATGCAACGCAACTTGTAAAAACACAGTATGTTGCTGACATTATCTTACTGTTGAAGCATGTTTGGAATAGCAGGGATTAGGATACATTCTGCGGCTGCAAAGTAAAGTAGGGAGAACCCCCCAGCAGCTCTAGACAGGTGGTGCTGGGGAGGAGGAGGACTAAAGAAAAATTCTCATAGCATGCAGTACTGAGCTGGACCATGTTGGGAACTTGGGATGTAAATAAATAAGGCTGTGTAGATATAAATAAAAAAAAGAGTAGTAGATATATAGGAAAAGTGGGTGAATATAAAAATCTTTGTCTTTATTTTATCTTTGTTAATAAAAAATAGGAACAAAGATATACTTTACAAATACACATAATATACAAATAAGTCAAGTCAAGCTTTATTGTCATTCTGCTACATGTGTGAGCATATAGTGGAATAAAATGTAATGTCTCGCAGGACCACAGTGCTACATACTAGTTAATCATAAATATAAACATAAATATAAACATACAACAACAGAAGGAAAGAAAAACAATTATAGACCTATACAACAGTTAACTACACATACACAAACTGAGACTGTAAAAAACTTTTGAGTAAATACTGTACATTAAATTGTGCAAAAGAGATATTTTGTACATGAACAAACAGTGCTTTATTTCTCAAGTACAGGTTCAGATGTATTTGTAGCATTCAAGGAACTGAATTAACAAATATAAACACTATATACACGTCAAGAGCAGAGAGTGATTTTTCTCTTTGTGTTTTGATGGTTTATTAACATTAACAGGGATAGTTCACCCAAAAATACAAATTGTCATAATTTACTCACAAGTGGTTTTAAACCTGAATGAGTTTCTTTCTTTTGCTGAACACAAAAGATATTTTGAAGAATGTGAGTAACCAACAGTTACACTCAAGCACGCAGTGTGTGACGCTCTGTGACGCATTTTATGGAGGACTGTTTCTTCATCCTGCAGAGTAGCCTACAATGCGTCTGTGCTCAAAGGCTGTTCTACAAAGTGGGGCAGTTCCAGCTTTGCATGGACAGTTTGGTGCTCCTGACTCACAGACTGTAAGTACATTTTTATGTTTAAAGAATTTGCCACTGATGATTCAAACATGAGTATTAAGCTGTGTGTAGTAGTGCTTGTCGTTTGTTATTTCTCCGATCACAAATGCAGACATTGTTTAAGTTTATGTTGTGCTATATGCAACGCAACTTGTAAAAACACAGTATAAATCATTATAATCTGTAATTATATCCCCACTGGATGCAACAAATGCCTTGTTTATAATGGGTTTTATTGGTTTTGTCTGGTCGTACCGGGAGATGTCATCACAGTAGGTTAAGGGGCATAACATTTCCATCATATGCTTGAGGTATTCAGCCAATCACAATGCACTGGATAGCTGGCCAATCAGCGTAAAGGAGGGGCATAGAGGAGCAACAATAATGTACATTGTGAAAAATTATAATGTTTTATAATTATTTTTTACCTTAAACCGCATAAACCCATTTCAATACACTAAATACACAACATAATGTTCTTTTTAGCAATTTCATATGCCCCCTTTATTATTGAGAACGATTTTTAGAACTATATCTTTATCGTTATCTTTAACGATAAAGCTGCTGGAGCTGCTGGAGCTGCTGAAGCAGTTCTACTCCACCATCATTGAATCCATCCTCTGCACTTCAGTAACTGTCTGGTTCAGCTCAGCTTCTAAATCTGACCTCAGAAGACTACAGAGGGTAGTCCGGACTGCTGAGCGAATCATCGGTTCAACTCTCCCATCTATTCAAGAACTGTACTTATCCAGAGTGAGAAAAAGGGCTGTCAAAATCACTCTGGACCCCTCACATCCAGCACACTCCCTCTTTGAACTGTTGCCATCTGGTCGACGCTACAGAGCACTGAGCACTAGAACGACCAGACACAGGACCAGTTTCTTCCCTCAGGCAATCCATCTTATGAACAGCTGACAATAATGGCGAACACACTACACTTTATATTTATATACACACACACTTTATTTATCTAACACACATACTTAGTATACACTTAAATTTTGCACACAATATATATGTACATACATAACTTCACTTTGTAATATACCTGCCTACAATTGTCATTTGTATATTGTCATTCACTGACATATTTATATACATATTTGTATTTTTTATTCTTTTATTATGTGTTTTATGTTCTGTCGCTGTCATTCTGTTGTACTGCGGAGCTTCTGTCACGAAAACAAATTCCTCGTATGTGTAAACATACCTGGCAATAAAGCCCATTCTGATTCTGATTCTGATTCTGATAGTTATCGTCCTTAGTGTGAACAGGCCTTGAACAGGCCTTTATCCATTAATATTACACTATTATTAAATATTTTACCTATTATAAATAATTTATAGACAGATACACATACTGCAGCAACAGTAAGAACAGTATGTTAGTATGCTATTCTGGACCAGTCTTCTTTTTCCATTTAAATCTGATGATGGCTTTAGTTAAAAAGCCCTTTATATTTTCTCTCTCTCTCACTCACTCTCTATAAATATCTGTCCATTCAACCATAAACATCTATATACCAACTTGAATTCATCTTCAAACTCCTTAGTAACACACTCTCTCTCACTTTTACACTCTGTCTGTCTCGCTCATATTCAGTCTAAGTCCCATATTAAGTCTGGGACCTCTAGACCTTTAGCTTTTTTCTAAGTATCAGCCTAACCGTTTGAAATAAAAGTTTAATTGTAACATAAATATCAATGTCAGAATGCCTTAGTTTAATGTTTAAATATTTGCCTTTAATGACAGCAGTTCTGAACAGATTTTTCAATGTGGTCTCAGTGTTTTGGACCCCATTGTAAATTGCAATGCTTATGCAGCACTTTAAAAGTTATGAAATAAACATACCATATGAAAAAAAAAAAAGTTATGAAAAGAAAAGGACTAATGATTTTCAAAACCCAATTGGTGTCCCACAGATGGGGGTGCAGGAGGATATCCCGACTGAGACAGCCTGTACAAACAGAGCTCATTCCAACAGGAAGAACTCCCAGCCCTCTGAGAGGAATTTCCCTCTCTCTATCACTGACTCACTATTCTTACATGCTGTTTTGGCATAACCCTCCATCATGCTTCTCTAGCACCCATTTTTACCCAATAAAATCCCAGTAAACACGATAGTTGCTATTCTCTATCCCTTGTACAAACTGTAAAATGTTTGTTGTTTTTATATAGTACATGCATAAGATGACTGAGCCCAGTGACATTAGAGATTAACAATAACCACAAAAACTATCTGTGTCAATGAACATGTCAGTGCCATCAGAATGACAAGTCCTTGTGTCATAGTTTACGGATACAGTTTTTCTCAGTCGCTTTGGTGCATTTCTTGAATCATCCTTACTATTTGCAAAGAAGTATGTGCATTTCTCAAAACAATTTGTACAAACAGCACCACAAGACAGATTACCAGCAAAAGCCTGTAAATTAATCGAAATCTTTAGTTCATCTCTCAAAAGCAAATATTCATGTCAATGAATAAAATCAGTGCCATCAGAATGAAAAGTCCTTGTGTCTTGTTCACAAACAAGATAGTCGAAATGCTTAGTGCACTTTGTTAGTATTACAGTTTTTCTCAGTGGCTTTGGTACATTTCTCGAATCATCCTTGAGATTTGCAAAACAGTATAACTCGTACAAATAGCAAAACACCATGGATTACCTGCAAAAGCCAATCTCTTGCTCAAAATCTTTAGTTCGTCTCTCAAAAATAAATATCTGTGTCAATGAACATGTCATTGCAATCAGAATGACAAGTCCTTGTGTAATAGTTTATGGATAAGAATCAAAATCAAATCACTTAGTCATGTTGTCAGTATAACAGTGTACTCTGGAGGGATGTTCTGATGTAAACTACTGTATTGAACAGTATGCCATATGCTTATGAATGCCATATATCCATTTCAAAAGTACAAATTTACACATTACTGTATGTGGGATATTGATTCAAAGAGACTGGATAGAATTCCCAGTTACACTTTTACTAGTGGTCTGACCCCCCCCCCCCCCCCCCCCCAAAAAAAAAAAAAATTATATATATATATATATATATAACCTTAAAGGGGGGGTGAAATGCTATTTCATGCATACTGAGTTTTTTACACTGTTAAAGAGTTGGATTCCCATGCTAAACATGGACAAAGTTTCAAAAATTAAGTTGAAAGTTTGAAGGAGTATTTTGGTTCCAAAAATACTACTTCCGGTTTGTCACAAGTTTCGGAAAGTTTTTTCCGAGTATGGCTCTGTGTGACGTTAGATGGAGTGGAATTTCCTTATATGGGTCCTGAGGACACTTCTGCCGGAAGAGCGTGCGCTCCCGTATAGCAGAGCACTGAGAGCACAGACATTCACTGATCAGAGCGAGAGCGTCGCGAAATGTCACAAAAGGAGTGTGTTTTTGGTTGCCAGGGCAAGAAAACCCTGCACAGATTACCAAAAAAAAAAAAAAAACAGCATTAAGGGACCAGTGGATGGAGTTTATTTTTACAGAGCATCAACGGAGTTGTGCAAGTGTTTGTGTTTGTTCCCTGCATTTCGAAGATGCTTGTTTTACAAACAAGGCCCAGTTGGACGCCGGATTTGCACATCGTTTATTTCTTAAGGATAATGCAGTCCCAACGAAAAAGGGTCACGATCGTGTGTTGGAACCGCATGCAGTGAGTAAAACTGCTTCAAATAGCTCTGTGTTATTAACTTAGCTATCAGCGCGTAAGCACATCAAGTAAACAACATGCGATGTTGGCATCAAACTGCACTTTCCACATGTACAGCTAAAAAAAAAAAAAAAAAACACATAAAGTGGAACTTAGTCATTTTACAAAACCGCTAAGCAAATATATACAGTTTCAGTACATACCACATAAAGACGTCGTTGCTGATGCTGCTCTTGTTCAATTTCAGCCTCTGGATCTGATTCTGGATCATAAATATACGCTGAATCTGACTGTTAGCCATGGTTTGTTTTGGATGATGTTTTTTTCCTCACGGTAATGTCACAGCTTCCAAACGCACTCAGCGCAAAAGCCTACTGGCGCTCGTGATTCTTTAGCTCCGCCCACATGTCACGCCTCCAGCTGGTCATGTTTTTCCGGGAAAAATCGGTACAGACTATATTTCTCTTATGAATATAATAAAACTAAAGACTTTTTGGAGTTATGAAGGATGCAGTACTACTCTATAGTCTATCCCCCCCCCCCCCCTTTAATAATGTCATTGTGACATAGAAAAGGAAAAAGAAATATGGGCACAAAGATGAAAACAAGTCAATTTTCAGAATTTGTAACTCTTCTGTTGTCCTCTGTCTATACAGTATAAACTTTCCAACTGAAGATTCATTAGATGAACCTTTGAGCTATTTCAGAGAAATGTTTTATCATTGGTTGATCTACATTCTCTTCATTAGTCAAGATTCACTTGCACAATTCATGCCAAACTGACAAAAAGTCTAATAATAATTTGCAAAAATAAATATAAAAAGTGTTGTTTGGCAGTTTATGACAACTAGATGAACCATTTTGAATTTAATGACTTATATAATCAACTAAAGACTAGATGTTTTGAGGGGTAGACTATTGCACAGAAAACTATATAATACATTTTGAGTAACGTGACATTAGCAACTGATAATGTAGGAAACTGCAGTGTGCGCAATCAGTTACATGAATGTACAAAAGCAATCGCAACTTGTTCAAAAGAATGAGAAACTGTTTTATGATGTGTATAAATGACTAGATGATGTGGAGGTTGTACAAGTAGTTTTGAGAATTTCATTTCTGAATTGAGAAATGCACCAAAGTGACTGTAACTGTAAAATATATTAAAATAGAAAACAATTTCAAAAATAATTCAAAGCATTACTGTTTCTACTATATTTTTATTATTTTAAATGTTAGTATATATATTTTTATATGTTATATTTTTAAGGATTTAAATGCAGCTTGGGTGTGCAAGAGACACTTTAAACAATAAATTATATTAAACATTATATCCTGTATTCTTTATTTGCTTCTACTGTGAGATAACAAGGACAAATGAATCATGGGTGCAGGCCTACACTTCGTCCAATGAGGAAAAACAGTCTCTTAAAACATCAATATAGTAATTATGCACATTCACACACAGACACACACACATTTTCCAAGCCCATAATAACTACACTCATCCAATCCTCTCCCGCTCTCACACACCTGCAGAGAGCAGGTGTTGCCATGGAAGCTGTAGCGTCCACCTAAGGTGTTACCAGCAGAGCCACACAGGGTTTTTAGAGAGGAAGAGACTAAATTAGAACAGCTACATTAATTATCTTTTTACTTTACCCCCAGTGACCTCAGAGAGAGAGAGAGAGAGAAGGGTCTACTCCGGTGTTTGTGTGCTCTAGGAGCACTATGTAATCTCCTGTATGAATTCTGTCTACAAAACATGGACGCCCATCTCCAAATCAAATGCCTAGTATTTTTTCATTGCTTCTCCTCCAAAACTATTTACTTGTTTTAAATCTGTTTAGCATTCACTGCTGCCCCTCATCCTACATCTTCTGTCTTCTTGTTATTCTCTTTGTGAAGGATGTATGGTTTCTGAAAGCCTTTAGGCAGTTTGGTATTTGGCCGCAGTGCGGCCCACGGGCATTTACTTGAATATTCATAAACATACAACAGCACTGACAAAGAAACTAAGATTACTTACATGCACAACTACACATGGGAAGCTTACAAATTATATGGATATGCAACCTTTATTTGTATTCAAAATACAATATTTAGTTTACATTTTATAAAAGAGCATTTTTATTGCCAATCAACATTTTAACTGATTTATTTATTTTCAGGTTTATTCAGGTTTTCAATCACATGAAAAACACATAAATGTACAATGTGCCAGGATTGGAATTTTCCATTTACTGATGGTAAAATTGTCACCCTACAATATAAAATAAATAATCTATACCTAATATGTACATGCACCAAAATACATATAAAATTTACACTAGTCCTAAATATAGTTGTATCCCTCAAAATTGCCTTTTCGTTTTTTTCTTTTTTCTTTTTCAGTACACTGTTTTATTAATGTAGTCTTGCTAATTCATTTTTAAAAGTACAAATGAAATTAAATGTCTCTTAATAAACATGATACTTTAAAAAGAAATAAAATAAAAGAAATAAAAACTGTGATCATTTTAGAAAAAAATTGGTACGATAATTAGAAGGGAAACAAAAACGTACGGTAAATGGTGAAACATCAAAGTCTCCAAACCAAATTCATCAAAGGTTTATTATTTAACTGTTATTTAAATGCTATTACAGTATTTATTGTTTTAAATCAGTTAGTTGCCTCTAATTTTGTTTAAATGTGTTTTTAATCTTATATTTATATTTTCAGCTTTTATTTTATATCAGATTGCAAATAACAGAAATTATTTTTAATAGTTTAACAGCACTAGTCCGGATAGCTTTTCATCAACACATTTCACACTATACTTGTATGTTCTGGAGTAAACAAACTTTGTCAAATAATTGGCCTCTCAAATTCAATTTGTTGGTCAATCTCCTCCAACTCTTACATTCTCTGCCACCACTCAACCAGACACTGAAGGGGTAAAGGGGTTTATAAAAAAAAATGTAAGCACATATTACACATTAGAATGCAAAAAACATGATGGCATCTATAGTGAAACTCTGACCGCTATTTCTCTCTCTCTCTCTCTCTCTCTCTCTTGTTTTTCCTTTCATCACAGGCATCCCTCTCCCACTTTCTCTATCCCTTTTGTCCCACCCTCACATAATTTCCCCTGTCTCTCAAAGTCAAATTCTTTTTGGGTTAATTGGTTTGACAAAGGTATGTGATTTCTGAGCACTAAAAACAACAGGCCTCCTCGAGTCATTCTCCGTCAGGGCCCAAGGCAGGGCGGGCGGTCCCTTTTGTCTTTCAGAGGAAATTACCCCATCTGGCATGTTCACTTAAAAACATGGTTAGCATGTGTTGCTCTGTTCAAAAATCTACTGAACTACATGACGACAACATTTTAAGGTATCACAGGCTTGCTTACAACATGAAGGCAATTTGGACAAATTACTGTAGAAGGCAGAGTCACTTTTATATCTCATAAATCCTTGCATATATATGAGTGGGGGACGCTAACTAAGTCATCATATCATTGCTTTTTCCACTAAAAGGACCATTTCCAGTTCAAACAGTCAGTGTTCTGAGATACACACATTGGACTGAATGTGCACTACCTTCCTAATACACTTTAAACACCATTTGAGCAAAAGAAACAAACATTGATGGGACAGTACATGTTAGATTTACTTGAAATTTATTTGTTTACTTGAAATATATTATATTAAAAGCAGTATCTAATTTATTTTAATATTTCATTGAGGTGGTTAGGGATTGGTCTTGAATGCCATGAAACAGCTGCACGCAGATCATTGCAAATATGGCTGTGAGTGAAGTGACTTTCTCAGAAAGGGACTATGGACGAGTTCAGTAAAAAATCCATGATGCCTGACTAACTGACTAAACTGATTTATTTTCTTTCAGTGCTGAAAATGTTCATTAAAATATAATTTTACCCAATATTTGCCTGCATCTTTTATATTTATACATGGTGGAGAGGGCAAAACAAGAAAAAAAATGGAGAATTGTGATTGTGATAAGCCAAAAGGAGACTGGTTTTCCTTTGCTAAAGAAAGTAAACGTTGCTTCCTTTGCTCCTGTAAACACACCTTATGAGACTAGCATATCTCACAGACACATGTATTAAACATATGTCCAACATCATCCACCCGGAATGGTTTGTAAGTATTACATTTACTGAAAGTGAGAGAAAAGTGTTTATAACTTTGTAAATATGGATATTATCTTACAAAAGTGCATTGATTTGACACAAGAGGACATTATTCACCCTAGGAGCTGTGTGAGGCATGTTTTATTATGGATAGATGCACTTTATTTGACTTCTTTTGGACGAAAACACCTGTGAAAAAAACACCTTCCCTCTGCCATTATAAAGCTTGGAAGAGCAAGGACAAATTTTAATATAACTCCGACTATATTCGTCTGAAAGAGGGTGCCTTGAGGGTGAGTAAAACATGAGCTAAATTTCATTTTTAGGTAAACTAACCCTGTAAGGCTAATTCAGACCAATATGACAATCTCCAGATTATAGTATCTATTGTATCATTTCTTAGACATTCCACAACCCAACAAATGGCAATCAACCATGAAAAATGGCAGATGCTGATGGGTTAACACACTGATCCGGAAAAAACCTTACCAACCAGTTGGTGTGTGTTGATGCAGTGTAAACTGGCCTTTAGAAGACAAGCTTTGGAACAGAGCTAGTGTATAGGTGTAAATTCATCCCTATAACTTAAATGATTTATTTTACATACAAATATAAATCACCAGAGCACAAGAGCAGACACATGCCTGCCATGCTGTGTCCTGTAAGACTGATTGTGCTCAGGCTTGTCATCTGCACTCAGCATCTCTTTCATTTCTCTGAAGGAGCCTTAAGAACCGGTGAACAAATGAAAGAGCCACTAAAAAAACAGAACAGTCACACTCCTACCAATCAGAACCACAGGACATCACAATGACCTGCCCCATTAAGTGTGGAAATAACAGCCCTCAGTGCATGAGTTCATTATGCAGGACACCAAAACCTGTATTTCAGGAGCTGAGGGAGAAATGGAAAACACTTGAATTCGAAAAAGAAACGAGAGGGAGCGGTTTGAAAGGGATAAATGGTGATGGGCGATGAAATGACAGGAAGAAATGACAAGGCTTGTTTGAATCAGAGTAGCCAATTAAAGTAACCTGCCAGTCAGAGTAAACTGAGAGTAATTCCACCGACTCAAACCTGTGTCTGACTCCCAGCTCTTTAATATGTAATTGTCTTGGCGTTAGACAGAAGACAGTCTGATAAAGGAGAAATAATTGTGGGTCTGGAGTAGATAAGACAAGACAGCACAGTCCAGCTGACAAGGCAGCACCCAAGAGTGAGTAGATGAAAAGAGAGAGAGAGAATGAACATGGGAGGAACGTTATGGATGAGTGACTTTTGGAAAAGGACAAAATCATGAGGCCAGGGAGTAGAGCGGAAGGGTGAATAAAAGATACAGAATAATAACAAGAATAACAGAGCAGAGCATTAAATTATCATAGCATTTATCAAATCAGTGAGCCAGCGAAGTGACAGTCTAAATGTTTTTCTGTGTTTCCTTTATCTTACCAGTGCCCTTGTAACCTGTTCCCTTTTATTATATCCAAAAAAATGTATGTCTACAGTCTTTCTGCCTGAGCTTCCAGGACTCACTGTAGTCTTTCACTCTTTTTTCGATCAACCCCATAGTTCTTCATAAATGTGAGACTCTATCAACCATTGCAATTCTGTAGTGGCTCTAATATTGTGTACTCCAACAAAATATAGAGGATTTAAAAAATGGTTAATTTATAAGGCGTTATCACTCGCAAAAATCTGTATATACAGTTAAATTGTGTTGCGTTTTGAATGAAGGTGAGTGGAGAATGAGACAAGCACCTCTTCCTTTATGCAAACTCCCACTTCAAATCCAATTTGCACACAAATGAGAGCACAATGTCCCGGTGTCCCCCAACTCGACTGTCCCAAGGCTAGGATCTTATCTTCAGCACATACGCGAATGAATGTTAATGGAATTAAAATGGTGTCTCGATGGGTAAAAGCTTGTGTTTGTACATGACTGCTGTCTTTAAAGGTGCTTTCAGTCACTGTGAGTCTGCATACAGATGTACGAAAAAATAAAAAAAGCCAGCACATCACAGAGAGACAAAATGTTTTTGAAACAATTGCACGGTATCCATTAGTCTATCTGCGTGACTGCACAGGTATGCGGTCATAGGAGTTAACAGAGAGAAAGAAAGGCGGAAGTCTCTCTCTTTGTGTCCCTGTAGTAAATGAGTTTCTCTGGTTCCCAGGCAGCAGGAATGTCCAGGTAACTGAGTGCTGAAACTTTCCAAAATACAATATGACATAATAGAAGGGGGATCAGTTTACAGCTCGCCCTGGAGACAGACTCTCTCATACTCTCTCACACACATATACACATAAATAATCCAAAAACTGAGCGCATACATCATATTACACATGATAAAGATATGTAAGCACTGCTTAGATGGAAATTTAGAAGAGCCAGTCGATATTTTTTCCCATGTGCAATTGCGTCGGCTCATGGGTGTGTTTTTTCTGCTTATGACAGCATGTCTATAAAGCGTGACCTACTCAAAGAGAATGCTGGCATTAATTTAACTAGTATGAAGTCAACATTTGTCAACATTAGCCTAAGTTAACACACAACAACTATATTAATAACTGTTTTGACTATGAAACCCCATCAACACAGCCTCTGAATGCTCTCACAGCTCACAGAGCCATAGTTTCAGGACAAATTTTAATTTGATTTTCTTCTGATGAACTGTTACTGAAACATTTCCACAGAAACCTACGGATGGATTTTCTTTCGTTCAGATTCAATCTCCTGAATTTGCTCTTTGGGATTGACAGAGTCATGGATAAATTGCTTTTTACATTTTAATTGATGGATGGGACTCATAAGCCCAGGCAGGGATCATGTCTGGACATGCCCACTCCATTTAGCCAGCCGTATCCCCTTCAGGTACATTCGATTGCCCATGTTAAAGCTCAGGATTACAGGTTTAATGGAAGAGGAATTGAGGAAAGAATTTAAAATGGTGGTGGAGATTTTGTGGCAGTGTAACTTTGTGGTTGAAGATCTGGACTGGAAAGTGGAAGATTAAAGGTTAAAACCCTGCAAGGAATGCATGAGCTAACAAAGACGGTAAAAAATATTATTTGGGTGGTTGAAATAAAGTATATTTTGCATAAAGAAGCTTAACTGAAGCCAAAATAGCATTAGCATAATATTTTATATATTATTTCAAGTGATTATGCACTATGGTATGGGGTCAGCAAGATTCATTAATGAAAGAAGTCTCTTATGCTCACCAAGGCATCAAACTTACAGAAAAAATATATAATTTTGTGAAATAATATTAACCATTTAAAATGTCAATTTTTTTCAGAAGCCATTATTCTAGTTTTAAGTGTGACATGAATCTTCAACAATGTTTTGAATATGTTAATTTGGTATTTATAATATATATATATATATATATATATATATATATATATATATAGAAATTAGTGCTGCCAAACAATGAATTGCAATTAATCACATTCAAGATAAAAGTTTGTTTACATAATACAGTATGTGTGTGCACTGTATATTTATTATGTATATATAAATACACAAACATGTATATATTTAAGAAAAAAGATATATAATAATGCTGATATATAATAAATGCTGTATGTGTGTGTCTTTACATGCATAATAAATTCACACAGTACAAACACATATATTATCTAAACAAAAACTCTTATTCTTGACAGCAGTAATATCAGTATTTGTTATTTTCACATTAATATATACAGATACACTTACAGATCTTTATGTCCAAACATGATAAAAATCTATTGACTACTATCATTGGTGATAGTGAGGCTTCATTGTCTTTATGAATAATATAATTTATAATTCTTTCCTTTTGATCTTAGGGTGAAATTATGACCCAGACATGTTTCTGTGAGACTCATTCATTCAGCCATTCACTTAACCCCAGGTGACCCAGAGAAACTTTCCCTGTAATAAGCAAAAGAAAAGTGTCAGCTAAATGTCACATCACTAATTTTAGTATCCTAGTTCATAAAGGCTGTGGGCCTCTAATCAATCTGCTCTGAGGTTGATCTTAGGTGTGGGTGATTAATGAGGTTCAGGGTCAATAGGGGACAACGTGTGTGACCTCAGGCTGCTACTGGGAAACTGTTATAATAATAATAAAAAAGATCAATTAAGTAATGATGTAGATGAACTACAACCCAGTTTGGACCAGAAGCTCCAAAAACTGATGCGAGTGATTACAGACACCCAGAGTATTGCTGAGACAGTGATAAATGGCTTCAAATATCTCAGAGGGATGAATCCAGTCTTCATCAGATAACCTTCAGGACTTGGTTATCACACTCACTTAAATTCAGCAACATGCAGGAAATTAAACACACAACAACTGCACTGTAAGAAAAAAGCAGTAGAAAAATGTATAATGTGCTTTTCTGTTCTGTTCAGTATACTAACATTGCCTTCAACCCTTAAACACATTACAATGCAATACATAATTGAATACAATTTTGGATGCCACAATTACGTAATCATTCAAAGCGGCAATTATTCGTTCAAAGTACACTTATGTAGAAAAAAAAAACATTTTCTTAAGCGTGCAGAATAACACGTTATCTTAAAGGTCCCGTTTTACACGTTTTTTTGAAGCTTTGATTATGTTTACAGTGTGCAATATAACGTGTTCATGTTTCACGTGTAAAAAAAACTGTATTTTTCACACAATTCACCTATCTGTATACTGCTGTTTTCACTGTCATAAAAACGGGCTCATATCTTCCTTGTTCTATAAATTACCTCCTTCAGAAATGCGTAACTACTTCTGATTGGGCCAGCGGTTCCTGTGTTGTGATTCGACAGCAGCTTACAGCATGCTGCCCTCCTGCAAACGCGATTGGACTAGTTTTGAGAAGCAAGTGGGCAGGAGCATGTGCAGGAGATGTATTTATAGTCACAGGAGCGTTTCTACTGGCGAGATGCGCATGAAAATCTCATTCGTTTTTTTGCACAGCCCTAACATCTAGTTAACAAAGCTAAACAGTGTTGCCCTTTGTGTAATAAGTTACAGAAACTCTTGAAAGCACCAACTTAATAAAATACACTTACCGGTTGCGGTCCATAAACAATGCCTTCTCCAGACAAAGAGGGAACTGCTCGATCTTTCAAGAATAATCTTTGTGCGAATCCGGCATTAAACTGATTGAGTTTGAGAAAGTTGTCCTCAGCAAGCTGTCCTCAGCAAAATGTCCCTTTATGTGAATTCCTGTGGGCGGAGGTTAGTCAAAAAACTGTTGTAGTGACGTCATTACTGCAGGAACTAGAGGGATGTAGTCCAAACCGGTCGTTTTTTGTAGGCGAATTCTGTTAAATCAAATATCCCGCTTGGCACTGAACTTTGAGCTTTAGAATTGTACAGATATAATATATACTCTAACAACAACATTACACACTTACTAAAGTTTAAAACATGGAATCACGAAGAAGGGGACCTTTAAAGGTTTTTCCATTGTTTTTGTTTTAGTTTAACATACCATTTAGTTTATAATAGCATTCATATTTTTACTTTTTTATAATTTAAGAAGAAACAAATCCGATGTATAGTTGACATTTGAGGAATACTATGGAAAAACGCTTTAGTGTTTTCAGCTCATTTATTTTCAGATAAAAATACGCCATGCAGTTGCATCAAACAATGGTATAAACCATTCTGTGTAAATTGTGATTATCGTCATTAATAATCGCACTTACAACTTCAATGGAATAATCACCAATTATGATTTTTGTCATAATCATGCAGCCCTAATCCCGATGTCAATTGAAAATGGATTTGGACAATATACTTTACATGTGTCTATATGTCAAATATATTAGGTACTTATAAATTAAAATTTTGGTCATATTTCCCAACCTGTATGTTATTCGATTGGCTTGCTTTGTATTCAGATGAGCTTCAGTCACCTACAGAACTCCAATTCACCTCTAGTTTCAGATCATCTGACGCTCTGCCTTGTACACACCCAGTGTTTGTGGCATATGATGAAGGTTATAACCTCGCAACTATAGCCATCAACTAACAACACTGCTTTCCAAACCCCACAACCTAGAGTTCCCACACATCCACTTCCTCTCCATATCCATTCATCCTGATCATAGACGCCCTCATCTCTTCTTTTCTTGTCACAACGGAAGAAAGGGAGAGTGATGATCTCATTTACTGTGTGACCACAGGAAGGCCAACAGCTTCAATCACGACACCATTAATCAGGAAAAACTAAACAATGGAGGAGCCACAGTGTGTTACAGTATGACAACACAGTCAAATGGAGAAGCACACTGTGTGGGTCATAACTCAGGAACCGACACTTACAGTGTGAACCGAGAGGCTGGGAGGATAATATTAATAATGTCTGCACTCACCTGTTTGTCTCCTCACCTGAGGCTGTGGGATCCTGATACCCCCCTCCCTCCCTCCCTCCTTCCACCTGAACCACCACACAAAGATGGACAGATAATACGGTTCTTTCACTTCCTTGATGCCCACAGAATCCATTCACTCGCTCTCCCTCACCCTTCAGCCCTGCCCTGAAAGTGATCCAGACAGCCGTTTTCATCCAGAATTTTCTCACACTCACAGTTTAAACAGCCAGACATACCCATATACACTCACACCTTAATACATGCTTTCATACATCGAATCTACTCAAAAACTATATGTAAATAAATAAATGGGGTTGTATGGTAATCACAGTAAAATATTTATTTATTTATTTATTTTTCAATATCAGAGTGGCTCAGTTTACAGTTAATGTGGGATCTCTGCGTGGGCTTTTATGTGCATTTGGGAATGCACCCTGTGTAAGGTTTACTTTTTTTACACATTAACAAAATTTCAAACGTTTTTGCAGACAGAAGTTTACAGCATTTCAGCAGTAGTCTGCTGTCTTGTGTTGAAAGCTCAAGGGTGTGAATGTGGTTTATATAAATATAAAAAAAAAAAACTTTCATTTTTACAGTTCTAAATTTACAACAGAATCAATTTCTGTCTTAATAATAATAACAACAACTACTACAACAATAATAATAATAATAATTATTATTATTATAATTATTATTATTATATTATTATTTTATTCCATCTTTCCAAAAAAATCTATTTATGTCTTAATAACAACAACAACAATAATTATTATTGTTATTGTTATTATTATTTTATTCCATTTTACAATGTCAAAATAAATCGCTTACTAATTGCAGATTAAATATTTCATTCTTAGTGGTCATGTGATCATTAACTGACAACTATGAACTGTGTACATGTGAATGTGTCATTAAAATATTGAAATATTAATGTAAATGTTTGGAAAATTGTGACTTTTCAAAATTTCAATTGATTTCACATCTGCAAAATGCACATCCCTAGTGCACAATCCACTACAAAGAGGTCCATTTGCCGGAGGCTCTCAGACCTGTTCTTCCAAGCCAGGACAGCTGGTCTGCATCAGATGATTTCCCCCTACACCAGCAAAGCTCCATCTAGCTTTGGGCTTTATTGAAAACATTATTAGCAATTATAATTAATGTAGTTACAAAATAATATCACCTTTCTCACCCTCATTATTGTATGAGCAGCCAAATAGATCCTAAAACTTTCAGATAATAATAATCATTTTAAAGGAAACAAACAGAGGATTTGTTCCTAAATCTAGTGAGCCACCATTAGGGAGCATTTTATTGCATTATAGGTACAGGACCAACCATTCTAAAAAGTTAATTCTAAGATTCAGAGAACTTCATCATTCATTCAACAGTTTACCAAAAACCTACTTGTCCTGGCCTACCAGTCTCCTACAGTCGGCAAGTTATTTGGAAGGACTTCTGAGACCTGAAGCTGGTTGTAATGCAGCACCGTGGTAGATAGTAATTACAGCAAGAGAATAATGTAATATTTTACATGAGAGATATGTGGGTCATGAGACTCATCTTTCTTTTAATGGGGGTTTCTGTGACTCATCGAAGAGTTTGATATCCTTTAGATTCTGATGATAAGATTGGTATTATGTGCAATGACTTAGACATTCATGATCCCAACCACAAGACAACAATAGAGTTGGTTTCCTTCTTGGGCCTTGGGCACCTCTCTTTTATGTTTATGTTTTCATTGAATTTGAAAAATGGTCTCATAAAAAACCACACCAATGTTAAATCACAGTGGTCTAATTAAAGATTTGCTTTTAAGTCAACGATTAATGGTCATTTTGTAGTGATAGCGTCTGCTCTATTACTGCAGACTATAAAAACTAGTGATGTCAATTTGTCTGGAAAATAAGAGAGAATAAACATGTTTCACAAAAGAAAGAGCCAGAAAATGATGAAACACAGTGGGGGAGAAAGAAAGACACATTTTCTAGTCATGACAATTACTACAGACAAGATGAATTCAAATATAAGATAAACAAGCTGTAAATGATTATATATTCAGGTTTGATTTAACCAATCAAAAACCAATTGTTTTTTTTGTTTTTTTGACATTTTAGCCAAACTATTTTCATTGGTCGTGCTGATTCAGCATAACAGCAGGACTGCAAATGTGATGTTGCTTTAAAGACACTTCAAAAAAACAAGACAAATGCTGAGTAACTGATTCAGACAAAATATGACCAATAATTTGTTTATTTTTGCTCCATCAGTGAAAATGGTTTGGGTAAAATGTTAGTTTGGCAAACACAGTCAAGCAGCGATACAATGAAATGTCCCAGTGACATTATACAAAATATCAGCATGTATCTCTGGATGCAGCTTAGCAAATCAGAACCAGAACAATACTCATTATGTTTCAAAAGACTGTCATTGTGTTCGGCCACCACAACACCAATAGATCAAATTAAAAGTTGTGCTACAATCTTTCACCCTCATCTTTTTCTCTCTTTCTCTCTCACACACTCTATCTATCCGCTCTAATCAATAAGCGTGTAATCAGTTTAAAGACCCATGCTGGAAAAAACCAAACACTGACCGCAGCACTCACAGCGAGGTTCAGTAAAGATCACTGGCACAGCATGTCCACGGTCTGGCCAACAGTCAGCCAGCATTACTAACTCCATATGCTCGGCATAATGCCACTGAGGTCAGATCAAGGTTAAGGGAAAACTTCCCTATCAACAAGTTCATAAAATAGCAGGCAAGCTTATATAGCTTTAAGGAAACTATATAAACACTATATGCGATTTGGGTGTGATCCAAGTTTGTGGACTGTGGAAAACAAATGCTTCAGTACAACTCTTCTAGTGTTGTTTTTAACAAACCCCCATAACAAAACTTCTGTTATTTACTAACCATCAGTCATAAACCCATAAGACTTTTGTTCATTTTTGAAAGCACAAATAAAGATTATTTTAATGAAACAAGAGAGATTTCTGTCTCTCCGGTCCAAAACTTTGATGCTACAAAACATTTGTAAAAAAAAATAATAATAAATAAATAAAAATCCAAGTCTTCTGAAGACTGTAGCTATGATCCTGTATGATGAATAGACTTAAAGGGATAGTTCACCCAAAAATGAAAATTCTGTCATTAATTACTCACTCTCATGTCATTCCAAACCAGTAAGACTTTTGTTCATCTTCGGAACACATATTCAGATATTCTGATGAAATCTGAGAGCTTTCTGATCCTCCAAAGACAGAAAGGGTACTACCACATTCAAGGACCAGAAAGGTACCAAGAACATGTTCAAAATAGTCCATGTGACTTCCGTGGATCAACCATAATTTTACTTTTTGTGTGCAAAGAAAATAATGACTTTATGAAACAATTCTTCTCGTCTGAGTCACCCTGGCACATTTTTGGAGAAAATCACAGCGCAAGCTTCATGATAATTTATTCTCGTAGCTTCATAAAATTAAGATTGAAATACTGATGTCACATGGACTATTTTAACAATGTCTTTAATAAGTGTTTATGCCTTAACGTATATAGTTCTCTTGTTGTCTATGCAGGGTCAGAAAGCTCTTTGATTTCATAAAAATATCTTAATTTGTGTTCCGAAGTTGAACGAAGGTCTGGGGGATTTGAAATGATATGAGGGTGTGTAATGAATGACAGAATTTTCATTTTTGAGTGAATTGACCCTTAATATTTATTGCTTAAAGGGTTAGTTCATCGAAAAATCAAAATTATGTCATTAAAAACTCACCCTCATGTCGCTACAAACCCGTGAGACCTCCGTTTATCTTAGAAACACAGTTTAAGATATTTTAGATTTAGTCCGAGAGCTCTCAGTCCCTAGATTGAAACTGATTTCATTCAAAATATCTGAAGACAAACAAATCCTTCTGGAACGACATAAGGATGAGTAAATAATGACAGAACTTAACATTTTGATATCTCTAACTTTGATACCTCTTGACATCTTTAGGTAAGCTATTTCTAAGTAGATTTCAAAGTGGTATTTTTTTCTTTCTTCATTTTCCCACATTAGCTCAACCAATTGTATTTTTGGGGTGTTGTATTTTTTCATGTATTGTTCAACCAATGGCAGATGAGCGAATGTGTTCACATTATGTGTGGTATTGCTTTTGTCATTTTCCACCTGTTATATTTGTAAATTACAGTTTACCTTCAAGAACTGACATGATAAGGGCAGCAGAGATGAGGTCTTGGCAACCCAGACAGTTTAATGGTGACATGACAGCTGCTCTTTAGAAAATATCCTTCTGATACATTCAACCACAGCACAACAGATCAGAAAAACCAACACTTTATCCAAGTGTCTTCCAAGCAGACATATCAAAGGTTTCTACATCAAATGAGAAATGAGAGATGTACTTACTGGCCATGCGTATTTAAATGGGATAACAATTTGTCCATTTCTGCTGTCACTTCCCTCGTTTCCGTGATGGTGTAAGGTGTGGGAGTTGCCACCCAGGACAGGTGTGGTGCCAGTGCCATATGTACAGGTGCCGGTTGGTGCAACCCGAGCCTGGTACTCCTTCAGACAGGCCTTGAAGAAGGTGTCACACTGATCGCCTGATGAGCAGCGCTGCCCCCCGCTGGCCTGGGGGTCACAGCACTGACCATTCTGTAGAAAGCCCTGGGGGTTTACCCACTGTCGAAGCTGGACCTCGAATGTGCCCACCGCACAGACAACCTATGGAAATTCAAAACAGCGAGGTTAAAAAAAGGAAAACAAACAGGAAACCTGAAGTGACAAAGTGCATGAACTCATTAAGATGAGAAGCAGCACTTTCAGCTTCCAACGGTGTTTAGAATTTAAATTCTTTCATGATGCTTGTTCATATTCTCCACAGTTACTGGCTTCGAGAAAACAGTTTTATCACATCTGGACGTTGGCTGGTGCAGGTTAGAATGCTGTTGTCGATTATAAAAATGTATCATATTCTTTTGTAATGTAAATGACAAGTATATTGATTGTTATTATTAAAAAGAAATGCTAAAAACAGTGATTGTCAACCACCAAATTTGGTACAAAAAAATAAAAAATAAACTTTTTACAAATTTGACAAAGAGAAGTTGATATGCTCCGCTGGTATTTCAGTTGTAAAAAAAATATATAAAAAAATAAAATAAGGATATATGCCAGTTTAATTTAATTGTGATGATTGATAGCTTTATTTGCTCCACAAATAGAAAGCAACATTTTGATTATTTTTAGATTATTAATCCAATTTAAGGCTAATTAATCTACATACACACAAATGTGCACAAAATCAGTGCATGAAACGATGAACAAATCACGATTCAACAATAATCTGACGAGTCACTTCTCGACTTGTCTTACTAAATGAATTAAATGTTTAGGGTGCTTCAAGTCGTGGGTTTACGGAAAAACATGATGGCGAAAGAATGAAGACATAATTAATATTTTTTGGGTGAACAATTCCTCAAAATGTTAAAGCATTAGCAAAAAAAAGAAAAAAAGATACTGTGGTTGTATGAACACAGAAGAACTTGCTCTACTGTTCAGACTAAGCAAAATATGTGTAGTCAAACATATATTTATAGTGTCAAACAACACGAACACAATCCTCACGAGACGCCATTCATCCAGACAGATAATGACTCTAGCAGTCTTTGTATCTGAAGGCAGATAAAGACAGAAAGAACAGATGATAACATTGATTCAAAGTGAAATCCCTGTGTATAACGGACAGCTACAGTCCTCCTCTGTGCTGTAATCACTGCATGCTCACTTAACTTTATTACCTCCATCTTCTCCTCCTTGGGTTATTCACCTCCTCATGTCTCGCCTCTCTCTCACGCTTTCTCTCCTTACTCCCTTGTGTTAGTCACTTCCTACTCTTCAACCCCTTGCACTCTGTCTTCTATTCTTTCTCTACATCAATACCTCTCCCTTCTTTTCTCTCCCTCTCTCCCCAGAGGGGAACGCATTTACAACACAGCTCCTATCTTGCCCTCTCCGACTGTGTCGTTCTCTTTTTATCCACTTGGGAAGAGATCTCCTCTTCTCTCGTCATTATGTTCAGACTTTCCTGTCTTCATTGTTGCCATTCTTTTATTCACCTCTCTTTTTGTCACAAAGGAGTAGTAGACGCGCACACACACACACACACACACACACTGAAAAGGGATGGCTGGGCATTTTAGGTATTCTCAGTAGAAAAAAAAAATTCCCAAATAAATTCCTAGAAAAAAAAAAAAAACTATTGTAGACTATTTATTTATTTTTAGATCCTGAAGATGCACATACTCGAAAAATCCTGTTGTGCTTCACATACTTTCTCCCACACAAATAAACACACACACACACACTGTGATTATCCTGTGAATACGGCATTCCAAGCCGGGTCAGACAGTAAGACTCGGTGGTGCCTGTCCTCTCCCCGTGACCCCACGTTTGAACAGGACTGCTGAATGGCTGCACTGTCCTCCCATTGTTCCATCATGGCATGTCGTCCCATTCCTGCTCCTAAAACATGGACACATCAAACGCTCGGCAGATAGACCACCGGCCATCACTCTCCATCTCTTTTTCTTCCTCTCCCTCTATCCTCGGGCAGGGTCATTCCCAACATACCTGTATTTCAGCGGTCTCTCTTGAGGAGCTGCATCACAAGGGCTCATTACGAGACATTAAAACCCCACGAAGACTTGAATGCTAAACTCCTGCCATCCAACATCAGAGACAAAGACATGCTGCTATTTAAAACAAAAAGGATATGTGCATAACACACTTCTGAGGGGGCAGCTATGCATTTTGAAGACTAACTGTTTAAAGTATTATTGCTGTCTAACACAAAAGGTAACGCTTATCTGTTTTATTCTCCATTCCTGATTGGGACGTTAACCAGGAATCATCCTAATTTCATTTTTTAGTACTAGTATGGACAAACGCAACTGTTGGGTTTCATTTTGTTAGATTTGTCCCAATTTTGGGTTGAAACAACCCAGAATGTTTAATACAAATATAATCAATAATAATATTAGCAATAATGAAATTATGATACCATTTGCAAGTTAGCAAAAGTTGAGCATGAATCGAGAATTAATTGCATTACAAAAAAAGGTATAATGTAACTCCATGACAATCATTCATTAATACACTTTTTCTGGAAACAGTGGCATTTGAGAGATTACTTAATATTAATTATATAATCTACCCTTTTTATACTTATTTCATGAATTTATATAGATTTAATGAATAATAAGAAATTGTTAATTTTATTGGACTGTTGTAACTGCCCTACTTTATATAAACAGACAACGGCATTATAAGCTACTTTCCCAGGAGACACTCCTCATCCTCCTCAAAATGAATATTTGGGTTGAATACAACAGTGTTGTAAATACAACTTAACCACTGATTTCTAGTTGTGTCCTCTTTTAGAAGGCAAAACAAAGTAACTTTGCTTTCACAACGAAACACACAGTGTCTCCACAACACGGTGCCGGCTACAGCAATAGTGAGAATAAAAGTTATGCCTTCTTTCTTTGCATGAACATATGCAACATTGTGATGTAGACATGTGGGGGCACGTTAGAATGAGACATTTTAGGAGGGTCTGGACAAGTCTTAACTTTTAGAATATCTCTTTGCATTTGAGGCTTTTGTCTTTGCAACTTTACAGATCTTCTTTATACACCAAGAGCTTGTTACACTCCAAAGAGAAAGGAAAACTTGAAATCACATCATATGCCCTAGTGAGCATAAGAGATTTCTCTCAAAAAACATTGAAGTTGTACCGACTGCTTATAGTATATTCCATATATACTGTACATTCATATACTATCAGAAGTTATAATAAAGTTTTAATAAACCTCATCTTTGTTAGCCAGCTGTAACTAACCTCACAACATATACATTATTTTTTAAATAAAAACTTAATGTTTGCCAGAGATAAACACATATTCGTGATTGATGAACAAAGTTCATAAGTAAGCGCAGTACTGGCCTTGAGAGATTAGGTGACATTTCCATTAACTGACCAAAGGCCACGAGGCCATCCTTATTGTTGAGCCCTGTTATTTATAGCCCAACTAACAATACAAAGCTGTTGATCACTTCCCTCTTCATCTCTTTTGACAATAACATAAAAACCACTACATTTATTTTCTCTAGAAATTTGTAATATGCACGCTTTAGATCTTCCAAGAACCATTAAAGCATCCAACGACCAGAGTTCAAAGGACAGAACTAAAATGTTAGGGTTTTCACACGCCCTCGGTGTCAGGACAGGTATGTGCATCCAGCAGTAACCCGCCAGAACACACACGCTCTTTCTGCGCTCAGGGTTCTCATACCCTGGATCTGCCCTACACAGCAGGTGAGTTGTCATCTCCACCATACACCAACAACCCCAGCGGAGACCTCAAAGCCTGGGATAACAGGTGGCTGGGCTGGGATGTGTAGCATTGGGAGTAGATTCTGAAATAGTGTGCCTTCTTAAAGCCAAATGTGTTTTAAAACTTCTCAAACCACAAAGAGAGATTCATATTTTGATCAAATAAAATGATGATATGTGTTCTCTAAATACAGCTAAGCCATTTGGGTGGTACAAATGGATCAGCATAAACAGAGTGACTGAGTGTTTTCTGGGAATGCAAACAAAAGCAAAATCACAAGCCCGCAAAGAGACCCATTTCTCTTTATAAATCTCCATGGCCGCTACTTTACTGCCTGATGTAAACATAATGCAATTAAAAACAAGTCTTGCTCTAAATAGAAAAGCTCTGCAATGTCCCCATTTATACTAGAGCAAAATGATGCTTTTGTTGTACAAATAAACCAGCACCAGGGTGCATTTCACACACAAATATGTTGTGCAAATAGTCGTACAGATAAGCTTTACAATAACAAATTGTCGTGTGCGTCAGATATATTGTTGTATATGAACCATAGCTGACATGAGACATTCATATCAGCATGGAAATCAAGGCAACACGCCCAAAAAGAGAGACAAGTCCGGCGCGCAACAAAGAAAGACGGCACAACAGGTGTCTGCAGACGGTCACAGCACAGGTCTCTCCTGCACACAGGTGTAGAATGTAATGCACACCAAATTAAAAACATAAAATACGAAGGTTGGGTGTGTTTAAAGTGTGGATTGTTTATATAAATAAATAAATAAATGCTATCACAAAAGTTTACAAATCGTCTTTGCTTGAGGAGGTAGCCATAGCAACAGCTGTCAATTTCAGACGGTGTCGACAAAAACATAATTACTATAATTATTTATCACATAATTATAGATATGCACAACATAAATGTATTAATACATCTTTAAGATTACGCTTTGTCTGCGCAAGATGAGCCTCAACCGACTGCTTTAAAAAGTTCAGCTGCCTGAAAGTCACTAAATCATTCGTGTCCTGGTGCAAACCACTTGTAACCAGCGCTAAAGACAAAACAGCACTGCGCTTAATAACCACCGAGGATTGTCCGTGTAAAGCTCTGAAGAGAAAACACCCGTGGAAAAAAAGTGACAGCAGGCTGAAAATAGCGCGTAATGAGCGGCTTACCTGCGGCTGCAGCGCGAGCGCGAGCAGGAGAATGACGGTCCAGTGCTGTCCGCGCTTTACATCCCTTCTCATCGACCGAGCAGCACTCCTTCTGTCCGTACTCGAGCTCTCCCAGGAGTGCCAACTCTTTCTGTCTCTGTCCATTCTCATAGCAGACATTTGCGCACTTGGTCTGTGCGTGCGGAACAGCGTTCCCCTGTTTGGTGACGCTTTCTTTACGCTGTCCATGTGTCCATCGTGAAGACACAGTGCGAATACGAGCAAAGTAAATGTGGCACAGGTAAATGAAAAGACCACTGATGTCTTTCCACGCTCCGCGCGGAGTCCAGGGCGCTCCTCCTCCTCCTCCTCCTTCCACCTGCTACAGTTAAGAAGCTTTGAATGTTCGACCTGCTGACCCAGTGACTTGAGCTTTCATCCCATTTACATTCCCACTCACTTAAAGCAGCTCTTTCCCTCACGTCAGCTGGATAGGCTTTCCCGATGCCCTCCCAAAGCACAGCGCGAGCGATGAGAGCGAGACTGCGCATCACCGTGGGAAGCGCGAGCGGTAAAGTTGCCAGTAGAGGGTGTGTCCTCCGCAGGGGAATATCCGTCACCTGTATCTAACTTGAATACAATATCGACATATTGTTACAAACTGATGTAGACTGGTTTACAATATGTCGATATTGTTACAAAATGGGGTTGTAACCGCAGCATTCTTGACATAAAAAGTGTTACAGTAGAATGCAGTTATTTTGTGCTTTGTGAGTCTGGCAGAAATGCATTGTTGCAAAATATGAAACGATCCTCGTCGTCTGGTCAGACGTCTTTCTAGTTTTAAGATCTCAGCTCACAGGAAACATTCTCAGAACATTAGTACGATTCGGGCA
Source organism: Carassius auratus (assembly GCF_003368295.1). Taxonomy (NCBI): domain Eukaryota; kingdom Metazoa; phylum Chordata; class Actinopteri; order Cypriniformes; family Cyprinidae; genus Carassius; species Carassius auratus. The sequence continues at coordinate 11,279,508 of NC_039260.1, forward strand.
AGGTTCTGATTCAAAGTTCAAGGTTCTCTCAATGTCACGCAAGCAATCTTCCAGTAACATTAATAGAATGTTCATTCAAAATGATTGCAAACCATTAAATATTATGGATACATTATTAATGGATTTTTTTTTTTCTGAATGTTTTTTTTAGGTCCCATTTTTTTATATTTTAAAAAGGGAATATTTCCAATTTTCAAATAGGCCTACTTAAATAGGAAGGTCACCAATTTTCTTAGAAAATATTTTTGTTCGCTGGAATGTAGGTTATGAAAATCTGTTGTGGATAGCTAAGTCAAATTAAACAGTTCTGTCAGTTACCACGAATTAAAGAATCATTATAAATCATTAAAAAAAATAATGGATAGTCTACTTACAGTTAAAAAATGATGGTGTGTCCTTTGAAACCTTTATATTTCACAACTTTATATTTTTCAAATACACCTTCTACTGCCACCTTAGGAGGGTGCTGGTCATGAATAAATTTGTACAAACCTTTCTTGCATAGATATGATGCTGGATAAAAAGAAAATAATAATAAAAAAATCCTTCTATTTTTTTTTAACAATTACTACAATTTATAAACGACAGAAAAGGGTCCATCCTCTGCCATACAAAACAAAATCACCCAGACTCTACAATTCTATACTGGTCCTGTTTCTGAAGTCACAGTATCATTTGTAACAAATAAATTGTGAAACTATGCTATCCCATAATGCACTGCTCTGGAAATTCTCAGAAGGGTTTCTTTTCATGTGTACTCCCATGGCGGTTCAGAAATAATAGGTCTCAAGCTTCACTTAATCTCTGAGCATGATCAAAGTGTTGCGGCACCAATTAAAAGACCCCGTCAGAGGAAAGAAAATAGACAGTGAGGTTGTTGCATTCAATACTCATGCACATTTACATTACTGCCTTGTTATCACATCATGGGATAAAAGAGGAAGCGGCATGCTTTCTCTGACTTAATCATTAGGTCGTTGGGTGAGGACAAAGCAATAAACCCACAAGGTTTGGATGCCAAATAGTGTTTGTGGGGCCCTGTTGCACCCAAATTGACTACGGATATGTGAACATTGAACAAAGACTAAATATTTTTGTGTTTACTGGAAGATTCTTTATTGAGGACCACACACATTAGTCTTATATACTGACTGCAATTCTACATTGCTGAAGAAATAAACAAACAAACAAAAAATGTAATTATAGAAGTATAGTGTCTATTCTGGGTTGTTTACTGTTTTTAGAGTGGTTTTGACCACTTTTCAGATGGTCAGGCAGAGCCAGAGATCTTTTTAAACCAGCTCAGCCTATAAAAACCAGACTTTTGACTTGAGGCTAATATTGGGGAAATTAAAAGCACACCCTGCATTTCGGTGTCACATTGCCACTTCCCAGATCTCCATATCTAGAATGAATGAACTTTCCACTGTACAGGCATGGAGGCAGTTACAACGAAACAAAGCATCCGTTTTATGCTGAAAATATAATGAACCGATTTTATTGAGTCGATCCTGTTTCCCTCCACTCATTCGCGATGGGATGGACTTGTTGACGCGCATATCCCTGGAAACTGGTTATTTCCCAAAAGTAGAGTGACCCATGGTCAGAACAGAGGGCTCTTCAAGTCCGTCTGTGATTAGCATAGAGTGGCGCTGACCTCGACACATTTGAATGTTAATGGCTCTTTATTCTTACTGACTCTAAAGCCGCGCAGCGAGCTGATGTTCAGAGATAATGACATCAGTTTTCAGCTGTTGGCGGGAATTACCTGTACGGCTGTGTTCTGGTGATTTTTCTTTTCTTTTAGTAGGCTACTTCATTAAATTGCCATTTCATAATTACTGGATAAACTAACAGCAGTGTTACAAATACCATTACAAACATTACAAACCATGAACTTTTGACAATTAAAATCATTTTTATAAATGGTTTTCTGTAGGCCTAGTGTAGGCTATTATTTAAAGACATTCCATTAGGATTTAGTGGTTTCAACAAGCCACCAACAGAAGGCGACCAATTAGTAGATACCCAAAGGGTCAACAGTTTCCATCAAAACCAGTACCACTATAACCAATAAAACCATTACAAATTTTGCTATGGTGTCTATCGTTTTGTTTTGTTTTTCATCAGGCGTTGCATTTACGTGACAAATCATACCATAAACCATAAACAGTATGTTACACCAGTAAATGTCTCCATCTGCTGCACTCATTGTGAACTGAAAGTTGGTGATTAACATGGAAAGGTAAAGAAAGCCAGTCCCTATGGACTCACAAAGACAACTTACGTCCTCATATTTGCTCAGAATTTGGAATGGAAATAAAGCAACACATACTAAACAAAGAATAAACTAAACCTACAGTACACCTATATCTAAGCTGGAGACCATTTTGGGGTCAGTTTGTGGGCCTATTTGGATTCCAGACAAAGCACAAAGTGATTAAGCATTGTACTATCGTTTTCTCAAACCGACCAACCTGTGGTTTAGTCATATGATCAGCGTGGGGACAGCTGTCCCACACATTACTGGCATAAGAAGTGTCTGTTCTGTGACTCAAAGGGGGTAGTGTTGGTGGACAACAAACTGCTAGGCATGACGCCAATTCCATAAGACACACACACACAGCACCAGCAGCAGTTAAGGTCAGGTTTTTCTCAAAGCAAAACAGCGGAGCATGCAGAGGCTTGGGAAAACTGCAGAAGAATGCACGTTTTTGTACACAGAAAAAAAGTTGACCTAATCATTTAGGTCACAACACAATGTAACTCAAGGCGGCCCCTATTATACAGCTGACTGTTCAGAGTCCCTCAAACTTAATTGAAGAGTAAATTACCTCTATACTATATTCACAAAGACTCCCAGACCACGAGAGGGTGATTTCACTTCAGCAGAATTCTCTCACTGATCGAGATTAAAGAGACTGCGTATGAGCTCAACCAGGAGGATCAGTTTATTATGAGTTTGTGAATGCACTGGCATAAACCAAATCTGATGCCTTCTGGACGTGATTAATCTCATAACAGAACAAAATGTTTGTCATTCACTCATAATTTTGGGTTTATACATTTGAGTAGCCAACAAATGGGGAATAAAGTAAATTCCTAAGTAATCAGACTTAAGACTTGAAGTCTGAAGATCAATAAACCACTGAATCAAAGAGTCACATACACTTATGCATGATCAAGGCTGCTTATGTTTTTAAGGATTTTGGAATGTTTGATGTCAAAGGAATAATTGTCCCCACTTCTCCCTGCCCAAAAGCCAATTTGGATGTAGACTGTCACTGAGATGAGAAGATGCCCGGAGTTTGCTGGCTTCTACTTCAAAAGGATGAGTGACAGACAAGGACAACCACAAGTAACAAGGACTGGCGCAAGATGCTGTGGAAGCACACTAAAGAAAGACTCAGGCTCAGGATGGCTGACATCTTCATGAACTATGTGAAGTTTCAGAGGAAATCATGACTGATGGATGGTTGGACGAACTGAACTACTTCTAAAAGCTTGCGAACAAGGACACGTGTCATGAAAAAGTGGACTTGAACAGTAAATTGTGGCTCAGTTCGGTTTCATAAAGACACACAAACACTACTCTTCAAACTGGACAAGGTATAATCATAATCAAAAGTTTAACTTTCAAATGTTTTCTATTATTACATTTTAAACTATTTTTTGTAACTATTCATGTGATGGCAAAGCTGAATTTTTAGCAGTCATTTCTCCAGTCTTCAGTATCAGTTGATCTTTCATATATGATTTTAATATGGCGATCTGGCACTCAATGATGGTTCTTCCTGCCAATGTTGAAAAGATTTCCCTGTCTAATACTTTTGTGGAAACAGTGATGCATTGTTTCATGACTCATCATTGGAAACCTATTATGTAAAACTATAATTGTCTTTCAACATTTTCAATGTATCTTTTCTGAGTTTTTTTTTTTTTTTAACCGACATTTTCAAACATGCACAATGTTATTTGTGTCTCTTCTTCTCACCAAGCCCACATTTATTTGATCCAAATACTGCAAAAGCTGTAATACTGTCAAACATTTTTACTATTTAAAATAACTTTTCTATTTGAATACATTTTAAAATGTAATCTAATTGTATAGAATGCAATTTAGTCCTGTGATTTTAAAGCTTTAAAAGAGTTTTTAGCATCACTCTAGTCACGATCAGTCAGAAATCATTGTAATATTAAAATTTTTGTAATATTGCAATTTGCTGCCAAAAAAAAAACGTGTTGAAAACAGCAGAGTAGAATTTTTTTAGGTTTCTTTGATGAAAATAAAGTTAAAATGAACAGCATTTTACCGGAAATAAAATTTTTTTGTAACAGTCTATTTTCACTTTTGATCACATAATACCGAAAAAAAAAAGAAAGTAATAATCAGTTTTAAATGTTGATAAACTTACTTGAACAAATCGGGATAAAAGGATGATTTCTGAAGAATAATATGACACTAAAGACTGGAGTAATCATGCAAAAATTTTAACTTTGGTCACAGGAATAAATTAAATTTCAAAATATATATTCAAATAGAATAGCAGGCATTTAAAATAGTAAAAATATTTCTGCTTTTGCTGTATTTTGGATCAAATAAACGCAGGTTTGGTAAGCAGAAGAGAACTAATATTTACTTTTCAGAATCTTTTGACTGTTAGTGTATATAATGAATGTGCTCCATTAAAAGGGCAATACTTGTGTGACCCTGACTGCACATGAACACCTCACCATTCTCAAACCATCTCAAATCCCACATCAAGAGAAATAACAAGCAGAAGGCAACATGAAAAACATTGTGATTTAATAAAAACATCAAAGCTCCAGGTATAATGTCTGGGAACCAGACTCTGGGTGCAATGCTTTCACATTATTTGAATTAAAAAAAAAACCCTGCATACTTACAAACTCACCAAAGCCGACCATCTCAGAAGAGGAAATAAAAGTTAAAAGATGAATAGGGGGGAGTGGGGTAAACCTTTCCATTGACTTCTTACCTTGCATTATGCATTACAGATCTAATGGGCACAGCTAGGAAGGTCCCTTCAAATAAAAATGCACATTTCATCTCTGGACGTTTTCTTTTGTATGGCGTGCATGTAACCTATTCATCCTAAATTAAACTGAACTGTAGCCAGGGGTCAGTGGTTTCTAAATGCAGGCCCGTGTATAACTGCCATTTTTCATAAAAAGCTGCATACACGTGAAAGTTATTTCTTTGCAAATGAGATTTTCATTGCATTGCTCTGTGTGATCTTAAAGCCTTGCAGAGCTTCTCTGGCTGCACCCGCCTGCACCTCATTATCAAACTCCACAAAGGCGATGTCGTGACGCCCCGGGACGAGACGGACTTCTTTGAATCCGGGAAACCTATGAGAAAAAAAAAGTGGTACTGTATTTAGCAAAAAATAACCAAATACTTCAAACGGAATTTGACCAGCACCCCACTGAGCAAGGTTCAAGAGCGACAGTTTCAGAACAAAACAAACACTCACTGGTTGAACAGCATAGACAGCATGAGCTCGTTCGTCTCCTCTGGGAGATTGGTGAGAAACAGGATATGGTTGGGAGGGTTCTCTGACACCTACAGACAAAGTGTTATTAAATCAAAGAGTCAGCAACTGAAAATATACAGTCGAAACTGAAATCATTGACTAAAATGATGATGCTTAATTAGTGCTCCTCCAATGACATTGTTTGCGTCCGTGTCCATTTTTAAACAAAAAGTGGATAAACTACAACATGTTAATATGCAAGCGGTCTAGATGCTGGGGCTGGATTGACAGCAAAATGACAAAATAGTGTGAACAAAACTTCACTAAATATTCCACACCAACCATCCAATAATTACAATAAGCGCTTTGACACTCTAATGTACCATAATATAAAAATATTATAACATCACAAAATCAATAGCTATAGCCATATCTGCCTCAGTTCAAGCGGCAGCACGGAGCATGAGTGAACCATTCGGGTTCTCCGATCCACTACTGAAGTGAAACAGACATGAAAACAAGTTATGACAGCAAATTACTGTAAGTTTAAATGTTTCAAATCAATTCCCACATGAAGTTAATATAAAAGCGGCCTTATGTGCAATTTACATTTATATTCACAAACTTATTAAATTTGATTAATTGATAACTAATTCTACTTAATATTCTGTACATCATTAACACAAAAGGTACATTCCAGTTTTTACTGACCTGCTGTGGCATCTGGCCAGGCATTTGTCCTGGCATCATCTGACCTGGAGGCATGGCCCCAGGAGGCATCTGCCCGGGGGCCATGCCAGGAGGAGGCATCATACCCGGCGGAGGCATGTAGGGAGGCTGACCAGGCATTGGCATCATGCGAGGGTTTTGGCCCATGGGTGGCATTCCCTGTAAATGACCAAACAAAAATAAAACAATAAATCAATAACAGCCTGAAAACAGACCACAATGGAGTCAACAGAACTCAAATCCCCAAATATACGGACCGGCATGGCTGCAGGTACTCCGGCCATAGCAGCGGTGGCAGCAGAAGCCTTCTTCCCAGCACCTGCTTCGGGAGCTTTAGGCTTTTTCTTCTCTTTCTTACGGTCTCGCTCCACATATGTGCCCTTCATTTTTGCAATGATGTCAGAGTCCTGCTTCGAATACTGAATACGCTGTGAATAGATTTTAAGAGCGTTTTAGTTCAGATCACAACATCTTGGTTTTAAAACATCAACTTAAGTGTGTGTATATCTATCCATCTCATAATAATATTACAATAGTATGACTCCGGCTGCAGTCCACTCTTTTTGAATCTCACCCACATTTTTGAATGGGTTTTGTTTCACAATTCTCTCCAGGGTGCGGTTATCCCTATATTGCTTGTAAACTTTTTTTCTACCAGATCTTTTCCTTCCCTTCGCCTCTCTATTAATGTGCTTGGACACAGAGCTCTGTGAACAGCCAGCCTCTTCTGCAATGACCTTTTGTGTCATGCCCTCCTTGTGCAAGGTGTCAATGGGCATCTTTTGGACAACTGTCAAGTCAGCAGTCTTCCCCATAATTGTGTAGCCTACAGAACTAAACTGAGAGAGCATTTAAAGACCTTTGCAGGTGTTTTGAGTGTGGCACCAGGTGTCTTCAATATTGAACCTTTTCTCAATATTCACATTTTCTGAGATACTGAATTTGGGATTAATAGGGATAAATAGACATTTGAAATATATCAGTCTGTGGAATTAGGGAAATAAACGTTTTGATTATATTGTAACTATATGAACAGAACCTATGCGAGCTATGATGACTTTCACCTTGATACTTTAGCGCTGAAGTAGCCGAATTCAACTGTAGGGGGTGAGAACGAGTATTCGAACCCGTGTGTATGCCTACTGTGAAATTACCACATCAAACGTGACGCACTAATGGAGTGGAAGCCGCCGAGTTTACTTCAGGGATTTTTTTTTTTTTTAAAGAAGTTTCCCAATGGAAACCTCGACAAGACGCATGCCTGTTTCACACATACTGTCTTCAGTGTGTATGCAGTCCGTGTGCGTTACGTAAAGGATCACTGCACTGCTGCAGACGCACCACTACTGGAACGCAACTGGAATCCATTAACATGGGTGCATAAAAAAAAATATGCAACGCATATGCACTGCAGACAGAGTATGTGTGAAACAGGCATAATGTTGTTTGCACCTTGTGCAATATGGAATTAGTTTACCACATTCTGAAGCAGTTTGTGATGCATTTTGGAAACAGGAGATGATCCCCTGGTCTAATGCACCACCTAGCTTGATAAACCCCTTCTCAAAGGCTTACTTTTTGTCAATATTTTATTTGGGTAGCATACATACTCTGAATGCCCTCGGCAGAATTCAAACGATCCATTTTAATCTAGGTTAATTTCAAGATCACAGTGAGATTAATCTATCTATCTATATCTATCTATATCTATATCTATATATATATATATATATATATATGGGCCGGGACTTTAACGCGTTAACTAAGATTAATTAATTACAGGAAAAAAAAATCCTGCATTTTTAATAACTTATTTTTGCACCGCGGAACGTTTCTCACTGGATGAGTTTCGGCGGACCGATTATACTGGAGCACCAACTAGCGTTCGCAACTTCGCATATCACCGCATCACATCGAGTATCAAGTATCACCTCAACGCAAAACATATAGCAGCTAGCGTGGACTTTACACTTTATGTTGAACTATGTATTATTTTGTTGGTGGAACAGTTTATGTTGAACTCTTTATGGTTTTGGCCAAGGTTATTGAGAGTTGGACTTAGTATGTTATGGCCTCTGAAGCAACAGAGAGATGTTTTCTAATAGTCAGTGTTTCCAATGTTCTGAATGTAATTGACAATATTTTTATATAAAAAGACACTTTACAGAAGGTTCCAGCACCTATAAGCTTCCTGAATTTTCTAAATAGGCTATTGCTACACTTCATGGCAAAAATTGCACTGGTCTGCTAGACTTGGTTGAATAAAAATAAACAATATTTTGTTGCTTAAGCTTATGTATTCAGTCATTATTCAATGGTATACTATAAATCCATGTGAAAAAAAAAATACTTCTAACTGTTCTAAGGTCAAATATTTATATGCGATTAAAATGCGATTAATTTCGATAAATTAATTACAAAGCCTCGAATTAATTAGATTCATTTTTTTAATCGAGTCCCGGCCCTAATATATATATCTATATCTATATCTATATATATATATATATATATATATATATATCTCACTAATAAATAAATAAATAAATAAAAAAAAATATATATATATATGCATGCATACATAAACACATATACAAGCACAAACATATACACACATATCTTACCATAGGTTTATCATAAAATGGAAATCCTTGCATGGAGCGGAGTGCACTGGAAGCGCTGTTGATCTCTTTAAAGATCACAAAGGCCTGACCCCTCATTTTCAGTGTAGGAGAAACAAGGATGTCCAGAATTTGTCCAAACTGGGAGAATATGGCATACAACGACTTCTTTAGCTCTATCAAAAGAAGAGGAAAGGTTCGCAACATGAACAATTTACCACAAAAAAAGAAAAGAAAAAAGGCAGACAGAACCATACCATCTTTTTTGATCTTTTCATTTAAGTTGTTGATGTAAATCGTGTGATTTAACCGCATCTCCTGGCTCGCCATGATTCTGGGGAAAAAAACGTGACGTTATATTAAACCCTCTGCAGGCAACGAAAGGGCAACCCCAACTCAACGGACCGTGCACAATGAAAGAAATATTAGTCTTTTTCTAAATTTTCCACAACTCTTTTTGATTACGTGTTAGAAACCATCCGTTTTGGTAAAAAAAAATCATCAAGAATAATAACAATTATCATTATTATTTACATATAATTGCGCTATAGACCAATGAATGAATGAACTGCCTCGTTGTTGTAAACGGAAGCTAGTGTTAGCGACTTAGCTTGTTAACTTAATCGTGAATTATTACTATTTCACTCATCGAACAAAAACCCATATTTTGATAAATTAAGCAAAAAATAATAAGATGCACGCCATTAATGTAAAAAGAAGACATTTAGCCACACTTACAATTATTAAACGAGCTTCTGCCAACCACACACACGCCAGAGCAGAACACAAAAATCATGCGACTTCCGCCTGAAAACCCGCCTATATAAGAATTCTATTGGACCGCTGGTCTCCCGGCGAACCTGCCGATTGGTTGTCTGTCCAGCACATCCGCCTCAAAAGCGCTTTCTCATTGGCTATTTCAGAGAAGAGCGGGCTGTTCTATGAACTGATTGGTTGCGTTGGTCGTGTTACGATGTTTTTTGTCCGGCTCTCACGTCGTTGAATAGGAAATATATAAAAATGCCGCTTCTAATTTTTAACAAACAATAAGCATAGCATGCCCCTTGATTTGTTTTATACAAATATATCGCCGTCGCCACATTTATAAAATATTATTATATTTGGTATTTTTGTGTTTTGATTTGTGTATTTCTATTTTTCCTCTCAAGACCATGGGAGTATATGACCTTATTTGGTATCCCCTAAATAGAGAACACTACCCAGACTGCAAGTTGTCCTTCACAGCCAGTTACTACTAGATACTAGTGAAATAACTTAACTTCTTGGACGCTGATGTAGGTTCGTGTAACTTTGCGAATGCTTATACGATTACTACGTGCATTCATTGCAGCATTGTTTTGGTTAGGTTTTATTGGACACTACATTTTAACTTATATATACACGTCTGACATCATCACAATACTCTTACATCTTGTCTATTGTTTTAATTTACTTCTCTCATTTGTTTTCTACACAGTGTGAAAGTTTGTTGGAGCAGCATGTCTGTGGAGAATGTGGCAGCACCTCCTCCTCCTCCACCTCCACCTCCATCACTGGCTCGCTCAGTGTCCAGCAAGAAGAAGCTTTACCAGGCTCTAGCAGAGGGAAGGGCCCCTGTAGAAGGGGACCATGAGGAGGCCAGAGTTATTCTAGGACAGAGAGAAAGCAGGTGAGTCCAAACCGCAGTTTTGAACACTGAAGACTTTTTTTTTTTTTTTTTTTTTTGTACAGCCCTTGATCAGTCTTTATCATTTCTCAACATTTCTCCATGAAGTTTTAGGAAGGATCTGCAGTGGTTGCTGTTCAATAAGTATGTGCCTTCACTTATTCAAGATGGTCCACAGTAAGTTTCAATAAAAAATATCTAATTGTTGATGTTGATATTTTAGAGGTTTGATATGTGATTGTATGATGTTATAGCAGGGTTGCAGATATATACAGTTTACATATGCCATAATCTGCAAATCTGAATTGTTTTTCTGAAATAAGAGGGACAGACATATTGTAAAATGTAATTTATTTATTTGTATAGTTGTGTTATAAAAATATATGGGATGCAATTAATTTAGATCCCTCTTGTTGTAAAATAATTTTATTATTATTATTATTATTATTATTATTATTATTATTATTATTATTACATTGCAACACCTTTGCAAATGTTTGACCAAAACTGTATAATGCATGTATGCATGATATCACACCATTTAATTTAAAGATAGCAAAAACATGTGCTGCAATAAAATGTACAATTATGTATTATAATATTACATAATTTTTACTCAATTTGAATAAAGAATTTAAAAATGAGTCAGAAAGGGGGAACATAATTTCAACTTAAAATAATAAACCTGTTAATTACCGTGAATAATACTTAGCAACTTATTATGTAATCCTATTATAGGATTTTTTTCTTGTTTTTTTTTTCACAAATAAAGAAAATTTTAAAAATATGTATAAAAAAAGAAGTAAACATTGTTACCAACTGTGTCCTCAACAATATTTAAGTCTGTACACACTAGCAATCATTTTCATAAATAAAGACATGGGTTATTATAGTTCACTGAGACAAAAAAAAAAAAAAAAAAACTAAATCAAGGGACAAGTTTTCATTTTCAGTTAGTTTATCTTGATGTACTAAAATAAATTATTATGTATATATAAAAGTATATATACTTTTTGTGTAATACAAATGACAAAAACAACAACATTTCAGAAACAGAAAATCTAAAATAAAGTCTAATTCAAACCATTACTTAAAAACTATAATAGTATCTGAATGATACTAAAATAACTCAATAACTAAAGATCATTTTACATTTCCCTGTACACATCAAATATGACAAATATTATGACACTTATCCCCCAAATAGAAAAGCATATCTTGACAATACACCAGTCCACTGCTGTTGTGTATGTGCCTGTGCAGCTGCAGGTTTGTGCAGTGTTAGTTGATATTTCTCTGCTCTTGTATGTAACTTCAGATGTGGTCTTGTGGCATTATGGATGGCGACTCATCTTCTGCAGCCTCCCAAGACAGTGGCGCTAGAGACACTGGTCCAGATGGCGAAAGACAACGGCTACACTGAACAAGGAGAAATGTTTTCTGGTACTTAGTAAATGTAACCGTCATATGTGGACTAAATGTAACTTAATGGAATTACGTTTTAACATGTTGATGGAAAAAACAACTAGTGTTGGGTAATTCTAGCATTTAGTAGTCTTCTGATTAAAGTGTGGAAAGCCACAGATACTCTTCAAACAATGTTTGTGTTTTTTTCTGTTTTGAAATAGCATGTGACATGGCCAAGCTGGCGGAGGAAGTGTGTGGGTGCAGAGTTCAGAGGTTATCAGGAGGCATGATGGGAGAAAACACTGCTGTCATTCTTAAACACCTCGCTGGCGGGCAACCTGTTCTTATACCGTATCTTAACTACTTACATATTTGATTATTCATGTTGGTCCACGATTGTTTTTATTGTTTTGCTCACTGTTTTCTAAAATCATTTTATTTTATGTACCGTATTTTTCGGACTATAAGTTGCACCTGAGTATAAGTCGCATCGGTCCAAAAATACGTCATGATGAGGAAAAAAAACATATATAAGTCACACTGGACTATAAGTCGCATTTATCTAGAACCAAGAACCAAGAGAAAACATTTCCGTCTACAGCCGCGAGAGGGCGCTCTATGATTTCAGTGTAGACTACAGGAGCACAGAGCAGCATAGAGCGCCCTCTCGCGGCTGGAGACGGTAATGTTTTCTCTTGGTTCATTTCTCTTGGTTCGTGTCAAATTAATTTTGATAAATAAGTCGCACCTGACTATTAAGTTGCAGGACCAGCCAAATTATGAAAAAAAGTGCAATTTATAGTCCGGAAAATACGGTATTCATTTATTTATGTTACCACTTGGCCCCTTTTTTTGTTTTGCATTTTGTTTTTTTTAAATTAGTTCCTATTTAATTTAATGTTTTATTATTTTTTTAATGCTAGGCCACTGTTTTGTTTTGTTCAAAGTTTTGTTATGTGTGTATTTTTATTTATTTATTTTTTCAGATTTTTTATTTAAAGGCGCTGTATGTAAGATTGACACCAAGTGTTTGATCTAGGTATTGCAGTCCAAATTCAAAATATAGGAGAGGGGTTTTTTCCACCCGGCAGCTACTCCTCAGACTTGACGCACACACAGGTTTGCCAGATTAACGACACCTATAGGAAGGAGCGCACTTGAAGATGAATGAAATTAAATAAGATGTGTTTTCCACCTACTCGCAACCCGGGATGCCAAAATACAATTGGGTAAACTGGCATTGGGAGGATTTCACAAACCAAAACAAAGACCGATATTACGACCACGAATGCACATTTTCAAAGGAGAATAACTGTCTGTAGCATTGTTTTCCAGAAACCAGTTAGCTTGTTTCTTAAATATCTGCAAACATATTATGGTATTTTTATGAATTAGTAGAGTCAAAAACTTACATACAGCACCTATAGTATTATTTTACCTCTAGGCTTCTTTTTGTTTTTATCACTGTTCTGAAACTATTTTCTTTTATTTATTTATTTAACCACAGTTTTTTTTTTATCAAAGTTTTTCAAATATGTCTGTGTGTGTGTGTGTGTGTGTGTGTGTGTGTATGTATGTGTATATATATATATATATATATATATATATATATATATATATATATTATACATACATGCATACATACAGCTGGTAAAATTGAGTATTGAACACATCACCATTTTAATCAGTAAATATATTTCGAAAGGTGCTGCTGACATGAATTTTTCACCAGATGTCAGTAACAACCCAAGTAATCCGTACACACAAAGAAAAGAAACAAGTTCAGAAACGAAGTAGTTTCAGCAATAGAGTCTTGTGTGGTGAGCGTGCATACAGGCCACGGCGGTTGAGTGCATTACTTATTATTTTCTGGAATTATGTACATGCTAATTCCAGGTCTCTCTAAAGCTCTCCACAAGTGATCCTTGGCTCTTGGACAGCTCTTCTGATAATTTTTTATATTTTTCAGTGCTCTGTCTGAAATATTGTGAGGAGCACCTGATCGTGGCCGGTTTATGGTGAAATTCTGTTCTTTCCACTTCCGGATTATGGCCCCAACAGTGCTCACTGAACATTCAGGAGTACAGAAATCTTTCTGTAACCAATGCCATCAGTTTGTTTTGCAACAATAAGGCTGCGAAGGTCTTGAGAAAGTTATTTTTGCTTTTACCCATCATGAAATGTTTCTTGTGTGACATGTTGGTAATAAGAGGCAGGATTTCAGCTGGTGTCTTGGCTTTCCGTGCCTTTTTTCAACTCTTTCTTCATGTGTTCTATACTTTCTCTCTGTGTCATTCTACTTTATTACTCAAAACTTAATTCCTGAACTTATTTATTTAGCTTTCTTTGTATGGATGGATTACTTGGATTGTTACTGACATCTGGTGAACATTTCATGTCAGCAGCACCTTTAGAAATATATTTACTGATTAAAATGGTGATGTGTTCCAAACTTATTTTACCTGGTGTGTGTGTGTGTATATATAAAAAAACAGTGATCCAAAATTAAGTTTATATAATGTTTCATTGAATTTTATTTTTGAATTATATATATATATATATATATATATATATATATATATATTTTTTTTTTTTTTATTATTATTATTATTATTATTATTTATTTTATATCTTTTTTTAATCACTGTTTTTCTGAATTTATTTGTTAGTTTTATAGAAATTTAATATTTTACCGCTGTCTTTTTTTTATGTTTTTTTTTTATTACTTTTTTCTGAGTGTATTTGAACTTGTTTTGCTTATTTTTTTGTGACAATGCCCACATCTCTAACCTCTAAATCTCTTTGTTTGCAAGTGCTAATATAATCGAATACAACATGATACAAAGACACGAATTCATAGTCATGTGCACATTGCCCTGTTTAATGAATGACATCTGTTCAGACAGATTGTAGTTATGTTCCTGACATCTCCGGTACAGATATGATGAGGATTTTAATCATGAGCCCTGTTTACGCAATGGCCTCAAAGCCCACTGGGCAGTCGTCTCAGGTGAGACTCAACAATTAACAAACTCAGCTCAAGTTTATGTCACTAAGTACTTCAGTCTATTAATCTCTGTCTTTATCCAGGTGTATTATTAGGGTTAAGGCAGGGGTGTGTGGACAGCAGACTCTTCCCCCCTGACCTCACACTTCCCTGGCTGCATCTCTCTCAGAACGAGTCTCCTGTCTCATGGCCGACGGATGACGTTAAAGAGGTGTTTGTTCTGGCAAAGCAGGGGAAGAGTCTACGCTACCAGCTGTGGAAGTATGAGCTGGTAACACAGAGCAACAGTCAACTCAAGGAGATGGACCCTCAGAGAGCCAGCGATGGGACGAGGTACGTACTTCCTCCTGGTGGCGTACAGGACGGTCTAGCGGGACAAGTGCTGCTGCTCCACACTAACACACAGAAGAACTGAACAAGAGCACCAAAGACCCTTCTGCAGGACATATGAGCTCTTTCAGGAGCTGGTCACACACCTGTATTTTCAGTCCTTGTCCACTAGGTGTCCTTATAGTTTGAGTGTTTCTAAAGGTGCTACGAAACATTCATGTATGCAAATAAGGGTATTTATATTAGATAGGATATTAGGATTTTACAACGAAGAATGTTTACAGAGATGAACTCATATTTGTAGTTTGGGTTGAAGTACATTTCACAAGCAAGTGGTTTTAAAAATAAACTGGTAGATGTTTGACATTTTGTGGTTTAAGTCCTTCTCTTTTTTCATTGTGGTGTCTGCTAGCTCTCAAGATTGTACAACAGTAATGGTTTTGACTTTATATTTAACGGCATTTAGATAGTGAACTGTTTTGTTGAGCAGTATGAGGTGATCCTCTAGACTAATCAGAACATCGAGTCCGGTTCTGAACGGAGGATGGAAGTCAGAGGTCGTTTACTGATGACCCTCGGTAAGAGAACAAAGTGTTTGGCTGTTGTGATGTCATCCGGCCGTTTTAGAACACTTCTGTTGTGTAACTTGAGGAAGAGCTGCTCTCCGCACAGGAAATTATGACAGAGGAAAACATCACTTGGCATGAATAGAACATTTACCGTAATCAAGTGAGCAGTGTCCTTGTAACCCGAATCATGTTCAGAATGTCCGCCTCGCTCATGACAATGTTCAGTTCCATATAGTGCTTTCATTTTAGGGTCAGTAAGAAAATACTCTGTCAAGGTCCAGAAAAGTATCAAAGACATCGTCAGAAAAGTCCATCTGCCAGCAGTGGTTCAACCGTAATGTTATTAAGTGAAGAGGGTAATTTTTGTACGTGAAGAAAACAAAAATAACAACTTTATTCAACAACTTATCTCTCCTCTCTGTCTCTCTGCTTACACTCTTCTTTGTCAGCCTTCAGCTCATATTCTCCAAAATGGCACTACGGTGATCCAGAGAGACACAGAGGAGAGATAAGTTGTTGAATAAAGTTGTTATTTTGGCTTTCTTATATTTTGATATATCTTTTGAAATGCTATTTATTTTTGTGATGTAGGCTGAATTTCCAGCAGTCATTCCTCCAGTCTTCAGTGTCACATGATCCTTCAGAAATTATTCTAATATGCTGATTTGGTGCTTAAAAATTAAACTAAATAGTTTTATTTGTCACTTTAATGTCAATAAATTTCTTTAAAAAAAGTAACTGACCCCAATCAGTATGGTAGTGGTGATTCTTTTAGTGGATTAGAAATTGAACAAGAGAGACACAGTATATTAAACAATAACAGTTCGGGTTTATTGTGTTATTTAGTTGGCTTTCAAGACTAAGATTCAAGGTGATGTGAGTACAGATGCTCAGCTTCTCCCTATTGCAGTTAAACTGTTGTCCAAAACTGTATTAAATGGGCAGAGACAACAACAACACCACAAATATGTTCCAGTTCTCTTTCCATGTCATCTAAAACATGCAGTACAGTAGCAAACAACCAATTTCAACAATCTGAATGACACACAATACTTTGTATAAACCGTAAACAATGCAGTGGATCTCTAAAGGAATGGGAGACATTACGTTTCCGCAAGGAAATACTGACAGATGGGAATGCTGTGTTTGAACGCTGAGAGACACACCAGCAGACATCGTGCATGTCCGTTCCGAGACGGAAAATACAATCTCTGAGGCTGACAGAAACACATACACACAGAGAGAGAGAGAGAGAGAGAGAGAGAGAGAGAGAGTGGTAGAACATCCCGTTGCGTCCAGGTGAGGTAATCACTTTAATGTCACAGTTGTAATATTGTGCAAGAAGGTGTTATCTTTTTACGACTATATCTGAAACGAAGCAAACAAGAAGTATGATGGGAAAACATTTTGCTTTGACTTTTTTTTAGCTGACCACAGCACGTAATTAGAGAACTAATGTGTCACAACAACAACACGACATCAGTGGCCCTGACGCTTACAATCTGCTTCTACACCGAAAGAAATTTTCCGCCAAAGATTGAGAGATCAACCATCAGATTTGTTCTTCATGCAAATAAGCTGATACGATCACGATGAAGCTCTGGTGTGGAAAGAGCTGAGGTCGGAGGTCATTCTGCTGTGTACCAACACAGAAGCTCACAAAACAAATTTATTTACAGAAAACAAATCAGGTTAATAGTCGTTGATCCAGATAAAGATGGTTAACCTCTCAAACCTATTCTAAACTTGCATGAAATTGGCTAAGCTAGAAACCGAAACGCATGACTAACAACGCAAACAGGTCACTTACTGATGAGTTATCTTAAAAACCAAGTGTGAACAAACCGTTTCATCTACATGTGAATAACACTTATCAGTCGTACCAGTTAGCTTGTGTCGAGGCTAGTTTTAAGAAACACTGCATCCATTTCTCATCAATAAACTACTATCTTTGTGGGGTTTAACTGTCCTCAATGTCTTGGGCAGTTAGTTGTTTGCACAAACTACTACCTTATATCTTAAAGCCAATATGTTAACTGTTTAGTAGTATAACATCTGCTGACTGAACTGTTTAAGAGGCGATAACATTCTGCAAAATTCAACAGGACATACGGGTCATGGAAATTTCATACACCACAAGTATTATCAAGATTAGACGACCACAGGAAATTAAAGTCTGCCTGTAGTTTGGCAGTAAGACCACCTTTCAGAAATTAATGAGGTATGGGTTACACTACAGAAAAATACAAATTTAAATTAGCACTATTTACATAACCGGGGAAACCCACAGAAACATTTACAAGGAAAAAACAACAAAAAAGCACATTCCAGTTTGATAGTGTTATCATATTTGTAGGTAAAAAAGAAAAGAAAAAAGAGAAGTGAACTTATCATATTCTTAAAAGAATAATTATGGCTGTGCGCCCTTAAAATTATTGTTTCTTCTCATTTGTTGCTCCTCGAGTCTGTTTGGGTTCAGTATCAGTGTGTTTTGACGCTGATGGAGCTTCTGTGGATCTGCAGGATCACATGTGCAAAAAAAAAAAAAAAAAAAAAAAAAAGTTTGTCGACAAAATACTCTGGAGTTTTTCCACTTCGCACTTTATCTCTCCGACAGCACAGGTGCACACTCGTCCAGAACTCAAATCCTGTTGTGCGCGTCCCTACAGGTGATCCTCCGGGCTCAGGCGTGTTCTGTGCATGCATCAGGGCGAGGGAGGGGTGGCGTCCTGCAGCATGCCTCCAAAGATCTCAATGAGGTTGTCCAGACCCCACAGGTAACCGTCCTCCCGGTTTCCCTCGGCCCAGGGTGTGCGGTGGTCCAGGGTCTGGGGTGGGGGCAGTGGGACGGTTTTACCAAAGTCAATCATCCATACTCGGGCCAGGCCTGAAGCATCGTGAACGAACAGCAAAGAACTCCCGACCACCTGATGACAAACAGGAAGGGGTTCTTACATGTGTACATTTACAGGGCAACGTTTGGAGCTTCTTGTGTTCCAGAGAAGAAAATATTTTGGCCCGGGCATGAAAAAGATTTCACAACAGGGAAAGAACAGATTCCTCACCTCGTGTGTCCTGAACAACTCGGACGTCTCTAGAGCGCTGCGCAGCTCCTCTAGCCTCTGCAGATAACTCCTCTGAAGAAAAATCAAATAAAAAAACAGTTCAAGGCAACTTTAAGCACTCATTGCCAGTTTCTGGATTCTGATTGGATAATACAGCGCTCCAGTGCTGCTGATAATACAAAATAAAAAAAACTCTTGCAAGAAAAAACCTGGGTTAAATATATATATATAAATGTATACTGTTAAATTAAAGCCTGAAACGCTTACTATGGAGCAATTAATAACTGTTATGAACACTGATCTAAAATAGACATCATACAGTCCTTATATAGATCAGTGGTTATGAGAGATATGTTTGTAATGGAAAAAAATTACTTTTTTTTTTTAGCTCAAGAAAAACGATTGATGATATTACTTCTAATGATACCCACTCTAACAGAAAAGTGAATGCAATTTTTAACTCGTCATTTGTATGATTTGTATTCCATGCATTTGTTTTATGTTAACAAAAATATGTAATGGACTACAATTTATGGCACATGAATATGATAAATAAAATAAAACAAATATTTGTCCAGTGAAAAGGTGGCGATTTATGAATTCACTTAACTACAGTAATAATGTAACAGGGCCTCTTTATGATATACTTTCCCCGTTAGCTATAAAATGTAATAAAAATATTGACTATATTTGTCCAGTCAAAAGGTGGTTATTTAATGAATTTGCTTAACAAAAGAATATTTTAAATACAGTAACACCTATTAGCTATAATTACAGTAATAATGGAACGAGGCCTCTTTAATTTCTCTCTTTATTTTACAAAGTCACTGGAGTTCAGAACATCACTTCAGAGAAGTCAACATTATCTGTTTTCTCACAACTGATAGTCAATGGCTGAAGCGAAAGCTCCGGTGCAGAGCGAAAACTTTCCTTTGAAGCCACATACCAGCAACTGTGTGTTTCCATCCACAAAGTCCCTCAAGGCCTTCATCACCTGCTCCTTTTGTTTGGTTTTTTTAAAGCTGGTATTGCATGTGCCATCTGCCTTCTAAACAGAAACACAATGTGAACGTTCGTGCTGATGCGGCTTATTTTTAATATGAACAAAAAAAGTGCAAATGTCAGCTCTATAAATAACAAACATGCTATGACGAGTACGTGCATGTTTTGCGATACACAGATAACAACTTAGTGGTTTTACCAATACGAAACATAAAAAGATTTTATTACTAATGTTACCCGTGTCTTTAATACTATTTTTAAAACCAATTTGTATTTTAATATATTTTTTAAATTTCACGTATTCCCGCGATGTCATTGATTCAGTCGTTCTATGATGTTCTCTTCTTATTATCAATATTTTTATAGAAACCATTAAAAAAAAAAATTTTAATAGTAAAATAATTCAGTCACTTCTGATCAATGTGAAGTACCCTTGCTGAATAAATCCCATGTGATCTCTCACCCTGATGCCCTCTATGCGGAAGCCAAGAGTGGCGGTTGAGCTCAGCGTTTCCCTCCACTGCATGTATCGAGGTTTGAGAACGGCCTGCTGGGCTCTTTCCTCCGGACTAGGTGCTCCTGGGTCCACAGCTACCATTTTCTCATACATATCCTTCCTAAGACGAGGACGCTCGCGGGCCTTCACCAGCTCTTCTTCTAGGTATGTCCTGTGGTTAAAAAAATGGACCCAGTTGATCACACCACAGCAGTTTAGGACATTAAACGTATCCTGACACCGTCTTTTCTTGTCTATACATTTAGTTTGTTTAGTTAGGGGGGATGGTTTGGGAGTTTGAAAAATAAATCCGAACATATCCATCTTCTCACCTGCTTCCCATCTTGCAATCCATGATTGAAGGGGAGTCGAAGTCGGTCAGCAGATCGTCCATTAGGTTGTAATCCTGGTCGTTCTGCTGCACAATACCATAGTAGCCAGGAACAAACGGCCGGAGGATGTCATTCATCAGCTTCTCGAGACACTGCTGCTCACATTCACAATACTTCTTCAGTAGTTTCCCATTCTCGCCTGCTTGGAAATTACCTGCACACAAAGCGTTAAAGAAAGTGTTTAGTGCATCCGTTCAAAACGATGGGCAGCAATCTCTTCAGATGCGGCTTTTTCATCAATGCCGGAGTCAGACGAGAATTTGTTTTTACCTGCGTGGCCTGCCAGCTGAACCCAAGGATATCTTTTCTTAAACGAAACCACAAATGGAGAGCAATGCACCATAGTCTTTAACTTCCTCCACGATTTAGCCTGAAATCAAAACACACATATGCTTGGATCAGACCATTGTCATTTATTTATAAATCATCGAAACTAAAAGCTAAATACGTAAACTGATGCGTAATTGTTAAACAAACCAGATCGGTTTTCTTTCAAAAAACAATTAGTGTCTAGACCAGAGTTGGGGAAAGTTACTTCTAAAAGTAATGCATTACAATATCGCGTTACTTAGTTACTTTTTACGGAAAGTAATGCTAAAGTAAAACCAAAAGTGAAATGAATTCACCTGAATTCATGTCTGTACAGTAAAGGGCGCAGCTCAAACTAATTGCATGAAGAATATGACGCAGGAGAAGAAAGTTCAACACTATTTAGCAAAACAAAAATGAAACATGAATGTGTAATTTTTGCTTAGTATCGATGATCCAATTCAGCCAAGGTCAGCAGCAAAGACAGGTTAAAACTGGATTAAATACATAAATACAGGTTTGTATAATTTTCTGAGTTTGCATTTGACTGTTTTATTGATTTTGAGGAATGCTGAATATGTTTTTGTACAGGTGAGATGAGTAAATACATGTTCGTATTTAATTTAAAACTATAGTAGCATCATGTTCACACTGCGGCACCACTACACGTTCTCCCGATTTCTCTCAACATGGCAACACAAGAGCTGTCAGTCAATACAATGAAGAGAGAAAAAAAAATTATTTATATGAAAAAGTAACTTACACAATTCCTTCTAAATGAAGAAGTAATGCATTACTAAGTAAGTATTCTGATTCACCTTGTAATGTGTCACCCCCGAGACTGGTCTAGACTGAGTTTCTGTAAAAACAGAAACTGTTTTTTTGTTCAGGCATGGGAGCTGAAGCTGAAGCAAGGACTTTATCAGTGACACAAGGTCAACACAGAAGGTGTGACGTGCACACAGTCACAGATTCCAGGTTATTGATTCTAAAACTCTAATCAATGAGGAATGTGTGAGTGTGGGAAATGACATAACCCAGCTGTTTGCAAGGGAACCAGAAAAAGCTCCTCATGACGTCTAGGGACGCCACTCAAACTTTCACATTCACATCACTGACAACTTCCTTCCATAATTCCTTAAATCTTTTTTGTTTTATCTGGTGTTCACTAGCTTTGACGGGAATAGAGAAACAACATTAATCTTCCTGGAATGAGCCGTTTCCAGAATATGCTTGGTACCTGACCTTAAATAACTTCATCTGAAAGTCTGAGAATAGAATACTACTTTTTCCCAACCTGAAAATAAAGGTTTTAAATGTTGTTTAAAAATCTGAAATAAAAAAATATGTTATATACTACCAGTCAAATGTTTTGAACAGTAAGCTTTTCATGGTTTTTAAAGAATTCTCTTCTGCTCAGATTTATTTGATCCAAAATAAAGCAAAAGCAGTAATGTGAAATATTTTTACTATAGCATTTCTATTTAAATGTATTTTTAAACACTCCTGTGTTCAAAGCTTAATTTTTATCATCCTTTAGAAATCATTCTAATATTCTGATGTGCTGCTCAAAAAAACATTTATTATTACTATTCATTTGGCAACCGCTTCAGGAATTCTTCCAGGTTTCTTTGATGAATAGATAATTCAGAAGAACAGAAGCATCTCTCTCCTGATCTGTCCTCTTTCAGCTCTCTTTATTCCTCTTTACAATTCATACATTCATGCCCTCCTTCCAAACAATCCCCCCTTCACCGTGTGCTCTGTAAAGTGGCCAGCTCGCTCTCCACACTTAGATGTAATTCAGTCTGTCCTCTCTGTTCCTGACTGACCCCCCTCTGACGACACTTTAGCCAACGGGACAGACGACACCTCATAAAAGACCTCTGTCTTTCTTCCTGTCCTTCTGCCTGGTTCTAATACACACCTCTTGAAACTTCAGGAGACGTATTCATTACATTTCACTTGCAGAACAGGCACCACATTCCTTTCAGTTTATGAAAGGAAATAGGCTTGCATATATTTAGACATGAATATTTCTTGCCAAAAATGTCTTTATCTATGGTGAGACCATATCTCATCGTTTAACACCTAAAACAGGTTTAATGCTTACAAAAGCTCCCATCTCTGTTGTGATCGCAAAACATGCTACCAACTTACGACGGCCACTCCCATTCTGATCATTCTAGAATATGAGCTGTTGTTATGGTGATAAGAGCCAGGCCTTGTGGAGCGTCACAGTGAGATCCACCCCTGGGTCAAAGGTCAAACCCACCCTGGACAAACAGAAATGCTCTATCTTCATGTCTGACTTATCTCAAGGACTAGCGCCCACGCACACACACACACAGGCTTATTTGACAGGTTACTGTTGCTATTAGACAGAACATCCAGAAGAACTTCATTTCACTAAACCTTTTCTAACAGCATTTCTCTTTTAATAAAGCATTTGAGTACTACACTCCCGTTTGTTTCTGAAATAAGTCTCTTAAGTTCACTAACGCTGTATTTTTTGATCAAAAAGACAGTAAAACAGTAATATTGTGAAATATTACTACAATTGACAAGATTTTTTTTTCTCTGTTTGAATACGTTTTAAAATCAACTCAAGTCTACTTCAGTGTCAGATGATCCTTCGCAAATGTGGTGCTCGAGAAACTTTAGGTTTTTTTCAATATACTTGATAAATAGAAAGTTCATAAGATTAGCATTTATAAAAAAAATACTTTTAAAAAACTTTTAAAAAACTTTTCGTAACATTATGTCTTCCTTGTCACCTTTTGGATAACTTGAATGCATCCTTGCTGAATAGAAGTATTCATTTATTTCAAAAAACAATCTTACAGACGCCAAACTTTTAAACAGAATTGTGTATTTAAAAAAATACTGCTTTACTGCATGATAAAGCAAAAGCTCTCGTCGCAAGTCAGATTCCCTGTGTGTGGAAACATACTTGGTAATAAAGCTCTTTCTGACATTTGACAACAGAAATGACAAGCAAAACAAAAACAGTAAATGATATTATAAGAAAGACTCCTCATAAAATATAATTTATTCAAAAGGAAATGTAAGTTCAAGTAAAATGTTATGTGCTACACTTCCTCAAAATCATGATATTTATGACTGAATACTTGATAGTAAAAAATAAAATAAAAAAACTCACGTGACGTTTTCAAAAAGTATGGAAAATATGTTGTGTACCTTGTACTTGATTGTTACACCAAATTAAACTGATGTCACTAAAACAGATTTTTTTTTTTTTTAAAGAATATAACTTTCTGAATCTTTAAAGTCCAACTGCATATCAAAAAATGGCATGCGTGTTTTAAACTAGATTCTAAACTAGAAACTCTCCTCGTGCCAGTTCGCCCCAGCAGTGTGTGTGAATGTCTCTTACCTGCAGTCAGTCTCAAATGTATGGGCAAACGAAAGCATGCACAAGCACACAGTTAAAGCACACAGCGTGCAGAGACCCACGACTCCCGCACTGGCCTGTAACCACACAAGCATCCGGGAAACAGACTGAGCCGTCACACACTCACCGATTACCTCACAAGTCTGATAACTCTCTCTCTCTCTCTCTCTCTCTCTCTGTTGATCCCAGGTCTCTCGTTCACATGTCTCTGTCACCGTCTCGGTCTCGCTCGTCAGTCGATGCCTTTCCTCCTGCTTTCTCAGATGTCCCCCCACTATACCTCCCTCTCTGATTCTAAACCTTTCCTTTGCTAGCTCTTATGAAGCATATGCACTCTTCCTGACCTACTCACTCCCTCCTTCCTGCACACTGACAAGCTTAAAAAGAAATGTGTAATAGAACATGTAAACAATATGATATGATCATGATGTCATGATATGAGGGTGTTGCTATGTGGTTGCTTTTACCTATTGGCCCAAAGGGACCTAGATTTGGTTTTGGTCATTTTTTTAAGTGGATTTTAATAGTTATGTCATGTTCGATTTGATCAGATTTGCTATGTGCTTTTGTCATTCATTTTATTTTATTTGACTAATCTTAGCCCTTATTTCAGATAGTTGTCAAGACAACTTTTAGACATTTTTGGTTTGTTTTTAAAGATATTCATCTAGAATGTACATTTTATTTTTATTTCAGTTTTTATTTTTAATGGTTTTAGTTCTAGTTTCAGTTTCAGATAACAATAATAACATTACTCAGGAAACCGGGTAAAAAAGGTCCAAAACCAGGTTGTTCTGTGATCTGGGCCCGTATTCACAAAACATCTTAAGGCTAAAAGTAGCTCATAACTCATAGATTTAGAAAACAAATCTTAAAAATAATGGGGATGTCAGTCCTAAATTTAGGACTCCTATATTTTTTGCTCTAAGAGTATTCCACGAAGCTATTTCATCGCTAAATCTGTGAAAGCTTAGGAGTAGTGAAGAGGACTCCTAAGTCACTAAGACCAAGCCACAAACTATTTCTAAATCCGTTGCAGGCAATCTACCCCAGAATATAAACATTTTAGAAACATTTAACAACAGTGAGCTTTTAAAAAGGCATCATCACCTTTGGTTTGGAGGTAATCCCAACTCCTAATTTTCTTTTGATTATATCCGTGTTTTCATTAACCGGCTGGGCGAGCAGTAACCGCTGTGCTTGTGTCCAGTTTGGTTTTCTTTTACATTTGCATGCCTTACTATCAGCCATGATTATTCTACTCTGTTAATCATTAGGCTGTTAATATGCATATTCATATATTATATTATGAGAAGCAGACATGTAAGAGGCTGACGATTAGCTGAACATATACTCGTTTAATTAATGACACATAGCTTGCAATTAGTTGTATTTTTAATGTGGAAACACAATATTGCACTCTACAATATTTCTATGAATAAATCTCTGACAGAGACTATCAGCCAATCACTGTGGGCACAGTTATGCTGACATCATCCATAGCAATGAGCAGCTTTGTGAATAGGTTTTGAGAGAAAACTTTTAGCTAAAAACTTTTACTGCTATTTAGGAGAACTCTTAGTGTTCCTGTGGCTCAGTGGTAGAGCATTGTGTTGTGGTAGCAGCGCAAGGTTGTGGGTTTGATTCCCAGGGAGAACATGTCAGGTAAAAAAAATGTTAGACTGAATGCACTGCAAGTCACTTTAGATAAAAGCATCTGCTAAATGCATATAAATTCACACCAAATTATCAGGTACACACACAAAAAAAAAAAAAAAACAAGTCTAGGGTCACTCAGAAACTGCTAGGAAATGTCTTTAATAAATAAATAAATAAATTGTCAAGTAACTAATTAAATGTGAAATTTTTTAATGGAAAGACAGAAGTGGTATTTTCTTGTAAACAGGTCCAATAATCTTTGTTATTTACAGTGTAGAGAGAAATGCATGTTACCAGATTCCATTTAAAAAGTGTCATGAAAATGTGTCCTGATCCTTGAATGAGGCTAATGCTATTAACGTTTATTGCACTATTTCAGTTTCATGCGTTACCATGATGGTGTTTTTAAAAGAAAAAATACCATCTGACTGAACAGATATTCTCTAGTTTCTCCTTTGAAGATGCAACAACTCATGTTATGACAAATAAATTGAATAAACCATTTTAAAAAGGAGGTGGTTCTTATTAAATTGCTTTTGTTTTAGTAAGCAATAGTGACTAAAATCAAGTTACAGTGTCGTCTGCCCTGGCAAACAGCACTAATGTAATAAATGTGCTTTTCTGAGCTGTTTGTGTTTGAACAGGCTGTAAAAACCCCACCCACCCCATCACCCACCTCCTCCCTCACTGCAGCTATCCATTTTCCACTTCTGCCCTCCCTCTCTCTCTTTTGATCTGTCTCTCTTTCTCGTTCTCTAAGAAGTTCCTAAAGCATTTTCATAATAAAGATAAACCTGTCTGACAGCTTCACACCCAGGAACACAGAGACCGAGACGGCTAAATGTCTTCCATTCTTCCTGTCAATTGTTTTCAAGCTAGTATCTTGCATGGAGTGTTTCGCTTTGTCTTAGAAGTGGGGGAGCAAGCCTATGGCGTGAAATGAATTGTTTATTTCCTCAGCATGCTCAGCAAGAGTCAAACAATAGAAATTTGCCCATGCTCGCAGCTCTACACAAACCAGAATAATCGGCGTTATGACCACCGAAGTAAGAAACAACACAGATTAAGAAAGAGATGTAGAAACAGAAATGAGAAGCAACACCATATATGGATTCATGGTTATTTGGCGACAAAGGAACCACCCACAACTCTGTTTTCCATGACAGTGTGAGTGATTCTGGCTTCATGATGGCATAAGAACGTGCGTCTGTGCGAGCAGGCCTGTGGATGTCAGCAGCTGATAGAACAGGGTCAAATCATAAAAAAAGACAAAAATTTACTACGCAGCTTGGATGAGTTTAATGCACTGACTGGGTGATCAAGATCTTTGATGGTTTATTAAACCGCGACTGGTGAACAAATAAAAAGACTTTAATTATGTGAGAGTCTGTGGAGTGATATGAGAGACTATCACTGCGATGTACACTATCATTTGTATAAACAACACTTATTTTTCAAATTAACTCAAGGCACATTTAAAGCATATATATATATATATATATATATATATATATATATATATATATATATATATATATATATATATATATATATAAATATATATATATATATATATATATATATATACACACTTTTTTTTCCTGGAAATTAAACCCATGATCTTGTTTTACTGACTGAGGTTCATTATTCTTTTTTTTTTTTTTGTCCAGCCTACTCAGTGCACAGTTCACTAGATCAGAGTTTCTATTCAAATCAAAGTAAACAAACGTTTCATCAGAGATGTCACTCCAAGTTTCAGTCTGTAATAGAACGGCGCCCTGTTTTAGATGGATTATCCATCCAGACATAAAAACTGACTGAGCACGTGTCTAACCGAGATTCAGGAGGCTCGGGATTTGGGGGATTTTTCCAGATGAAATCTCTTGTATCATGGAGTTGGACTTCTCTATTAGTCATCTATGAATGACTAGGACAGTGAGCGTGGATTATTAAATCAATCAGTGACCTTTGGAAATAATGTCACAGTTCTATTTTTTTGAATTTCCAGAAACTAGAAAAGTTTCTATTCTTCACCTTCAGTTTTGTTCATATTTTTAAAAAACATCCCCATGAACATCAGGGTAATCTTACTCACTTTCTGTCTTTAGCATTTAAAAGCCAAATATCTTGCATAGCTACTAACTTTCCACAGAAAACAAAAATCATCTCTCTGAATCTCACCCATCAACTGTTCCAAGAGCCAACAAATACACATCTGAAACTGAAAACGGCTAGACTGTCAGAAAGAATGAAACTACAATATTTGAATAACCTTTTGGCTGATTTCTAAAATCCTGGTGATTTATATATTATATAACAGTTACTGATTTTATGAATGCATGTCAATGTGTCAAGTTGGTGGCATTCAGATAAGCAGCTAAAAATAGCTGTAATTTCTAATAAAGAGTTACACTGTGACTCAAACATTCTCATAATCTTCATTCTTACATGCCAACTGAAGCTGAAGTATCACTTCAGATCAAAATCAACTCAAGAACAACACGGTTGTAAACATAATGTCAAAAAGTTTCTTACTGGTAATCAGTCCTAATCGATGTGTTTTACTGGAGGGATACCAATAGATTACAGGCAGCATAAAAGCTCATGTCTGCAACCAGACATGATAATAAAGTCAATAACAAAAGCCAAATGTTGGTGCACAAACACTTTAAAAGCCCTTCTCATAACCTTTCCAAGACATACTTACTACTAGTGCACTTAAGTACTTTTTTTAAAAAGTATGCAAAGTATATATCTAGTATACTTGAAAAAAAAAAAAAACACCCTGGTGCAAACTAAATGTAACGTTTTTGAACACGATGTTATTTGCTCGACAATGTTGGCCTAATTATATTACAGTTTAAATGCATATTAACTACAATTAACTGAACATAAGAGTGCTTTTTGGCATACTTAAGTGGGACTTAGATTTCTATATAGAATTTCATATTTCTATTGTCTTTGAAATATGGCTGAAATGTGCTGCTGAATGCACTGACAAGCTTTTATACCAAACTTAACAAGCCATGACTTTTAAAATATATTTGCAACGATACACTTGCAATGATGATGTTGAGATTTAGTATATTTAAAAATATATGAACTTGTATGTATTGTATCAATACATGTATTGTAGGTCAAATTAAAACCATGTAGCTTACTAAACGTGTACTTTAGTGTTTTAGACAACACATCAATATAAGCATACTCCTTTAAGCAGAAGAAAAAAAAAAAGGTATTTTAGAGTAAAGATTTAAAATCTTTCATTTATATAGTCTACAACATTACAGGAGCCTACACTACAAGTGGACATTCAATACAATTGAACTCGCTTCTTTTTCAGAGAGGTAACACTACCCACTATAAAAAAATACATATGCAACATTTGGGAAAGCTGTACACCTACCCCTTTGAGTTCATCGGGACAGCCGATCATGCTGGGGGACAGACTGGGCTCAATGTCGCTGCCCGTGAAATCATCCTCGGACTCCTCAAACGACGAGGCTGAGGACAATCCAGCGGATGAGGAGCTGGACAGTTTCCTGTGGAACAGAAAGGGCGCCGGGGAGCCTCCACAGCCGCTGTCCGAGCAGGGAGAGTCCTCATCGGGATGCAGGTCCAGCGAATAGCCGCCCATGCTAAAAGTAAAGTCACTGATGTGCGGACTGTCCTGAACAGGACCTAAATCATCATGGGTCACTATTAGTTTGGGAATAATCCTAGGGAAGGGGTTTGAGGCTTGTTGCTCCGTTTCTCCACCCAGCCGGCCTGACACGGAGGGTTGCGATGTACTTTTGGTTATTTTATGTTTGGCTAACGGAGACGAGCAACTGAAGTCTACTAAAAAGTCCGGTGCGTTCAAGCACTGGGTCACATTTTCCTCCGAAACTCTGCCTGGAGTCACGGCACCTCCTTCTGACACGCTTTCCATGTCCCACGGTGAGACGCAACACTCATGGTTTTCCTCGCGGAACGCTACTCCTTTCTGTCCGCTTTGGGAATCAGAACTTTCAAAGTTGGCGTCCCGACTCAGAAGGATCAAGTTTTCGGTTGCATGCTGATTGCCGGAAGAAGTCGCTTTTAAAAGAAGCTTTTTCGGCTCGTGTATTCTTACGTCCACTGAAGTCTTCCCCTCTTTGAAATCGTCCCGCCAGCACTTCTGAACAGATTGCAGCTCCTTGGTTTTCATCGGATTCTCGTCTAACCGGTCACGGGCAGGTGAAGAACAAAAAACTCCTTGCACGCGCGCTCGTGAGGAGCTCGCGAGTGCTGCGCCGTTACTGCTGGATGATGATTGGCCCATCCTGCGCACCGTACAGCTCACTCGCGCAGCCCTTTAAATGCCACGCCCACTGAACGCCGCTGCTGTGGCCAAGGTCTTTAACCCTGCACACCCTGACATAGGAAATAATAATTTAGAAAAATAATTTTATTTTATTTGTTTAGACGGAAAATGTAAAATATAATGTTTAAAAAAATGTGCATATATGTTTCATGTTTTGTGTCGTATGCTATCTGATACGTCAGGTATATTCCTCACATTCCAAAAAAATATATAATAATAATAATAATAATAATAATAAACCTTTTTCTTTAGGGTTACAGACTATGCAAAAATATGGAATTTGACCACAAAGTTAAATGGAATTATGCTTGTAAATCAGTTCGAGGTTTAACAGTACAACTTGCATAAAATACAAATGAAATGCTGTGGAATGCTTGAATCTGATTGGCTGGCAAACGTTCAAACGTTATTTTGAGGGTCCTTGCAAAAGAACCCAATGCAACCACTGAGAGATGTACACACATGGATGTTCCTCAAAAAGGAGTTGTATCATTTATGGTTACAGTTTAACTACATTTATTTGACATAGGCTATGGGTTAACAAACCTATTGCTTCAGTCCAGAAAAAAATGTTTTAAATTCATAGGGTTCACTGAACTTCGGTTGAGGCAATACGCTATGTAAAGACAAACAGCATATGTGACAAAACCAGTAATAAGGGTCATTGTTTTTCCATGTTGAGAACTGAGATTTGATTTTGAGAACAATTGAGATTTGTCAAAGCCGAATAAATAAGCTTTCCATCGATGTATATTGTTTGTTAGGATAGGACAATATTTGGCTTATACAGTATTCGGCAATACATTCGTAATGCACATTACTAATCAAAAATTAAGTTCTGATATATTTTGGGTAGGAAATTAATAAATATATAAATAAATAAACCTTCCTGGAACATGATCTGTACTTAATATACTAATGATTTTTGGCCTAAAAGAAAAATCGATATTTTTGACCCATACAATGTATTTTTGGCTATTGCTACAAATATACCCCTGCTACTTATGACTGGTTTTGTGGTCCAGGATCACATATAATAACAGAAACGAGAAGGAGAAAATGTCTCATTTATAAAATAAATAAATGCTCATTTGTATTCCCCTTAAAAAAAACAACGCACGTGGACACTGGACATGTTAAAGATTTATATTGCTTTTGTTGTTGTTTTTAAGATGAATGACTATTGGTCAAAAATAGTTTAACCTAACCAAAAGAATATTGTACAGAATCACAACCCCAACACACACACACACACACACACACACACACACACACACACACACACACACGTCAATAAATGTCACTCACTCGATCACATATGTTGCTATTAAACAAGCAAGGTAATAAAGTTTAATAAGTGACCTATAAGTGATTCCAACACTTACCAGAAGTGCCCTTCTTCAATAAAATGCCATATAAATCATAGGGGAAAGTTGAACTAGCTAAAGTCATTTAATTCAATGAGATAATGACTATGTGTCCGGTGTAAACAGTATGCCTACCATATCTTTGTGGCTGAATTAGCAGCTTCTTTCAACGCATTACATTTTTGTCTCCCTCTAGTGTTCAAAGAGGGGAAGTACAACGTTTAAAGCTTCTAAAAATAATAGAACATTTTTTTGTTGTTGTGGTTCCACATAAGAGTAAATGCAATACAGGTTTGGAACGATCGATATGAAGGTGAGTAAATAATGGCAGCATTTTTATTTTTGGCTTGAACTATTCCATTAACAACAGCCTGCATACATACTTGTTTGCTCAGCTTTGTGCCGGTTCTAACTGTATTACTGTAAGTAACTTGACACAATGACCACAGGACACCTCTCAAGGCATGACCGCATTCACCACAGTTACAGTCTACTCAGTACAAACCACAAAAGAGCAAGAATAATTGGTCACATTAAAAACGCATTGTTCGCCTGATATTATGAACAGAATGAAACAGTCAAATGAGATGGGATGAAAAGTATACCAGTGTGAACAGTTCTGTGAGCGCTGATATAAATGTAGAGGTTGCTGTATTATTGTGGCACCACACTCTTCCTGAGGCACAGGAAGTGTGAACTTAAGTGAGAAGAGCTGTTGTTGTGAGCCTGTGTTTCAGACCACAGCGACGGCAAGCCATTCTTCATTCCTTTATGCCTGACCTATATTAACACTGATGCTTAAAAAAGGCTATCAGTCAAGTATTTCTGGTCTGATGAGCATCGTGAATGTGTTTTGCACTCATTGCAATGTCAGAAAGACCCAGTAAATATTTCTACAATATAATCTATTTCTACACTCTTGTACAGTATAATCGACACAGTCGAATGAATATGTATTCAGCAAGGATGCATTCAATTGATCAACATTTTTCAAAAGATTTCTAAATCAAATAAATGTTGCTGTTTTCTTTTTACTATTATTATTTTTACTTTCTATTCATCAAATAATCCTGGGAAAAAAAACGGATCACTGTTTCCACAAATAATATAAGTAGATATAATAATTATAAATGAAGAATAATAAGAAGAAATATTTCTTGAGCACCAAATTAGAATGATTTCTGAAGAACACTGGAGTAATGACAGGTGAAAATCCAACGTGGCCACCACTGGAATAAATTAGATTTTAATATAGCTTTAAAAAGAACACAGTTATTTTAAACCGTAATAATGTTCGACACTATTCCTGCTATTGCTATATTTCTTTTTGCATAATAAAATAAATCACACTAAATTTGATAGCTACTTAAAAAAGTAAAAAAGCATAGTTTTAATAAACACTGATCTTGAGCTTACCGATTCCACCAACATCAGACACTCCTCAAGATGTTATCCTACTTGTTGAACTGATTGACTGCACAAGGTGATGGCTGGAGTGAACATTATTAACCCTGTCTTTCATACTCACTATGAGTCATGAGTCAATAAGCTCAAGTGAAACACACCCTTCTCAACTGAGACAACCTTTGATTCCAGTAGGAAAGAAGTCAGCACCGGGCAGCTGATTAGCATGAGGTTTATGAACATTTATGAGCTTAGTAAAATAAAAGTTACTAGTCCTCACTTGTCCTCTCATTGTGTCCGGACTCAGGAGGAGCTCATGGACAAAATGAAAAACTATGAATGAAATAACACGACCACAGAAACAAAACAAGTGTGGAAATTCTCACATGTAACGAGAGAGCGGATGACACCTAGATGATTCAGCAGTATTTAGGGATTGAGCAGGTAGATATTCATAATTAGAATTATCCCGAATTACTCAACAAATACAGTCATCATAATACATATCACTGAAATCAATGATGGAGGAGAAATGTCATACATGTGTTACTCAATGTGACATGAATCTGCTTAATGGGTGTTGAAACTGATAAATCAGTGTCTGTTTTATGACAATCTCATATATATATATATATATATATATATATATATATATATATATATATATATATATATATATATATACAGTCTTGTTCAAAATAATAGCAGTACAATGTGACTAACCAGAATAATCAAGGTTTTTAGTATATTTTTTATTGTTACGTGGCAAACAAGTTACCAGTAGGTTCAGTAGATTGTCAGAAAACAAACAAGACCCAGCATTCATGATATGCACGCTCTTAAGGCTGTGCAATTGGGCAATTAGTTGAAAGGGGTGTGTTCAAAAAAATAGCAGTGTCTACCTTTGACTGTACAAACTCAAAACTATTTTGTACAAAAAAAATTTTTTCTGGGATTGAGCAATCCTGTGAATCACTAAACTAATATTTAGTTGTATGACCACAGTTTTTTAAAACTGCTTGACATCTGTGTGGCATGGAGTCAACCAACTTGTGGCACCTCTCAGCTGTTATTCCACTCCATGATTCTTTAACAACATTCCACAATTCATTCACATTTCTTGGTTTTGCTTCAGAAAAAGCATTTTTGATATCACCCCACAAGTTCTCAATTGGATTAAGGTCTGGAGATTGGGCTGGCCACTCCATAACATTAATTTTGTTGGTTTGGAACCAAGACTTTGCCCGTTTACTAGTGTGTTTTGGGTCATTGTCTTGTTGAAACAACCATTTCAAGGGCATGTCCTCTTCAGCATAGGGCAACATGACCTCTTCAAGTATTTTAACATATGCAAACTGATCCATGATCCCTGGTATGCGATAAATAGGCCCAACACCATAGTAGGAGAAACATGCCCATATCATGATGCTTGCACCTCCATGCTTCACTGTCTTCACTGTGTACTGTGGCTTGAATTCAGAGTTTGGGGGTCGTCTCACAAACTGCCTGTGGCCCTTGGACCCAAAAAGAACAATTTTACTCTCATCAGTCCACAAAATGTTCCTCCAT
Source organism: Carassius auratus (assembly GCF_003368295.1). Taxonomy (NCBI): domain Eukaryota; kingdom Metazoa; phylum Chordata; class Actinopteri; order Cypriniformes; family Cyprinidae; genus Carassius; species Carassius auratus. Next base: position 11,314,355 of record NC_039260.1, read on the forward strand.
TTCTCTTTAGGCCAGTTGATGTGTTCTTTGGCAAATTGTAACCTCTTCTGCACATGCCTTTTTTTTAACAGAGGGACTTTGCGGGGGATTCTTGAAAATAGATTAGCTTCACACAGACGTCTTCTAACTGTCACAGTACTTACAGGTAACTCCAGACTGTCTTTGATCATCCTGGAGGTGATCATTGGCTGAGCCTTTGCCATTCTGGTTATTCTTCTATCCATTTTGATGGTTGTCTTCCGTTTTCTTCCACGTCTCTCTGGTTTTGCTCTCCATTTTAAGGCATTGGAGATCATTTTAGCTGAACAGCCTATCATTTTTTGCACCTCTTTATAGGTTTTCCCCTCTCTAATCAACTTTTTAATCAAAGTATGCTGTTCTTCTGAACAATGTCTTGAACGACCCATTTTCCTCAGCTTTCAAATGCATGTTCAACAAGTGTTGGCTTCATCCTTAAATAGGGGCCACCTGATTCACACCTGTTTCTTCACAAAATTGATGACCTCAGTGATTGAATGCCACACTGCTATTTTTTTGAACACACCCCTTTCAACTAATTCAACTAATTGCCCAATTGCACAGCCTTAAGAGCGTGCATATCATGAATGCTGGGTCTCATTTGTTTTCTGAGAATCTACTGAACCTACTGGTAACTTGTTTGCCACGTAGCAATAAAAAAATATACGAAAACCTTGATTATTCTGGTTAGTCACATTGTACTGCTATTATTTTGAACAAGACTGTATATATATATATATATATATATATATATATATAAATTCAATTAATATATAATTATTTTTATACTTATTGGGTTTCTTCTTAGTATGTCATTATTATTAGTATTATATTATAATGTATTTAATTAATCAATATAATAAATAATAAAAGTGTCACCTTAATCAAAATTTTGAAAGTATGCTATATATTTAAATTAAGTTGAATAATATAATATAGTTTAATAATTGTGTGCTTTTATGCCTTCGTTCACTCTTCTGTTTGTCTCAATTAATGCAGATATTAATAACAATAACGATTTATAAATATATAAATATACTGGCATTCACTTATAATAGGGATGGGCGATACCACATATTTTGTTTTCGAATTTCGAATACGATACCGATAATTTGAATGGCCAGTATCACCATTTATACCGATACCATACTTCTAAACTGAATTTTTAGATTATGAAGTGCATTTAATTATTATGAGTACAATGGGTAATAGTACCTACTTAACTTTATATTTGAAATGCATTTTAACATTCAGTATGCCTTAAGTGCAGCTTATTAGGTTATATTTTTGTTTACACATGGTTAAAATATGTTTACTGTAGTGGTTACCAAGGAAATCTACAAATACTAGAGTTAAACTATGTTCACTTTACCATGGTTCATTGTCATAAGAGACTGCCAGTAATAGGCTGTGTCAGAAGTGAGTGAACGTTTTCTGTAATTGATTGATTCTGACTTGCAACATCTGCGTGTGTTCAGGTGAGCAGGAAAATCCCTTCCACACAATTATTTGCTAACATAGGTTATTCGTCCAATTTAAGGCATATATGCATTGTTTTTTGTTTAATGAACAAAATCACTGGCAAATAAAAACACCTTAGTATCGATATTTTTTATTTGAGTATCGATACTTTCGATACTCGTATCAGTATCGATATATTTGATACTTCAGGATCGATTCGCCCATCCCTACTTTAGAATATAGTTTTAGGATAATTTTAGGATGTTATGTCTTTGGTGCCTATAGTTTAGAACCTCCATGTTCAGAAGTGAATGTAGAGCATCTAAACATCTTCCTCAATCTCCAGGATGTCAAACTGAGAAAAGGGTGTACACTAGTGAGAGAAATGACAATAAAAAACTTTAAACCTTCCACAGTGAAAGAAGATCTGAAAAACAAACTGAAGCCTGAGGTGGAGGTGGATGTGGAGGGCAGTATTAGGACTTGACCACACAGATTTACATGAAACCCGAAAAGCAGAACCAGGAGCAAAACCACACACAAAAAAAAAAAAGATACTCTGAACACACAATTGAATCACTAAAACACCTGCTGAATCACTGGACTATGAATGGTTCAGAACCCATCTAGTATCAGCAATGCCTTGCCCTTTCCTGAGATACAGACAGCAAACAAGCACCAACATGTACGGCCGTGGTGTTTGAGGCATTTGTTGTTTCAGGAGCCCTTTGGGAAGGCTTGAGAAAGGGTGGTCCAAATCATCATTAATGATCCTTGTATTGTTATGTCAGTCAGTTATATAACTGTTTTAATATTAGTATGCAGTTATAATGCTCCACACACCCTAAAGTATGTGAAAGGAGAATTGTTTATGTGCTGAGGATGTGGTTGGGATCACCTAGCATCACTGAATAATGATATATGATATATGATATGATATATTCATATGATATTAAAAGACTTCAGTTTAGTGTATTTTGGTATAATAGTTTGTTTACGAAATGTCATGTTACATGACAGAGAATGCCGTTGTATCAAATATCATCCTGACTGTGATGTATTGAAGAGATTTTTCTTTTTATTCAGCAGTTCAGTAAACATGATGTTAACAGCGATTAACCAACATTTTATGTCCACTGTCCCCAATAACTTTGTTTTTCCAACAAAGCCAGGGAAGAATTATTTACAGTGACTCCGAGCAACAAACCGTGGTGTGTTGGGGCTCATTCCTGAATTAAATCAGTATGTTTGGATGAATCGGCTAAGTGAACAATTCAATCTCTCAGGCATAAAGACAGTCACTTGATTTGTTCCTGAATGAATCAGTATGTTTGGATGAATCGCTTGAGTAAATAAATGATATAAACACGACCACTTTATTTATTTCTTGAATGAATCAGTTTGGCGGTTGAGTAAATTCAATGACTCACTCCGAAACACAGTGTCAGGATTCTGGACTGTTCTGAGTCGTGCTTTGCCCGTTTCTGTTCCTGTGTTTCCTTATTTGGTCCTTCCTGTTTCCATTAGGTTCCCCGATTAGTCATTATTTGTTTCCAGCTGTTTAGTTAATTTTCCTCATTTCCCTGTGTACTTAAGAACTAGTCTGTCTCTGTTGGGTTTACTTCTTATGTACGTGTTTCCTGCTGTTCCCATTGTCGGATGTACCCTGTGTTTCTTGGATTAAAGTTTTATTTATTCCTTGTCTCCATTGTTCGTTGCCTTCACAGATTGTGACACACAGTCACTTGCTGAATAACCACATGCTACTATGCTACTACTATTACTATTGCTGTAATACAAAGATGTAATATTAAGAATAGTATGCCATTATATTCTTTGAAATGAATTATCAACTGTTGTAATGACACTACTAAACAAAACCATGTACTTCTATAAAATGCCTGTAGCATTTCATATTCATTTATTACACGGTAGTTGATACAATTACTGAAGACATGTATTAGATGGTAAATGTTATTGCACACTGAGAAATTTTCAGAATATATATACGACCTCAAGTTGTGTCTGCCTCTGAAACTTTTGTCCATCATAAAAAATTCGGATCAGGTTTGATTTTCTGCGTGTTCGCATCCGTAGGAAGCATTTTGATAGCAAAGGAAAGGATGGTGAATGCGAAAAAAAACGAATACTCAGTGTGCAAGGTACTTAAGGCTTATAAGAACCTACAGACACAAATCCAGCACGAAAGACAGACAACAGTACTCTTAAAATATTGGAACTGTTTAATGTGCACTGAAACACAGGATTCAGCTTGATGCACAGTCAGATCCAGAGAAGTTGATTCTTCCATCTCTGAGCTCTCAGAGCAAAACACACCAAAAGACCTCAACACACACTCTTAATGTGCTGTCACAGCATGTCAGCAGAACGTACAAGGTGGAACATGCACATGTGAGTTTATTTCAGTCGCTTGGAGATGTCTGATGCGCAAATATCAGAGACCTACGACCACACACTTCACCTATAATCGACAAAAATAAAGTATGAGATTTCGCCAAAAAGAATAAAAATCAAACAGGCAAAAACATGTCGTCTTTGTTACGTCTACGTTAACTTAATCTACCTCTCATTCCTTTTCCACTTCTCTACTAAATTCTGACCTATATTCCCCTCCAAAAAAGGTATATAATAAATACTCACTTGTGACACATTAAGTTCAGAGTATCTTAATTATTTAGAGCTCCAACAAAAATATATCATCTATGTATTTAAGTGCATAAATGAAGTTGCAGTCTTGCTATCTGAATGACACAGCATAGTTCACGTCAAGGTCTTAAATGACAGTATAGCAACATAAATAATACCGTGCATATAGTCATGATAGTACTTCTTTCTCATAATCAGAGTAAAAGGACATAGTCTTGTAAATCTAGAGAGGATGTTTTTAATAAAACCAATGACCCTCTCCACCTCTTTATATTTGTAATAAAGCATTGTGTAGCAGGACTCCATGGAAGTATGTGCTTGGCATGGATACAGCGTCCCATTATAAGACTATAGAGTGCAAAACAGGTGGTTTCACATTTTTACAAAGTTAAAACGTCTCATTTGTAATTCTCTGAAACTTAAAACCGAGGAGGGAGAGAAATATTGAGGTTGTAATACTTAAACTCTCACATTCACTCGATGCGCCAGGGGGAAAAGCCTGGCTTGATATTTGTCAAAATGCTTAATGAGTGATGCTACCACTCATATGGCTATATTTCTGTGGTATACATGAATATATATAAACATAAACAAGGCTTTATTTATATATGCTAAAATTAAAAGATCTAGACAGCTACTCTACACATAAAAAGATCGCTACAGACTATCAATAAAATCATACTTAAACCCTCACTGTACAGTTAAGATTCAACATTAGGCACTGAGAATTTTTAGATTGATAGTGACAGACAAAACATAGAGGAAAGGAAGGCTTTGTTTAGGGGTGTTTGTTCATTTTTGGTTGATGTAATTTAAATGGTCTTTGTAGTGTGTAAATACAGTTTAAAAAACTTTTTCTCTCTTGTTTAGTCAAACTGGGAAATCTAAGGTTTTAAGTAGTATGAGTGGGTCTGTGTGGTCTGTGTGATGTGTTGGCTACAGTCGGTCATTTATCCCTTGTTCCCTTCTTTTGGCTATTTTTAATAATTCCCTCTTTGACCGTCCTTCCTGAAATGATACTTGCACACAAACACACACTTTCAAGGCTGTAGAATTAGCCAAGCTGATCTTCATATTGCTTCCTGAAACAGTCCCCAGCTGGGAAGAAGTCCCAGCATCGCTCCTGGTACATTTTCCATACATAGGACTCCTAGAAAGGGAGAGAAATCAAATGAATACACTGCATTTTAATACAATTCAGCAAAATATTGAGAAAATGATTTCGAAAAAATTAATAGCAATGGCACATTAAACTGATTAAAAAGGAAAGTAATTTATAATGTTAATATATTATTGGCATAATGAGATGAAGCTAAATGCTGTTCTTTTAAACTTCCTGTTAATCAAACCATTAAAAAAAAAAAAGTTGTGCGCTAACTCCATTGTGTTGTGGCATTTTTCAATTGTGTTGTGCTAATTTTGTCATGTTGTGGCATGTTTTTGTTGTGTTGTGCTAATTTTGTTGTGTTTCCGTTGTATTGTGCTAATTTTGTTGTGTTTCAGTTGTATTGTGCTAATTTTGTTGTGTTTCCGTTGTATTGTGCTAATTTCATTGTGGCGTGGCATGTTTCCATTGTGTTTTGCTAATTTCGTTCTGCTCTGGCATGTTTCCATTGTGTTGTGCTAATTCAACGCTATCTCATGACCAATTCGTACTTATTGTACGAGGTGGCTTATTCGTACGAATTTGTACGACCTCACTCGTACGATTTTATACGACCCCAGTGACGGTTAGGTTTAGGGGCGGGGTCATACGAATTGTGCAAATCATAAAATACGTACGATTTGGCAACAATCGTATTAATTTGTACAAGTGTGGTCATATGAATTCATACGAATAAGCCACCTTGTGAAAAATGTACGAATTGCCGTGAGATCGGGTTGGCTAATTTCATTGTGTTGTGGAATGTTTCCATTGTGTTGTGCTCATTTCGTTGTGTTGTGGCATGTTTATAAATGCTGTTCTTTTAAACTTCCTGTTAATCAAACCATGAAAAAAAAAAGTCACGTCAATCATGGTTTCAACAAAAACACGAAGAAGCACAATTGTTTTCAACACTGATAATTATAAGAAAGATTTCTTGAGCACCAAATTAGCATATTTCTGAAGGAATGTGTGACACTGAAGACTGAAGCGATGAATTTATTTAGCTTTACCATCACAGGAATAAATTAGATTTAAAAAAATCTTAAAATGGAAATGCTTCTCAACATTACTGCATTTTTATCAAATAAATGCAGCCATAGTAAGCCTAAAATATCTTATCCACCCAAACTTTTAAATGGTAGTGTATATATTTATAATGTCTACCATCTATGATGCAAAGTTTTTTATTTGTATGTTTCAGAAAGACAGTTTTGGACAGTGCTGAGAATGAAACAACACTGACCTGTCCTGTGTGCTCCGTTTCATCTTTATTGATTAAATACATCAGGAAGAACCTGCATGGCAGAAAAAAAAACATAGTCTCAAAATAAGGAACCAAATATTAGCTTTTGTTGTTTCTGAATAAACAAAACACTTACATGTAGTTGGCTAAATTGTGCTCCTCCAGCGTATGCGTCTCGAACCCATGCGGAGTCGAGTCAAAGTAGTCGCTTCCAATTCCACAAATGAAACACTTAGTCTTTGAAAAAAAAAAAAAAGATCTTAATTTAAAAAACACAATCCATAATGCAAGACAAAGACATATTTCATTCTCAGCAGTTGCCACAAGGGGCGCTATGGCACACATTAGCAAAAACCTTCTAAAGTGAGTTTTTTTTCCCTTTAACGTCAACTACTGTCATTGCGGAGCAACAGTTTGAATAGAATCTTGCTGAGAAAGCTAGTTATTGTGAATCTCAGCGTCAGAACATGCCTACTTTCTTCCTATACCATAGCTGAAAAACAGTATGCGAAATCAATAGTATCGAAATTGTAGTAATCATAAAACAGTAGGCGAAGATGACCAGTGTTGGGTGTAACGCGTTACAAAGTAACGCGTTACTGTAATAATATTACTTTTTTCAGTAACTAGTAGTGTAAGGCATTACTCGTCTGAAAATGGTAATATTATTACAGTTTTCCCAAGCTAGTTACTTGCGTTACATTTGCCAGTAGCACCTTCATCACACACAAGGCACACAACACAGAGAACAGAAGGGAAGGGAAGGAGGGCGTGAATGGAACAGTGATTGGTCTGGGTTTGGCACGAGGTATAATTTACCATCACTGATTGGTCGACAGCCGGCAGCAGAGCGGCACGCTCAGACAGATGGGGAAAATGGAAGCGTCAACAACGGCAAGCTCTTTTTCAGAGGAAGGTTCCCAGCAACAGAAAGCTAGTTTCGACGGGTGGAGATTCAGTAATTATTTTGTAGGAGTGCTCCGATCACGATCGGCCGCTCGTTAATGCGCATCTCAGTAAAGCCGGTTCTCTAATCAGCGGTTTATTCCATCAGGTGCGTGAACCATATGTTCATACAACCGTGCCAATAAACGCTGAAAATGAACGTGGATTTGCGCATCTTCTCAGTTAATAACGGCTCTGTGTAGTAACAGCTGCTCTATGTGAAATCACGCACCTGATGGAATTAACCGCTGATTAGAGAACAGGTGTACTGACGAGCAGTAATATAAGTGAGTTGTGTAAACAGTGATTTATGTGACTTCAATTATTTCTTATTAAACTGAAATCGAAAAGTAAAAAGTATTTTTTGGAAAAACCACATCCTGGTGTTAGTCTTCATATGCTGCTGAATAGTGTTAACACGGATATAGAAAAATAAGGAGTGCAAGAGATTGATTCCTAATGTCAGTTTATTTTTAATTAATACTACAGTAGTTTGGTTCCCTTTACATCTTTAACTACCCGTTAATTTATCAATTGAATGGGTGACCTATCCTCATTAATAGAGCAAACATTTGCCCCCCCTGAGAGAATTGGCAGGAGCCGCCACTGATAAAGACCCTAAAGAACACTCCTCCTTTGTATGTTCTCCCTCCATCTGATGCATCTCAGGCAATCATAGAGTAATTAAGAAAAAAAGATGTAACTAGTAATATAACTAGTAATATAACTAGTTACTTTCTCCAGGGAGTAATAAAGTAAAGTAAGGCATTACTATTTTTGAGAGTAATATGTAATATGTAATATATTACTTTTTTGAGTAACTAGCCCCAACACTGAAGATGACCCAATACTTTTGCAGAGATTCTGAAGTGTGCATCCAATGGTCACTTTACTATGACATGAGGCCACAGGAGAGAATTTGTGGATGATAAGTGACAACATGGTTGATTTAGTACATCCGTTTATACATTACACACATTCAAACTATACTGAATATACCTTTAACAAATGCAAAGTTCTTTCCTTATGAAATGTAGGACCCATATTTAGACAGCATGCGATTTCAGATGCACCAGATATGTTTATAGCAAGTTACCTGAGCTTGCAGCTAGCTATAGTTTGCATGGCTGAATATATTTAATTATATAGCATTTTTCAGATTTTTCCGGCCACAAAGTACAGTGGCTCAGAAGAGCACAACACAGTTTTGTTGTGTTGTGCTAGTTCCGTTGTGTTGTGGCATGTTTCCGTTCTGTTGTGCTAATTTTGTTTGTGTTTAGGCTTTTCGTTGTGTAGTGAAGATTTGTTTGTATTGTACACTACTGGGCGACCGTAAAAAAGTGACCATTTAGCAACGAGACTTACTGATCTACACATAATCCGCCAATCATAGTTTGTATTGTTGGATTATTTGCAGATTATTGTGATGTTTTTAAACTCTTTTTAAACTCTCACTATTAGGTCACCTATTCAATGCAAAGGATCCATTATTTCCAAGAGCTAGATGCTAAATTTCTCCAAATCTGTTCTGATAAAGAAACAAACTCATCTACATCTTGAATGGCCTGAGAGTGAGTCAATTTCCAGCAAATTGTCAATTGTAGGTTAACTATTCCTTTACGTAAAAAAAAAGTACCTCCATGTCCTCTCGGACCTGCTCCTGCTGATCTCTCAGCTCACCAAAGGCATCAATGATCAGACCTGCACACAACACAAACAGCATTTTATAATATTATTACCAAACTTTTTAAACATTACATTTACAAAGTGGTAAATAGTCCACAGTTTCTGAATTTCTCTACAAACGTTCCTCACCTTGAATGATGGCCAGCAGGATGACAATGACAAAAAAGAAGAAGGTGATGTCAAAGACCACACGGTAAAGCTCATACTCGTCTCCGGCTGGATCCTCGATCTCGTCTCCTATACCACCACCAGCTCGCACACCCACGTACATGTGGAACAGATAACACTGAGAGAGAAGACATGATCACTGTCAGGCATGAAACGATAAAGTGTATTTGAACCAAATTTAGATATGTGTGGAGGAGCACTAACAGTCATCATGTCGTCACACTTCATATCCGGTTCGTCTTCATCCTCACTCATGTTGTAGAACTTTCGGAAGAAATTGAAGGCCACCACTGTGTAGAGGTAGACCACCACAGCCAGCAGACCCACCGTCATCAGCAGCTGAACCACAGTCATCAATATTAAAATTTACATTTGGAAAAGATTTGTATCAAATCTCAGTCAAATATGACGTTATCCGAGAGCTGTACCTGTTTGCCATTGTGAGTTACAGAGGACAGGATGGTGCGCAGGGTTTTGACGCCCATAGCGATGTCCAGCAGATGACAGGCGAAGAAAAAGTTGTTGAAGTGGCCAAGCACTGACATGACCAGATACCAAACCAGATACAGGAACGTCTAAGAGCAAAACAGAATCCAAATAAATGGTCATTTCTATAAATATCCTCATCTAACAACTTAGGAAAAAGTGTTGTCTTTACTGAAACTCACATTATCAGTGAATACCACTCCAAATTTCCAGATTTGGTATTTGATGTCAATAGATGTAAACCTGTGGATTGGTAAAAATGTATAATGAGAAACAGAATCTCCATCCTGTTATTACATCATGTTTAAGAGCAGTGATGTCTGAAGCTCACACAACTCGCTCTTATGAAGCAAGAAAATGAGCTTGACCAGAGTAGTTCAATTGGCAAATGACTATTTTGAGCCACTTTTTAGTGATTAAAAAAAAAAGAGTAGTACAGCTCCGAATCTATTTTTTATAAGCTTTTGTGAACTGTAATTGTAGTGAATATTACATTTAGTTTAAAATTGTCTGTCTTCTTTCATTTGGCTGCTATATTTCACTTTCCAAATATTCCCGCTTCAAAGGTCATCAGTGGAACAGTTTAAAGGGTTACGCCACCCCAAACTGAAAATTGTGTCTTTAATTCACCTACCCCCTTATCATTCCAAACTCGTAAATGCTTTGTTCGTTTCCGGAACACAAATTAAGCAATGTAATTAACACGATCAAACAAAATTTTCATTTTGGGGTGGGGTAACCCTTTAAGCAATTGGATTCGTTAGAGCAGTTCCCATCCCTACCTAATGGCATTTTTGTTTTTTTGGTATTGAATCATTTTTGTGACTCGCATTGGCTGTGTGGTGACATTGATGACATTTTGGTGACACTTATTATGAGTGTGTCTTGCATCTTTCTGTACCATGTGAACATTGAGGGATCAATGTGAGGCTTCTTCTCGTGTGTCATAGCACTGACGTCAAGGGATGCTAGATCCATGCCGAGCAGCTCAGCGATTCTTTCTCTACCGTAGATATCGCCATACTTCTCTAGCACCTACAATACAGACACACCATAGACATGCTCAGTCCAACATCTCTCAATACATCTACACACACAAGTATTGTAAGCTCCTGACCTTTCTCTTCACAAATTTGTCCCAGTAGTTGTTCGGGAAAGACCTGATTGGAAAATAAAAGGGAATTACTGATTGCAGTCTTCACAGGGATACTTGCTTATACATTTAGAAATTATAATATAGTAGTATTACGGTGTATTGAGGACAAGTCTGTCCCACTGGCCCTTGATGTCATCATCTTCTGGTTGTTCAGTCACGTACAAACCGTCAAACTCCAGTTTACGGGCTAGTTCCTTCTCTCTCTTAAAGATGACCAAAGGAACCTACACATATGCGAAAACGTTAGCAGCTCACACTAGCTTAACCAAGTGAAAATAAATATTTCACACCAAAATTACATTTATGTCATCATTTACTCAATACATGACAGACGGCTTCAGAGGAATGTAGATTATAGTTTACAAGTTGTATGGATACTTTTTAGTCATTTAATGCTTTCATTGTTTGGAAAAGAGCAGTGTTGACACAGAAGAAAGTAAGTCATACAGGTTTGAAATGACATGAGGGTGAGTAAATGATGACAGAATCCAGGGCTCCTGACCTTCAGACAGTTGTAGCCGATGATACAGAGGAAAGAAATGATGGTGTGTAAGATAGAGAAGAAGGCCAAAGCGGGTTCCATATATCCAGTGCTCTCTTCCAGGAAGAAGTAGACAAACCCTTCTTCCTCCTCTTCCTCTCCATTCTCCTCCATTCCAGAACCTTCAGCTTCTCCAGCAGAGCCCTCAAAGATCCCAGAGCCCTCAAACACACCAGAGCCTTCAAATACAGCAGAGCCTTCAAATACTCCAGAACCCTCAAACATAGCCGAACCCTCAAACTCTTCCTCTTCTCCAGGTGGGCTGTCAGATACCTGCGGAGGAATGGCTAGCTTCAGTCCAATTTGTTCTTGAAACAAATTACAGAAAATCACATGGCTGTAAAGTCTTTTCTTGAAGTGTTCAATGTATTTTATTTATTTAATTAATTTTTTTGCTGTTCAAATTGCAAGGAAACCCCTTGTAGACCAGCCTGTAAAATGCATATTAAATGCATGTTAACTAGAAATGCTAAATAAATAATAAATCAAATAAAAATTCAGAGACCACCCTTGGGGCTCCAATTTATTATCATACTGACCCTGTAGAAGAGCAGAATGAAGTTGAGTGCAAAGGCAATGAAGAGAGCCAGGAAGCGCAGGTTGTAGAAATTGCGAGACAGATAGTTCTAGAAGATAAAGTGGATTACATTTTAGATGCAATCAGAAAAAAAAGTTATGAATGAAAAATGTTAATAATATAATGAGATATGATATAACTGAATTAAACATGAAACAACATTTACTCTACACGACAGTGAAAGATGTATACAGATAAATAATTGTAATTACCATGAACTTGTTTCTTTGGACTTCCAGTTCATTCCAGAGTTCAAAGCCCTCTTCCTCTTGCTTCTTGCCTTTCTTTGCTTTAGTCTTTGCTTTTTTCTCCTCTTGCTCTTCATCTGTTTTTTCTTCTGGCTCAGGTTCTGCCTCCTTCTCTGCCTTCTCTCCATTTTCATCACTTTGATGGACAGAAGGATAAGATGAATTTCAAGATGAATAAGAAGACTTTTCACCAATGAAAGTCTTTAATAATTTGATTCCCATTACTTACTCTGCTTTTTCCGGTTCAGGGGCTGTTTCTTCCTCTACTTTCTCCTCTTCTACTGCTTTTCCCTCTCCTTCCTCAACCACCTGAAATACCCACAGGAGAGGAATATGTAGACTGAGAGATTTAGATTATGAGTCTACAAAAGCAAGAAGCGCCATTATATTTGACAAAGAGAAGGAGAACAATGTGGAAACGTTCACTCTTAAGTTGCGGTCACATTAGCAAAATTTCACATGTTAAAACGGTCCATAGTATGTTGTCTACAATGATGTGATGTACGTATGAAGCACCACTCACACAGAAGTCATGTGATGAACTTAAATATTTTACCCTCACATAACGTTCCTAAGTAATTCCCGACTAATTCCAACTAAAACGATTGGATTTCACCTGTGAAAATTCACTGAATAAAGATGACATCTTTAGACTACAAATGCAAAACTCTTCTTCTCACCAGCTTCCTCTTCAGCAGTGGGCTGCCTTCTGGAGTCGGAGGCTCCTCTGGCTCAGTTTCTCCCATATCTCCTAAACCGCCGTGAGGACCAAAACCAGGTCTTCCACCATCATCCTCTTCTCCTTCTTCTGCTTCCTCCTCTCCGACTCCTGTTCCCTCCTCTCCCTCACCAGCTCCGCCTGATTCTTGAACTTTTCTTGCTCCTGGCTCAGGTGGAAGGTCACCGTGCACCTCATCTTGAGTTGGGTCGGGCATGTTAGTAAGGATCTCTGTCAATGTCATCTTCTTAGCTCCCTCCACCAGACCTCCTCCGAAGAGAGTGTTCCAGATGAGCATGAAGAAACCTCGGCAGACGCTGTAGATGAAGTGCAGGATGCCAAAGAGGACAGTATAGAGGAACATGACCAGACCAACAATCATGTCCTTTATGGTCATTTTCCTGATTTTGCGGTAACGGCGTCTGAGATTGCGGAAAGTGAAGAGGCTGATGAAGTCCATTACGCTCTTGATGAAGTCTGCAAAGGCTGAGCTGGATTCAGGTGGTGCTGCTTCTCCATTCCCTTCTTCTCCTTCACCCTCTCCATTCCCGCCACCACTGCTCTCCTCCTCGTCTTCTTCGTCCTCATCTTCTATCACCTCCTCTTCCTGCTCTGAGATCTGCGAGGCGATGTTCATCTCAAAAATGGTGTCCTCGCAGAAGTTCACAAAGAGCTCCATCTTCTCAGACTCACCACCCTCATTGACGACATCAAAGATGAACTGCCGCTTTGACTCTCTGACCTGAGGCATCTCCCACTGGTTGCGGTTGGCCTCGCTGATTTCAAAGTAGATCCGTTCTATCCTCTTGCCGGCACCCATGATCTCGATACGGCCCAGGAAGGGTCGGAAGTAGTTGAGCACACTCTCAGCTTGCTCCAGAAAGTTCTGCAAGCGAGTGTCATGAGGAACATGCTCAGACAGGTTGGTGAGTAGCACAGCAATGTTGAAGCCGATGTCTTTGGCTGGCTCTTGGAAACGATCTGCAAACTCTTCAAAATTGATCATCTCGTTCTCATCGGCTTCGGAGCAAGACAGCAGGAACTGGATCTCAGATGGAGTGTATTGCTTCTGACTGTCCATAGCCTTGGAGAAGTCTTTCTTGGAGATAAGGCCACGAGGGTCCGTCACATAGTCACGGAAGGCATCCGATGCCACAATGTCCTTCAGTTTGAGGAACATGTCAAAGAACTTGAGAATCATCTCTACGTTGCTGGAAGACTCAACCAGCATGTCAACCATCTGGCGAGCGATTGTGCCATTCACAATGTTACCTGTAATAATACAAGAAAAAACAGGCTGTAGATCATGACTTAAAGGATTAGTTCACTTCCAGAATAAAACATTTCCTGATAATTCAAAGATATTCATGTCAACGTTCATGTCACAAAGAGTTTTTTGAGGAAAATATTCCAGGATTTTTATCCATATAGTGAACGTTAATGGTGCCCGACGTTCCAAAGGTCCAAATTGCAGTTTTAATGCAGCTTCAAATGAATCTACATGATCCCACCTGAGGAATAAGGGTCTTATTTAGCGAAATTATCTTTCATTTTCTAAAAAAAAGTTTTTTTCTGCATTGTATGTCCATGACTTAACACATTACATAATCATGATTGAAAGGTCATGCACACTTAGTTCTTTTCTGTGCACTTTTGTTCAAAAAGGTAGGGTAAGGTGAAAAACTCTCTCATCTCATCTCATTTTCTCCTCCAACTTCGAAACCGACTGACATCATTTTACCTTTTTATGTAAAGGACGTTTGACTTTCTTTGCATGTTCGCCTTGTAAACACTGAGTCGGTACTTCTGCCATTGTCATGTGTGACCTTTTCAATGTGACAATCATTTTGTGTGACTATTTTTTTTAGAAAATATTTTGCTAGATAAGACCCTTATTCTTTGACTGGGATCATGTAGAGTCACTTGAAGCTGTAATGAAACCGCAATTTGGACCTTCAACCTCTTGGCCACCATTTAAGTCCACTATATGGAGAAAAAAATTCCTCAAAAACCTGAATTTATTTTTGACTGAAGAAAGAAAGACATGAACATCTTGGATGACATGAGGGTCAGGAAATGATCAGGACATTTTTATTCTGGAAGTGAACTAATCCTTTAAATGGCTTTACAGATTAAAGTTACATTTGATGGACGGATATTTCTTACCCTCTAACAGAGAGAGGAGCATCACCACCATGTCCTTCTGCAGATCCAGAAGCTCCTTCAACAGACCAATCTGGCTGGAGTCCTGTTTCACACAACCAGATTAAGACACACAACAAATTAAAACATTTTTTTTATGTAAACTAAAAAATCGTTGTCTCAAACCATCACTTATAGAGTGCATAAAAAGATCTTTCAGCTCAAATATATTACTGGTACTGCATAGTTTTTAATATGATATGCAGCATGGAACCATAAAAAGAGAGTTTTTCAGAGAACACCAAATCTCCTGATCAGGCTAAATTAGATTTTAGTAGAATAAATGAAATATTTATTTATTTGGGTGGGGGTCGGGGGGGGGGGGGGGGGGGGGGTGGTGCACTATTGGGACAATTTCCACCTACTCTCAGCTTACCTCAGAATGTGTTCTACTCCAGAAATGATCCTGGGTTTGCGTTTATAAACAGACACAAACATAGTATCACATACTGTAACCTAACATCTAACACAGGGACATTTAGAGATGGATATGAAGATAGAAAAGCCTGAAGCAGATGTCAGTCCTGGCATAGATGAGGACTAACATATTCTTTATGACTTTGTATCAGCAAAATATTGCCACAAAGTGGCATAGTACGTAATTCCTATTACTAACAATAAATATCTAGGTTCTTTGCAAGCACATTTTATATGTGCCTTGCTAATGGTCTAAGCATATGAAGTAAAGCCAGCAGACACATAAACGGTCTTTCATACAAAACTATATCACACACACCTGCAAACACAGTATACACACCAACATGTTTAACAACAAAAGAGCACAAAGGCCTGCACATACACATAAAGAAAGATTAGATGAATCTCACAAAACTGCAAAATCAAAAGCGAAAAAAAAAAGAAATGGTATATTGTTTCAGTGAAACAAATGTATATTGTATTCATAGGTTCATAATACAATATTGCAATGAATATCATTTGGTTTAGGATAATTTTAATTGGACAAATACAATCAAATAAAAATGTAAAAAATACACACATGAATGCACTTTTTATACTTTTTAAAATGTGACCCAGCCGTGATCTTGACAGGTTTTGTGAGATTTACGCAGTATTGTACAGATTTTCTTTAGACTGTATGTCTGTATATGAAAAATTGAACATAGTGCAGGTCGAGGGAAATACATTTCCTCTACAAGTGAGCAACAGCAGGAACATTGCATAGTGACACCTCCCTCAGCTCCAGTATATCAAAATAAACCCAACAAGGTTAAGACTGCTTTCAGAAATTCAACACTGATACAGTGGGGACAGAGGGAATGTACATGACAAAAAATTGTAAGTGAAAACACTTGCAGAAAACGTGCCGAGACATAAGCAATACAACGGAAACAGGAAGCAAAGAAGAAACTGTTCTGTGTACTGTGAACGTGTGTGGAAAGCAGTGCACAAGTGTGTAAGATGGAAGCAAAAACAAAGATCCTTACGCCATTTCGGAGTCCAGGGTCAGGGTGCATCTGGCAGGGTTACACATCAGAATAAAAATGTTACCCATCAACATTTTTAATACATTTTTGTATTTTGTATTGATTTTGTATCTCCAACTCTCTTAGATATATTTATTCATTCAAATTTATTATTATTATTTTTTTTGCATGTCTGTTTTATAGTCTCTCACGTCTTTTTATGCAGACAAACAGGGCAAAGCTGTTTTATATTAAAATTAAGTAAATTTTGTTGAAAAATAAGGTCATTACAGTTAAGTTGGCCTTGTCAATTTGTTTTTTTAGGAACCAACTTTGACAGGAGGGCACTGATCTTTCGGCAGACTGGAGACAGGTAAATCAGCCATATTCACATTTTTGAAGCCTGAGAGAGCGGGAGAGATTCTCAATTTTAAGAAATACAAAAATGCAGTACACAGGTACCAGATGTGTAACACACAGAACAAAATCAAACAACACAACAAGAAAGGTTACGAGAAACAACACATGATTAAAGATTATAGAGCATCAACATTCATGTCACACTTGTGAACATGTTCCACATTCATGGATTAGTGGCGATACTGGACTAAACATTTATATAATAGAATAACAATAGTGTGAAATACAATACATTCAATAATCCACTATAATCAAGCTTGGAAATAGTGATCAGCCAATAAACTGAGACTACACTATTTAAAATCTCAGTTACATTTAAGAAAAGCTTGCCATAAAACAGATGATACTCTAAAGAAACAACCAAGGGCTAGTTTTACTTTCAGCTTGCAATAGCACAAACTGTCTTTTGCCATTAAGATAGTAGTCAGGATTTTCAAAGACACTTTTAGCACTGAAAAGGCACTGTCATTTTTGCGCCTGACCTTATTGACTATGCATTTGTAGAAGTTTCCCTTTCAGACGCAATATTTTTGGGAGGAGAGAATTTAAATGTAAAAAAATGTATCGCAAATTTCGACAATTTATGCAACGCAATTTGCTAAGGTTATGCTCGTCAAATTACTGGTATTTGCGCCATTATTTAACACCAACAAAAAATGTCTTGAACTATTTTGGACTTGAAATGGCTACAATTGTTGTTGCTAGGAGAAGACACTGTAGCTTGGTAGAAGAGAGGATTTTTCCACATTTCGGAATGCAAAAAGAACACATTCAGAACAATTCTCCGAACATGTCATTTGCCAAGCCACATTATTTTTAATTTGCTTCAGGAAATAGAAGATGTCTTGGAACCCTCAACTAGGAGGAGTTACCCAATGCTAGCTCTATCAAAACTTCTTGCAACCCTTCATTTTTTCATTTTTTGGCCTGTTGTTCTTTTTAACTTACTGTTGCTTCTTTCTTTATTTATTTATTTTATTTGCGACTACACTAATTTGCGCTGCGCTTGGTATATTGCATTGGTCGATATGTAAATGAGATGTTGTTTCTGTGTTCTTTAATTTGTACGTGTTAGTAGTAAATTACCCTTCAAGAATTTTCCACACCCATCAGCGCTGTTTCAGAATTGCGTTTGGAATTTGCCCTGTTTAGTAAAACTAGCCCCAAGTCTCCTTATAAGTTTTAATACTCCAATACTTTGTTTTAATAACCACAGTCACCACCAAATTAGTAAACGGATCAGTAACTTATTAAAACAAGTATTAAATAAAACAGATTTTAATTAATTAATTAGTTAGACTATGCATAATTAAACATTAGTACTGAGAAAAAAATGCAACCTCCAAAACAGAGAAAATATTCTTCATCAGTCTTCTCTGACCATATATATATATATACAAATATATATATATATATATATATATATATATATATATATATATATATATATATATTTGTATGTATGTACATGTATTACATGCATTTTACTTCCATTCTGTTGCGCAAATTATAAGCTCAATGCAAGTTAAACACTACAAAAATGTACATTTGGAACATTTAACATCCGAATAGTCCTGCTCTTTTCAATTTTTTTTTTGCAGAAATACAAAAAATAAATAAATACAAAAAAAAAAATAATGCATTTTTTTCTCTGATTTCTTTTGTGTAAAGCTGGTGAAGTTTTGATTTTAGATTAGGCAAAACTCAATGTCAAGTATTTGAATGCCAAAATAAAACAACATACAGATGATACTGATTCAGTGTTGATGGAACCTTTTCTGGAAATATCCGAGGTCTTCTAGGTGCAATAAAATTGATCAATATAATAAGATTTATCAGTCACATTAGAGGTGTGTGTGCTCAAAGTGTGTTCCCACCTGTGCTAGCTTCATCATCATGTGCGCGAACACGTGCAAGAAGCCCACCACGGCATCCCACAATCTGCTGTGAGCCAGAGACTGCTGATTACCAGTGCAAGGACCCTGAGGTGAAGAAACAAAAATAAAAAAAAGATAAACTATGCAAGTTTGATAGAGCTTGACTGCACATGGTGACATCAGTACCTGGATATACTCAGTCAGGCTGTTGAAAACCTGTTTAGCAACCGTCATTGCCTTCGAAAAGTTTCTTTTGCCTGGTTCATCAATGATATCCTTCCCAGAGTAATACCAGTAGAAGTCACTGATAGACTCCTGAGACAGAAAAGATAACAGAGTGAGGAAAATTATTAACTTTATTTGTTTTCCTGTCCTCATACGCAATGCCATTAACACATTTTTAAGTGTCCAAATACTTTAGGTGCTAGTATATGTAGACGAAGTCAAGAGAGATGAAGCTATACCTGCAGTCTGAGCAGATAGTCAACCGTGCAGATGATGACGTTGATCGTAGTCGTGCTGCCTGTCTGTGTGCGCAGATAGTTCTGGAAATCTGGAGAAAGACGGTAATGCAAAACCAGCTGCTCTCTTAAATAATTAGGCATTTCATTTTTAGGCATTGTTCGGGGTCAGTGAGATTTTTTATGCCTTTGAAAGAAGTCACTGTGCTTATCAAGGCTGCATTTATTTGATAAAAAAATACAGCAAAATAAATAAATAAATAAGTAATATTGTGAAATATTATTACATTTGAAAATAATATAATTACATTTTTTTTTTTTTTAATTGTTAATTTCTTTTTTACATTTTAAAAGTGTCCTTAATGTTCATTTTGATCAATTGAATCTGTTCATGGTCAATTCAAGTTAAAGTGATACAGTGTATATGTAGTGCAAGGGCTTTGAGATGTGATGAGATGTTCTTGTTTTTGGAACACATCTTTTTCTGATTTCATGATTTTCTCTTCAAACACTACAGCGAGTAAACCGAAGTGGTGGAGGAAGTGTTCAGAAGCATTAGTCTACATCTCAGGAAGCTCACCGTTGTTGTGGCCTTCACAAAGCAGCTGCAGGAAGCGAAAAAGGTCACAAGTGAATTCATCATCTGCCATCACTTTCTCTTCTAAACAGGGACACACACATACACACAGCATGAATGTGCGAGAAGAACTCCTGAACAGTGCTTTACTCTACACTCTAGAGACCTCTAAATTGTTTTTACAATACATTTCTATGATTAAATGGTTAATTTGTGAACTAAAATGGGACAAAATATCTCTAGATAGGAATATGACCAGACCATTCTTATGCAGATAGACAATTTTCTTTTCTTGTTTATATTACAGAGATAGTTAACCCCAAAATAAAACTCCTGTCATTGTTTACTTTCCCTTGTGATATTTTAAACCCATATGCCGTTTTCCATGCCACCATGAGTTCAGGCGGAAGGGAAGTGAAAAATAAATACATTCAAATAAATTTGAAATACATTTATTTCCTGCTAAGTATACTACAAAAACATCCCCATATTTATGTACTTAATAAAATACCCTGCAATTGTACTTTTAGTATACTTAACTGGTATACCTAAAGTCTGCTAATTTTGTACTCAATGCACTTTAATTGTGCAGAGGTAGTGCTGAGAAGTCCAGCTAAAGATAAACTGAAGTATGTCTGACTGTGCTAGTGGAAACATTGCAAATGTACTTTTTGCATTGACTACTGATGTTTTTCAAAGATCACACAATCCTCATCAACTGTGACATTAAAACATATTTTAGGCTTAATATCAAGAAATGTGCATTGTGCACAAGTAGTACTCCAAATTAAGTTGAATTATATTTTTTTATACCAGTAATTCTCAAGGGATATATCAGTAAATATGTTAATAGATTTGAACTATACTTAGTATATTGCTATGGTATACAGTATATAAAATAGTATATTAATATACTAACATATTGACGATATTAGTATATAGGTTTTAACTACTTAAAGCACGTAGCATCATTCAAAACCATTCAAAAGTTTGGAGTTAATATGATTTTTTAATGGTTTTTAAGATGCCTCTTATTCTCACCATTGCTACATTTATTTGATTATAAATACCATTGTGAAATACTATTAAAGTTAAACATTTTGATTTGTAATATATTTCTGTAATGCAAAAACTATTTTCAGCATAATTAATCCAGTCTTCTGTGTACATGTTCCTTTAGAATCACTACTTTTCGTATTGGCAAAAATGTTTGAGCTGGAAACAATGATGCATTTTTTCCCAAGACTTTTACATGAATAGAAGGTTAAAAAAAACAGCATTTATTTAAAACAGAAATCTTTTTAATTTACATTTGATCAATTTAATGCATCCTTTTTTAATCATTTCTGAATAATCTCTGCATATTTTTTATCGACCCCCAAACTTTCTAAGAATTTATCAATTTTGTTTCATTTAACAAAATAACAGCATATGGGTTTGGGACGACACAAGGGTGAGTGAATAATGATATGATTTAAATTTTGGGGTGAACTATCCCTTCACTTTTCAGGGTGATTAGGGTGTCTGTGAGTACAGTATAACCATTCACAACACTTTCAGCCTAGCTATTAGCATGTTAGTGAACCACAAAGACCTTCTGTGGCACATCCGTTTAGCTGTTCACTGCAGAACAGACCAGCAAACGTGGAAAGGGGAGGCAGAGACCTGATGTCCACACTGAATCCACAGACTAAAGCCCTCCCCTCTCTCAGAATGGCAACACTAGTAGACACACACACACACACACACACACATACAGTCTGACAGATCACACATTGAAAATATGGAACAGGGATATAATATAACGGACATGGAACATGGATAAACACAACCGACACTGAAATGACACACGACACGACGATCTTCATGAAGGACACAAATAGAGAAGAAGACAAGACCTGAACAAAAAACAGCACACAGACCCACAATCATGCAAAACAGATCTACTGCACTCCTGGAGGTGTGGGAAAGATGAGCCAGAGGTAATGTGCTAAAAAGGATAGATGATGGAATAAGACACTATTTGACAAGAGTAAGACTAATAAGAAAAACATAAAAAAAATACCGTGAAAAAAGAAAGAAAATGAACTTTAAGAAATTAAGCTATTTTCAGATGTCAAGAAATGGGAAGTAATACATTTCATACACATCACACAGATTTGGGGCCCAATATATATCAGTCCGAGAGTGAATATCTGGAAACGAGGTTAGCTAGATAAAAATACAATAAAAAAACAGATGCCACAAAAAAGTGCACTGCTATGTCATTAAAAAACATTTCAAATAATGAACTTATGCAATTGTACTGTCAATTGCAGTATCATTTGATTTAATTATAATAATTAATAAAATACAGTTGTAATTATTATTAATGGATACTATTTTTTTGTCATAGAAATCATGCATTACATTTAGGCCATCTATAGTTTAAGGATGCACTTGCTAGTAGGATATAAGTAAAAGGTGCTGTAGGGAACTTTTGTAAAAAAAATATTTTTTACATATTTATTAAACCTGTCATTATGTCCTGACAGTAGAATATGAGACAGATAATCTGTGAAAAAAATCAAGCTCCTCTGGCTCCTCCCAGTGGTTCTATTGCCATTTGCAGAAACTCCATCGCTCCGGGTAAAAAATAACCAATCAGAGCTGCGGTCTGTAACTTTGTTTGTGTTCAAAATGTAGAAAAATGTATATAATAAGCGAGTACACCATGAAACCATTTTCCAAACCGTGTTTTTAGCTTGTCCTGAATCACTAGGGTGCACCTATAATAAGTGTTTATATTCGGACTATTTTAGATTGCTTAGGGTATACCGCGGAGGAGTAACCCAGTATCTTTGTGATTCTTCATAGACATAAACAGAGAAGATGCAAGACGCAAGCAGTTCTGTTTATTAACCGCTAGAGCGTCAAAAGTTCCCTACCGCAGCTTTAAGTCAACTATAAAGCATGAATGAATGTTAAGTCAGCAAGCTGTTAATTTAAACTTGAATAGCTTCCATTAATCTGTAGGCCTGTTTAACCCTTCAAGATATTCACTTTGAAATGCTCTCCATAAAGCTCTCAAAATTGGATCACTCCATTGGGGTTTAACATTGAGAAGCATTTGCTTGAATGTTCTGGGTCCAAATTCATGAAAATCTTCATAAGATATCTACTAAGAAAAAAGTTCCTTTGTGCAATTCATGAAAATCATTTTTATACGATAACGGTGGTATGGAGCTTTTTGCCCAAGACTTGCTGTTCAAATACTCAAAAGTACAATAATAATAATAAGTGCACACTTTTTTCATTCTACTGTAACTGGCATTTTCAGAACTTTGTGTCACTTTTTTTTTTTTTTCTTGGTTTAAATAGTTATATTTTAAAGAGTTTACTTTTCTTGTCCGAGCGCTCTCTCTTTAGAGTGAATGCATCCTCATATATGCACTCTCATATTTTCTGAACACAGGGAAAAATGTGTCATAATTGTTAAAACAAAAAAAATAAGGTATATTTTCCTTGTTTTCACAAGTACAACCATAATTGAATTAATCAATCAGTTGTGTCACTTCTGAGCACTCATGCACTAGTAATAATACATATAATATTTAGTATTTTAAACAGCCCACAAAACATCTAACCTTGGGGGACTTAAGACAAAGTTAGAGGACTTTAAGAAGCTATCAAGAGCTTTCTTCACCACAGCCTTCAAAACATTCTTAATACATTAATATAAAAACTATTGTATTCTTAATTTAGAAATAAGAAGAAAATAGCGGTGAATCTGGTCTCTTGAGGGTTCTTAGGGTGTTGCAAGACAATTGCTAGGGTATTTTGGGTGATTGGGTTTAAAATTGTTTTAACGTCCACCAGGCCAAAAAGGACTGCTAATTGTAAACCTACTTAATAAACTAATAGCACACTTCTACTCAAAATGACTTGGTACTCAAAATGACTCGATCATTCACGTCCGACGAGATTTGGAACATTTTCTGGAGAGCGATTGATGGAGAGCAAATCTGGGCAAACTTTATAAGAATGACATGGAACTTTTGTTAATGTTACTGATGTCCACTAATGAAGGTTAAAAAACGCTCTAGAGACTAAACACTAAATAATTTCTACGGTATAATGTGCCATGTCAGACGCTCTCGTCTTCTGAAGTAAACATGGCACCTCATTATTTGAAAGAATGGTTCAAATAATGTTAGATGGCTCATTTCAGGGGATAAAGGACTTGGGGAGGTTCCTGAATCTGCAAATCATTTCATGGTTTTGGTGACACTGGTCACCACAGTTCTCTGTGATCTCCTCAGAGAAAACTGATCAGAAAAGAAAAGACAGATGTCTTTCTTTCCATTCAATCAGTCAGTGAATGCTGGAGTTACAGTAGATCTGTGACGGAGCACTCAAGGGCAAAGTGCAAACTTTACAGCCATTGCAATATAACAGGAAAAGCTGTATAAAAAAACCTCTCAGAAAACAGCAGAATTGCATTAGAGTTACATAATGTGGAATCTATCTCTTGTTTTATAAGAATCGAAAAGGAGTTGGCTGCCCCAAAACATTAGCAATGACTGAAAAGAGTTCTCTTTTAAGTTCCCTTGAGTACGAAATGAAATGCAGGTAAACTACACACCAACAAAATGAGATCTTCACAAGAGCTGAAAAAAGGAGGAAGACAGGAGGAGATGGGACAGAAGGAAAGAGGGAGTGATGATAAATATATAGAGACAAGATTATTTACCACGCTCTAGCTTGATGTCTGAAAAACAAGGAGGAAAGAAGGAGAGGAGAGGTGTATACAGGGAGGTTGGGAATGGAGTGATGGTGGTAGGAAGAAAGAGAGAGAGTCAGTGAGTTGGACATTGTAGGATTGTAGGCTTCTGGCATGGGAAATATAACAGACTAATACAAACAGGTACGCTACGATGCTTCTGTAAGAAACAAAGAAACTGCACATTAAACACAGTCTGAGTCTTACACATAAAGAGTGGAAATGTCACCTGTGGACCAAAAAAATCATTTGATAAAGTAAAAACCTTTAATAAACAATGTCTTAATTCAGTATTTCTTAAAAACAAGTATTAATATTTCAGCTTTGCCTCTTTAGATATTTTTTTACTGCAAAACTTTACAAAAATATTGATTAATTTTGTTTTTCTCACACCAATGGCAAATTATTTAAGCATACACCTCATTGTGTTAGATTTATGCTTCAGACAAGTATAATGCCAATGGGCTGAGAAAATAAACTTTAAAAATATATATTTTCTGAAAAAAAGTCTAATTATCCTATACAATTTGTCTTATCAAGTAGGATAGATATGCATACAAGTAATAAGACAAAAATACTGATTAAGAAATTTATATATATATATATATATATATATATATATATATATATATATATATATATATATATATATATAGAAGAGCTGGGTATAACTCGTTACACAGTAACTTACTTAGCATTACTGTAATTTCATTATTTTCCCTTGTAACACACTAAGGCGTTACATTTTACATTTATGTAATTTGATTACAGTTACTTAAGTTACAAATGCAGTGTTAAAAATTATGAAGTAAAAATCATGTTTTGCACATCAGTATGTCCTTTAATAAATCACTGGAGAATGTGAGCTAAAAGGCAGGATGTGTGTGATATAGGTGAGCTCAGACGGGAAAGACACAGAGACTGAATGCAGAAAGCACACCCTATTTGTTTTATTTATTTTACAAAACAAAATCAAACAAAAAATTTTGTAGATATTGGGAGTGTACTGTAAGATATACAAATAATAGGCTACTCGTGTATTCTTCAGTCATTATTAAATTAATGAAAGAACTATGAGTTTCTCTTGGTAGTGTATTTTCTAGGTTTTACTTGAAAAGTAAAGTAAACGAAAGTAACTTGAAAGTAAAGTAATTAGGAATCTGATTACGTTTTAAATGCAGTAATGTAATCAAATTACAATTTTAAAGTAGTAATAGTAATTATTAGTGGATAATAATTTTTTTTAAGTTACTTACCCAACACAATATATACATATATATATATATATATATATATATATATATATATATATATATATAGGAACAAAAATAAAAACAACAGATCATCACACAGTAGTATCATGAATCAGCATGGAGGAGTGTATATCCGGTTCTCATTTAAATCCTGTTGTGAATGTTTTGAATTTGCCATGATGAAAATTCAGATATAGTGTGATTGGGTCCTAAACTCATCACTAAATAGGCGAGAGATCGGAGGTAGCAAATCTATGTGATGTTAGACTCACTTGAGCCCTCCTCTGACACCATACCAAGACCATCTGCCTTATTCTGTCTCTCAAACGCATTCAGATCCAGAACACTGTCAACAAACAAAACGTCAAATTTATATAATGCATCTACACTCTACCAAATACATATAGTCAGCAATGCAGAATACACTTTTTGTTGCAAATATTGCTATACTTCAACATAACTCTGAAATAAACAATACTGATCATTTTAAAGTTAATACTAAAAGAAAAAAAGTGATGGCCATGTACCTGCAGGTTTGCATGAGAGCCTGTAGGCTAAGGAAGAAGCCCACATCTTTCTTGTCTTTCAGGTAGTCCAACATCCTCTGGCACAAGACATCAAGACACTTTTGTCAATGTTGCATTGAGTTAATCTGTTAAGCTTAGCATGGTAACTTCATTTAAGAAATTACACAGGTATATTTATTGCACTAATAGATAGAGTACTATCAGCTGACCTGCTGAACATCACTGTTGCCACCATTGAGGATGGAGATGCCAAGTTTGAGAGTAGAGGACACCATGGCTCCCGTCTCACCTATAACATATTACAAAAGACCAAAGCTGGTGTGATTGTTAGTCAGACTGGTAAGGCAATTTAAAGTGTAAAGATCTACAAAAACAGTTCAAAAGATTGAGGCCAATGAGATTTTTTTTTTGTTTTTGACCAAGGCTGCATTTATTTAATCGTAACCACAATAAAACCACTAATATTGCTAGATATTATTACAATTAAAAATGTGTTTCATTTAAATATATTTTAAAATATTATTTATTCCTATAAAGGCAAAAGTCGAATCCATTACTCCAGTCTTCAGTGTCACATGATCATTCAGAAACCATCCTAATGTGCTGATTTGGTATGTAAGAAATCTTACTTGTTACCCCCAACTGCTCCCCGGGCGCCGCAGCATAAATGGCTGCCCACTGCTCTGAGTGTGTGTTCACAGTGTGTGTGTGTGTGTTCACTGCTCTGTGTGTGTGCACTTCGGATGGGTTAAATGCAGAGCACGGATTTTGAGTATGGGTCACCATACTTGGCTGAATGTCACGTCACTTTCACTTTTTTCACATATTTTACATTATTACATCTCTCTCCCCAGTCTGGCATGAACGGCTCGAATAGTTCTTCTATTAAATGAAGGCTCGCCTTCTGAAATACGAAATGAGTTGTGATCGGTTAGCTGGGCAACTGGTCGGGAAATGTCCTGCTCCATGCAATAGCCGCCTGCTGTGAGCTTCAGTGTAAATATTGCATCAGAATCAAATCAATTTAAGTGCAACTTAAACCTGGATGATTGTAACCACTCTAAGTTTGTCTGCCTTGGGAAAGCTAGCATGTTTCCAACGGTGATAACATTCATTGCCTTCTCTAGTGCAGCTCAACCAGGTCTCGTCCCATTCGCAGGTATTTGCGATATTACAAATCCCAGAAAATATGCGTTGTAGTCCAAACTACAACGTGTAGTCCAAACTACAATGTGTAGAAATTAGTGGTGGGCAAAGATTAATTTTTTTAACCTATATTAATCTCACTGTAATCTTGGAATTAATCTAGATTAAAATGTCTTATTTGAATTCTGCCGAATGCATTCAGAATACGTGTGCTACCCAAATAAAATAATGACTAAAAGTAACGTCTTTGAGAACGGGTTTCTCAAGCCAGGTGGTGCATTAGACCAGGGGCTCATCTCCTGTTTCCAAACTGCTTGAGAAAGCTGTAAACAAATTCCACATTGCACAATGTGCAAACAACCTTACGTTTGTTTCACACACAATCTGTCTGCAGTGCGTATGCGTGGCATATTTTTTAAGCACCCATATTAACGGATTCCAGCGTTCACGTGGCTGCGGTCCGTCAGTGCGTTCCAGGAGTGTTGCGTCTGCAGCAGTGCAGCGTTCGTTCACGTACCGAGTAGCGGACTGCAAACGTGTCCTGTGTGAAAGCACAATGAGTATGAGTCCGTGCTACTTCTGCACCACATACTTAATGCACACAGACTGCATACGCACTGCAGACGGATTATGTGTGAAACAGGCG
This sequence comes from Carassius auratus, assembly GCF_003368295.1. Classification (NCBI taxonomy): domain Eukaryota; kingdom Metazoa; phylum Chordata; class Actinopteri; order Cypriniformes; family Cyprinidae; genus Carassius; species Carassius auratus. The sequence continues at coordinate 11,342,711 of NC_039260.1, forward strand.
TGCGTCTTGTCGAGGTTTCCATTGGGAAGCTTCTTCAAAAAAAAAAAAATTCCCTGAAGCAAACCCTACGGCATCTTAGCTGCATCCTTGTTTGCACGTCACATTTGATGTGGTAATTTCACAGTAAGCATACACACAAGTTTAAAGACTCGTTCTCGCCCCCTAGAGATTCGGCTAGGAATACATCCGTGCTAAAATATCAAGGTGAAAGCCATCATAGCTTGCGTAGTAAAGACCCAGCTCCCAACCCAACTTTGAGAATAGATTAACGACAATATTTTTTGTATCGCCCGATAAGAGTCTAACGTTAACGCAGCACGTTAACGCTGATAACGCCCCACCACTAGTAGAAATCAAAACACATTGTAGTTTTTGTGATTTCTGTTAAATAAAATATCTCATTTTTAATTAGACTTTGAACTTTGTAACTTTGTAGATCTTTTTATACTCAAACAGCAACTTTACAGACTTACTATAGTTGAAAAAGTGAAAAAGCATAAAAGCACCCCTTCAAGTAGAATAGGTACTATTAGTTATATCTTGACAAACACTGAATATTTTAGCATGGCAATGGATATGACAATTCATGTATTTGGCAGAACAGTTTGTACTACGCTGCTGCTGGTTATTGCTGTTGATGTAGATTATTGCTGCTGCTGCAAAGCAAGTACAAAAACTTACTACTGCCAGTGCATACGCTGATATGGTGCTGTGATTTTTTAAAACATTATGCTGCTACACAAATAACATATACATTAACCATAGCAGATCTATACAGGAGGAGCTGGGGAAGGTGGAGGGTTTCTATAAAGCAAATTTTGTGCCAATATTCAAACAAATCCAGCGTTTTGTAAATAAACACAATCTGTTTTGAAAAGAAAAACGTTCAAACCAACGCAAAGTAATTTGCAAATACAAAACTATTTGAGAGAAAATGCAGTGGTATGGACAAATATATGCATTGTGTGTTACAACTGTGAGACAACATGGCTTAATTTTCTTACAAATGCTTGCAGGCAGATTTTCTCACAAATGCAATTGAGCAACTTTCTTTTCCAAAAACAGCAGATGGTGCTGTCGGTCAATTTATGCTAGTCTCCCGAGACCTGAAACACCTGTTTACACAGCTGGCCACAGGGCCTTCGCAAGTATACGTTTCCTCCAGTGAGCCTTCTCGCACAGATGCTCTTCAAGATCATGGAGGACAAGGAGTAGGTCCGGCTTGTGGCACCTTACGGGCCCACTCGGACCTGGTTCACAGAACTAATGCTCCTTGTGACAGACCCTTCCTGGCAGATTCCTCTTAAAAAGGATCCACTGACTCAGAGATGGGGAACCCTGTGGCATCTGCATCCAGACCTCTAGGAACATCATGTACGGTTCATGGACAGGGGTGAAAAGTTTAAGTCCCTCTATACCCTCTTGGGACCTGTCTCTAGTGCAAAAGCACTATAGCAGTCAGCTTTGTAGTCAGTTGAGCTAAAGTTTCTATCAATGAAAAATCACCAATCCATCTTGAAGTTAGCGATTTTTGGGCATGCATTTTTGGTCGATGAATTGTGCCTAGAGTTTGGGCCGACTAACTCCCAGGTAATTCCGAGGCCCGGCCCAGCTATGTGCCCAAGGTTCCCACTACTCCCTTCAGGGATCAGTTGGGGAGCATGGCAGGGCTGACCAGAGGAGGCAGACCCAGCTCTAGCTTTGCTTTGTCCCATCTGAGCCTTGAGATGGTATATACTGTAGACCGAATACAAAGCTAACAGATATTTGTAGAGCTGTGGGGTGTGTGACCCCCAACACGATCGCTAGATTCTATAAATAAAGGTCTCCGTGTGGAGCCTGTATCCTCCTTTGTTCTTACTTCAAATGGGCAGATGCAATGAGGGGCCCTGGTTAGTGTCGGCTTGCTTAAACCACTTCAGAGAGTCCAAATGGTAGACTCTGTTGAGCTTCTCCATCCCCTTTGCAGCCAGACATGGTGGAACGTCTAATGCCAGGACCTCATTCGATGAATTTGTGAGAATTGGTAGAGGGCTTGGTCTCCAAATGTAGAGACCTAAGTGGATGCCATATGTGTAAAGTCCACGGTATATCTTCAGAGCCCGTGTTTCCCCGGCAGGCTTTCTGCCTCTTGCAAGAGGGTTACAATCACCTCTAATCTTCCATATGCACCTAAATGGTTGTTCATATGTATAAATGCTTCCGAAATCTCTTTCAGGAAGGATGGGGCTTCTGCAACGTTCCAGTTCCAAGTGGAATGGGTACGTTTTCCCAGTATTATCTAAAAAGGGGCGCCCGAGGCTTGCAGAGGATACTGGAAGGGGCAGCATCCATGGCGCTTTGGTAGGGATCCCAATTTGTCAGTCACCAACGTGACCGACTGAAAGGGAAGGTCTCAGTTAAGTATGTAACCCTAATTCCCTGAAAGAGGGAACGGAGACGTCATGTAACATTGCCACAGCTGCTGTACAACCACTGAGCAGTCGTGCCACCGACAAAAAACCTGAGTATGCATTGCACCTGATGCCTAGTTATACTTGCACTGCGATCAAAGGTAGCCGAATGCAATCATTGTATGCTATTTTATCATAGTCCACTTACATGTGTTATAAGTGACTGTGTGTGTACCTTTGCAAGCACTGATCATCTGTAGAACCATTTCAGCTGCTCCGCGGTCATGTAGACGGGACTGCTGGTACAGAAGCCTCTGCTTTTCCATCTCCTTCTCCTATTAGATGAAAACAAATAATCCAGTCACAATGATGCCCGGCTTTAAATACCCCTGCCCCACGACCATCCAACACACGCACACACACACACTCACACTAAGCAATAGACTAATATATATATTTTTTTTTTTTACAAATTAGATGTTATATATGACAAGAAGGATGATTAAAATGTAATCTAGTAAAGTGTTAAAAAGTTATATTTTGTAAAGTTTGAAAAAGCTATTTTTGAGTTTCTATTTTTGGTTTCTCCTGAATACCTGAGAAAAAGTCTTGTATTCAAATTATTAATGCGGTGAACTGACTATTTGTATACCATTTTATACTTCTTAATAAGTGCTTATGCTTGTTTTCTTCATTCATCTACATACACACAGCTTACACACTCTTTCTCATCCAAACCACAAGTGCTATTAGTCATGTGTCCGTTATTTGAGCCGTTGTGACTGGCACAAACATTAGACTACAGCAAGCAGACCTGCTCTCCCTGAACAGTGAGGCAAAATTGTATGATACTACTGGCTCTTCCCGCTGTTTTAACTTCATTATACAGCTGGGTGCTGTACTTTCTTACAAACCCTCACACCACGAATGCTAGATCAGCTTATGGCATCAAAGTATGGCATAAAAAAAGGTATTTTTGTTGTGGAGCTCAATGTTTTGTAGAAACTGTTTTTTTTTTATGATGAATAGAAAGTTCAAAAGAACAGCATTTGATTGAAATACTTTACAAACCTCAACACTCTAAATGTTAATTCAGTTTAACATGAATAAAATAGCTGAATGAAAGTATTATTTGCATTTATTTATTTATTTTTATTTACCAACTTTTGAATTGTAGTGTATAAAAGATTTATTTTTATGTTAAAACTGCACTAGGGAAAACAAAAATTAAAAGCATTTGAGTATACTACACTATTGGCTACTTTTTAGAAGTTATTGTATCGTGAATTCTTGACTGAGACTGTTATTAATTTTCAATGGTAGACTACCTAGCATATTACATTGTACTGTATGTAGCATATTGTTACGGCATATTCAACAATAATATATCTCACAATAAATGGAAGAAATTGTTCTCTGTTGGGTTGAACATTTATCGAAGTGACCCATTTGAAATTTGGTGGTGATGATACCCTGTTGACAAAAAGGATTATACAAGTACATACAACGCATCAAGCTGAACCCACCCCTAAAAGCACCCAAGCGTCCCAACCCCAGCATGAAGCCCCACCCACTCCCACCCCGCCCTGAGAGCCAGGCCATGTCCTACAATTTGTGTGATTTAATACTGTATTGATAATCTCTGTAATTAATTGTGTGTGTTTTTTACCTGTTGTTTTAGATGGAAATGTGTCAAGTGTTTTCTTTCTGTAATGTGATGCTCTGAATGTATTTGTGTGTGTCTGTGCAGGCTTTTACTGTAGTCTTTGGTGAGCACAGAGAAAAAGATTTGTTCCAATTCAAAACAAAGACATGGAGACACACTTTGGGAGACACACAAGGTCATCACATACAGGCCTGATTTAAATCCAGAAAATTCTGTCAGCCTTCATAAAACCTACTCCACCAACACACACATATTGTATAATACTCCAATTACAATTATGCAGCGTTCATGCCATGTCACAATTATCATTGTTACTAGATGACAACCCAGACATTTATTTTACTTTCTGTTACTATACTATTAAGGCCAAAATAAATCGGTGTAATTTCAGTAAACAATAGATGGGCCAGATTTACTAAACAGGGCAAAATAGCGTTAGAGCGCAATTCCATAAATGCGCCGATTGGAGGGTAAAATTCTGTGGGTGATTTACTGACAATGCGCACATCAAAGATTAGACAGATCATTTCCATACTAACCAGTGAAATCTTCCAAGAACAATGCAAATTACCGCCTGTTTAAGACTTAAGACTTTAAGCTTTTTTGGGGCGTTAAATAATGGTAAAGCGCAAATGTTAGTAAATCGCGTTGTGTGATTCATTTTCATTTTAATTTTGCAACTGAAAGGAAAACATCTAGAAATGCATATTCAATAAGGTCAGGCACAAAAATAACTGGTCACGCCTTTTTAGAGCTAATTCTTCACTGCGCACCTTTAGTAAATCCTGACAGTAATATTTTAATGCCAAAAGATGGTTTGCGCAGGTGCAAGCTGTTAGTAAATCTGGCCCTAATCTTATGTTTATTTCCAAATATTATTGCATTATTTAGATATTAACAATAGTCAATAATAATAAATATTAAACATACTGTAAATTTTCTGAAATCTACATTTTATGGTTCAAGCTATTTATGGTTGAGCATTTCCAACCCATTCTGAAGGATTAAAGTGTAACTATTTTTGAGGCGGCAATTTGAGATAATTTCATATGATGAGGATGGTACAAAAACCATATGATTGTTAGAAAAAAATCATGCATGTCTCATGCGACAGTTACCAGAATCTAGAGATTACGGTTTACAAAGTTTTAAATATGATTATTTTTCTCACAAAAAAAGCATAAATTCAACTCCCTTCACTACAATTAACTTTATTTACCTCCATGTTGAGTACTTTTTATGATGGATAGTTACACTTTATTGGACTTCTATTGGACTATTGAATATCAATACCCATTCACCCATCTTTTGTGCGAACTATCTCTTTAAAATGCTGCGTAGGTTATCAACTCACAAGGTTATGGAATGGAGCAAGTGAAGCTCCCTCAACCTGAATCTTTTTTGGCCACTTGAGAAGGTGAAGATATATTTTCTGAATTTAAATCATATCAGCAAGGACAAAAAAGTCAAAAAGTCCTTAGGGTTAGTAGGTCATTAAAACTGTGAGATACAAAAGATGCAGACAGAATGGAAAACTACAGGCGACTGCCTACAAACGCAGAGAAGAAAGGGTTCTGGAGAGGTGGGACTGGTAATGTATTAGAAGACCAGTTAAGGTGTTTGGTGAGTGTGTGTATGAGTGCGAACTTAAATCTCACACAAATACACACTCCAGAAATCATCAACAGCACTAATAATACACTCCTCTAAATAGCCTGAGAGAACAACAATGCTGTTTTGAGGGCTGAGGCAGCCTATTTTGCTAATATTTTGCATTATTGGCCTCCCAGCTGGGGAGAAAGTGAAAGAAAAACTTTTCACACCTCTATTAGCTTCCTGTTTATTGTTGCCGGTCTACAAATGAAGCCAAATTGGTCAAAACTGTGATGTGTTCAGCATGTCTTGTTCTGTTTTTGTTTTTTTTTTCATCTGTTTTGTGTGCAGCCATCTCTCTGCACTCGCTCAAGTCATGCAATAAACACAAAGATAAACTGTTAAAGTGACAAAAGACTCAGAATCCAGCAAAGGAGTGCACAGATCAGTCCACAACAGGTATAAAGAGAAAAGAGAAAGAGAGATAGAGGAGAGCTGAAAGGATGAGAGGCACAGTGAGAGGCATCGAGTGTGCGGGGTGCAGTGGTTCTGGACGTGTTCACTCAGTGCGTGGAAGGAGCTGTAGCTGTAGCTGCTGGCTCCGCTGACTCCCATGGCCCCAGCCCCAGGCCCCCCCATACCATCTCTGTCTGTCGCACCTCAAAGGATGGCTCCTCGCCCCCCTCCTCTCCCCCTTCGTCCTCCTCACCAATGTGGCAGCTCTGAACAGAGAGATACGTAAGGTTAGCTCGCCTTACATCTTTAAACTAAAACATTAAAGTCTTACAGTTAGATTTATGACTTACTTTTGCCATTATATCAGCGTAAGACATATATAGATGATCCACTTCAAGTTTACTGCAGTGAAGATGAAACAAATGTCAGAAATATGATCAGTTTGACTGCTGTCTGACTGTCTAGTTCTGACGATATCAGAAGAGATCAAAAAAGGGAATTGAGCTGGATTATTATGTCAAAATGAATGAACTTTGCAACATTAGCCACTTTCACATATGCAGTGGTAAATTACCATTAAGAGATCATGAGTGAACAGGAACGAATTTACCAATATGAGAAAATGTAACATTGACAGCAAATTACCGTTAATTTGCTTTGTGAACGCAGAACAAGATTGCCAGTATGAGCATGTACAAATTCAGAATGCGCACGTTCGTAAGACGTCTACTCTGGGCCAATCATAACATTCCGATGCAGATAACACATTTTCTCTGCGCTTTGTAGTTCGGTTTGAAATCATCCTATGCGATGTATCTGGGCCAAATGCAGCTGCATGAATGTGAACGTTTGATAAAAAATGAAAACATCAACAAAAACACTGACTGCGTATACCCTTCCATGTTTACAAACACAACACCAGGGGGCGCGGCTGTTTAGAGGTGATTTCTAATAATGATGTCACAGAATATAACGGAATTTTGAAAGTTGATGTGTGAATGGTGCTTTACTGATAAAATGACGGAACGTCCTTGTCTGTGTGAACAGTGCATTTTTGCATTTACTTGTAAAGTCGTTTCGGGAATTTTACGGCAATTTATTTCTATTGCAGTGTGAAAGGAGCTATTGACCGTCATTAAACTGAGATGAATCAATATTGAAATTTCTTGAGCTGAGTGTGAATACTATTGCCTTCTGTAGAGCTGCTTCACAGCTGAAACGTATTTAACATTTGATTATCTTAGCAAAATTGACACTGTTGTTAAACTAATTTAAGCTCTTAGTTCAATACTGACATAATTTAAAATTGAATAATGACAATGTGGAGCTGTTATTAAATGAATTGAATTTCTTTCATAATTGACGACCATTGCAACACTGTTATAAAAACTAAACTGAATCAACTTTGAACCAATTTGAACTGAATATTCGGTAGAGTTGCCTTACATCTGAAATTAATTTCAAAATGTACAAATTCTGAAACTGTTATTCTCCTGTTTATTTCTGTGTATTATAAAAAGCGCTATATAGATAATCCTGACTTTAACTGAGAAGAAATCCTGTCAAGAAGTCCCGTTCATTAAACCAGAGCGCGATTTGCTTACGTTTTCTCTGTGAGAGCCGTGCGGCTGAAGTGAAGGATGAGCTGATGAAGGGGATCCGGTTTTGATTCGGTTTCTTCCTCTTCTTCTTCTTCCTGCTCCATTGCTTTCTGCATAAAACAACACTATGAACAAACCGCCCTCAAGATGGTTTACTCAGGGAGTGTAAATGGAAATACAGACTCACAGATAAGTCATCGATCATCTTGTCTTCAAAAGAGTAGCCCTCATTTTCAATCCAATTGCGCTTGTAACCATCAAGGAACATGTTAGATGCCCGGTGCCTGAAATAAAAGTCAAAATAAGTCTGTGCATCCCACTATACTACTGGACAGCATTAAAGTAAGGTTATATGTGTCTTACCTGGGGATGTTGTACAGCGGTGTCATTCTGAAGCAGGCCACTACTGCCCTGCGACGCTGTTTGGACAAAAGCTTGTGCCAAACCATTTTCTTGGATTTGTATGGATGCTCAGTCTGAAGGAAGACATAGAAGAAGAAAAAATGGCTTAAGATTGAGGAAAATAAGCGTGTAAATTCATGTCTACGTGGAAACAGGCCTCACCAACTCAATGTGATAGAGAACAGCCGAAACTTCCTGAACTCTCTTCACAACCTTCTCCGGGGCATCGGCGTCTTCAGCTTTACCTGAGGTCTCCTTATACAGAGCCATCTGCCAGCGCATAGATGGGTCCTCAACCTACAGACAGACAAAAAGAGATGTGTACTCACAGACACTTATACTATACTTAAGATTTTGTATTTTATTTTTTCACTTGGCTGTGTCTGTACTTACCTTTCCCTGTAAATGCAGGTTATTCTGCAGAAACTCCCTCACTTCTTCGTCTGTGTCTTTCTGTAACATTTAAATCACCAAAGAGTCAGCAAAACTGATACTACTCAATGCACAATTTTTTTAAATAATTTTTTTAAATATATATATATATATATATATATTAAAAAAAATCTTAAATATATATTTATCAAAGATGCACTAAATTGATAAAAAATGATAAAGACATTTATAATGATACAAAAAATTACATTTCAAATCAATGCTGTACTTTTAAATCAAGTGAACTTCAAAGAAATGTTTTCGACACTGATAATAAGTTTTTCTTGATCACCAAATCAGCACATTAAATGATTTCTGAAGGGTCTTGTGACACTGAAGTCTGGAGCAATGGAAATTCAACTTTACGATCACAAGAATAAATTACTATTTCCGATATATTAAAATTGAAAACATTTGTTCAATTGTAATAATATTACACAATATCACAGTTTTACTGTAAAAAAATTTACTGACCCCAAACATCTGAACAGTAGCATAACAGTTTTCTTGTGTTGTTTGGATCCTAATCAAACTATACGGCCAAAAAAGTGGCTAAATACCAGAGAGTAGCGGATCTTGGCCATGTTTATGAGCTCTTGGTCTGCAGGGGAGCACATGTTGAGGCCGATGGGGAGAAGTTTCTTCAGTGCCGCTACAATCAGCGAGGTCTGAACGGAATAACGGTCCCCGCGACGCTTCTTCTTGGTCCGCTCGACATCTGAGCCTCCACCCTATAAAAACTCTGCAGAGTTAGACTGACACAAGGGTGCTCTTACCTAGAAAGGCAGGTCTGTGCCACAAACAGGCTGTTTTGTGGAAAGAATATGGATTTGCTTTAGGAAAGACTGATTTGATTGAAAAAAACAGTCTTTAGAGGGGTGCTTTCTAAGTGAATGATGTGAATACAGAAACAATTCTCTGTAAACATCTCCCTTCTGTAAGTGTCTTGCTTTCTGTATAGTTGATGATTAGCTACAGCTTTCACATTGTTAAATAATGTTAATGGTGGCTACTTTCTAAGTTTTATAGATTAACAAGGAACTGGGGAAATTGACCAGCACTGAGGGAAAATAACACCATGCTTCAAGGACGTGTTTTATCAGTTAGTCTATTAGGAAATGTTAGAGCTAAACATACAGCAGTCTTAATGTTAGTGGTGTAAGGTTGCCAACGCTTGAGCACTGCACACTTGAAAACAACAGTATGCTTTGGGGCCGCTCCATCCCTCACACACACTCTCTGAGTCTGTGCCTGTAAGACGTCATTAATGACTGTTGCCTTCTACAACAAGAGCTCCCTCTGGCCTTTCAGCATGAGATGAGATCCAAGACAAGAGCTAAAGGAAGATGAGAAGAGACTAGACAAGACGAGACATGAGAGGAGATTAGACAAGATAAGAGGAGAAGAGAGATGAGACTTATTATTTAGTTAATAAAAACTGTGATATTTAATTTAATTTAATAATTTTTAAAGAGCTCCAGGTTTACTGTGCCTGTTAGGGCTGCAAAATAGAGTTCGGCAGCGATACGTCTAGACCTGGAAGACTAATTTGTTCCTGGTTTCCTCTGTTTTTCTATCTATGTGTTTTATAATGGGGTTTTTCAATTTATGAGTGAAATAAGGTCTGTGGTAAACATAACTGGTGATAATTTGATGTTTTGACCTACAACGTGAATTACACACACCCATACTGTAAACCTGAATTTTGAAGCAGAAGTAAAAATATGTTTACCACAGACCTTATTTTACTCATGAATTAAAAAAGCCGCATTTTAAAGAATTCAAGAAACCTGTGGCAAATTAGTCTTACACGTTTTGACACCAGAGCTGAAGCACTCCCTTTCTTCCCTTATAGAACTATATAACTATAAATAATACCTGCTAACATCATCTTTATAATTATTATATAACAAAATATAAAGAAGAAGTATAATTGTAATACAATCATTTCACTGTAAAGATAAAAAATATAATAATTTTATTTTACATTACTGTTAAATTACAATTCTAATATTTGTGTCTTATTTTCTCCATGTTCAGATGTCAAACCACTGAGCTTTCATTTTGGAAAAACCACAGGGTTAAAGCTTCTCCTTTGCTAGAAAAAGGTTTATAAATGCTTCTCATATGTGTTGCCTTTTTAAATGCATGTTATAAAAGATGTAAACTCAGCACATGCATAGATGAAGATACTAAAAACACTGGCACTTGAGCTGCTCGCGTGTAAATGAACACAGTGCTAAGATTTACTCTGAGAAACGTAGTGCATATTGTTAATTTTAGTAAATCATAGTCATTGAGATTTGATAAACAGCCACCATGTTCAATGTTATTGTTTAGCCCTAGGGTAAAAGCTGATGAGACAAGCCAAGAGAGGGAAGACAAGGACAAGAGACGTGAGAAAAGAAGAGATGAGAAGAGACTAAACTAGACGATTAGGGAGATGAGACAAAAAGAGATGAAATGAATGTATTCTGATGTATGCGGCAGAGAGGGGCACCCATGGAGAGGAGATAACAGATGGTGATACAGTAACGGCCGTCTCACAGCACAGAGGAGGAGGTGGTATCCTGCAAACTGAATAGCATCATTGTGCTAGCTAACACCTAACAGAGACAAACTTTTTAGGGAAGTGAGCAAGTGAGTTGGGTTTGGGTAACATGTCAATTAATAACTTGTCAACAGAATGGACACAAAAGTCACATTATTCAAATTAAAGAAGCGAAGAGTACCATTTAATTGGATACAGTGAATTAAACAAAGGGAGGGAAATATTAGATGAGAGATGTAATGAGAACTGTTCCCTTTATAGGAAAAGTCATGTTCCCTCCCTACATTACCAATGTGCTCATTCATTTCCCTGAAATTGGTGAAGATTAAGTGATGGGTAATGGTTTGACAATGCATTTTTGATAATGAGTTTTTTGCTCCTAGTGAGGGAGCATCAACACCAGAGCTTGTGGGGAAAAAATGTAACATCAAACATTAACATCAAACTGAACAACAGCACTAGAATAAAAGAAAAGGAACCAGACAAGTCTGCAAGAACTTGTAGCAGTCAAAATCCATCAGAGGCACATCAATCAAAATCACTGTCAGGACGATGGAACTCAGATCCAGCGAGAGTTAAAGATCCAGCTGAAAAGGGGTGCCATGATCCTGAGACTAAAGTCTGTGGCTGAGGGCTTTTATCAAACAAGGTACCAAAAAACCTCACACACACTGGCAGTGAATGAGGGTATGGATTTCAGGCTGTTGTGTATGTGTGTGTGTTTGCCAGTGTGTGGGTGTTTGATGAAAAGCCCTGCTTGTGCGCCATGCGATCAGCACAGCTCTTTTTTATCGTGCAGAAACACGGTCTGACCTCTCCGTCTCCGCCCTACACACCCCGAATCCACAGCGAGACAGGACACAGAGAGAGACAGCACTGTTAAAACTTAAACCCTCACAAGACAGGAAAAACATCAATGATCTATAAACCCACTGTGAGAGAAGAAACAGTGTCTGTCCTGAACAGGACATGAGGTCAGCAGTCGTCTGAAGAAATGGAGTTTTAACAAATCGAACTATTTTCATTTCATTAAAAGATTTACAGAAATCATTTATTAAATAAAATTTTGACATGATGGAGAAGATACACAACTTTTACATTTAACATTAAAACTCAGATGTGAGCAGCAGTAAGTGATCAAACTCACCTTGCTCATCTTGCTTTTGCTGTCGGCAGTGAGGAACGACATGTTGTTGATCTCATTCATCACCACAAAATTCTGCTCCTCGCGTTTGAAGTTCTGTAAAGAATAATAAAATAGTTATTAGAAAAGTGGAGAGAAATGGGAGGAGAGACAAGAAGAGACAAAAGGACACAAGAGAAGTGAAAGTACAATAAACAACAGAAGACAAAATGAAAAGAAATCAGAAGACATGAGAAGAAACAAGATAAAGACAAGAAGTTAAAGACTTGTTGGAGGAGACAAGGAGACAAAGAGTGAGAACAAACTAGACATGAGACAAGACAATGAGACTTTAATTATAGAAAGGAAAAAACAGACTTACGTGAGATTTGGACCAGAAGATAAAGACTTCTCCCACCATCCTGAAGAGGTCCTCAGCATCAGGGTCAGGACAGGTCAACCACCTCGCCCTTAAACGACAGAACGACAGTCTTAAGGGTCATTCAAATAAAGGACGATAACTATAACAATAACCATAATGTTTTTTATAATAGTCCTAATTCTTAAGAATGGGAAAAGGGACGTTCACACCACAGCTACAGAGCAACAATATTGTTTTAATCACTAAGAATTTTTTTCCCCCAATAAACCGCTTCTCAACATTATTAACTTGACGTTATCTTTAGGTCACGTCCCAAAACCATTTAAGCTGGTGGTTATTAAGCATCTTATTAAGAAAACACAACTAGTTCCTAGTGAACTGGAAAATTATAGGCCCATTTTAAATCTTCCATTTATGTCTAAAATTTTAGAAAAAGTTGTGTCTGCTCAGTTGAGCTCCTTCCTGCCAAAAATTTATCTGTATGAAGAATTTCAGTCAGGTTTCAGGCCCCACCATAGCACAGAAACTGCACTTGTTACAATTCTTGCGTCATATCAAGATCTCATCGCATCTCATTGCTTGTTTTACTTGATCTTAGTGCTGCATTCAACACCATAGATCATGACATACTCATAGATCGATTACAAAGCTATACAGGTATTCAAGGGCAGGCTCTAAGATGGTTTAGATCCTACCTGTCCGATCGCTACCATTTGGTTTATTTAAATGGGGAGTCATCTCATTTATCACCAGTAAAATATGGAGTGCCTCAAGGATCTGTCCTAGGTCCTCTTCTATTTTCAATATACATGTTGCCCCTTAGTAATATTATTAGAAAATACGGGATTAGTTCCCACTGTTATGCTGATGATACTCAACTATATATATATCAACGAGACCAGATGAAACTTGTTAATTATCTAAGCTAACAGAGTGTGTTAAAAATATAAAGATTGGATGACCAATAATTTTCTCCTATTAAATTCGGCTGAGACAGAGATATTACTTATTGGACCAAAAAACAGTATACAGAATCTAGTAGACTACAGTTTGCAACTAGACGGATGTACTGTTACTTCCTCTACAGTCAAAAATCTGGGTGTTACATTAGACAGCAACTTGTCTTTTGAAAACCATATTTCCCATGTTACAAAAACAGCATTCTTCCATCTTAGAAACATTGCAACTTCTTGGTGGTTGTCCAGCATCTTCAATAAACAAGCTACAGGTAGTCCAAAATGCAGTGGCTAGAGTCCTTACCAGGTCAAGAAAATATAATCATATTACCACAATTTTACAGTCTCTGTACTGGCTTACTATTAAGTTCCGTATCAGTTACAAATTATTATTATTTACCTAGAAGGCCCTTAATGGTTTAACTCCTGCGTACCTAACTAGCCTTCTACCACGTTACAACCCATCACACTCCCTAAGGTTACAAAACACTGGACTTTTGGTAGTTCCTAGGATAGCAAAGTCCACTAAAGGAGGTAGAGCTTTTTCGCATTTGGCTCCCAAACTCTGGAATAGCCTTCCTGATAATTTTCATGGTTCAGACACATGAAAATTAGCACAACTTAATGGGAAACAAGCAGCAACACAGTGAAATTAGCAAAACACAACGGAAACAAGCCGAAACATAAAATTAGCACAACAGAATGGGAAACAAGACCCAACAAAACAAAATTAGAAAAACACAACGGAAACAAGCCAGAACACAACAAAATTAGAAAAACACAATGTAAACAAGCCGGAACACAACAAAATTTGCAAAACACAATGGAAACAAGCCACAACACAATTAGAAAAACACAATGTAAACAAGCCGCAGCACAACAAAATCAGCACAACTTAACGGAAACAAGCCACAACACAATGAAATTAGCAAAACACAATGGAAACAAGTCGCAACACAACAAAATTAGCACAACTTAATGGAAACAATCCACAACAAAACTAAATTAGCACAACGGAAACAAGCCACAACACAATGAAATTAGCTTAATACAACGGAAACAAGCTGCAACACAACAAAATTAACACAACACAGTGGAAACAAGCCACAGCACAATGGATTGGACACAGTTTGCAACATAACTGTAGCATGCACTTACAATAAACAGAAAGTTATTGTTTATTGATTTGGATGCTAATACAGTTACAGTTCTTGATGTGCCTTTACTCCGCAAAGACTTAAAAGTGTCTTAATATACATTTGTTGGTGATTTTGTAACCAAAATAAAGCCTAAAATGGTACCTGGACTCCATTGGTGTGGACACTAATATAGTTATTGTTATTGATATGAATGGGCCTTTACTATTGCAAAGGCTTTGAAAGTATTTGAAGTTACTTTGGCTGGTAATCTTGTAACAAAAAATAATACTTGAAATATTACTTGGACCATAAAATCTTCCTGCGGATGAGAGATACCTGTTGTTGTCCACGTATCGGATGAGTAGCGGGTAAAGAGCATACAGATCTCTGCAGAGCACAGCAAACTCATCACGAATGGTTCCCTGTTCACTGTCCATCTCTGTCTTCCCCTCCATACGCAGCTGATCCTCCTCGGCCACAACCTTTCCACAACGCTTCTTCAGCTTCTCCATGGTGGGGATGAAGTGGGACTTGAGCATCTCAGGCTTCGCCCTGCTCACAATGGGCTGAGCAAACACTGTGGAGGAATATCAGGAGGAACTCCAGAAGTAAATTCTTGATATTGACTGCCATTATTTGAAGATTCCATGTTTTGTTTCCACTCACCTGCCAATCTCTTCATCCAGGAAGCTTCATCAATGCCCAGATTATTGACGACAATTTTCATGATGCTACCCAGGAGCTGATTGAGCTGTTCCGAGGTGACATCCGTGCACAGACGGCCTTCCTGCTCTGGGAAGTTCTCTGGTCCTCTCTCCCACCAGCGGGGCAGATAGTTGCACAGCATGGGCAGGGTGATCTCAATCACGTGGGGCATCTCTGTGTAACGGGCCCCAGACTCTGCCAGATCCCCGATCTCTTTCATCAACATGTCCAGCTCGGGGATGTCCAGACACAGTTCCTGCACTTGACTGGGTAGACCCAAGACTAAACCATGGACGATAAGGCAGTTAAGGATGCGCTAGTTGATCATAACACCTACTGTTTAGATGTTATACATTCAGAGTGAGCTACTGACTTGTTCTCTCTCGTGGGGTTTTGGTAGTGTACACCGAGTATGCATTGAACTCGTTGAGTTGAGGCTCCAGAAATGCAACAGGCATGGCAGCAGCCAGATGAGCCAGACATTCTCCTAGAGCTGGTCTTTGGCTGTGATATCACAACAAAAACATTCATTAACATAACACAATCTGTAAATATAGATATATATTTCACGTATATGCAAAGCTGTTGCTTACTTCTCAGCATGAGGGGTCTTTACAGTGCCCAGGGAATAGATACTGCACATGATACGGTAACAGGATATCTGCAAGTCATCCACTGAGTGATAAAGGGAGAGATAAACAATAAACAATATGGGGGACAGTGATTATATAATTAAAACAACCCTTTAGGCTAACTGAAACTAATAATAATGTAATAAGCTATTACACTTGCATATAATTGCTCTCTGAAAATAACTCACACATGACATCATCTCCAAACTGGTGCTGGGCGATGTGGTCGAACAGAGAGGTGAGCACTGGCAGAAGAGCAGTGGTGGTGTAGCTAATGTTCTGAGACACACCTTTCACCTGTTAGAGACAGAGAGAGGCACAATTTAACAACTCTGACAGAGAACAAAGGGACATCTCGGAGAACAGTGCTATATTTACATCTGACCTGATTTTTGGTAGACACTTTCCCCAGTTTAAGGTTCTCGACCATCTTCTCAATGTCATCGGCAGCACTCTCAAAGAAAGAGCGCAGACCAGCCTTTACAATCTCCGGCCCAGATTTCATTACAGTTCTGGAAGAGCAAACAAATAAAAAGACAAAATAAAAGAATAGTAAGCATGAAATTTAATTAAGAATGTAAAGATCAGTAAAACACAGGGAATCATTTGGTCAACAAACATACCTAGCATCCAGTGAGCGAGAAAGGATGTGGAGACAGTTGACCACTGCTGAGGCATCAGTGCCTGCACACACAAACATTCAGAGCATGTCACAGACCTTTTATTTTCACCCACAACATGTGGACTGAGGATACTATGCTACAATATGTGACACGGATATAGCATGAAGTGGTAGAATTAAGCCAGAGCAGATATTCCTCAGAAGTACAGTACTCCTATGATGATGATTCTTACTATAGGAATACCGAGCCAACACTGCAAATGATGCACCAACGTAAGCAAAGCACAGCAAATCATTAGACAACCACCCAGAGAAAGAAAGAAAGAAAGAAAGAAAGAAAGAAAGAAAGAAAGAAAGAAAGAAAGAAAGAGAATTCAGAGCAAATAAGTTGAACTATTAGGAATGAATGTACTGATGATGTAAAACATGAAAGAAAAAGGGGATGATGCGGTGAGAAAAATGAAATGTGCAATCAGGTCATCATGCAGGATTCTTACCAAAGAGGGAAACCCTGTGTCTCACCAGACCGGCCAACTTACAGAAGATACTGAGATAGAAAATACATAGAAAAAGAAGAACAAAAAGAGGGATGGATGGTTGGGAGAGAGGAAATGGCATGAAAGGGAATAAAAGGGTGAGGTTAAGATTATGGAAAAGTAAGAGCAAAATCAGGTGCTCCGTAAAAGATAAATGTAAAAAAATAAAAAGGATGAGGGAACCCGTGGGAAAATACTCCGGGAAGGGGCAGAGAGAAAACCACAGTGTGAGGAGCAGAGAGGATGTGACAGGTCGCAACATCAAAACTAACATCATTTAAAAATCTTCTGAAACATTCACGTAATCAAATGAAATCTTCTAGGTACATCAAATCTGACTTGGTTACCACAGAAAATGGAGCTCTGCAGCATTAGTTACCTAGCAATCATCTCCTTCTCTTTGTTAGAGGCATGGCCACCACTGCCCAGGACTTTAGCAGGTGTGGACAGGAAATACAGGCAGTGATTCTTGAAGTACTGGTTTACCAGTGGAAGTAGAATCTACATGAAGAGAATATAAAGAGGAAGACAAAGTTTTAGAAGATGTGATCCGTAGGATGGAAAGTCTGTATCTCTTCCAATGAATTCCCTCTGAATGGTTTGATTTAGCATGCACTCATATTCCGGTCAAAGGTGTCTCACCTTGGCAAAGAATTTAATCTCTTGTTCGTGAGGGGATTTCTCGACTCTTCCACTGCTCACAACAGCCTCTGGAGTTACATTAAATACACAAGTTACATTAAAAAAAGATAACTTTCAAACTTATATCTACAGGATCTATGAATGTATACCAAGATGAGCAATAAACTCCTGGGCAATCTCCATCCACTTCAACAGCTTCTGCAGGAACCCATAAGCGAACCGCTTCTCAATGGAGGAAATCTCTTGTTCCATGTCCTTCAAACCTCTGGACAAGAAAAAATGTTTTTTATTTATTTTATTTTGACATAAATGTATTCTGAAATCTGTGTAAATCCCTGGTATGTACAGTACCTTTACTCAATTAGCTATTCCTTCCATTGTGAAAAATTGTGTTTAGACCAGTTTGTACTGGAAATTATGAATTATTTGTGTTTTATGTGATTTCAAAACATGCAAGAACCTAAAACAGGGGTCTGCCATGTATGGCACCTGAGCCAACACTGGCATGGAGAGGGATAATCATTCACACGTGAGCAATAGCAAAAGAGGTGTGTGTGTGTGTGTGTGTGTTATAGTTAAATATAGTCCCTCGAACCTGAAAATAGTATGTGTATGTTTTGCTGTAATCCTTCTTTATACTCACACGGCCTGGTTTATTAAGTTAGGAGCTATAAAAGCTATAAATGTTTATTAAAGTGTTTGTAATTTTACATTTTATTATGTATTTGTTGCTCTTTCAGCATTTTCAAGTCAGTATACAGAGTTCTTTATATGACGGTGATGTGCGAACTACAACATTTACACACACATACCATAAACATTTAAAAATGGTTATGTATTAGATGCATAAATCCTATTTTTAAACAATCATGGCACAAAAGGTTGCTGACCTCTAACCTAAGAAGAAGAACTGGAGCTATGTTGGGAAGTACAGTCTACAAAATTTGTGTGTAAAACAAGTCTTTGTTCACAGGCTCTCCGCATTCTTAATAAAACCTAAGAAACTTCAACAACTGCCAAAATAACAGCAACAAGAAATGGTCATTTTCACTACAACATTCTTGTTGTACGGCATCAGCTGTGTACCTTGTGACCGCGTATCCATTAAGCTGAAGGAATTTGAGCAGGTCTTGGGCTTTCTCTCTGTCTCTTGTCTTCTCCTTGGCCGTCAATGTGTCATATGGTACCAACAAAGGATGGGTGCCACCACCTATTAACACAAATAACACAAGAATCTAGGTGATAGCCCATGGGATAAATTAATGATCAATATATCTGAACATTATTTTGTGCAATCAACATGATACGCTGAATAAAATAAACAATTATACCCTTGGATTGCAGCTCCATCTTTTTCTTGCGGCCCCAAGTGTTATGGTAATTCTCAGCAAGCTGCTCTGCCATGGACTGAACAGAGGGAAACATGAGAAGTGAATCAATCACAACGCTTTCTGAATACCAGTGTTATGGGCTTATACTGAATTAATATAAAAACCATACCTGTAGCTCTCTGGACAAGGCCATGCCTGTCAGTTCCACCGGCTGGGGAGAGTATCCCTGGCTGGGATCATAGGTGGCCTGCAGGAGATGAGTATATTTGTATGGATAATTGGTTCATAAAACATGCAATTTTCATCTTCTTTGTTTCATCTCTCTGTTACCTGAGCAGTCTGGGAGATCTTCCTGCTGGCCTTCACTTCAGTTTTCTCAATTTCTCCATCTCTGGCTTTCTCCAGAGTCCATTCCCATGCCAGCATGGCCTTGATGGACTCTTTAATGGGCCAGCGATAGATCTCTTTATCCTAGAGAGAGAATTCAAAAGAGAAGTTGACCTTGTTTCTGGAAAACCAACTGTAACGGCCAACTGACAAGGAAGATTCAAAGAACATCCATTCAGACCTTCTCTGAGAAAGTCTTGTACGGCCGCAGCATGGGGTGAGTTTTGCTGTTCTCATCTAGAACCTCTCCATATGTCCAGTTGTTTTGGATCTGGAAGATGGAAGCAGAAGGTTGCAAAGCCTATTCCCAGTCCCACAATGCTCTTGGCTTTCACAAATGAGCATGAATGCTCATACTAACCTTCTCAAAGGCCCATTTATCATGCGTGTGCTCGGCATATTTGTTAATGAAGGCATCGAGTCTCTCAGGAATGATGGTGCTGCAAAAAGGAAACATAATTGTTCAGCTGCTGTTGCTGTGGACTCCCTCACAACAATTCTTTCTGTTAATGTCAATGAGTTTAACTGTGATCAGCTAAGGACTTTTTTTTACACCTATTCAATGTGACTATACAACTATATAACATACACCCCTTGTTTCACAGACAACCCTAACCCTACTTCCAGACTAAAATGCAAGTCTGTGCGGTTTCAACTGAAAGAAACGTGCACTGATTGATCTTAAAACATATCAGTACATTTGCCTTTGTGTACATCAGTAAAGGCCCATTTATAAAAAAATTACTTAAATGACCTAAATTAACTAGTATGGCCAAATTCTGGCTTAGAATATGCCCTGTCTGTGAAACCAGGCCATATGGTAGCACTTTATTTTACAGTCCTGTTCCCCATGTACATACTATGTACTTATTATAGTAATTACAATAACTATGAAATAACTAGGTACTAACCCTGAACCTACCCCTAAACCTAACCCTACCCCATGTTGTTACCTTGTATTACCAGAACTTTCTTAGAAAAATACACTGTAAGTACATGTAAGTACACGTACTGTAATATAAAGTGCAACCCAAACTCCTATTTTGCAGCTCATTAATAGTTAGTAAAGTAGTTGTTAAGCTTAAAAGTATGGGGTAGGTTTATTCAAATTGTTATGCAGAATAAGGCTTATATGTGCTTCATGAATACTAATAAACAGCCAATATACTAGTGATATGCATGAGAAACTAGTTAATAGCTAGAATTGGTCCCTAAACTAAAATGTTACCATAAATCTGTATACATACATTAAATCAGAAATCTGAAATGTGCTCAATGCTCATATATAAATGCTAAGATGCTAAATTAATACTGTAATTGAACTAGCTGATCATTTCTCACTTTGTTGTCTCCACTGGTTTGGGGTCAAAGTTTCCCTCGGCATCGACTGATGCTTTCTTTTCAGTCACAGATGAATAGCTAGCATCCACATAGTCTGGAGGGATGGCACCCGCAATGGCACAGATGCAGAGCATGGCGATCTTAAACAGCTCTGCATCGAATTTCTACATAGATGAGATGGTATGTAAGTGTACACAGGCATTTCAGTTCGAACTTGTCTGTTGAGACTATGCATGTCTGTCAAACCTTGTGTGCGAGGGACTCAAAGATGCCCCAGAAGAGTTTGCGAGAGAGATGCAGCTCTTCCTCTGATGTGACGCCAAAGTTCGCCCATCCATTCGGCAGGCAATAATACTTCCAGCAGCGCTCATAGTGATTGGTCAACAGCTAAATGAAATTAAAGCACAAAATATGAGCATAAGAAACAAATCAATGCAACTAATTAAACCAACTATACTTGCATACCTTGAGGGGCATCTTGGCATACTCGTTTAAGATTGGCACATCAAACACCAGCCTTCTCAACAGATGCTGCAACATAGACGGCCGCAAATACCTAAAACACACAAACATTCCTTTATTAGCTATAACATTTGATGTTACCATTTCTACATTTGAGCGCGGAGGTTGCAGATCGGACTAACTTGACAAGAGACATAAGGCAGTCCTCGATGACGTCCCTCTGGGCCTTGGTAAGGGCACGGCCACGGGACAGTCTGTAGATGGTGTGCAGCATTGAGTCGATCATGATGGCACGGTGGTCTGTGCCAGCGAACAGTGGGGCACACTTTGTGAGCAGAGGAAGCACAGCTGAGCACAGGTAACGGTTTAGAGCCAGAGCCATCTCTGTGGTGCTGAATGCCGCCTGGAAGATCACAATTAAGATCAGTGATCGGTGTATTGTATTGTTTTGTTTTGTTTTATATTATATATATAGCTCACCGTATCTAGAGAAGCTGAGGCTCTCATATCGGGCAGGAAGCCCACTTCTAGCACATGCAACAGGAAGTCTTGGTTATCAATTCCATACACTCTGTCCAAGAAAAGCACCATGGAGGCTTTGTGGTCTGGCACGAAACTCGCGGACATTTTTGGCTCAACAATCTGGCCATCTATGAAAAGTAGCACAGGAAAAAATAAGAAGAGTTGAGTATACAGGAGTTGTATGGAAGCCTGTTTATATCTCGAAGTAAAAAGTAAAACAGACAGACAAATAAAGATTAAAATAAGAAATGGTCACATGGTGATCATTCTGAGTACCTTTGCCAAAGGTGGGGATCTGAACAGGAAGGCTGATGACTCCCACCAGGTCTTCAATGGGTACGAGAGACCTCAAGATAGCTCTGATTCTCAAAGCTTCGCCTTTACCTGCTTGGATCAACTGTGGGTAAAGAACAGGATTAAAACTGAAGTCCATATGAAATCTAAAAATATGACCTTCATCTTACACACTACCATTCATAGAAATGAACTTATTTTAAAATCTAATATCATTTCACAATATGACTCTTTTACTATATTTTACTATATACAAAAAAAAACACATATATCAGAAACATTACATTTCTCATAGACTCCACAGGGAAATCTTTCAAGTTGTTTTACTTACATGCATCTCAGGAGCACAGCGACCCAGCAAGTCAATAAGAGCCGAGTAAAATGACATGATAGCATTTCCGAGATGTACTCTGTTCTCTTCATGTTGCTCCTCCCCTCCAAACCTGTGAACCAATCACAAGGGACAAAAATTCAGTGTATATAGATAAAATTATATTAATTATAGTTTAAATGAAAAGGAAAAATCAAGCATTCTTTACATAAAACGTCTGTCCTTTTTAGGAGTTGGCCCATCTCTGGCAGGGTCTTCCGAGATCTTAATGGCCTCTTCGATGGCAGCTAACAGACCTGCGCCACCCTCTCCTCTCAGAGCGGGGCCGAAGCACTCAGGCCGACGAATCAACAGACGAACAACCACGTTGGCATTCTCCTCTACGCTCTCACCTGTATTTGAGGACACAAACACAACGTTTAATAATGAATGCCTTCCAACAGAGGAGTTAGAAATAGAATTCGATTTAATATGCTCACCATTTACAAACACAGCAAAACGTAGGAAGTCCAGATATCTCTCTCCTCCACCTGGATTCCATCCGATGTCAGGGTAGCCTTTAGACAGAAGCATGGGGCACATTCGAAGGCCGCATCCAGCCAGATAGGTCACCACCTGAGTAACACAGTAAACGTGTGATTTTTTTTAATCACACTTTACCATAGAATCACAAGCTACAAAATACTGTTGGTTCAGAGCATTACCATCTCAAGGTCTTGCTCTTGAAGAGCCAGTGCAAGCTCATTGTTGTCAATGCAAGATGCAGCAGCAACATCCAAAGGAGTAGATCCACGCATTCCTAAATAGCAACACATAAAAAAATATTTATATATATATATATATATATATATATATATATATATATATATATATATATATATATATATATATATATATATATATATATGTTTAAAAGAAAATAAAAGAGTAATATTATGATCCTAAATTGCATAATTCTTTTATATTATTTAGATTTTTTTTAAGGACCTAGATGCATTAAGTAATTATTTACAAAACTCTGTAGCACTTTACAGTAAGGTCTCATTTGTAAAACATTAGCTAACATAAACTAACAATGAGCAATATATTTTACATATTTAATTTATATTTAACATATTAATTTTTGTCAATGTCAGTTAATCAAAATGCATTTGTTCGTTGTTTACTCATGTTAATTTAATTTTGTCAACAGATACTTTGATTTAAAAAAAATTATTATTAAATGTTGAAATTGACTAACAATGATAAATTCTTCTACAACATTAACGTTATTTAACGTTAATAAATGGATTCTTATTGTATAGTGTTACCAAGAACGATAACTACAATGATGACCATGTCATCATCCACATCGACACACAATGAAGTTCTATTTATTATAAGTGCACACTGCAGTTATGTCATCTACTGATTTAAATATGCAAGCTTTTTTAACTGGATTTGGATTTCAATTCCCTGTCAATGTTTTTAGCATTCATTAGCTGGAAAAAATAATTCTGAAATTGATTTCAATGATATCTTTCCTCAGTGTTATATTGTTATAGCTGTGCTGTGGACTTCTATAACAATTAGAATTATTGTTATAGTTATCATTGGTGTGAACAGACCTAACAATAATACCAATATGCTGTGTCAGTTAAGTTTTACAAAGCCACCAACCGAGTCCAATGCCACTGTTCTGCAGCAGGTATGAGAGGTGGTCAAACATGGAACGCTGGTTCTGACGGCTGATCCTGCAGAAGTAGCACAGGAAGCGACAGCAACTGGTAACCATTTGCGGGAATCGTATTTCCTATAGACAGAAAAAAAGATTGGATTATTTTCCAAGAAAAACAATTTTAAACATTCAGTATATATATATATATATATATATAAACAGGAAAGTACCTTAGAGTCTCCTCCACCTCCCAGTACATTGACCATAACCTCCATGACCGTCTCATGCATGCCCAGAGCTCGCATCAAGTTAGGGTGCTGGTAGAACAACTTGTTGTTCATGACGTTCCTATGAGACAAAAGACAATATGCATTTGAAATACTACATATGATACAAAATATATGATGTCCAGTAAAAACATAATGACTCTGGAGAAGTTCGGGGAATGAGAACCAACAAGGTACATTACCATTTGGGGTCATAAACATTTTTTTTTTAAAAGAAATCAATAATTTTATTCGGACCACAAAACCACTCATGAGGTTTTTTTTTATTTTATTTTATTTATTTTTTTAACTGAGATTTATACATCTGAATAAAGCTATAAGCTATATAAAAATAATAATAAAAGATATACAAAAGAAGTTAATAAATAAGCTTTCCATTGATGTATGGTTTGTTAAGATTAAAACTCTTGGAAACTATTGGAAAATCTGGAATCTGAGGGTGCAAAAAAAATAAAAACTATTTTATTTATTTTTTTAAATACAAAAATCGCCTTTAAAAGTAGTCCAAATGAAGTTCCTAGCAATGTATATTACTAATCAAAAATTATGTTTTGATATATTTACGGTAGGAAAATATATATCTTCATAGAACATGATCTTTATGTAATATGCTAATGATTTTTGGCATAAAAGAATAACTGATCATTTTGACCCATACAATGTATTGTTGGCTATTGCTACAAATATACACCAGAGATTTATATATATATAAAATATTTAACAGTATTACTGTTTTTACCATGTTTGTATCAACTAAACACAGCCTGTACATGGATTTGAAAATAGGATATATATCCAGGTTTTTGATGTACCTACCCAATGCTCTGAATCATGAGCCTCTCCTCTTCCGGGCCCATCTGGACAATGAGAAGAGAACGGATCTGTCCCAGGCACTCTAGCAGGTCCATTGTGTCCTGTATGGACACACCGCTGATGGCATAGGCCTTTGGCAGGGCACGGATCAGCTCTCCCAGAGCATCATACTGCCGATGAAGAAGACTGAACATGAGCCGCACCAGCTCAGGGTTCTGAATAAAGGACTCCTGTGCCCAGTGGATCATTGTGTGGGATATCAGTTCCTGTAAAGTACCTGAGACATAAAATGTTCTGGACTTGTTAGACTAACACTTAACATAGTACAATTAAAAATATATATATTGATCTTTAACTGCATTCATTTGATGAGGTCAAACTGAACGACCTTCTCATCTCAAGATGTTTTACTTCATTTACTCACTAGGTTTAGGCTCTTCCTCTGGTTCTGGTTCCTCTTCCTCCTCTTTCTTCCTTAAGGTCTTTATCTTCTCCACTAAACTGAGCAGTCTCCCTCTCAGAGACGCCTCTACCTCTTCCTCCTCTGCTTCTTCTTCTACGTGTACACCTGAGGTACAAAAATCAACAGAAACTGAATTAGTTGTAGAGAATTTGATCACAAGATGATTTTGCAACAGCAGCTGCTTTGTGTTTAGTTTTTGTAATGTGGCCATAAGGTTGATTTTTTTTTTGTGAGATATTTTGAACACAGACCACAGTGATTCAGCAGCTCATCGTGGAAATTCTGGAGGGTTTCCCGCACTTCCTCTGGTACAGGGCAATCCTCTTCTTCTGGGCTGTGCTTGAAGTTAGTCAACATCAAAATCTACATATATGCACACAATCAGTGATTAGTCACCCTGAAAGCAAATCTAATCATAAGTGGATTTAAAGTGAAGAGTTGTTTATTATACCTGTTCCAGTGGAGGAGAGCGAAACTCTCTGGTCCTGCGAGCGGTCTCTGCAGCAGACATTGTAAATGCTCTCATTAGGTCATTGTATCGTACACGCTGGTTTGATTGGATCTGCTGTACAAATTTATCAGAGAATGCCAGAATTGCCTCCACTCTGTGTCTGAGCTCACAGTCACAGAAATACTGTAGAAGGGTACACATCTGAAAGAGAGGAAGAATATTGGCAGTATTAATACAATTACATTTAGTCATTTTGCAGACACTTTATCAAAAGCGGCTTACAAATGGGGGGATACAAGTGATTCTTCTTAAAGAGGCAAACAGACAAAGGAAGTGCTTGTAATACCAAGTTTTAGACATTGTTCAAATAAGGTACAAGCTAGAAAAAGAGGGAATAAATAAAGAGAAAGGTGTTTTAAAAAATTTTTTACGATGAAGCCGAGTAGTTTCGAGAGAGATGAGTTTTCAGCTTTCGCTTGAAAATAGTCTGGGATTCAGCATTCCAGATAGAGGTGGGAAGATCATTCCAACAGCCAGGAATGGTGAACGAGAATGTTCTGGAAAGTGATTTTGAGTCTCTCTCTGATGGTACCATGAGGCGTCGCTTACTAGTGGATCTGAGACTACTGGAGGGGATGTAGACTCCTAATAGTGAGTGGAAGAAGGCTGGTGCTGAGCCTGTGGCTGTTCTATATGCAAGCATCAATGTCTTGAACAGTGCAAGGAGATAAAGAGAGGTGTAACATGGGCTCTTTTGGGTTTGTTGAAGACCACTCATGCCGCTGCACTCAGAATCATTTGTAGAGGTTTGATTGTGTTTGAAAATAGAAATCACAAGGGCCTGGATAGGAAGTTGTGCAGCATGCTCCGTTAGAAAGGGCCCGATCTTTCTGATGTTGTGCAATGCAAACCTGCAAGATCAAGTGGTTTGCAATGTGGTCTTTGAAGGTCAACTGGTTATCAAAGGTTACACAAAAATTTCTGATCGAAGTTGATGGGGAAATTGTAGAAGAGCCTAGCTGGATGGAGAAATCATACTGTAGAGTTGGAGTGGCAGGGAAGACAAGAAGCTCAATCTTTGCCTGACAAAAATTATTTGCCTCTAATAAAACATACAATCTAGAGAATATACAGTATATACAATAATATGAAATTTATATTCTAGGCATATAAAAATACATAGTCAGACAGTCAAAAAGATAGATCAAAGAGAGATGGAGGGAAAGACAAATAAATGAAAGTGACATACAGCCAAGTATGGTGACCCATACTCAGAATTCGTGCTCTGCATTTAACCCATCCAAAGTGCACACACACACACACACTGTAAACACACACAGTGCTGGTTTGGTGCCTTGCTCAAGGACACCTAAGTCATGGTATTGCCGGCCCGAGACTCAAACTCACAACCTTAGGGTTAGGAATCAAACTCTCTAACCACTAGGCCATGACTTCCCAAGTACTGCATGACAGATAGATAGATAGATAGATAGATAGATAGATAGATAGATAGATAGATAGATAGATAGATAGATAGATAGATAGATAGATAGATAGATAGATAGATAGATAGATAGATAGATAGATAGATAGATAGATAGATACTTGCCTGAAGTTTGACAGACTCTGGCAGCTTCATTTGAAGCAGTCCCTCCTCTGGAGCCTCCTCTTCCTCCTCTTTGGCCTGCTCGCCTACTTCTTCTGCCTCCTTTTCCTCCTCTGCTTTTTCTCCATCCACCTTCTCTCCCTCCTCCTCCTCTACTGCCTTCTCAACCTCTTCTCCTTCATGTCCCTCCTCCTTCTTTAGAGCTTTTAGCTCCTCATCCTCCTCCTCCTCCCCAACTCCCTCATCCATGGGTTCCTCTTCTCCTTCAGCCGCTTCTTCTTTTTCTTTCACCTCCTCTCCTTCCTCCTTGGGAGCAGCTTCCTCTTCTGGTTCCTCTGTCTCTCCTGCCTCCTCTTTCTTGCCGAACACATTGGGATCAATCATCTTGAGAATGTGCTTGACGTCTTCATCGTTGAAGATGCCCATTATGAGGAGGGTGCTGATCAGTTTGAGAATAGGAACGAAGTGAAACTCAACGCTGCCCCCAACAGGATCACGCATGGCCTGGCTGCCATCGAACACGGCTTCAGTAAGCATGTTTAGAGCCTTGGTCTTCAGCTCCTGTAAGGAATGAAAGAGTGCAGATGTTAACAAAGAGATGATCTGTCTACCAACAATCAGTTTTGAACTGGTATCCTCATCGTACCTGCAGAGGAATGATGGGGCTTATGGTGTACAGATCTGGGTCGGTACCCACAAAGTTGATGGGGGAGAAGTGTAGCTTGGGTCTGAGGCAGGTCGTGAGACCCACTCCTGGCAGGTCATTGGCCGCCTCTGCATCGGGGAAAAGCGTGATGCTCAGCGTCTCTTTTGTCATGGGAACAATAAACTCACGATTGGTTCCCAGGCGATTACGTTTGGCTGACTCCAGGTGGATACTGATCAGAAGGTCGTAGTAGCCACTGCGGAGGGGGCCGGGCAGATAGGTGTTCTCGATAGCGTAGAAGAGCTGTGATTCGTCCACGTGGCTGCAGAGGGCATGGGCCACACGGTTGTTGCCCAATGCACACACAGCACAATAAAGCATGAGAGTGTGATAGTGGAACTTCAGCAAGTCATGCTGTTCAGACAGCTCCAAGATGTCGATACACCTTCACATGAGAAAGAAACACATCCACTATTGAATAACACACAACTAGATATAAAAAATATTGGCAAGACAAGACAAACTTTGATGTTGGCTTGAGAAAGTCTGGCCAGAAAGAAATTTTGAAGATTTTAATGGTGTAGTATGTTAAGGGGTTAGTTCACCCTCACCCTCATGTCATTCCAAACCCCTAAGACCTTTGTTTATCTGTGGAACACATATATATATATATATGTATAATCTATATATAACATTTGTGTGGTATGGTATTTGCTGGGTGGTTGCTAGGGTTCTGTTAATTGTTTGCTAAGATTTTCTGGATGGTTGGTAGTTAGTTGCTATGGTGCTAATGGTCATTGTTAGGTGGTTGCTAGAGTGTTGTTATTTGTTTTCTGGGGTTTTATACGGTGTTGTTTCTACTGTCTAGGGTGTTCTGGGTGGTTGATATATGGTTGCAAGGTTCCATAGATAGATAGACTTCTTTAGTTGGTCAGGCTGTCTTGGAGACCAGCTGAACAACCAGCTAAAACCAGCTTGGCCAGTCTGGGAGACCAGTTTAAAACCGCTTAGGCTGGTTTTTGCAGTTTTTTTTTTTTCCTGTGGGGTAATGTTTTCAAATTATTTATTTATTTATTTATTTTATTGTTTTGTTCTCCTGTACCTGTTCTCTTCAGGTATATGCAGAGCCATCATGGTGAGAGGCTCTGTACATTCCACCATCCAGCCATGCCTCTCGCTCACCCGCCCCACTTTTGGATCCAGGAAGTGGTCAGGCATCCGGCTCCAGATCACAGGGGTCAACATCTCAACATCCAGCCGAGGAGGACACTGGGGCACCGGGTTCTTGCGCTCACTACGGAACATGGCTGCCGAAAGAGGCATGATATTCTATGGGATGGAGAAAGGAAGTGAGAAATTTAAGGCTACAAATGTTTATTAAAAATATTTTTAAAAGAAAGCTAATGACTTTCAGTGCCAGAAATAGTGGATAGTGCAGACCTTGAGTTTTCCGAGTTCCAGCTGCAGCATGTTCTGGCTGGTCGGCAAAACAAACACAGCTGGAAACAACTTAGTGTTGGGCTCGACCTGATAAAGCATATGTATAAATATGAGTTTGTATTAAGACAAAGCACTCCTAACAGGGACTTCTTAAGTTCCACTGCAGTTCCTCCTATAAAGAGAGAAGCTTCACTTACCTGGTAGAAAGTGTTAATCTCTTTCCCATTGGCTGTGAAATTCATGAGTCCTGTTGCCAGGTCAACCAAGCAACCAATCACCACATCCTCCTGGCTGAACCTCTGCTGGGTGCTGCTGCCAAACTCTCCTCCCCACACCATATAGCAATTACTCCTCCTCATACTGATAAGCAAACATAACATTGTAAGTGTTCTTGAGTAAAGAAATAAATATTTGTAGCTTAATCAAAATTATAAAATAAAACTGGTCAAAGTTTGTGCTTTCTTTCTTTCTTTCTTTCTTTATAATGAGTAATTTTATTTAGAAAGGATGAATACATTTCTATTTAAAAATTTTAAATAAATGTTATCCTTTTCAAATAAATGGTGTTTCTTGGGCACCAAATCAGCACATAAGAATGATTTCTAAAGGATCATGTGTCACTGAAGAGATTTCAGCTTTGACATAACAGCCATTAATTATATTTATAATATATTTAAACAGAAAATAATCATTTTAAATTGTAATGATATTTTACTGTGAGATTTGTGCTTAAAGGGGGGGGGTGAAATGCTATTTCATGCATACTGAGTTTTTTACACTGTTAAAGAGTTGGATTCCCATGCTAAACATGGACAAAGTTTCAAAAATTAAGTTGTACGTTTGAAGGAGTATTTCTGTTCCAAAAATACTCCTTCCGGTTTGTCACAAGTTTCGGAAAGTTTTTTTCGAGTATGGCTGTGTGTGACGTTAGATGGAGCGGAATTTCCTTATTTGGGTCCTGACGCACTTCTGCCGGAAGAGCGCGCGCTCCCGTATAGCGATTCACTGATCAGAGCGAGAGCGTCGCGAAAAGTCACAAAAGAAGTGTGTTTTTGGTTGCCAGGGCAAGACAACCCTGCACAGATTACCAAAGAAAAAACAGCATTAAGGGACCAGTGGATGGAGTTTATTTTTACAGAGCATCAACGGAGTTGTGCAAGTGTTTGTGTTTGTTCCCTGCATTTCGAAGATGCTTGTTTTACAAACAAGGCCCAGTTTGACGACGGATTTGCGTATCGTTTATTTCTTAAGGATGATGCAATCCCAACGAAAAAGGGTCACGATTGTGTGTTCGAACCACAGGCGCTGAGTAAAACTGCTTAAAATATATCTGCCTCCTTGTTAGTGCGTCCGCCTCCCATCGGAGACCCAGGTTCGAGCCCCGCTCGGAGCGAGTCATTGCTGCTGCTGCTCTCATTCAGTTTCAGCCTTCACAGCTGTCACAACTTCCAAAGGCTCTCAACGCAAAAGCTTACTCGCGCTCGTGATTCTTTAGCTCCGCCCTCACGTCACGCCTCCAGGCGCTCGTGTTTTTCCGGGAAAAATCGGTAAAGACTATCTTTCTCTTATGAATATAATAAAACTAAATACTTTTTGGAGTTATGAAGGATGCAGTACTACTCTATAGGTACTCAAGATTAACAGGATATTGAGTGAAAACGAGCATTTCACCCCCCCCCCCTCCCCCTTTAATATAAGAACTATTTGCCAATTTAATTAGGTTCTCAAATACATTTATCTTGTTTCAAGGTTGTTTAGATTTTTATTCAAAATCTATTTTATTAAATAAAAATTCTAGATCCCAAAGGTTTAAATGTATGTTGTATGGTAGATGCAAAATACTACACTGAAAATATGAAAAAAAAGTAGGCATCACACTTTAAAATCTTTTCTTTCTTTTTTTTTCTTTTTTTTTTTTACTCCCAAAAAATTCTGATGGTCGGTGACTGAACTGGGCCACTGGTGCACTGCTCTTACATCATCAAAATCGATATTCACCTACATCACCTCACTATACCGAACATTTATTTTTAAATAAATGCTTCTCCACACTGCAGTTTCTTGTATTTGTCCTTGTTAGCCCACATTTCAGTAATTTGACATGGCAGATCAGTGAGCTGAATTTTTATATCTCACCTGTCATGTATATTGCCCTTGTCATCTCCAACAGTGACAGTGACAGTGCGGACCTTAGACAGGTCAAAGTTGAGGTCATACATGTGGAAGTCTGGGGTGACCCAACCCACCCATACCCCGCTAGGTTCTTGACCGGCGAAGATACGGACTGAGTAGTAGTACTGCACAGTTGAGACAGGGAGAGAGAAGCATAAGTAAAAAAACAAGAGCGAAGAGTATGTTATATATAACAGATCTTGTAATGAACACTGACTGTGGTCGTATTGAGGATGATCTCTGGGTCATCACGATCATCAGGCACCACATCCTCAAACAAACGGGGCATAATAGGTTGAGGTGGAGGAGGAGTGATCATGGCTGCCTTTTTAGCTTTAAACAGGAAGCTGAGGGGATCATTTGGAGGGTGTTTTTCAACATTTTACATTTTTTAAATATACAAATATCTGCATAAACTTAATAAAAGTCCTCAGATCTCACCCTTTCTTCTTTCCTTTCTCGGATACAGTGTCTTTGTCATTTTCCTTAATGCTTTGGATATCTTTGGGCACGGACGGCTCCTTTTCCTTCTCCTCCTGCTCTTTGCGACTGGCCGACTTCTTCAGCACCTCAAAGTCAGAGTTGGGGTCTACCTCCAGCACCTGATCTTCAGGGATGGTGAGGGTTCGTGTGAGGGGGGTAGTGCCTGCTGGCACCTTGAAGGTCAGGTGGAACTCTACAGGCATGCTCAGTCTGAAGAACATCATGTCTGTGTTGGCATTTTGGGATCCAAAAGTCTTGTGGGTTATTTTAATACAGGGGGCGCTGTCTACAGTTCCATCCACACGAGAGACCTACAGGTCACAGGAAGACAGTAATAGAGTAATACAGTTGATATGTATATTTTATCTATATCTTTAGACTCAACTAAATGACAAAATGATTACAGTACCTCAATGTGGTTGTGGTCGGTGGGCACTGGAACATACTGGGGGAGGCTCTTACTGAACCACATTGTGATGTCTCTCTTCATGTTGATGGCGAATGGCTCAAAGCCTTCTTGGAGCCCACAGATGGCGAAGTAGCGTAGGCTGCTAACATTCTGACCCAGGTTAATACGGCCAACCTGAGAAAGACCCAAAGTGCAGACCGGAATAAAACCTGGAGGGAGAAGAACAAAGAGAAGAAGCTGATTTAGTAGTGTGTGTGTGTATCGGGGTTTTGGGACTTTTTCCACTATAAAATCATAATGTATGGTGTTTGTGATGCTCAGCATAAACTTTAAATGAGTTCACATGCAAATTGAAAGGTTTCTGTAGTCATGAAATGGCCTACTAAAGCCACGTTCACCCTATTTAATGCCAAACGGGATTCATTATTGCATATCTTGTGCCAAAATTGTCGTCAACATCAAAGGTGTCATATTAGATTTTGAAGAAAAAACCCAGAGAATAACTTAAGTTTTGCCCCCCCCCCCATGGGTAAAAAGATATTTAATGGCTTAAAATGTAGCATATTAATCATATGGACATTTTTTTATGAAGCCTTTTTGTCATTTTGGAGCCAAACAATAAATCTCTAAAGAAAATAGATTTTGTGTTTGATGGGGAAAAGAAAATATAATCGTCTCAGGTTACAAATGTAACCTTGGTTCCCTGAGAACAGGGAACGAGACAATACGTCAACGACGCTATGGGGAACGCCTCAGGTGTGACAGGTGTCTGAAATCAAATATCAACTCACAGCAATCATGCTGACCGGCGACAGCCGTGAATCATCAGCTTGAATGATGAGCGTGCGACCTGGATATAAAAAGGGCGCCTTGAAACCATGACAATATCCTTTCGTCTGAAGGGACTGTTTGGCAGG
Organism: Carassius auratus; assembly: GCF_003368295.1. Lineage (NCBI taxonomy): Eukaryota > Metazoa > Chordata > Actinopteri > Cypriniformes > Cyprinidae > Carassius > Carassius auratus. The sequence goes on from NC_039260.1 coordinate 11,376,554, forward strand.
CAGACCCTGAGGCATGGCTGGGAGACGTATTGTCTCGTTCCCTGTTCTCAGGGAACCAAGGTTACATTTGTAACCTGAGACGTTCCCTTTCGAAGGGAACTTCGACAATACGTCAACGACGCTATGGGGAACGAAATACCCACGCCGCCATGCTAAAGGGAGTGCATGCCCAATGGCAGTGACAACTGTCAGAACCAGCAATTCAATGAACGCTAGAACCACTCACCCTCAGGTCACACAGGGCTGTCAGTGACAGCACTCCCTACGGTCATAGCCCAAGCTATATGATACCACAGAAAACCTCCATAAACATAGTTTAGTGAAAGGTCTACCTGGGCCTGCTCAAGGGCCTAGGACCACAACTTCAACTTCTTAGAAGGGGTCCCTTCTAGGGAATGTGGCTAGGGAACTTGAGGGAACCCCAGCCAGTCACTATTCAGGGGAATGTGTCACCTGAAATGCCACCAGGCAGGCCTGACCTGGTGTCACTACATAAGACACTACAGACTGGCCACTTACTGTCTGTCCGAAGACAGAGCCTCTGGACACTTGCCTTTAGGAAGGCATCCAGCCCGAGGAACTGCGGAGCAGGCAGTGAACCACTCGGCCCGGATCTCAGAGACGGGATATCCTGGAGAGTATGACTCAGCATAGTGCTTTACAACCCTTGCCAGCGAGGGGAGTTTCTCTACTGGATCCACGGATCTACCCAGTGTTTGTGTTTCAAAAAACACTGAGGAGGCCTGTGAGGGCCTAAGGACTGATCTAACTGGGAGGCCTCATGAGAGGCCTACGACCGACTGACCAGACTCAGGAGACCACATACTCACATTGACCCTCAGTGAGGGGAGCATAAGATCTACCTGGTAGGCAACCAGGCTGTAGCAGGATAAAAAAGTTCCAGGAGGGAACCCGTAGCAGAGAATAAAAACTTGAGCCGAGCCAGGGCGCAAACTCACCTCCGGTAGCTGCCTGATAAGGACTGCTAAACTGAAAGTAAGTGGCCACTAGCTTACGAAACCCAGCATCACCGTGAAACTACTCCCAGGGAGACCCAGCCACCGCCTCAACGGAGGTGCCAAAAAGTTTAGCAGGCGAAACTGGTGAATCAAGGAGAAGGGATTTTTCTTTCTCCCCGATATCAGCCAAGTTGAGCCACAGATGCCTCTCTGTGGCCACCATCGCCGCCATTGATCGGCCGATCGCGGCAGCAGTCTGTTTAGTGGCCCGGAGGGACAAATCTGTGGTCCGGCGCAACTCAGCGACTGCCTCAGGGGACAGCCCTGCCCCCTGGTCAAGATCCTGCAGCAGGTCAGCTTGGTAGGCTTGGAGCACTGCCATGGTATGAAGGGCAGCACCAGCCTGACCTGCCGCCGTGTACGCTCTGCCATTCAAGCGAGCCGTGGCTTTAAGGGGCTTGGATGGCAGAGTCGGAGCTTTTAGCGTCGACACCCGCCGAGAAACGAGATAGTTCGCAAACGTCTCTTCAATGGGCGGCATCGACACATAACCGTACTCACCGATCCCCTCAACATCAGCGAAGTTGCCCCGCTGATGTCGATGAATACGGGCAGAGTACGGTTTCTTCCATGCCCTCTCGATCTCTGAATGGAGATCAGGAAGGAATGGAAGGCTCTGCTGAGCTGGTGGTCTATGTTCAGGGAGAAACCGATCATCCAAACGACCGTGAACGATCTCTCCCCGAGCGCGCCACCATGGCAACTGAAGTTTGTCAGTGGCGCGCTCCATAACTTCCACCAGCTCTGCATACACGGGGCAGGATGGCTGACGAGGTTGAGGATCTAAATCATCCTCCTCAGCCATCTCTTGCCCGGCCTGAAGAGCACTCGCTGCAGTATAAGTAGGAGAAAAGTCTCCGTCATCCACCTGCAGCTCACTCTCGTCAGCCGATGACGCGTCCGAGAGGTTAACGCCCCTCTCGAGACTGTCAGCGAGCTCCATCTGGGAGCCCCATGAAGCGTGTCGTTGCTCTGCCTCGGCACGAGCGGGACCCGATCCGCGAGGACCAGACGCTGAACTCTCTTCCCTCGAGAAGAGAGCCCGACGAGAGCGGATCGTTTTCATAGGAAAACGCTCACAATTTGCACAGGATGCTCCCTCAAGAGCATCCTGTGCGTGCTCTTCACCCAAACAGTACACACACATCTCGTGAGTGTCACCCGGCGACAAATATCTTGGGCACGGGTCAACACATTTCACAAAACTTTTAGGACTTGCCTTAGATGTGCGTTTCATTTCTTCGCTGTAAGCAGACGTTTAAATCAGACAAAACAGTCCCTGAAGACGAAAAGGATATTGTCATGGTTTCAAGGCGCCCTTTTTATATCCAGGTCGCACGCTCATCATTCAAGCTGATGATTCACGGCTGTCGCCGGTCAGCATGATTGCTGTGAGTTGATATTTGATTTCAGACACCTGTCACACCTGAGGCGTTCCCCATAGCGTCGTTGACGTATTGTCGAAGTTCCCTTCGAAAGGGAACCAAATATTATCTGGACTGGAATCCCTTTCTTTAAATGTTTCTTTAAAAAAAAAAAAAAAAAAAGTAAATTATCATCTACACAGCTTTTTAAATCCAAGAACCAGGATTGATCTGTCTATGAAAACAAACCTTGTGAAACTCATTCAAAAACTAACTACAGTCTTTTCCTGACCCGCTAAATGACGATGCTTATTAAACAAAACACATTATCCTGCAAAACAACTCACTGAAACCCCATTGATGAACAACGTTATAGCCTAAATCCTCACCGTCTCCAATCTCAATGTCTTTGAAAGCCATTTCAGAGCCAGAATCGCTGATCAACATCTCTCCATTAAGAGTGAACATAATGTTCATTTCAGTGAGGTCTATCATGCACCCGACCACATCACCAGACTGCCATTGACGGCCAAATGGCTCATTACCAATGTGCCATCGCTGAGCCTGCAGGAAGAGCAGAGGAGAGTAAATCAGTGTTTTTTGCAGCTATCCAAAATAGTTTGTCAGCAACTTGTGCGGCACACAAAATGTATTGGTCCAATTAGCTGGAACAGCCTGGTATCATATAACCCATCAGAATGAGATTAATATGACACCACTGACCCTGTTTCCATTAAAGACGTAGGCCAGCTCATCAGAACCGAGCTCAACATCAGAGCGGACGTTCGGTCGAGCCCAGCCAACTCTCATCTCTCCTGTGGTCACGGCCTCAAACTCAAAGTACCATTTTCCTGAGGTAACAGCATACTGCTTCTCTGCCCTGAAGATGCGCACTTTATCTCCACGAGTGTTCTCATCACCAAGACCACCTGTGAGAAAAAGAGAGATTAGGACTGCAAAAACGATACAGATACTGTACCAACAAATATGTATCTGAAGTTGGGCAATGACTTCATTAAGGTCTGTTCCATATTTGTGATGCTAATAGTTATAGTAGATGATGGATGAGGAAAGCAAAGACTCACTGCTCTCCTGATCCGGGGGCTCGATGTTGTATCCATAGCCAATCAGAGTGCGCACAGCGTTGTTCACACTGTCTCTGTTCGTCTTCTTGGTTCTCTCATCCAGGAGGTTGTAAGGTACCAGACGAGGGTTACGCTTATTCAGAATGTCCTGAGGGTCACAAGGTTAGTGACAAAGAATTCGTTTTTGAAGTATTATTAACTAAATTCCAGGGCACAGAAATTCAACAAAGTCAAAGTCGCACAACAACGGTCCTGTCACAGTTTCTGTTAGTTTGGACTTTATTTGCACTGTTCACACTGAGTTGTTTCTAATATGGGTTAATAATAAGCATGCTTATTATTAAAATAATGGCTATTCTGCATGACCATATTCTACATCCCTAATTCTACCCAATACCTAAATTTAACAACTACCTTACAAACTATTAATAAGCATCCAATTTGGAGTTTATTGAGGCAAAATCATAGTTAATGGTTTGTAAATAGCAAGAATTTGACTTTATAATAAAGTGTGACCCAAATTTTTACAGTAGTTATTAATTCCCTTTTTTTAACTAGACATATTATACCAAATAAAGCAGACAAAACATTTTAATAATAATTTTGCCAAACACTTTATCAAAATAAACATAACATATTGACATTAAAATTTGAATCTACTGATTATATAACACTGAACTATAATCACATGGTATGGTCTGGGAAATAAAGCACCTCTCCACCATGATCTATAAGATTGTTTATTATGTTAATTGTTCTTATAAATTAATTATAAATTCATATAGGTATTGTTTCAAACATTGATTATTGTTTTAGCGTCTTTTTCTGGAAATACAAATGTGTGTATAACTGTTTATGGGAAATTCATGCTGCATTTATGCTTATTACTATTATTAGAAGTATTATAACTAATAAATATTATTGAAATGCCATTAACTTTTGATTTGAATTTTAATCATGTTCCCTGTCTGCTATTTAAATTAAATTCAGGATTTGAATTGTAATTTGAAATGCAAGCCCCTTTTCACAGACTGTCCGTGACAGCGTATTTCAATACTTATTAACATTGTAAATATAGCAACATTTATTTTTTTATACACTGTACTGTTACATTAACCTGAAATTAAGTTTCAGTAAAACAGTTAAACAAAAACTAGTTAACACAGCGACTGAGGATGATCGAGGACAATTTTCTCACTTAAAAACATGTTTTATTGTGACAGAGTCAGCATAGTATCCACATCTACCTGCACAATGCTGTAGGTCCATCCTTGCCTCACTCTGTCCCGTGCCCAAACATTATGCCCATTTTCTGCCAACTTCTCGACCAATTGGTTCTGATTGGGTGTCAGTTTGACGTGGCTGAGGTCTAGAGGAGCAGGTTTGAACCCACTGCTCATCACATAACTGACCAAGAAAAGGAAAAACATGAACACCAAAACACTATACATTATACAAGACAAAAACCTGGGTGTGTTTTTTTTTATTTTTTCTTACGTTTTGGGCAATTTTATCTTCCTCAGATTCTCCTCTGCTTTCTCATCTCCCATGCCTACATGGCAACCCAAAGCTAAGAGGGTTCTGGAGAGGTCAAGGAGAAAAAAAGTTTGTGAATAAATGGGATGGACAGATGGATGCATAAGCAATGAACTTTAGACATTTGATATTCAACAGACACTCACTTCAAGGTCTCTCCAGACATCTGGAGGTTATAATTCTTCTCAGGTTCTGGAAGACTCTGAAAGTCCACCAGACATGGGTGCAACTTCTTATTATCATCCCTGAACTGAGAGAGAGAGCATTTAACTTTAATAAGGATGTTGATTTTCTATGTACAGTATGCTTGTGCTTGTGTTGGTGTATATTTGAGAAAGACAGAGAAAGAAGGTTCTCACCACTCCATAGGTCCAACCCTGCTCAATACGAGTCACAGCCCAGAGCTCATGAATGTTTTCTGCAAGCTTCTCTCTGATCCGCTCCAAATGAGGAGGTAGAACAATCTACAAATGATACAACATACACAGGACATACACTGACTGCTGAGTCTAAGTGTTTTGGGCAAGCTACAGTGGAGTTGTATGTGGTTAGTTTACTTTACCTGGGCAGTGTCAACGGGACAGGGAGTGAATGAAGTGTGCGTGAGGGACTGCGTGGGGCCCAGCAGGTTTCTGACTCCATTAAAGTCATGTTTATACTCCTTAATAGGCTCAATGCGCATTCTGTCTTTGGGGAGAAGAGCTTCGTAACATGGTGAGTAACCAGGAGGAGGCAAGAACTTAAAATCCCCATGGCGACCACCCAAGAGGAAGCGAGCTCTGAAAATTAAATGGAAAGATTTTAGTTTTTTTGTTGTTTTCATTTATTATTCTCTGTCTAGATTTTTGGATTTGGACAGATTTTTTTATGTTGAAAAGTGCTCACCAATGCTGCCTTTATTTGGTTAACAAAACTATAAAACAGTCAACTTGTTAAATATTATTAAAATAATATAAAAAAAATAATATTTATTTATTTACAGTCATTGCTACAGTATTCAACTGTGGCCAAGTGGTGCACAACACAATGTAAATTAACCACAACAGAAGCAAGTTGCAACACAACGGGAACAAGGCGCAACACAACAAAATTAGGACAAAACAACAGAAATAAGACGCAACTAAATGAGCTCAACTCAACTGAAACAAGCCACAACACAACAGAAACAAGTCGCAACATAACATAAATAAGCCACAACACAACAGAAACAAGTCGCAACATAACGAAATTAGCACAACACAACATAATTAAGCCACAACACAACAAAATTAGCACAACACAATGGAAAAAGCAACAACACAGCTAAATTAGCACAACACAATGAAATTAGTCATTGTGTTGTGATGATTTCATTGTGCTGTGGAGATTGCATTATTATTTCACATACTTAGAGTACAGTTTTTTTGCACATAATGTACCTGTACATACATAAATGCTCATTGTAATATACCTGCCATACATTGTCAATTAGTATATTGTCATTCCTTACCTACCTATTTGTATTTTTTTGTATTTTTAATCCTTATTGTGTTATTTGTTCTGTCGCTGTCATTATGTTGCACTGCGGAGCTTCTGTCACGAAAACAAATTCCTCGTATGTGTGAAAATACCTGGCAATAAAGCTCATTCTGATTCTGATTATGTTGTATACTGCTGGACCTCCATAATTTTCACTGTCACATGGTTCTTCAGAAATCATTCTAATGCTGATTTAGTGCTCAAGAAACATTTCTTACAATATTTATTTGTGGAAATGTTTTTTTCAGGATCATTTAGTAAAGTTCAAAAGAATAGCATGCAGGGTAAACAAGTATTTTGAAGCATTATAAATAATTTTAACGTTTACTTTTGATCAATTTAATACCCTTCGATTTCTTTAAAACTATATATATATATATATATACATATATAATATGCAAAATCGGAAGCTATATTTTCTTACAAAATAAACAACACTTTGCTTTAGGAGGCCTTTATTAACCCCTAGGATCCATGTGGGACACTTTTTATGATGCATGGATGAGCTTTATTGGACTTATTTTGTACTACTGAAAAATAACACCCATTCCCTGCCATTATAAAGCTTGGAAGAGCAAGGACATGTTTTTATATAACTTTGAATGGATTTGTCTGAAAGAAGAAAGTCATGTACACCTACGATGACTTAAGGGAGAGTAAATCATGGGGCAATTTTCATTTTTGGATTAACTATACTTTTAAGATAAGGTTATTTAATACAAAACAGTGATGTTAATTACTTCACTCCAGCAGAGAAGCTAATGACAGGAAAGAAGAGGCCGTCTACGTTGAAGTTCTCAAACATTCCCTGGACTGGATGGCCATTGATACGGAAGGAGATACTGGGCACACTCAGATCCAGACAGCAGCTCACAACATCATCTGCTGCCAGGATGTGCTGGTTGGGCGAAGCAACCTGACGTGGCACATGACCTACACAGAGCGAAAATATGGTTTAAGGACCACAAACACTCACACATATAGAATATAGAAGATCGCCACACTAACCTGACCACAAATGAAGGCCATCAAAACCATAAGAATACAGGTCATCACCCACACCGTTGCCACCCCATCCCTCTCCTCCTCCTGGGTATGGACTGAAGCCTTCAGTCAGAGCCCAGCCAACACGCAGATGGCTGGCCTGAGCTGTCACATACGGTTCCACATAGTCTACCATCACCTCATAGTACCACTTCTTATACTGTGTAGAACCTTCACAAGTCCCCAAGAAGATATTGGGCCTCACGCTACAAGAAGCAAGTCACATGTATGTAGTTACAGGGTTTTGAATCTTTTCAAATTCTTTGGAAACAAAAGCTGCAGTAAAAGAAAACAAGGTGCAATGTAGCCTTTTTAATTGGACGAAAACCAACGGATATTACCTTGATACATAGTTAACGATGTTAGTCTGCAGCAGGAGGTCACGGCCCGGAAGCAGATTTTCTGTGATGAGGTTTTGATTGGACCTCACGGCAACACCGTTACACACACACAGAGAACGCAATACGTCTAAAACCTGTCCGGATAAAGGGAGAGGACAGTGAGATCTTCAATGCATAGCAAAATGATAAATGCTAGTTGACCTAAATCACGTTTGCAGTCAGACCTTATGGTTTCGACCGTGCTTGTCCAAGAGAGAAATTATAGACTTGATGTGATTCTCCTGAATGATGTTCAAGACTTCAGGACTTTCAATCAAAACACAATACAGCACCTCTAGGATGCCTGCAGGCCAACAGATAAGAAAGAAGTATGAGAGCAAGAAATATGTGGCAAGGTTTAAAAAGGTTGGTAATCATTTTGTGGCATTTGTTGACCGTGTGCTCGAGGAAGGTTTTATATATACCTGAAGAAGCTTCCAGACGATCCAGTTTACTAACCAGCCAGTCCAGGTTATCGCAAAACAGAGCACAGTTAGAACGGTTTCCTCTAATCAGCGATGCTGTGAAAATAGAGACACATTCAAAATATAATCCATCAATCTGATAAAAAAGGAAAACAACTGAAGAATGGATGAAAATGAAATACATATATTTTTAATAAAGTATGCTTTTTAGATGCTATTCAATAAGTCTTTCATGCTCATCATGGCTGCATTTAGTTATATTAGATAAATAATCTGATATATTATTACAATTTAAAATGACTGTTTTATATTTTAACATATCTTCCCTAGTCAAAAAATAATATATTTAAAATACATTTATTGCCAACTAAGTTCAAATATATTAACATATTTACCTGACATATTGCTTTCAAATTGCTATATATATATATATTATTAACGTTATTTGGAGTACTACTTGTGCACAATGCACTATTTCTTAATATTAAGCCTAATTTGTGTTTTAATGTCACAATTAATGAAGATTTTATGATTTTTTTTTTAAATACTATCATCTTTAAATGCAAGATATTTAAAGTGTAGCTGAAGTATACTTGCAATTGTTTCACTTCAGCACAATCAAATATAATTCAGTATATCTTTAGTTGTTTAGACTTCAGCACTGCTTCCTCACAATTATAGTGCATTAATCACAAAATCATCATTTTTTTCTGAATGATCATGTGACAATAATACATTTCATTTAAAAAGGCAAAAGAGAATGTCTTCTACTGTATTTTTGATCATATAATTTCAGTCTTGGTAAGCATAAGAGACTTCTTTTAAAAACATGAAACATTTATATTTGGTCACCAAGCAGTTCATAGAGCAGGTTGACAATCTCTTTCCAGGATTCAGCAGCTTCCTCTCCGGCAAACTCAGAGAAGTGTGCGGCAGTGTTGTAGACATTCAGGCGGTCAATACACTCCAGCACGATGGTGATCATCCCCTGCAACAGAAAAGAGGCGTTAATTAAAGGGGATCAGGGCTGACTGTCAAATAGACACACACACACACACACGCACACACACACACACACACACACACACACACACACCTCTTCTTGGAAGAGGTTCTGTCGGTTGCGTAGAGAGCGCAGCTTGGTCTGTTTCTCCTCGTGTTCCAGCTCCTCCTCTGGAGGCCGGAAGTAATGGATCAGATCCTGCAAGGACAGGATCACTCCATCCAATGGCAAGGACACCGGACCGGGGGATTTGTTCTTCCCACTCAAAGAGTCCAGACCTCTGATGTACAAGAGAGAGAAGAGGATGCATGCAGATTCACACACACAAGAAAATATAAGGCAACTGTCTACAAATATTATCTTAAATAATCAGTCTGAATAGGCTAATTGTCAGAGCTTTTCAGTAAGATTTCCATATATATGATATGACATTTTTAAACACACACACACACACACACACACACATATATATATGTGTTTTTTTATTATTATTATTAAAATTATGTAAAAAAAATAAAATAAATAATAATAATAATAAAAATAATAATAATAATAATGAAATTGTTTATTACTTGCAGACCAAAAGTTTGGTGTCAGTAAGAAGTCAAAGAAGTCTATAACATTATTATAAAACAATACAAAAAAATTATATTTAATAAAATTTTTAATTTAATTCTATTTTAATATACTTCAAAATATTATTTGCAAACTCTTATATGTAATTATCACATCAAATGATCCTTCAGAAATCAATTCATATTCTGCTTTAAAAAACTTCATCAATATTGAAAACAGTTATACATAAAAAAATACATATATAGAAATAGTTATATATGTATACATATTATTTTTGTGGAAACCATTTTAATTTTCAGTTCAAAAGAACAGAATTATTATATAATTTCATTATTTATTTATTATTTATTTATTTATTATTAATGTCTTGCTTAATAAAAGTTTATAAAAGTACTGCACCAAAGTTATGCATAATTAAATTTCATATTGCTCATAGTTTCTCTTTTTTATCAAACAATAGATAGTAACAACAGAATATCACCAAATTATTTTTCTGCCTATAGAGTATTACACATTATTCCGTGACTGAATAATATATACAGTATAAATGAACGTTAGATTGTATTTGATGTACAGTCGTACTTGATAAACTGTGTAAAAAGGCCTGTGGTGCTGTAGATCATACGAGCAGCCTGAGACTCTTCCATCTGAGAGCGAGAGCAAGTCAGTGCATCATCCATGTGGCCCTCTTGATGTAATATGGCCTGAGAGAAAGATAAAGAAAGTTTCGATTTCATGTACGATCATAAGAAATACAACAATTTGAAAGGCTTGACATCAGGTGTGTGAGTGGGTATCATGTGGTTTGTAGTTCAGCGAGCTTCATACCCTTCTCTTCATGGTTCCCAGGCGAGCCGCTTTAGCATCTAAAGCAGCGTATGTGAGCCACAACCCTGTGGAAAGATGCTGCATAAAACACATGGACTCGCCATACTTGATCTCCGGAACACCCATTCCTTCCACGTCTCGCTTCTTCTGAGCCCCCTCCACTTTCTCCTGTTCTCCAGGAATGAGAAATGCCAGTAGAATTCGATAACTAGTCAAATAAAAAGCATATCTTTTCTTTATTTTATAAAAGTTCAAACGTACCTTTGATGCACGGAAACAGAAGGCGGACAATTTAGTGTTGGCTTTCTCTGGATCCAGAACCATCAGACCTTTCTCCTCATCCAGACACAGGTACCGACCCGTTGTGATGTGGCGTACGCGGAAAGCCTGGCCCCACTTCATGTGGCTACCGCTCCAACTGCAGGGAAATAAGAGATGTGTATTACAAAACGTATATGCAAATTTTTTTATAATTATGTCACAGTTAAGAGATGAGTGATTTTCTCACCCAATTCTCAGAGGCTCAAGTCTCCACAACGAACGGGCTTGACTACACACCGCCCCTCCTTCATACTGTGCAATTCTACAGAGAGAATGACATTACTATCATTTATTTTAAGAATTTAGTGTGTAATACACAGTGCGAGGAGGTTAGCCAATCATAACACTTCATTTACTGTACATACAGACAGTACAGTAATACAAACAGCTTGCTTAATTATATATATATATATATATATATATATATATATATATATATATATATATATATATATATATATATATTCTTCTCTTACTTGCGCTGCTCCTCTCCCTGATCAGGTGTTGAGATGGCCAGACACTCATCCATGTGACCATGAAACAATCTTAAGACATGACCTCCAGTTAAGTACCCTGAAAAGAGCAAATATAAAGCATTTATAAAACGTTGCGCAGACACCATTCTAAAGTTGATCCTACCATAATTTCTCAAATATGCATATGTGTGGTTCATAAAATGAACGTACGTGCAGAAAACGCAAGTAAGCCTTTCTCTTTCAGATGCAAGATCTATGAATCGCAGTTGATCTTGATCTTGCACGCTGCTGACTGTCTTGTAAACGACTCCTAATTAATGTCATTTACATGTAAAAGATCGCAGTCGTCATCCAAATTCTTTCATTTAGAACAGCGAGCCGCAAGAACAGATTATATTTCCAAAAAAAACCTGTAGTACTCCGACAAGAAAAAGTGTGTGCCATCTGCTCAGACCCTGACATGATGCTAAGCACTTTTCCACGTCAAAGCCGGTTTTTGCAAATATTTATTTAAATATTTAACCATGTTTAAATATTTAAGCGTACTCACGCTTTATAAATGATCTTTCAGGACATTTCGTTATTATTTTATTGGGGATTCTCTGTATTTGCTAGACACTTACCCTCTGCCAGCTCACAGCCTGAGCAGACTGGATTCATGTTCCATAAGGTCTGCATGAAGGAGGCATCTACCATCAGGTCGCCGCTGGCGTACGACAGATGCTGCAAAAGTTATCAGAGATACCAGCTGTCAGCTGCACAGAGAATCATGTTTGATATTATTATTAGGTCACTTATGGATCTAAAAAGTCTTACTAGGTATCTCTCTGATGACACGCTAACCAAGATCAGGTCGTCTCCTACCCTGACCTTCTCACCCTCTGACCTCTGCTTGGATGCAGGATGGATGGTCCACCAACACGCTTCCCCTGAACATACAGAGATGCAAGGAATTTGTCCAGTAAAAAAAAAAAAATCAATTCAATTCAATTCCAAATAAATATTATTACAAATACTGCTATAACCTAAACAAATGCATACAAATATAGGTTTAATAAGAGAATGTGACTGTTGTGATGACTTTTTGTTTGTGTAATGTGTGGGTATTGTTTGTGTGAATGTTTCTGTGTTGGGTGTTCTTTTCTATCTTTTTTTTTGTCCTCCCTCTTTAATTATTCTCAAGTGTGAATAGCCAGAAAGCTGATTGTCATTGAGGTGCACTGGCACTCAGTGTGTTTCGTGGTGATATAAATGTGCCCTTTGCAGACTGTGGAGGAGACGTGGGAGACAGACATTCGTTAGCTTTACCATCTGGTTCACACTGTTCAGAAAATACTCTTTTTCCTGGGTTTCTATAGTGGGATCGGACATTGCATTGTTGTTGCTTTTCGAATCCCTGAAGTCTGGGGTTTGATCGTGAACTGTCAATGAATGTTACGCTACTGGCTACTATCGTCAACCCGGCTTTATTTGCATTTTTGATTTTACAGTTCTATAATAAAGTGTAAGACTGTTCTTATAATATTATCAATGCAAATTATGCATATTTAAAATGCAATTGTCATTTATGATTGTACATATAATAACAAGATAAAAAAAAATTATGATATTAATAATAATATATTTATAATATTATTATAATTATTGTTTAATCAATTAGTACTATTTAATAAATAAATAAATAATTATTATTATGTTGTTGTTGTTGTTTTTTAAGCTCAAGAAAAATAAATACAAACAGGAAAACAGATAATAAATAGTGCTACTTTAAAATATATTATTATAATTATTATTATTAATATTATTATTTACCTGTAGAATCCTCTTGCAGGCCCACATCAAAGGCCAGCTTGTCTGTGAGTGAACGTGATGTCGTCAAGCAGCTCAGATACTGTAATTCAGGGTAAAAACATATCTCCTTACAATGAGCGCCGTCATATTAAACATCAGTAAATAATGAACCCGTCGATCATCTCTCACCATGCCAGAGTGGTAGTGTCTCAGAAGGATGGCATGGCCATAGAGCAGCGTTCGGTGTCCCCCTCCCTGAAATGACTGGAGATTGAGGAAAAACAGAGAAAATAAATGTAAAACAACTTCTTTGTACTCGAATTGTGCTGTAAGGACTCAGCAAAGGGGACTAAATTGGATGGTAAACAGCAGCATTTTACATAGGAAAGGGCTCCACCGTTTTCACATGGCGACAACACTGAGACATAAGAAGAGGTAAACTGAAAACAAAAACTGTTATTAATGAACAGAGAAAAAAGTACCAGGGGTTTTCTTTACATACTGAAAGTTTACGTTCACAGGAAGTACAGTACAGTACTATGGAAAGAGCATACATATGTACAGAAACAACCAATGAACAGTAAGTCAAAGAGTCAAAGGTCACATTCAGACGTCATGAGGAAAACAAACACATCCTGTGGACAGCTTACCTTTTCTCAACATCCAGAAAGGATTAAAAGCAAAAGAACATGATTACTGTTGCTATTAGTGAGTTTTGTCTATAGTTTCATACTATTTATGGGTGTGATTATATAAATAAGAGAGAGCAAGAGAGAGAGCACACCATAGCAGTCCTTAAAGAGACAGTTCTCCCAAAAAAATACAACTCTAACATTGTTTATCAATCTTATGTTGCTCCAAATCCGTTTTGGGTCAAGGAGTTTTTTATTTTTATTTTTTACATAGTATATAATGTACAGAAGAAAGTTATAGGTTTGGAACGACATGAGGGTGAGTAAATCCATTTTTTTGTGAATTCACCACAACAGCTGTGTCCATCTGGGTCAGCATGTTACTTATATGCCTTTGTAGATTAGCACTGGCTCAGGCATCTTCTCAGCTGCCCATGTGTCAGCTTTTAAATGAAAGTAAAAACAAAAACATTAAAAATAAATTTAATTTAACTAAAACTAAAACTGCCATGGTAATAAGCTACAGGAAGGTTTCCTGAATGCCATGCAAATATTAATTCCTATTTTTCTGGACTATAAATTGCATAGGTATATGTAATATACCCAGTGGTCTAATTGTAAAAATATAATCCCCTCTCAATTTGAGCGCCGAATATAACTCTTTGGGGTCATTGGATGTGACGTGCATTTTTACAATTTGTCTGAAATGAAGTGTGTGTTGGCAGTGTGTGTACAAGTGGCATAGCAAGTCAGCCCCAGGCCAATATGTAAAACATTTGTACCACAAAAACACACCGGCTTTTTCATTTTTGATTTTAATTATTTTGTTTTAAATAGTAATTTTTGGCATTCTATAAATATATTTATCATGTCAGTGAGGCACATATTTGCTGAGTTTCGGTTCAGTTTTTGTGAAGCCCTCCTGCTCAAGAATGAGACTGCAGGAATCCACCCAGTTTGTTTTATTTATTTTACAAAAGCACAACATTTGTTGATATTATGAGACCACACAAATAAAAGTAGACACTTTGCAGTTTCGAATTATGTATACTCATACCTTTATGAGGAAAAATTACAGCGCATTTTAAGTTTCCACCCTTATAAAGAAAAAAAATGCAAGTGTTCACACTGATGCCTCCGTGTCCTTCAAAGCACTCTTCAGCGTCTACTCTTCCAATCACAAATGATTGTATATTTATCACACATTTATCTTGTATTCATTTATATTGTGAAATGCATGATTTTTTTTCATGTCTCAAACCTTCACAAGAAGTGAGTATAAGGTTCTTGTCACGCTGGTCTCTGTTTCCCTGAGTCTCCACTAGTGGTCTCACTTCCCCATAGACACCTCACCGTAGGCACTACAATTCCCACTAAGCCTTGCCCCCTTCATCACAGTAATTGTACTCCTGTTAATTGTACTCAGGTGTCTTCACTTGATCGTCATTACCCTGCTTATATTAACCGGTCTTTTTCTGTTTGTCTTGATGGAGTCCTCTCTTTTTGTCACCCAGTTTCCTCGCCTTCCGAGCTTCCTGTTCCCATTCCTGTTCCTTCCCTGTTTGTTTATTGTTGGATGGATTTATGGTTTTGACCCCTGCTTTGTTGGATGCTGATTTGGATTACCCATTAAATACCACACTGAATTTGGATCTCTCGTCTCCTGCGTTTCTCTGGGTTCTGTCATATTTTATGAATCATTGCAAATCGCCTAGGCTAATAACGTGCTAGTTCCGTGGCTAAAGTAAACAGTATCATGAGAATGTCTCGCCACCCCACAGAAAAAGGGGGTGGGGTCAGCAGAGCTCATTAGCATTTAAAGAAAGATGGACTAAAACAGCTTGCTGAAAACATCATCATTACAAGGTAAAAGGGTGTTGTTTTACATTACCATTGAGAAGTTTTAACCAAAGTACGCTACAGACTCTTCATTAAATTTCTAAAAATCATAGCAAATTGTGGAAAATGGGCATCTGACGACCTCTTTAAATAAAATAAATAAATATAAATATATGATTATTTGAAATTATTTTAACTAATTACCCAACTGTCTCTTTAGTGTGCAGAAAGAGAAGCATCTGGAAACTTGAAAGCACTTGGTGCACCTTAGGCTACCTAAAATATTTCTAATTCTATATTTATCTTAACCTCATGACATTCCCAATCCTTACTACTTTTCTGGGACTTGAAAGTTGTAGTTCCGTTTCCGTCTATGCAAGGTCAGAAAGCTCTCAGATTTTGTCAAAAATATCTTCATTTGTGTTTCGAAGATGAACAAAGGTCTTACCGGATTTGAAGTCGACTGAGTTATTAATTACAGAATTTTAATTTTTGGGTGAACCCCTTTAATTTTCAATGAAATTACATATTTAATATGCTGTCAGACTGCTTTTAAAGCTGCATTTTCCCCGCTCCCTGTTTTTACCTACATTACATGGTTTTGCATTTTTCAAAATCCTAAAATTTACATTCACAAAGTGTTACATATGCTTTGCACCTGGCATGTTTATTTATTAAGTATTTCAGCTAATTTGATTACCAATTCATTCTACAGCATTCAACAGAAGGTTCTAATAGGCTTCAGGTGGATAAACAAAAATATCTCATACAAACTAATTTGGAGATGCTAATCTGGAAAACAATCGGCCAAGTTAAGAGTTTAAAAAAATAGTTTCTTTGTTTTTTTGTTTGTTTTTCACTACTAACCTCCACAGCAGTATAATAATTTATGCTAACATCAACCTTTTCATTTCATGTCATGATTGTGTGAAATAAACCTGGTAACCATTACAGCTTATGGAAAAATAAATTGGGAACATTTATGAAAAATATAGATATTAAGAATAAATATAGATATTAAGTTATTGATGACAGAATTTTCAGTTTTGGGTGAACTAATCCCTTTGAAACATGAACATACAGTATCTGTGTGGCCCACAGGTTTCATGGTTATCAGCTTTGATGTTAGCCAGGAATGAATGTTAGTGCTGTGGGCCGTACGCTGAGGATCATATCCTTATCCAGGATTCAGTGGCACTGAGCTCATCTTACACATTGGAATGCTCTCTCTCTCTCTTTCTCTCTTTCTTACAAATGTACACACTTATACACATAGACGTGGTGTCATTTGAAAAGCCATTTGGAGAGCAAATGGGATTCCAAATCCAACCAAACCAGACAAAGTGAAGAACAGGTGACAGCAGTCAAAGGTTAGACAGAAGTAAAAGGTTTAGAGGTGAAGAAGAGCTACAGCATTATTCCATTCACACTGGACACTGAATAGGAGACTTCTGTACAGAGGAAAGAAGGGTGATGAGGTTACGATGAGACATACCCATTTATCCAAATCGACTGCCTAAAGTTGGCAGGAATGGGAGACGAAGGTTCAGAAGAGAGACAAAAAGTACAGGAAATTAAGTTACACTAACAAATCTACCCTCCATCACCAGAATATACCTCTAATAAACTGGCTTTTAGATGACCCCATGCACCCAAATATAAAAATAACAGAGAAGGATTCAAATTAAGAGCAGCAAAACACTGTTTGTGTGTATACAACAAATACAGTATGTGACCAAAACGCTAGAAATCCATATTGATTAATTTGAGTAAAAATGTGTTTTCTTATCAAGAACGAGGCAAGATGTAAACCACTATCTTTCTGTTTCAAACTTTCACATAGCATCTTTAGGATATAATAACATAAAAAATTCAAATCCAGACTTGATTTTCAAAGATTTTTTATTTTTTTTTATAGAACTTTAAAACTTATAAAAAAGTCTTATCAATAGGTTGTGCTTCTTTCCCACTGCAGAAACCACCACAGTTTCAACAATGCCGACAAAATTATAAAAATTATTAGGGCTGCACGATAAATCATATGCGATTGTCATGCTCATCTCGTCAGTAATGCTGGTTTTGTGATTAGTAGTAAATCCCGATCACGTGCTTTCAGATGGAACAGCGTTTAATATACAGAGCCGTAGTGCGCTGACAAGCTACGCAATATCGCATTCATAATTGAAGGCAATTCATCTGTGATTATGAACACGATATTGCGTAGCTTTGTCAGTTACTGTTTACTATGCGTGGAATGTTGCGTTTTGATTGGTTGAGCGTATGTATCGCATAGCCATAAATACTGAGGGTCAAAATGATAGATTTTTCTGCATTTTTCTAAATCATTAGGATATTAAGATGTTCAATTAAGATATTTTGTAAATTTACAACCATAAATATGTCTAAACTTAATTTTTGATTAGTTATACGCATTGCTAGTTATACGCATTTTGCACCCTCAGATTTTCAAAAGTTGTACTAGTTGTATCTCACCACATATTGTCCTATTCTAACAAATACATTAATGAAAAGCTTATTTATTCAGCTTTCAGATGATGTATAAATCTTAAGTTTCAAACAATTTAAACCTTATGACTAGTTTTTGGTTCTGACAATACAATAATAAAAAAGATCTATCTATCAGTGGTGCGTTGTGGTGTTCTAAAATGAGGAGGCAAAGTCAATGTATATATATTATATACAAATATATATATATATTATTACATATATTACATATATACACACACACATATATATATATATATATATATATATATATATATATATATATATATATATATATATATATATATATATATATATATATATATATATATATATATATATATATATATATATATATATATATATATATATATCAAATTAGCTTTTAACTATGTTTTAATTTTACGGATCATCAGTCATCAAAGTTAGGTGAATTTTGGTCACAGACAAAGATTTACTTTAATTTCATCTAGTTGATTACTCACTAAAAACTTCCACAGATCTTGTTTTCATGCCATTTCAAGTCTTATTTTGACATAACAAAGTGGTTATATCTAAGTGTGTGAGGTGCTAACTTTTTAAAAAGAGTCTTCGCATTTAAAGCCATTATATTGTTAGTTCAGACTGATTCGCGAACATGGAAAGCACACAAACACAAGAGGCAGAATTTAACGCATGAACCAATCACAGCCAATCATAACCAGTCATATCCAATCATATTGCGATGAAGGCATTGCCTCTTCTCTTGTGACTTTCCACCATTCATTCTCAGTTACCCCCCACCTAACTCACTGCACACTTTAGTGAGTCTGTTAAAACTCAGTGGGCTCAGGGGAAGCGAGTGAGACTCCCAAACAAACTCCCATTGTAACTTATCTGCTAGTGTCGCTGATGGACAATGTTTCTTTAGAAAAATAATTTATACTACTACTATAATCACTTCTTTCTCACATTTTCTTTTTAAAACTACATTTTTACTGTAAGTTTTCTTTATTAGCTCTAAAGGCTACATCTTACTGTATGTAATTGTAAATTGTAAAAGGATGTAATATTCTTTGTTCATCATTCTTTTTCTTTTTGACCCTCTGCTTTTCAAATTGCTCCGTGCTCTCCACTTCTCCATCTTTCTCTCTCTCCTTCATGGAGACTCTCACCTCATTCATCTCCACGGTGTTGGCCAGCATCTCCTGCAGGGCTCGTACTGACAGCGACTGCTCCAGTACAAAGGCACAGATTGCCAGATCAGGCGGCACATTCTGCAGAAGAAGATGAAGAAACACACAATTGTTTTGACTCATGCATAATTAATAGATTTAAAAAAAATAATAATAATAATAAGGTTGTTACTGGCATTATAATTTTACAGACTCATCCTTAGGAAATAATGTTTAGTGATGAAAAATGTTAACTGCTGCATTTTAAAAAACACTAAAATGAATATATTTTTGTGTATTTACTGTACTGCTTTCAGCAGTGCTTGTAAATATAAACAGCACGGCAATTTTATTTGTCTACAAGCATGTGCAATTTATTTCTGTACAAAGTGACAAAACAAAACAATACAATACATTACAATAATAATTTAATACATTTAAACATTTATTAAAAATATATAGAATTTATATATCTATTTACAAAAGTATATAGAAATGTATACAAAAATATATACATTATTCTACATTTTTAGCATTGCCTGACAAAAATAGCTGTTGTGATCTAGCAAAATATGGTTTACTGGATATTGTAATGAGGAATATTGAAATATAAGAAAAATAAATATAATATAAGATGCCATATTTAAGTAAAATATTATTTTAGATAATTTAAAATATACAATAAAATTGTAATAATCTTAGTAAGAATATATACAAATTCAAATATATTATGCAAAATTTACCATTATTTTATATTTTTTGCAGAGTATATTTTGTCTGACAACTGGTGTGATACAGTAAAAACATATGTTTGGTAAAATGGATAATTGTAATGAGGAAATAAAAATACTACTAAACTATCCTGCATATAAAATGTATTATGTAAGTATTATTTGCCTTACAAAAATAACAGTAATATAGCTATTTTATATATTCATATATAGCTAATTATTATTAATTACATAACTACAATATAGCTTTTTAAAACTAACTGAAATAGTTTTTACTCCAGATATTTGTAATGAGGAGCGGCTTTCCTGCCCGGAATATCAAAACTTTTTTGATGACTATACCTGGGCATTTGACGTTGTCTCTAGAAAGCACAGACGGTTCCCAAAGCCTTCACAGGAAAGGCATAGTTTGATCTGCTCCTTCAGAACAGTCGCAGAGCACTGGAGTACAACTTGGTCTTCCTGTGAGCCAGAACAGGTTGTGAAAAGGAAGAAAAAACAGAAGGAATACAAAGTGAGAGTATGAACAGAGCCAGATGGCAGAGGTGACAATGACTCGTGAAAATGGGGTCTAATAAACACCTATTCATAGTGAGACGTGCAAACATGTTGAATGATAAAACACCGATTAGTGAGACACAAACACACACAATGGCTGGAACGTTCATAGCACAGCATGTAAATACAGAAATAATCACACCCGCTTCCAAACACTCTCCACCTGTCATGTATAACATTCTCAGCTGTTCCCTCCACTGCCTGACATGATGGAGCCATATCCTGCGCTCCCTTCTCCTTTCTTTCTTCAGCCTCCTTTTCTTTATCATTTGTTCTCCATCTCTCTCTCTCTCTCCTTCATATTTCACTGTGTCCTAGTGTTTTTTCCTTCTTCTGTAACATCACTTTTGTCAAAATTCAAACCTCACGATTTATCTTCTACCCTCCTATACAGTGGGTTTCGGAGAATTTGTATTTTTTTTGCTGGTACATTCTGTCCCACAATCCCCTGCACAGAGGAAATGGGGCCAGTCTATCCTTTGTAAGGGCATAGAGGCCTTTAAAACTCCAGGTGTTTATAGTCGCTAAAACACATCTAAGAAGAAGGAAGATGGCTGGATATAGCTGATATTAAAGCCTTTGTGACTTACGCTATGTGGTCAGTAATACAGTATGTACTACTTATTCATATCCAGAGATTAAGTTATTTAATTTACAGAGATCATGTTGACAATGATTTTAATAGTTGGCACAAGTTAGTGTTTCAAAGTAGACCGAATCGGACCATAAAGTAATAATGGGGCAGGATAAGCAGATATAGCCAGGTATAATCAAGTTATACTTTAAGTATAATCTCAAGTTTGTTGCTGGAAGAAGGAACACTGTGTGTGTGTGGTGTGTGTGTGTGCGTGTGTGTGTGTGTGTGTGTGTGTGTGTGTGTGTGTGTGTGTGTGTGTATGTGAAAGAGAGAGAGAGAGAGAGAGAGACCCTAATACCCAATACTTACGAGTATATGAATTTTTTAAATAGCAAAACACTGGGTGACTCACACTCCTTGGACAAGATTCTAAATGCAAAGACAAAAGCAACCATCCAAAATATATCATAAATGCTAATATTAAAAGTACAGGGTGGCAGATACCCAATATACATTTTATGTATTATTATTTATGAAATGAATATTAAAGGTACACATTCCACACAATATTTTTTTTTTTCAAAATTAAAAAATAAATAAATAAATAAATAAATAAATATAAAGTGCTTATATATTGATGTTGTGAAATGCTAGAAAAATGCAAATAAATAGTTTATATATAATTTATTATTATTAATTGTTTTTACATTTCACAACATCAGTATATTTACTTTTGCTGTAATAATATTCTTAAAGATGCACAAAAAGTAAATAGCTGGTCAGTACCTATAAATTTTTTTTATAGCTGATGAATGATAAATAGTAAAATGTTATGCTATTTTGATTAAATAAATTTAATTTAGAGAGTTGCATGTTAATCCCCTTTCGTCTCAATGCTCCTTTGTTTCCTAATCTCCTCCACAGTAGAAAATGCATCGTGACAGAATACTAGACCGAAACAATACTGTAAGTGGCGCCCCTTCTCCCCGTTTCTTTTTTCCTGTTTGTTGAAAGTATTTTGCTTTCCTGTTTCTCCCTGCAGAAGGTCACCACAAAGTTCTCCGCACTTGCCTGCAGAGATCTCCCATTCATAGAGTTCTCCTGGGATTTCTGTGGTCTCGCTGCTACTATAGCGTTAGATAAAGCCACTATCATTTTACTGTTCTGGCCCGCCTTTAGTTCCCAAGTCAAGGCCGTCGGCCACTGCACTCTCAAGCCCACCAGCCACTCCGAAGTCAAGTCTACCAGCACTTCCATTGTCAAGCCCACATGGCTGCTCTGTTGTCAAGCCTGCCCGCCGTTCCTCAGTCAAGCCCACTGGATGAACCACTCTCAAGCCTTCAGCTGACAGCAGCACAATCCTTAACCCTAAGTCAAGGGAGGAAGCAAAGGAAGAAGCAACTGTTGGCTCCAGCCCTTCAGTCCACTCCAGTGTCCTCTCCATCCCCTGAGTCTGCTCCAGTTCTCGCCCCTGAGTCCACTCCAGTGTCGACACCAGCCCATGAGTCCTCTTCAGTGTCGGCTCCAGCCCCTGATTCTGCTCCAGTGTCAGCTCCAGCCCCTGAGTCCTCTTCAGTGTCGGCTCAAACTCCTGTGTCCAGCCCAAGGAGGTTCTCTAGTCCCTGAGTCAAGCCCAGGGAGGGCCACAGTTCCTGTGTCAGGCCTTTGGAGGGCCTCAGAAGCCAATGTTCTTCCCAAGAATTTTTTAGGAATCTTTCCTATGAGTCAGGCCGAGTGCCGAGGTCAGGCCTTCTGAACTGTCTGCTCTTCCATGGCATCCTGTGTTCCCTTCTCCGCCATGGGCCCTGAACTGCCTGATCCTTCATGGATCCCAGAATGGGCACCGCTCCTGTGTAGGTCTGTCCTGAGGGGCCTCCAGATTGCCCACCCCCCTTCCCTGTTAGATGTTATGTGGTTTGTGGACGCGCCTTCTGGAAGGGGGGAGTAATGTCAGTCCTGTGTTCCCATGTCTTGTGTTGTTTTCCCCATTACCTAGTTTCTCCCTCGTGTCAATTATGTTCATTTGTTTCAGTTGGTTCCCGTAAAGTTCCTTGATTAGTCCCATAACTGAAGCCTTGTGTCTTTCCATGTCTAGCATCTGGAATTGTTTGTCAACCCCTCTTTCTACGTGTGTGTTCCTGCCTTATCCGTGTGCTCTTATATCTTGATAAATAAGGAGTGTTGAATGTTAATCCCCTTCATCTCCGCGCTCCGTCTCCTCCACAGTAGACACATCGTGACAGTTGTTCACTAAGGATAAATATAAAACAACTCTAATATGGTTGCTATAAAAAATGTTACACAAATATGAGAACTTAATCCTTTAGTTGAAAGACTAAAAACATACATAAATCTGTTATGAATGAAGCAGACCCATTAATAACATCTAGTGAGCACTTAAGCATTCTGAGCTATTGCTGTCTGATATGGGGGTCTCATGGTAAGCTGCTGTGCTGAGCCTCATGATCTGCAGGCTTAGCTCATCTTTGTATAAATAGGCCCCGAGCATCACTGGGATTTGGCAGATGCAGAACACTTTACACCACGAGACACAAACAATCAGCGCTAATGTGTTGCTTAAATGCTTCAGAGCTCATGCACATTTCAGTGAACAAAGAGTGTAGGAGGACAAACTAGGAAGGTTTGGATGAACAACGACCTGAAATCCTGGGCTTTAATATGTCAAACTTATTTCTGCCTCTTAAGACAAGTATAAGATTACAGCCAAACCATATTTAGGTCTAGATTCACAGCAAGACGGACGTAAATAAACTTAGGGGTTATTTTGAACATGTTATAAAATAAGTGGGCAGAGATTTACTGTACTTTCAACAATTACAATCAACAATGTCAACTTTGCAATACATTTATACACTGACTCAGTTATTCAGTTTCTAATAACACATGCTCTAATGGTCAAACCTTTGGAATAATTAAAATTCATTGTTTTTTAAACAAGTCTCTTATGTTCACCAACACTCTGATTTAAAAGTTTTTTTTTTTTTTTTTTTTTTAGCAGCCAACATTTTCAGTGACACGATTTTTCAGAAATAATATTAATATGCTAATCTGGTAATCAATAAACATTTATTATCAATGCTGAAGACCATTTTTCCTGCTTAATATTTCTGTGGTAAATTAAATTCAAATAAATGCTGAGCACAGATATTAACTGGTAATAATTAAGAATGGTTTCTGAAGTATCACGTGACACTGAAGATTGGAGTAATGGCTTCTGAAAATAGAAAACATATCTTAAATTGTAATAATATTTCACAATATTACTGTTTTTATTGCATTTATTACAAAATAACAAAAACAAAAAAATATATATATTTTTAAACTTTTGACCAGTACTCTAGATTACAATAAATACATAACTGAAATAATAACTTCCATCATACTGTACAGTATATCAATTTAATGGATATTAAATTGAATGACTGTGAGCTGACACAGCTGCTTTTTGAGTTGAATAAATGGGCTCGGCATACAGACATGTTTGTGCCACCTGTGGATGTGGCCTTTAAGAATGTGTGATTTCCTACGTCATGCCGCAACTTGCTCTGCGGAATGATGCTAAATCACATCACATCACACATTTTCAGAATTTAAATAAATGTGTTGTGATTCAAAGAATATCAACCAGATGGCGCACGGAACAACATACTGTATCTACAGGCAAGACCAAAATCGCTTATAAACACTTTGGAATTTTTTGTTTTCGACCTATTGTTGAATATGCTTTAATTGTAGATTATCACAGTATGTTGCATTTTAAAAATAGAATTAACATAATTATCAGTGTACAGAAAAATCTATGTGACCAGATTATTATTGTGTGTGTGTATATATATATATATATATATATATATATATATATATATATATATATATATATATATATATATATATATATATAAATATTATTATTGATCAATCTTTAACTGCCATTTGTAACACATTTCAGTATGTATAAATTCAACCTGTTCAGTATTAAAATAAAATACAGTCAACCAAATATAATACATTACACTGCTGAATTTGAATAGTCTGTAAATAATATGTGCCATTTAGCATGACCACCGCCTCACCGTGATGTTATTATTAAACATGAGCCATGTCCTAAAGGTAAAGGGGGAGGTGTTGCTACAATTTATAACAATATTTTCAGTATTTATCAGAGGACGGGCTTCAAGTATAACTCGTTTGAAGTAATGGTGCTTCATATAACATTATCCAGAGAAAGAAGTGTTAATGATAAATCCCCTATACTGTTTGTACTGTCTACTGTATGCAGGCCACTAGGGCATCAAACTGACTTTATTAAAGAATTTGATTTAGAGAAATAGATTTAATACTGTCACATGGAATTGATGTTAATGGTGTTGAAATAGTGCAGCAAAGCGATTTTATCTCAGATCATTATGTAGTCTTGTGCAAACTCTGTTTAGCTTAATCTGTAAATTACACTCCTTGTTACAAGTATGGTATGGTAGAACTATCACTTCTACCACAAAAGACTGCTTTGTAAGTAATCTTCCTGATCTATCTCAATTCGTCAGCACACCAAATAGCTCAGAACACTTTGATCATGTAACAAAAACTATGAGTTATCTCTTTTCTAGCATCTTAGATACAGTTGCTTCTTTATGCTTAAGGAAGATTAAGGAAAACAGTCTGACACAATCGTATAACGAACACACTCACACGCTAAAGAGAGAAGCCCAGAAAATGGAGTGCAGCTGGAGGAAAACAAAACTACAGGTATTTCGTACTGCATGGTGGGAAAGTACCCTATCCTACAGAAAAGCTTTAAAAACTTTTCTTTTAGAATTAAAAAAAAACCATAACCCTAGGTATTTATTCAATAAAGTGGCTAAATTAACAAAAAATAAAGCATCAACAGGTGTTGACATTTGCTAACATCACAGCAGTAATGACTTATGAACTATTTTACTTCCAAGATCAATACTATTTGATATAAAATTGGAACCATGCAGCTGTCAGCAACAGTATCACATCAGATATGGATCCCCTGAGGAACAATTCCACTCATTCTTTACTATAAGAGAGGAGGAATAGTATAAACTTGTTAAATCATCTAAACCAACAACATGTATGTTAGACCCTATTCCATCTAAGCTCCTAAAATAGGTTTTTCCAGAAGTTATAGATCCTCTTCTGACTACCATTAATTAATCCTTGTCTTTAGGATATGTCCCCAAAACCTTCAAACTGGCTGTTAAGTCTCTCATTAAAAAAAAAAGAAAAAGAAAAAAAAAACACACAACTTGACCCCAAAGAACTAGTTAATTACAGACCGATCTCGAATCTCCCTTTTCTGTGAAAGATACTAGAAAAGGTAGTATCCTCACAATTATATTTCTTCTTAGAAAAAAACTGTATCTATGAGAATTTCCAGTTAGGATTTACAATTTATCCTAGTACTGAGACTGCTCTCATTAGAGTTACAAATGACCTGCTCTTATCATCTCATCATGGTTGTATCTCTCTATTAGTGCTACTGGTTCTTAACACTGTGTTTGAAACTATTAACCACATCATTCTTTTGAATAGACTAGAAAACTTTGTTGCCATTATTGGAAGAGCATTAGCATGGTTTAAATCATACCTATCTGACTGTCATAAATTCGTAGCATTGAATGAAGAGGTATCATATCGATCACAAGTGTAGAATGGTGAACCTCAAGGCTCAGTACTAGGGCCATTACTTTTCACACTTTTCATGTAACCCTTGGTAGATATCATCAGGAAACATGGTGTTAGCTTTCACTTTTATGCTGATGAATCTCAGCTCTATATTTCTTTGGTGCCCAGCAAAACATACCAATTTAAAAAACGAATGGAATACATAGTTGATTATGAGGTGGGCTGGCTACAGAATGGCGCATCCGGCAGATTCTATGAAGAAGCGTCCGTTGGGATTGTGGCAACAACATGTGAAGACCCAAGTCTGGACTCCGCTTCATCTTCGGTGAAAGATGATCTGGCAATCCGCAGTCCAAAGTGGATGTGTTTCCTCAGCGACCAGCACGGATCACCTCCAGGCATGACAAAGAGGATATCAACAATACTACAATGAGAATAAAAGGTATGCCTTATTTCTTTGCGTGAACATTTGGACAGCGTTATTTAAATCTTTCCACATAGTGACAGAGATGTGGGGACGTGTTAGAATGAGCCGTTTTGGGGGTGTGAGTCTTATTTTTTATAAAGAATATCTCTTTGGATTTGAGACTTTAGTCTTTGCAACTTTACAAATTTTCTTTATGCACCAAAAACTTGTAACACTCCAAAAAGAAAGAAAACATTTAAATCGTATCACATGACCCCTTTAATAAACAAACTCTAGGTGGTCCAAAATTCAGCAGCTAGAATTCTTACTAGAACTAGGAAGTATGACCATATCAGCCAGATTCTGTCAACACTTGTCAAGGTGTGCCTGCCTATGGTGAGGAAAGAGGAATAAGGAGCGAGGAACGAGGAGAAAGCAGGAGAATCAGGATTAGCAGTCTTTCTTGACATTTAAGGAAAGCTTACGTAGGACGATTAAAACAGCACGCAGGACCCAGGAAACACATGGTTTAAATATGCACGGAAACTAATGAGGGACCACCTCAAAAACAATGAACATGATGACATGAGGGACCGCCATGGCGGAGAAGGTAGACTAGGAGGCCATGGCGGAGCAGGCAGAGTAAAAGCCTTGGTGCAGCAGGGAACTCAGAAGGCCATGGCAGAGCAGGCAGCTTGGGGCACCATGATGGATTGGATAGTTTAGAAGGCCATTTCAGAACAGGGAGCTTGGGGAACCATGATGTAGCAGACAGTTCGGGAGGTTATGGCAGAACAGGGAGATCGCGGACTAAGAAAAAGAAAAACTAAAAACTCACCCACCACAAAAAAAAAAAAAAAAAAAAAAAAAATTCAGTGGCCCTCCCTGGGCTTGACCTGGGGACTAAAGCCCTCCTTGGGCTGGATATGGGGAATTGAGACCTCCTTGGGCTGGATATGGGGAATTGAGCCCTCCTTGGGCTGACTTGAGCACTTTCTGTGCTAGTCTCAAGGACTGGAACCCTCTCTGGGCTAAACTTGGAGACTGGAACCCTCTTTGGAGCAAGCTCTGGGGCTGGAGCCAACACTGGATAAGGCTTGGATAAGGGTAAAGAACAGTCTTTTTCTCCTCATCATCCTCCTGTGGTTAAGGGAGAACAGCGCGGTCAGTGGGCTTGACTTCGGAACCACCAGCAGGCTGGAGAGTGCCGCGGCCAGCAAGCTTGACTAAGGAATGGCCTGAGGGCTTGGGAATGTTGTGGCCGGTGGGCTTGCCTGAGGAACAGCCGGCAGACCGGAGGATCTCTTCCCTCCAGCTTAGTCACATGGTATCTGGGAGGTCCAGATAATTTTAATATTTAGCTCCCAACTCTGGAATAATCTACCAAACATTGTTCGGGAGGCAGACACACTGTCAGTTTAAATCTAGATTAAAGACCCATCTCTTTAACATGGCTTACACACAACACAATAACACATTTCTAATATTCATATCCATTAAAGGATTGTTAGGCTACATAAATTAGGTCAGCCAGAACCGAGAACACTTCCCATAACACCTGATGTACTTGTCACATCGTTAGAAGAATGGCATTTACGCTATTATCTTTCTTATTCCGACGTCACTGTAGCCACCAGATCCAGTCTGTATCCAGATCAGATGGTCACTGCAGTCACTCGGATCCAGTACGTATCCAGCCCAGATGGTGGATCAGCACCTAGAGATGACCTCTACAGTCCTGAATGTTAGCAGAGATAAGAACAACTAACTACATGAGCCCCAGAGACAGATCTCCATTGAAGACCTCGTCTCCTAGATGGCCATCGGAAAAAAACCACAGGAAACAGATGAGTTCTCAGTAACAATCTGACTTTGCTGCAGCATGGAACAACCTGCTGGTTCATCTGGCCAGAGAAATTCCACACAGGTGGTGGTTTGTATCATATTTTTTTATTATAATCTACAAAATTCATTCCAGTCTTCTATTTTATTGGTTAAACAATGTTTAATATCAATACTGGGCCATTTCACTATCACTATCACAACTGGAATGCTGTATTAATGGATAAACATCCTAGAATAGTAGAATCTGTTTTCTAAACAAAAACACTCACTTTCATTGTCATTCAACGTTAGATGTCGTTTATGTTAGCAGTCTGCAAGACTTACAGAATTAACTGCCTTTCTGTTTAATTCAGTCATTTATCCATCACTAAAGTGGCATAAGAAATTAAAATGTTGTAACAAACCTAAAAGCTACCTCATAGCCTCATTAAAAGGGATTGTATAAACAAGCTGCCACTGCACAAACAAGCTTTGTGAGTGAAAGAGGAAATGCAAAGTGCGCCATCAAAACACACAACACAGTTTATAATTAGAATCATTGTGGGGATTTCCCTTCTCCTCCAGTGTGCTGATCAAGCCAAATCCTTTCATTCTGACTCCAGCCATCACTGACCACTGACACTGACAGATGGAGGGACAGTGTGGGTGGATTAACAAGGGTCGATATGGAGAAGAAGGAGGGGTTGCTGCATTAAAGACTGTCCCTTTTTCAAATGCTTTTGTCTGCCCCGACTAACCTGGACCACAAAGGCACATCACTCTTTACACGCAGGACCTCCCGCGACTGTTTCCCAATACAAAATGTCACTTCCTCTCTAGGTGGGCTGCCTGTGGTCATACAAATACTGTGGTATTTATAGGATGACGTGTTTTTTTATTTTTTTTCTGTCGACACAAGAGAATTACATATTTGCTTGGTTTATATCGAGTGCTGCAGGGATGATGTATCTTTGAAGGCCAAAATGCTGAAAACAAGTTTCCGTATCTGTCACCCAAAAGCCAATGGGTTTTTTGAAAGGGTTTTTGATTAAAAATCTGAAATAGGGTCTATAGGGTTTACGCAAACTCAAGATATTTTTTATATAAGTTTTATTCTATGACATAAAATACATCAGTAATGCACCCTTGTGGGTTTTTTAAGGCTTTAATTTGTCTTGAAAGCAGTAGTTGTGTTAGTTGCTGAATCAGAAATTTTAAATGCCATAATTTACTCGTGTAGGTACAAAAAACTAAACACCACTGACTCATTGTTTCATCAGAAAATAACACTTTGTGTTGTTTTGCAATCAAAACTTACCAATACTTATTCAAAGTGCCCACAAAAAAAGACACATCTGACACTGCGCAATCCCTATAAATATAGACATATACACAAAATGAATTACGTTTTTTAAGTGTTCACTTAACATAATCTGTTATGTCTTAAGTGAACGTTTGGGAAACTGTTGGGGAAAACATCTGACATGTAAAATTAAGCCTATATTAGATCCTTGCATTAGAATAAATCGTAAAATTGGCTGACTATCTCATTAATAATAATTTAACTAACGATAAAAGAAAAGAGTGAATCACTTACTTCTCTTGATTGAATTGCTTTTGTAGTTTTAATAATCAATTTATTTGTAATGAACACACTAAATGTGTAGCTCAGTCAAATTCCATCCGATTACGTCAGATCATACAGTGTTCTGAAGGTCTTTAATGGAGAATGTAATGTATGAATTAAAAATAAAAGAAAAGAAAAATAACTTATTTTTGCAGTTTTGCTCATCGTGACTCATTTTGCCAGAACCAATCAAATATAGGCCTATTTATATATTATCATTGTATTAATAAACATCTTTAGAATTTTAATCAAATCAATATAATAATTTTGAATAATAGCTTTTATTATACAACATGCAAGTACAGTATATACATGATGACAGCATTTTCATTTTGGGTGAACTGTGAGGATTATAAAATACTTTCTCTTCACTAGCTAAACTTGAGTTTGTTTGAGAAATCTGGTTAAAATAATTTTTTGCCAATTCACCTTTTTGTTTTGCATGTCCAATGATATCTTGAAAGTTAAAAGAGGAAAAGCCCCAAAAATGTCTTTGGTGGCTCCGTGCAGAACCTTATCATTCCTACAGCTCCAGAAATAAGACATGCACCTTTAAAGAGCAGACTATAATTTCTAGCTTCAGAGGAACGTGTGTGCAATGTCATAACATCAGTAGCTCAGTTGACTGGGATTTGATAGCAGATCTTAATGCAGGCAGTCACTCCAGGAAGGAGATATCACTTACCAAGAAGACAGAACCACAGCAGGTGAAGAGGACGACCAAACGGTTGTCAGTGTCCCACTTCACAGCTTTTTAAGGATTGCCAGCATTTTGACAGCCACATAAATGCACGCAGAAACAGGCAGCAATTCTGTGTTCATAGGTGGACTGTCTTAAATAAAAACAATATGGGGTGAGGGGGTCTATATACAAAGAACGAGTTTGTATATAGAACGTTTTTTTTACACAGTGCCTTCAAAAAGTATTTAGACACTTCAAAAATGTAATGGTATCAGATGCAAAATACCAAAACAAATGCCATTTACAAATAAATGCCATTTTCTGAGCCACTGCTGCTGTTACATACAACTGACTACGGTGAAGGGGATTTTATTGCATTAAATATAAACACATTTTACTATCTGATAACTAGAAATATTCTATATGCTTTGTCTATGAACAGAATTACCTCATATACAACCTAACAAGCATATTTTGGTCCAGAAAAGCTGGGCTTGTGCTACTTTATCTTACTTTTAAAAAAAACTCCAGTTGTTTTGATATGTTATATAACTCAGTGGCATTCATACATCTTAAAAGATGATTTTAGTGTCCAAATATTTTATGAGGCCACTCTAGTTATAACTCTAGTTGACAGGAAGCTTATTAATCTATTCCACACACACATAAACCCTACACTTATAAACGCACCTCTCTGCCATTAATACAGCATTAACATCACTTGAAACTTTATTGCTGTTCGTTCGGTCCAAAACATGTTTTGCTGATTGCCTCCAATTTCATCCATCTTTAGGCTTCTCCAAGTGTCTCTCTTTCTCACTCTGCCTTGGGCCTTCCCCCACTCTATTTTGGGTGAGTGCACCTGTCATTCTCACATTCCCCTCCACTGCTGACTGGCAAATAGTTCAGAGGCTCTTTCAGGGCAGAATAATCTCTGATCCCACAGCCACACACAAAACCATGCATTTACTGCAATATCCCACGTACAACTATTTCAACCACTGAAACCTGTCACACAAAAGAAGTATTAGAAAAAACACTAATTTTATCCAACAAATATATTGAATCAGACATTCAATCCTACAGATGTCATAATTACACTTCAAGAATAGATTTTAAAACTAGTCTAATGACACAATCAGTCTGAAATGGTCAAATAGAAAGTGCATTGTTGTATCAGAATATATTTGCTCAGCAAGTGGAACAACTTGAGATTTTCTAAGATTACGACAGAAAACAGTCTACATTTACAGTGGAACATATGATAAAACTATTTAAAAAAAAAAATCATCTTCTGATTTGATCAAAAACAGACTAATGGCACAGTGATGAAAACGTTTGGTGGATTAAGCAAAAAAATGTTTACCCCTTATTCTGTAAGCGTGATACTAAGCGTGATACTTGGTCTCAGGGGTCTACATGAGAGCCACTTATAAAGGTTCTCATCACTGACGCAGTTTCATCAACATCTAGAGCTCTTAAACATGAAAAATCTGCAGTTTTGTGAGTCATAACCATGACTTCACCAACTGAATTTCAAACTGTTTGACTCATAGAAGCTCTAAAGTGTGCTCATGGGTCATTGTTTAGATGAATATAACATAAGCCTATTAATCTTGAATATTTGTTTATCCAACAAGCAAAGACTGGTTCCCAGCAGTCTTCAAAATATCATGTGCTCCAAGAAGAATGTAAGTCCTACATGAGTAAGTGCATTTTTAGTTCTGTTATATTACTATGGACCAAAACAAAGACATGAGAATTAAATCTTATTTATTAAATCGCATATATAATATGCTCATTGAAAAGTGAGCGGACAAGACTAATGTTTATTTATGTGCTGATATAATGTAGATATTTGAGTCACTCCACTGCTCATGTCATATTATGTTTATTGATTTCTGAACCCTTCACCTACTGTTTTTATGAGCACTCCATGAGAACTCCATTTTTTATTAACCAATATATCACACGGATATAATACGTATATAATATATATATATATATATATATATATATATATATATATATATATATATATATATATATATATATAATTTCTGGAGAGCCCAAATTGTTTTTTTCCATGGCATCACTGTGAAAATCCCCTTTTTGAACTTAAGAGTGAGCATAACATAGTTATGAAAGTAATGAGCACTTCCTGTTACAAATCAAAATCATGAAATTATGACTCACTAATGACTTAAACAATAATTATGTAATATTAATGAGCAGATATAACGTTCTACAATGATACATTTTGAGTATGCCAAGATCATCATTTACATTCAAGCATTTAACAGATCCTGCTATATCCAAAGAAACGTACAAATAAGGAACATGAGAAAAGTTACAGTATAAAGCAGGCACATCTGCATTATAATCTGAGCCATGACATGAGTAATCTTCCTTCACACATTACAGTACAGTCATGGACTCAGGGGCCAGTTAAAGTTTCTAGCTGACGTAAATAATTCTTCTCTTTAAAGGCATTGGAGCAGCAGAAGGAACACCTGTTTATTGTGTACGATGTGCTCAAGACAGCACACATGAACGCTGGCTGTCAGTGAACAGATGGTCTGTTAGGGCTGAGGTGTAGATTTGATCATCTGTGGGCTAAACAAAACATAAGCCTAAGGAAGACTCCTGCTTTACACATTCAAGAGCTGAGGAATCTTCTGAAGAGATCCTGGTCTAATCCTCCATCAAACACACACACACACACACACCTCACACCTCTCTTCACCGCCCATTTCTGAGGCAGATCATCACAGATTTGTGTGTTTAGGGAGAAAATTTGCAACACTTTTGAGTAACACAGCAGAAAACCCCTATATATCCATATGAATAAGAATTTGAGATGCTTAAATGCTCAACACACCACAGCAGCCTCTAAACCAGTCTTTAGTGAGAAGAACAGTTTTAAAATCTAAACTTTTTTTTCCAATATATTTTTAAAAACAAAGGATCCATGAGAGGGATTGAGAGGGGTTCCCCAAAGAACGTTTCAGTAATCATTTCCTAAAATAACCTTGTTTTCTTTCTTAATGTGAGGAACATTTTAATGGTTTCCCTTTTTTTATATTATAAAGAACCTTTCATAATCCCACAATATAACCTTTATTTTCAAGAGTGTGAAAAAAAAACTTCTTTTGAAGAGTGTAAAATTGATTACAGAAGTGATGAATTGCTTTTATGCTTCATGTGCAACACACACACACAATTCAGGCAAAGATGAAGTAGGACACATACTCTCTTGCTCTCCCTCCTGAGTTTCAGGAGCTTATAGTGGTGAAACTATAAAAGGAAACTGCTGTTATAGCCTGGAACCCGAATACCCCCTCAAATGCACTCCAACACCACTGATGCTATTCTCTCTCTATTTTCAACACCCTTAAGGAGCACAGTAAAATCTGGAGAAAGCTATCCGTTAGCATTTGTCTTCATCTCAACGGCAGTTGCTTGGCTGGCGCAGGACCCCCTTTGAAATATGCCGTCTTTGGCCCTGGGCACTTGTTTGAGTCAATCACCTGAGCTGTAAATGCCATGTGATTCTGGAACTGCATGAAAATGCTGCCATGAAATCGTTGATTGGGTGATGTCTCTATTAGAGCAATAGGGGTGTCACACTACTTTTATATCACAGCTCTTAGCATGAAAGAGAGGCATGGCATGACAAAAGGAAAAAGAAACTTTCGGTGAAAGGATTCCCCCATGGACCCACACTGTTGAGCCCTTCAGAAAACTGTTGTCTCTCGAGTGACCCACACATGCTGAGTCACTGTATGGATTACAGGAATCACACACTCTCCACACAGCACATAATACTGCAACATTAGCTCTGAAATACATAGAAAGAAAATCTCACATTACCTGCACCTGTTATGATGTTATTGTCATACATGCAGATAAAGAAAATCAAACATATTTCAGTAAGAAAGCCCAAAAAAAGATTGGATGCCCTGTTGGTAACCCATTTAACTCTTGTATCCTGAACTTTTCAAGGGATTTAGGATATCGTTACTATATTTATTGATTGCGTTGTGAAAAGTCCAGAGCCAGACTTTAATGGAAGTCTGCTTAAACAAACCCTAAATAGCAACGGTTATTTATTGCTATGCCTAGCTTATAATTACATTTTCCAAATGGAAAAAGAAGATTCGGTAACACTTTGGTTTAGGGAACAATTCTCAATCACTATAGTTGCTTATTAGCATCAATATTACTAACATATTATTGGCTGTTTATTATTATTTATAAAGCACATGGTATGCCTGACCATATTTTAGATTCCTTAATCTTGCCCAATACCTAAACTTAACAACTAGACCTACACAACTAATAATAAGCAGTAATTAGGAGTTTATTGAGACAAAAATCTTGAATAGTTAGTAATAGTTTAATAGTTAGTTAACCCTCTGAGAGAAAATTGGACCTTAAAATAAAGAGTGACTGAAGATTCTTTCAGAGGAAAATGACTCTATTGAGACAATTATTATTTATATTCTAGTATGTATTAATCAGATGAATTGTTTTCATTTTCATTTGAGTTTTTTTTTATATGTTTTTTAGCTTGGTTCATGTTTTGTTTTAGTACTTGAACTTAATCGTATTTCTTTTTTTTTTGTATTTTGTATTATTTTCATTAAAGTTTTTAAGTTTACGTCAAATCTAATCTTTATATTTAAATGTGTTTTAGCTTTATTTCAATCAACAAAAATAATTTCTAATAGTTCTAGTTAAAGGTTTAAGCGAAAATATTCAATTTGACTTGAAATAACATGCACTGTTCACAATAAGTATAGTGAAATAGGGTCCGCAAATTCACGTTGACAGAATATGTTCTCTCATATCTGATTTGGGTAAAAAACTATTTTGAAGTGTACTACATATACAGTACTCCTCTCTCCCGTCCACTCATCCCTCACCTCTTCAGTCCTCACAGTGATATAAAACACAGAAAGTGAAAGTGGGAGTTTTGAGAGGACGAGGTGGGTCACCTCTACCACAAACACACACACACACACACACACACACACACACACACACACACGCACAAAGAATTCATGCTTCACGACAGATGACACTAAACTTCAACCATAAAACAACCGAAAATAATAATTTATTTAATGAAAAGAGCTAAATGTCCAGACATAATGTGTTAGAACTTTAAAATCTTGTGATAGCTTTAAAGACTCATTTCCGCAAGACTCCTTCCTTTGCAACATCAATACACAAATCTCTGTTGACGCATGTGTGGGCACAGAACAGCTGTAAGACTTTGTTTTGATGTCTCGTGAAGATTATAAAAAGTTGACCTTTGATCATAATGGGATTCTCTGCAGCATTGTCATCCACATAACACTCTTATTAGCATTCCCAAAAGAGGCATGAGGGTGTATTATGAGATATCAGCTGATCCCTCTGGACAAATGGATTGACGGTCTTCCAGACAGACGTCTCTAAAGTCAATGAAATGTTGCATCCATTGCATCCATTTATAAAACTGATAACCATAGATATGCATAGGTAGATTTGACCGCTCCATACACGTCTAAATATCTACCATCTCGGAACAGACAATCTGTCGTCACTCAATAAAAATCTATGAGTTTCAAGATGCCGCAACATTGCAGAGCCACTGGATGTAAAAAAACAGGTGAAATTTTGAATTCCTGAAGAAATTCGATACACTTTCACAGGTTGTTGTTTTATATGAACTGAATCAATATTACAAGTGAAGGTTTTTTTAACAATTTTACCTTTTAAAATGCAGTGTTAGCTAATGGCTTTGCCTTGTATTGAGTTAGTTTAACAAAATCATCTGCTGAAGTCTGTTGAAAACATAGATATTAATACACGCATAAAACTACGGTTGCAGACATAAAGGCAACTTGTTCTTGGACCTACTTTGACCAATCAAATATGGCTTACATAAATAACTATTTATTGAACACTGGTACCTTTCACTTTCATTATATTACTGTTGCTGCCATTTTAAGAGCAATGAAATAAAATGGGTCTGTGCGTACAGTGACTTTACTTCGGTCAAGGGGATTTAGGATGTTATAGGACTTCTATAAGACATTTGATAAAGTATGATTCTGAACCTGTTCATATATTGTGCTTTTTGGAATTAGTGCCAAAAATGGGACCAATTTATTTTCTAACAAAATGTCAAGGCCTGTGGTTTAAGTTGGAAGAGTAAAAAAATGTCAATCCATATTTTCAATTACATTTTCTATTTCATTAATATTTACTTTTAAGTTTTCATAAATCCTTCTTGGAAATTGGCTGAGGCCCCCTAGTGGGCCCAAGCCCCATGTCTATTTTTGTTTATTAAAAAAAAAAAATCATATTTTTTTACTTAGCGGTTAAAAACTTTGACAATCTCAGCTCCAAATCATCCACTTGATCCTTCTTCTTCACAATCTTTCAATCTCCTAGTGCCACAATTGCTGTAGAATTCCAATCCTGCATGTTGTTTCTTTTATTTTCTTCTCATTTGTACTTTTCCCTCAAACCTCTGGTTTTGTCTGTACTGTATGTCTGGCCCTATAGAGTGTCTAAGCAGTTCGCTGCTCGCTTACGCTCTACTTCAGTTTGAGAGATGTGGGGGCAGAGGCCAGCTGTCCCCCCTCAAGGAGCTGGCCCGCTTGTTGCGTCTTTCACTCCTGTTCTGAAAGTCTCTCCTTTCCTGAGGTAAAAATAGCTAATGATGCATACAGATGCACCAGCCGCTGTCTATCCACACTCACTCACGTACCATCCATCAAATGACAGAATCTTCTAGAAGAATAAGTGGAAAAAAATGCAGCATACATCATGAGCTCACAGTCAGCAACAATAAAAACAGGATATGTCCCTGATAGAGACGTCTAGGCGATAGGCAGCCTATCAACTCCTTGGGCAGGCCAAAAGACGTGGACCACCATACAAAATGGTCAACTAAAGACAGGGTGAGAACCAGGCTTGCAAAAATGTCCATCAAAAATTGTACAAAAAAACCCATCACGGTAACAATTCAACAAACCAGCCCAATGAATGAGACCAAAAATGTGTATGGGGAAGTTCACAAAATATCTGTTACAGTGCAATCACATTTACCATTATTTAATTTCGGATTCCCTGGCGAAATCCAGCCATTTAGATAGAAATCTACAAAGATCGGAGACTCCTTTGGAGATTTCCCTGCACAGATTTTCCAAAGGGTTCAAGATGTTCACGCGAATTTGGAAAACATCTTTGTTTGAAAGTATTTTCACACAGTACATCACTCCAAAATTGCTAATTTTTGCATTTTTGCATGCAAAATTTCACTAATGATATCATGGTTTAAGCGCCTTATTGAGCATGCATTCTTAAAAACAAACTAACAAACAGATCACCAATCACATGCAGGGACATTTCTAACACTTTAACTACATTAATGATGTCACCAAATGTTCAGGATTGATGGGGACCACATAAAAAAAAAGTTTACGAATCTTGCATTTTACTACTTAACCACTAGCTTAAATATTGAAAGGGAAACATGAGCGCCCCCTCTGTGTCTATGCTGGCCCTGTATACTCAAACATATCCATCATGCACAGGCAATAACTAGCTAAAACTCTTACGTTGAGATATAACTTTGGGACTCCCCCAAAAAAGCATTATTAAAAGAATTATTATGAAATCAAAATAGGTCAAGAAGGCATTACTTACCGTCCGTAGGAACTGTATCTCTTCATCTCCCCCTTCTCCCTCTGCCATCCTTCTCCGAGGGTTATTTGCAGCTCCTCAGGAGAAATCAGAAAATCCTTCCGTTTTCTCTTCAGTGTGTTTCAGTGTCTTCTCTCTCTCTCTCTCTCTCTCTCTTTCAGTGTGTGTGTGTGGGTGTGCTGGAGGACAGCATGAGTCCTGAAGCTCTCACGGTGGAGTGAGAGAGAGTGACAGAAGATTCAGAGCTGCTCCTCTCTCTTTCTCTCTCTCTCTCTTTCTCTCTCCCCCTCAGCTTCCTTGCTCTCAGATCTCGTGGATGGTGCTCTACCTTCTTACACATTCACACCGCAACCATATTTGCACAAGAGGGCCACCCCCTTTGCCTAAAACTGATCCTCCCACAGGTCTAGTGAGCTATAAATGGCAAATGTGCTTGTGTGTGATGATGTCTGGAAAAGACACTAAGACACACACGCGCATACTCAGCCATACGAGAAGCCTGAATTACATCAGAATGAATCAGACAATGACATCCGTTTAGTTTGCTGAACTTGTGATATGTTTCGACATTATTTGTGCAAAACAGACAGTAATCTGCTTGAGGACAAATGGAGTCCTATTGTGAGCTGAACACAGCCGGATATATTGGGTACATATGTGTGCTCAGCACGCTCTGTGACTGAAACAGAATACAATCAGCGAATTAACAGCTAAACCGAATGGAATTTATTTCAGTCACTACATTTGAATATGAATGTACTGTTAATATATATATATATATATATATATATATATATATATATATATATATATATATATATATATATATATATATATATATATGTTTTGAATATATTTTAATAAATATAAATATAATATACATTTTATACAATTACATAACATGTATATAAATACTATGTAATTATATAATATTTATTAATGATAATATAAAATTAATGAAATTGTGAAGAAAAAAAATAATTGGGAAAGATTAGGATACAAATGATTAGAACACAATAATTTGGATGAGGCCGTATGATTCCTTTTTATTATAATGCTGAAGCATTACATTTACTTGCTTAACCTTCCTTTGGAAATAAAAGAGTGGTATAAATTATGAAACTACGTTAAATTATAAAATATACTGTATAAACATCACATTTAAATGATGTGAGTCTGGAACAGGAATGTAAGTGATAAAAGAAAAATCAACACAAGGGAACTGAGCCAGCAGGCCAATTAAACAATCAATTAGATAGATAGATAGATAGATAGATAGATAGATAGATAGATAGATAGATAGATAGATAGATAGATAGATAGATAGATAGATAGATAGATAGATAGATAGATAGATAGATGTGTAGCAGAAATACAGATGGATAAGACAGCCAAGGTATGTATATTTTCAATCATATATTGTCCTGTTCTGCATCCATAGACACACACAGAAACCACTAGTCGGCTAGACAGTCTGACAGCTGCATAAGCAACACACCCCTAAAATTACTCTAGGAAAATACAGTCAATGTGCTGCACCCAACCACACACACTCTCTCTCTCTCTCTCTCTCTCTCTCACACACACACACGCACACACACACACACAATCACACACACACACACACACACGCAAACAGGCCACACACACATACAAAAATGACAGCTGGCATCACTCCTCACCTCCAAAATCTCCATCCAAGTGTCATCTCTGAGCGTGTCCCTCCTCTCTCCTAAGTCCACCTGCAACTACCTCTGAGTATGGAGTAAGAAGGATGCTGATGGATTTCGGGGGGTCTTCTTGGCACTTCAGAGAGCATGCTCAGACAGCACGTAATGAAGACCGGGAAGCCGAGTGCATTCGCTCAGGTTTGCTGCGTGCTGCCCTGTAGTCGAGTGAAGCGACCGCTAGATGGCGTCGTAGCATCTCACAAACTCTCACACATTCTCACAAACTCACTCCGGAAATAACAATGAAGCTAGACCTACAGTTATTTGCAGCATCATAGGCCTATTTAAATGTGAGATAACTAGGTTACTATGGTGAATAACACTAATTTAGACTACCATTTAATAAACCGCTGCCTGATGTATTCATATTCTGTAGTCGAATTGCCAGCTTCACAACGTGTTTTTAAATGAAAAGCGGAGACTGGTCACCATTTATTTGAAGTGTTTCACCGTTTTAATCACCTTGTAGCTGTTTGGTTTTCTCCTCACCTGAACAGTACTGCCCTAAATCAATTTTAAATTAATAGGCCTACAAGTGTGTGGAAGAATTAGTTGTGTTAGTGTATTATATTTAAAAGGGCACATAATATACATTGTGAGAGCTCTTTAAAACTGTGAATAAGTCGTATAAATATTTACAAGAACGTTTGCCACATTACCACAGATTTGACCAGCAATAGCCACAGTCATGGGTGTCGCTAATGGGGGAGAATGGGTGACAGAGTGCATAGTGCCCAGAGGGAGGTTTGTGGGACCTCCTCGATTGCAAAATGAATGTGATTTTGTGATCGCGAACTCCCCACTCAGTGATTTTGAAGGAGCCCCATAGAAAATTCAGTGCACAGGGCCTAGAATGATTGCCCTGACCATAGTAACAATGGTATTTTGGTGCAAACGGTGGCTAGCATATGGGAATTTTGTGTTCTGAATGACTTAACAGATGAAGCAATTAACAGCCTGTTCAGGCTTGATACAACCAGTTTCTGTTTAAAGTCATTGAGTAACCTGAAGGGACATTTCACTTTAATTTCTTTTGATACCGTAGTAATTTTAAGCACTAAAAAACTGAAGGCAGATGATGGGTGCCTATGTGGTTTCTTCAGTTATGCAATCACAATTGCAGAATTTGCAGCAAGAAATTTACTGAAGATACTGGTCGAGCAAGAAAAAATACATATATTTACAGGAGAACACAAGTTTAGCTTCACCTGTTACTGAAAAAAAAACACATATTCTCTCAGAAATAACTATGGACTGTAAGTTCTTCTTACTATGTGAAAGTTTTAGATTAGCTTAACCATTTTGAGGAAGTAAACAAAGGTGGAGTGATGAGCAAGGGCACTTTTGCAAGTTCATTTGTGGTGAAAAAAAAAGGTCAGAAAAAAACATAACAGCAACTGCAACAACCCCAGACATATCTGTGTCCTCTTTATTACAGAACAGGCGGCCCGCGTTTCACAGAATTGATATTCTAGGGTGTCATTCTGAAAGATGGCAGATGATTCATTCACACCCATCCTTCAACTGACAGAAGCCCCCCTCGTCTGGCTTGTATGAGAATCCCACCTCTGTGTGAAAACACACTCACACACACACACAAACGCACACGGGCACAGGTTCCCACAGAGTTTAAATGCAGACACACGCACGAACACACATCCAGCAGTCTTTCCTATCATCTCCCCTCTCCTCCATCCTCAACAAGGCATCCTTTCAGTGTCCCGCTCCAGCTGCACGTGGAGGGATTCAACCATGGAGACACTACCTTACTGTTAAAGAGAAAAAAAGAAGGGATGAAGGCTATGAAAAATGGACCCAAGGCTAACAAAGAAACAGATACAGCAGGTACAGACACGCAGCTATTACCTATGACAACTTGTATGCAGAAATTCGTGGAAAACACAGCCGAAAGGCTCAGTCATTCATCCCTAGCCTAAAGGCAAGGAACTGGTTCAGACTAAAACAAAGCTGAAATGTGTGTAAAAACACACAAGTGGGAAGCTAATGATAACAAATTTGGTCTTTTGGGACTGATTTCACATTGCGATGTTTGTTTGGACACTTGTCAGTTTTCAATCGGCCTCTCAATGATTTCTACTTCGTATTACTTACTCTCACACTCTTTCAGAAGAGCTCAATCCCTCCCTCTCTTCTCTCTCACTCACTTTTTCCCCTCCCTCTGTCACACAAGCACACAGATGACAGTTCCCCTATCTGTCAGAGCCAGTGCCTGTATTTCAAATAGGGACTTGTTTGTATTGAATGCAGTTAGCTGTTTGTTGTGATCTCTCGCTGATTTTGACACCATTTTGACCCCAGAGTTCTCATTTTTTCTTTATTTTTAATGCGATAGTCGAATAGGGGTGCTTTTATTGATTGTTTTGGTTAACTCTGTGCCCTGTGGTTCACGTTCTCTGGTAATATTCAGAGAAAAAGAAAACAGGGGGTGTGTGAGAGTTAGTGAGTGAGTGAGTGAAAGAGAGAGAGAGAGAGAGAGAGAGAGAGAGAGAGACAGAAAGCTCTGAGCCACAGCAGCTGGTTTTCAGGTTTGAAGTTTTCACAGCCGTGACTGAAGAGCCACTGTTACGTCCTAGCCTGTAAGAGGTCACTTAGTACCTCTGGCTGGAGGAAAGAGACTGCAAGACTTGACCCGATGGGACAAGCAAAGGTTTAAGCAGCCCGGGGGACACCAAAAGGACACCGGTAGACACCATGAATCGCAAGGAGTCAAAGAGGTACATACTTTTGACTGTCTTTTCAATTTAGTCTGTGCTTTGACAGGACTCCGTGCTCTTTAGAAATGATTTGATGTCACCTCAACACAACAGTCTGCTTTAGCTCTTCGTGTCACTGGGTTTAATGCACATTTGAGGTTTGATAAGTCTGTCTGCGCCTCACTTTGCAGCGCACTGCAAAGTGATCACTGTGGTTATCTGACAAAGCTGTGGTTTCTCCTTATGTTCTTCAGAACTTTGTGTTTAGGTTTCGGTTCTCTGCGAGAGAGACTGGCTAGTCACTCTCAAAACGGTTCAAACTGCACATTCATCATCCAGAATCTCCCGTTGAGGCTCAGACTAGGTTTGCATTTGCAGGATTGTGTAGATTCACATGTGTATGCTGCGAAGTAGCAGTGGTGCTTGTCTCTGATCTTTAAGAGGGGATTTCGCACCAGGGAGATGAATTGTTTTTGACCTAGTTATTCTCCTGTGACCTGTTGTGGATAGAGGTATGTTCGCCGTTGTGTTTACAGTACATAAGTGGCATTAGCTGGAACATAATGGATGGTGTTGTGAAGAAACATTGCTAGTGTCAAGTCATTTCAAATTTAATCAGCGAGTTAGCCAACGCTACATATGGAGTCAGATTTTAATATAAGTGATAATACATATGATAGGCTACATAGAAACTCTGCCTGTCCATAATTACTGGTATGACGAGATAAATGACATGAAGCTACATGAGAACGG
Source organism: Carassius auratus (assembly GCF_003368295.1). Taxonomy (NCBI): domain Eukaryota; kingdom Metazoa; phylum Chordata; class Actinopteri; order Cypriniformes; family Cyprinidae; genus Carassius; species Carassius auratus. Next base: position 11,421,029 of record NC_039260.1, read on the forward strand.
TAGAATCGATAGCTCTGACCAGGAGATTTTGGGGGCGTCTGTTTTGTGCATGTTATCTCAGAGGTCTTATCTGATTGCTTGGAAATGACAAAGTTAGCAGCGACTACAGCGATGCTATCAGCGTATTACAGTCTTGTTACAGCAAGTTTTTGCAAGCATGTAATATTTGATATTTACTGTTTAATATTTATTCCGAATTTAAATATAATGAATATTAAACGGATGATATATATTATAATATACACCCATATATGGGTGTGTGTGTGTAGCCTATACATAAACGAATGAAAGTATTGTTACTATATATTAAACACATTTACTGTAAAGTACACATTTATAATAATTTATAATACATTTGTTTAAAATATGCTTTATATATTAAAATTATATATAAATATGTGTCTATATAATTGTATATTATACATTATAATACACTTATTTAATATATATATAATATATGTAGTGTTATATATAAGATTAGTGTTATAATATACAGTATATAGATTAAAATACAGTTTAGAACAAATGTATTTAAATTCATTTTAAATGTATTTCAAATTCATACCTATGAATAGCAGTATTTGTCAAATATACATATTTTGTTGTCATGTCTGACATCTATAGGTACATGGAGCAGAGATGGAGCGGGTGCAGATAGACTAATGAAGGAAGAGATAGAGCAATGGTGGACGACAAACAAGGCCTTCAAAGGGCTCTGGCATCAATTAGTCAATTAACGAGAGAAAGGGAGGAATTTGCATGTTCCCTGACTGTGTGTGTGTGTGTGTGTGTGTGTGTGTGTGTGTGTGTGTGTTTTAGTGCAGAGAGAAAAAAGAAAAAGAGGGAGATGAGGAGAAAGCGGGAGGCATGAGGGAGAGGGTTGGGGTAATGGAGCTGGAGATGTATCCAGGAACTGGGAGTAAAACACTGGCTACTGTGGCAGGGAAGGGGTAGGGGCATGTTGGGGGGGATTTCCAAAGAGAAAGGAGAAGTTGTTTTCTAAATGACATGAATAGAGCAAAGGCTGCAGGAGGAGAGGAAGAGAAAGTGAGCGAGTAGGTGCTATGCATGGCTGAAATGCTCATACACTGTATGACTGCAAATGTTTCACTGGATTATGATACTCAATGCCAGGGTGCCATGTGCGGATGCAAATAAACCACAATGCTGCTCAAAAAAATCTTAAATTCATTGCGCTAAAAACAGCACACGTAGCTTTTTATAAACATAGATTTATTGTAAAAAGAGTCAAGGTTATATATACTACTGTATATTAGATCATTAGATCAAAAGATGCTTAATTATTTATTTTCGACCAAAATCCAAACTACGAAAGCATGTGTTCACATTTGTTTTGCCAATTTGTTTCAATGTCTACCAGTGTGGGAGCGATAAAGTTTCCCATGCCGAATTCGCCCATATCTAAGCTGGTCATTAAAATTCGCTATGTTGACCAACAGAACGTTGCTTAGTTTGAAAGTGACCTTTTTGTTCCGCTACATTTCTCTGAAATATCACTAATGTGACCGCACCTTCAAAGTTAAAATTAAAACCCGCAACGTACGAATGTTAAAAAAAATTTATAAAAAAGATAACCATACTTAAGTCACAATTGTGTGATATGAAACCACAACACTAAAGACTGCAATACACTACTTGACGTCAAAAACACTGAAGAGGTTTAAAAATATTAGGCATCACACACTTGTTGACTGTAAATTGTTACAGAGGAAAAACTGTCCGATGGAGGATCACACACTAACAGACCAAGTTGTTCCGAAAACAATAAACTCACGCAGAGAAACACGTGCCTTGTTGCTAGGAGAAACGTGACCAATGAAAACGTGTTTTCAAAAATAGTCTTTTCCCATTATGCAATGTTTTATGAAATCAGCAGACTGGCTCTTTAAAGAGTCTTATACTCCACCCTGTCATATCTTAATGATATAAACTTGAAACTTTGAAATATAAAGGTTTTTTTTAAAAACAGGCTATAGGAACAAGTTTGGTTTTTGACTTCAATTTTCAAAAAGAATTGCAGTATCTTTATAATATCATTATTGTATCGTGAGCCAAATATCGAAATCACCAGATCCTAGCTGGTTCAACGCTGCATTTAAATTTGCATAGACTTGTTTACAAATTCATTTACATTAACCAAGAGCATTTTCCCTCATTTGTTTATGAGTCTGTATCCATGTGTATGTGTGCTTTTATCAGCCCTGAGAGAGCTGCAGAGTGTGTATTGTCATCAGCTGTAGAGCAGGTTGATGCAAATAAGCGCGTGCGAGAGAGAGGTGAAAATATGATGGGGAATTTGCATATTGAAGTCATGTTTAATATTCAGCCTGACAGAAATAGAAAGAACCGAAGAGAAGGAAATATGAGATGTATTTTATGGAGGCCGTGTAAAAAATGTCTCCCTGGTCTACAAACTTCAACTGAAGTGAATTCACGCTCTTGTCTGGAGTGTGTATTCGAGTGGGCCTGATCTCAGTGGTTAGGATTTGGTTTGCTTAATGAGGTGAGAAGGTAAACGTCAGTGTGCCTGTGCGTGGAGAGAATTGAAAACAAGTGTGCTGAACTGGACACTGTTGTAGGAGGAAGGGAGAGAGAGCGGTTAGGAGGGGTTTGGACGTTCTAAGAACTCATCGCTACTTCTCTGCAGTCACGGCCAGCTTCCTGTTCATGTCACTGTCGTCACAGACCACAGTGATTCTTGCTGATGCTGTCACAGACGCAACTCGATGTCCAAGTCAGAAAAACACCTTTAAATTTGACATTAAGCTTCATGCACCTAAACTACACAGCAGCTGTGACTTTTACAGACTGTTAACCTGATGTACAATGTTGTTGTTCTCTTTGTGTGACTGAAAAGATACACCGCAAAGCAGAGAGACAGAGTTGCTTATCTACACTTTATAACTGTCTCTCTTCCTGTGACATTGATGGCCTGAATACTGACACCTACTGTATATAGTGGCAGATATCAAAACACAATCCTACATATAAACTTCAACATACCTGATCTACCGATAGGGCTTGCAGTGGCACATGTACACAGGCCTGTGCTGGAGACTTCAAGGGGAACCCGTCGCTCTCAGGTATAATGTCAAAGGCTTCAGGGATGTTAGAGAATATCATAAATGATATTTCCTTTCAAATATGAATGTACCTACAGGTTTTAATCTGAACAACTGACTTCGCAAAGAACTGCCCTCCTTAGTTACTGTTGTTATGTCTGACTTGTTAGCATGAAATAAACATGCATGAACATTGGAAGCTGTTTTATTTCTGTAACCGTGGAAAGACATCAAAACATTTTTTCAAGTTCAAGTCCACCAACGGTAATCTACTCTCCTGTCTGATTTGTTTGTTGGGCAAAAATGGCAGATTCTGCGTTATGATGGGTCAGATCGCCTGTCAATCAAACTTCCTGTGCTGAAACTCACAGCAAAAGTACTAAGTTGGTTGCTGGGGTTTTGCTATTCGGTCACTTTTAAGGTCTTCTGAGGGGGCTTTAGCATGGTGCCATTCTGCTTAGCTTAGTTAAATTGGTTAAAGTGTGTGGTTAGGACATTTCTAAGGCAATTCTAAATGGTTGTTAAGACATTTCTAAGTAGTTTTTGGGGTGTTATGACAGTTTACTAAGGTGTTTCTAAGACTACATTACAGAGTACATTAGTAACCACTTAGAAACACCATAGAAACCACTCAGAATACATTAGTAACCACTTAGAAACTCCCTAATGAACTGTCAGACCACACTAACAACCAGGGGGTTTCTAAGTAGTTGCTATAGGGTGTTCTAGCTGATTGCTATAGGGTATTTATAATTGATTCCTAAGATTTTCTGAATGGTTGCTAGGACATTTCAAATGGGTCGCTTAAGCATTCTGTGCAGTTACTATGGCATATCTAAGTAGTCATTAGTGTGTTTTGGCAGTTTACTGAGATGTTGGGATGTTTTGGCTGGATGCTCAGGCATTTCTAAGTATAATAGTATCTGTTTTAGCTGGTTGTTAGGGCATTTCAGATGTTTACTAATTGGTCCAAGTCAAAAGAAACATGTCTCAAGACTACAATATTCTGGCCCTTAAATATGACTTGCCTCTCTCCTACAGTAGTTGACTATGATCTTTTTTATGATGCCTGGCATGTGAAAACCTTGTGTCGAATAGCGAGAAAAGTAACTAGACAGACATGTGATAACACTTGGGGATGGTTTTAGCAAAACAGAGCATTTATCATCACCAGATCTTATCAGCTTTATAAATATACATACATATACTTTTTTATACATATAAGCTATGACATGCAAACATGATTAAAGCCCAGCCATCATTGCTCTGGTTTTCTGTGCATTATTAAAGAGATAGTTCACCCAAAAATAATTTATACATAACATGTTGTTCTAAATCTGTATGTTTCTTTCTTCTGTTGAACACAAAATAAGATATTTTGAAGAATGTGTAAAACCAAACAGGTGACGGTAGTCACTGATATTTTGGAAAGTTTAGAAAAATGTGAGGGTGAGTAAATGAGAACCACAGCTTGAAGTCTTCAACACCAACATCGCAAATATTAAACGGATCAAAATGCTGCTTAGCCTGGTAAAGACCAGCGGTTTCTGTGAAACGTCTGTGCTCTGACAAGTGGTTAAAACTACGTAAACTGTCTGCTGCTATGGATACTTTGTTTTGTTTATTTGTGAGAGAAATGCTGACATTCTTGCCACACTTGTACAGCTGATCACATTGGTTGTTTGATTACACCTGTACATTGTTAGGACTGGGTTCAGTATTTCAGCAGCATCAAGCCCCAAAACTTAATTTTTTTGTGCATGTCTCCAGCAGCAGGAAGTCCCGTCAGGATGGAGGAAGTGTGATAAAGAGCAGAAGACCCGTGCAGAGGAGGATGACATGCCCCATTCCTCAGGATATCAGCAGGGCTCTTCAAAATCCATCGGCTCATTCTTCTTTCCGCTCTGCCAGCCTGGATGAACTCATCCTCCGCTGCCTCCACTGCTTCGGTCAGTGTCCAACTCGTCTCTGTCTGTCTATCAATAAGCCCCACTCCACGTTACATCTGTCAGGTCAAATATTGACTTCCGGGTAGTTAAAAGAAGGACAGCTTACATCACAAGTCACAATCTAAAGTCATAGATCTCCCACATTCCACTTTCCCGGGGTTCTCAGCCCTGTCTCTGGCCTCATGTGCCCATCATTCCCAGTCTCCATGTGCCAGCTGGATTATGTAAGTCTGCCGAGTAGTGTGAGGGACAGAGGGACAGCAGCTCTTGTCAAAGAGAGAGGGAGAAAGAAAGAGAAAAAGAGAGAAATCTTTTGGTTTACTAGCATTCAGGGCCTGGGAATATGTTTGTCTCTCTATGCTATTGAGACAAAGCCTGATTGTGCGCCTCAGTTTCGCAGGCCTACCCTCTCTCTCATTTGTTTTTTAATCATCCCCTTATGCCTTTTTTATTTGAAATGTGCTCAAGTATTTGGACTAGTGATACACAATGTAGCATATTGGTTATTGGCTGATATTAAAGTTTTTAATTGATAAATTCTTATTTACCCTATTTTAACACTTAAATGACCTTTTCCCATAGACTGTATATAAACAGCCTTTTCCTAATATGCACTTAAAAGATAATCAATATTAATCTTTAGCAAATAGTACAATGAATAACCATTTTCACAGCCTAAAATCACATGTGGAAACACATGGTTCTAGCTTTCAGTGTTTCAGTTTTTCGTATATTTAGATAAAATAGTATTGATTTTTTTACTGACTTCTAACAAGAAAGGGAACAAGTCGAGACAGAGAGAATATTGACAATTTATCGGCCACAACATTAAAATAATATTTAACTTGTCATGCACCATTATTTCTTAACTCATGCAGTCCCTGAAAAAAAAGTTATATTTTAAAAATATATTTAAAATACTATATGTATATATATATATATATATATATATATATATATATATATATATATATATATATATTACTTAGTATATAATTCAAATATATTAACATATTTACTGACATATCGCTTGAAACTTACTGTTATTAAAATTATTATTCAGCTTTATTTGGATTACTAATGGTGCACAATGTACATTTGTTAATATGAAGCCTAAAATGTGTTTTAATGTCACGGTTGATGAGGATGGATTATATGATCTTTGAATAATATGCAAGATATTTAAAGTGTTCCTAAAGTATACTTGCAATAGTGTCACTTTAGCACAACCAAATATACTTCGGTATGCAGCACTACTTCGACACAGTACATTAAGTACAAAATGAGTTCGGATTTAGCAGACGTTAAGTACACCAAAAATACTATTGCAGGATATTTTTATGAAGTACATAAATATGTAGAATTATGCTTAGCATGTACTAGTAGCCATCCTAAAGATGCTAACAAGCGAGTAACACGATCAGCTTATAGCATTCATTATCATCCTCACAGAGGCATTTTTGTATCAGCTGCATATTGCGAGCAACATTAGTTTAAAATGCATTTTATTGTATTCATTGTTCACTCAGGGCATAGTGAGGAGAGGTGTGTTTTTACTTCTTTAAGTGATCAGATGTGTGATTTTTAGCTGGTGGGCAATTTAACAAGAAATACAATTATATTGAAGGAGCATTCCAAGCCATACTTATGAAGGACAATACAGAAATAGACTTGAAGCTGGGCTCGTCTGTTTAGAAACACTTTGTAACCACATATAAATGTTGTAGAAACCATTTTGTATCTGATTCTGAATATTTTGTTTTTCAGACTCAGATGGGAAGCTGATTAGAGGGATGCAGCTTGTCCATATGACCCTGATGATGCATAACTGGGTCGTACCATCACACATCTTCGTCCAAAAGCTACTTTCTCTATATCCTCTTCAAGCCCCACTGCTAATATTTTACTTTGACCTGAACCTTAATTGAAAAAGATTTATGCAGCTGATCCCAGAACAGCTGACAGCCCATCATTCATAGGGTTCAGTAACATGCAGCCTCACATGGCTCTTAATCCCACTGACAAAGAAAGAAACAACAGCTGCCCTGTGTTACTTTAGCCTCTTTATTGAGGGCAGATTCTTTTCTCAGAGCGTAAGGTTTGTAATCTTGCTGTTGTGTGGTTCTTCCTTGACTTGTGATGACGTATAAGGATTGTCCTGCAGAGAAAAGGGGACAGAGGCGCCTACAAATCTGCCACTTCATCAGGTTGGTGGATCCACAACATTCACACGTGCACCTAAAGATCCCCAAATGAACGAAAGGATTCATGTTTGTCCTCTGCTTCTTCTGCGTCTGTCTCAGGCATTGGATTAAGCAGTTCCGAATCATGTTTGAGGTGGATCCCCTGTTAGAAGAAGTCATAAGAGATCTCTGGGCTCTAGTCAGGAGTGAGGGGACCAGTTCACCCAATAATCTCTTCATTACACCATACATGTGAGCGATTTTACGTTTGAGATTCAAATCGCTTTATTGGCAAAAAAAATTAAAAAAAACTTTCTGCCGATGTCTTGTATTAAAAACACTATATGAGTGTATATATGTATAGTAGATAGATAGATAGACAGATAAAATACATTGAATATAATGTAATATGATCATACTAGTCTGTAACATGAACTATAATTCTATAATAAACAATTATTAAATTCTAATAAATTCATTATATTATATATTCTGTCACTCACATTATTAACCAAATGTAATATGGGTAATAGCTATAATAAAGAATTATAATAAAATATTAATAATATAATAATAATCATACATTCTTTTTCTATAGTTTATACGTTTTTTTCTTTAATATATGCATTGTGTATATTATATATATATATATATATATATATATATATATATATATATGAAATATATCAGTCTGTGTGTAATGAATGAATATAATATACAAATTTCACTTTTTGAATGGAATTAGTGAAATAAATCAACTTTTTGATGATAATCTAATTATATGACCAGCACCTGTGTGTGTGTGTGTGTATGTATATATATATATATATATATATATATATATATATATATATATATATATAATTGTTTTATTTTTAATTTGTGACATTACAGAAAAGTTATTATTTTAAATTATTATATATCATTATATAATATATAGTAATAGTGATTTTGTTAAAAATATAAATATTATAATTACATTATATATTATATTAATATATAAACATTCTCTCTCTTTCTATAATATATATATATATATATATATATATATATATATATATAAATATATATATATATATATATATATATATATATATATATATTCTAATTAAATATTTACCGAATTATTGATAATATTAATAGAGCAAACAATGGTTTTGTGTGCTCTGTGACAAGTCTTTGAAATGAATATGTCATTTTGACTGTCTGTATTTGTTCCTGACTTTATTCTTGTCTTCACCTGTCAGATTTGTGCTGATCTGTTTGGTTTCTGTTTGTCCATCACTATGTCTGAAACCAGTAATCCTCCAGTGAATGTTTCCCAGACTCCCTCTCCCTCTGTGAAGAAGAGGAAAGTGTCACTACTGTTCGACCACATGGAACCAGATGAGATGGCTGAACACCTCAGCTACCTGGAGTTCAAAAACTTCTGCAACGTCTCAGTAAGTCACTCACCCTGGAGGCTCATGACAGTTTCACTCAGATTCTCTGACCAGATGTTGCTAGTGCAAAGTGAGTTTTTATCTGATGGTTTAACCTCAGTATAGCGCTGTAGTGACAGCACAGCCTCATACCACTGAAGCTGACTAATAAAACAACCATGAGTACACCCGTTGTACTCAAACCTGGACGTGTCGGTTCATATCAGAGGATCATTATTTCTTGCTCATCACATTTGTGTGTGCTTAGCACATCTGGATTTCAGATTCAGCTGTGCCTGTTGTTGTTTTGTGTCACCCGTAGTTTCTGGACTACCGCAGTTACGTGGTCCATGGCTCTGTGAGGTATAATCCGGCGCTCGAGCGCTCTGTCATGCTCTGCAACGGAGTCTCCCAGTGGGTCCAGCTCATGATCCTCAACAAACACACCTCACAGCAGCGAGCAGAGGTCTTCACCAAGTTCATTCATGTAGCACAGGTAATTACAAATGCACACACGCTCAACTGAGCATTCAGGAAATACAAACAACGGATTACATTTAGTTTCTCCTGAGAAATTTATAGTAATGCAATATAATAATTTCATGACACCTACAATGAGATCAGAGGTTGTTGAATGTTGGTGTATGTAGAAAAAAATTGCCAGCCGATTTCTCAATGAAGAACTACACTACTCATAACCCAGCCCTAAAAAATTAAATCAAATAAAAAAATGTGCTGCCAAATAATTATTCGCAATAATATATAATACATATGTATGTGTACAGTGTATATTTATTATGTACACATAAATACACACACATACAGTAGATATTTTAAAAAACATTTACATGTATATACATTTATATGTTCATATTCTTATATATTACATATATAAATATTTGTAATATATAAACAGCATATTTTTCTTAAATATTTACAAGCATGTGTTTGTATGTATATATATATATATATATATATATATATATAAATACAGTAATATATATATATATATATATATATATACAGTAAATTCACATATATTATGTAAACAAAATTATGCAATTAATCATTTGACAGCCCTATGTGTGTGTGTGTGTGTGTGTTTGTGTGTGTGTGTACATATATACCATCTTAAGCTGGTATCAGCAACTTTTTTTTTTTTTTTTGCAGGGATGCAGACATTTTATAAGAAAATAATATTCTAGTCTTTCAAATTTCATTGTAGTTATTTGTGAAATGTACTTGCAATTTCTGCATGAAAATTGTTTCTACAGCATTTTTATTTCTGGTTTTAATGACATTTTTGGGATAAACGACATACTGTATTTTTATACTCACAATAAATGACCTATAATCAATAGTTCATGTAATTAATATGTAATCAATCATTGTTTAACCATCATTTATCACTGTTGCAATACAGAATTGGCAGTGCTTTGCGGAATTCCTAGTGCATCTTTTTTTTCTGTTTTTGAAACTTTAGCTTCAAATCAACATTTGCAATGGGTAATTCATTTCACAGCTGGTTTGGATTGGTTCATGGCTTTAAACTATTGTAATTTTTTAAAATGCCTATACATAAAAATACTTCTGCAACCAAAGTCACAACAAAAGTGAGCAGTCAGTGTTGCGTTATGTTGTGGATCTGAAAATGAAAGAACCATACAGCACACATTGGAAAACATATGTTTCATCAATGCTTTGAAAAAGACTGCTATAACTTTCCATCAAGACGCTAATGTAAAATACTGTAGGGAGGCCCTGCATGGCAAAATATGTGGTTTTATTCCAACCCTGCCGCAATTCGTTTGAAGGTTGCACCGTGATATCTGTCCGTGAGGTGTCTGACTCATTTTAAAACATTTTTCGGGTTACAACATTCACAATAATTTAAATTCATCATATGGGTTGATGATCGACGTCTACCAGGACATGCCAGTAAGACAGCTCACTCTAAGGATGACATTTAATGTATTAGTTCAGAGGAAAAGATTACATCAGATGTGCTTTGTGTGCTGCCCTGCTTTTAACCACACGAACAGCAGTGTGCGAACAAGACAACCCAAAGAAAACACCTAGGAAATAAGCAAATGCGTCAAATGATGTGATAGTGAGGAAATCTGATATAAGTGTGCCATTGAGAGTAATGTTCCTGTATTGGGAAATGGTTTGGGAGAACTCTTTGCGTAACTGTTGTGCTTTTTACAAGAAAGAGGATGTAAGCAACCCAATGTTGCCATGCATTCATAGAGAGAATGTAATGTTACAAATCTTTTTGTTTTTGTTTGTTTGAGCAGAAGCTGAGAGCCCTACAGAATTTCAATACTCTGATGGCGGTGATAGGAGGTCTGTGTCATAGTTCCATCTCTCGGCTCAAAGACACAGCCAGCCTGCTGTCCTCTGATGTCACAAAGGTCAGTCTGACCCCCGCAATTGCTACCCACATCCTTTTTGCTCTCATGCAACTGTTTTTATAAGGGCTTTACCAATGGCATGATCTTACGCCATTGATTTTTTTTGTTTGTTATTGATGTATATTGATATTTATAGTGATTATTTGATTAGTTAGAAACACCTGCATCCCAATATTTGCTTGGAGGTCACATGTTATTATAAAGTCATTTACAATAGATTCAAATTAATATCAAAAATACCGAAAATGTATATGAAAGCTACTGGTTCACAACAGAAAAGCAACCAGAAGTGAATCATTTTCACTGCTTTCAGTGTTCAATATTAGTTTAGTTTTTGCAGTCGTGGTGTCTATTAAAGACAAATCTGCAGAAATCTAGATTTTCGCCCAAATTCAGTGCAAAAATAATTATTATTAAAATGTTATTTTGGGGCCTTTTCATGCTTTAGGATTCAGGCTCCTTACATTTTAGTTGATGTCCTATGTTGGATGGACAACTGAAATAACAATCAAGGTACACCACAAGTTGCTCCAGGTTTTGGAAAGTAGGGTACTTTTAAAAAGACCATTAAAAAAGTTAATGGCATTTGGGAAAGAAAAATGGCAAATTGGTGTTTGATGAAGGTGCAAAATGGAAAAGACAAATAGTAAATTCTAAATATCAAAAATGAAAGATTTTGTAATAATTTACTATAAATATAGTATTAATTTAGCATAAAACATGGTTGCGGTTCCAGATGCATCTGCTGCAGTGCCGAGATCGTTTCCGCAGCGAGTCTATTGCTGCGCTGAAGTGTTGAATTAAAGTAACAGCGCATTGTTTGCAGTAAATATGAACATGGACTGACACGAAAATGTAGTAATTACACCATAAATGCATATAATTAAAGCCTACTGTGTTTTACACTCAACACAAATGGCTTTTTGACTTTTCGACACTGTTGTTTCTCCTCTGTGCCCCGCCTTTCTGAAACACTGTGTTGTTTAAAAAGCTCATCGGTCTGAAAAGCGAGATATGCTCCGATTATGATTGTCCAAATGCCTCAAGCGTGTGACGGAAATGTTACGCCCCTCACCATACTGTGATGGCGTCTCAGAACATCTGCGATAGAAGACAATAACGATAAAACCCACGACAAACAAGCCATTCGTTGCATCCAGTGGGGACATAATTACAGATTATAATGACTTATACTGTGTTTTTATGTGTTGCGTTGCATTGCGCCATGTAAAGATAAAACCATGTCTGCATTAATGATCAGAAAAACGACAAACAACAAGCGCTACTCTACACTTCTCAAAACTTGCGTTTGAATTGTCAGTGGCAAAACCTTTACATATGTAAACGTACTTACAGACTGTGAGTCTGAACAGCCGGCATTGTAGTCTTCTCTCCCAGGATCAGGAAACAGTCCTCCATAAAATGTGCTGCACACATCTGAATATTTGGCTTGAACTGTTCTGGAACAGAATTTAAATACAACTTAAACACTGGTTTCTATTTGTGTCCTCTTTTGGAAGGTCAAACAAAGTGTTTTAGCTTTCACTACGAAACCGCGTTTCCGCAACATGGCGCCGGTGGCAAGAGCAAGAATCAAAGTTATGCCTTCTTTCTTAGCGTGAAATTTTGGCCGGCGTTATGCAAATCTTCCCAAATCGTGATGTAGACATGTGGGGGCGTGGACGAGTCTTAACTTTTATAAAGAATATCTCTTTGGGTTTGAGACTTTAGTCTTTGCAACTTTAGGAATCGTATAAATTCACGAACCGCTTGTAACACTCCATAGAGTAAGGAAAACATGAAATCGCATCATATGACCCCTTTAAAGGGAAACAGTCATTTTAGATAAAGAAGGCAATAATAGATGACACTCATGGAGGTAGGAAAACAGAGGTCTTTATGAACCACAGGATTGCTTTTAATAAAGATTTCAATGCAAAAGAAAAGCCAGTAGAGCTGACTGTTTTTGTCAATGGTAAGTTTGTGATAACTTAAGAAAAGTAGTTTAAATGTTTTGCCAATTGCTTGAGCAACTTAATATATAAGTCTAGAAGTAAATGCAAAAGTAAAAAGCATTGAATAATGTGTTGCTTATATTTATTGTGTTTAAGCATGTCTGTGAAAGATTGAATTACGGTACTGTGTAAAAGAATTGCAATGCTAAAAAAGCAGTTTCAGTGACAATTTTTGAATTTGCAATCAAAATAATAGATATATGTTTTTGTGGTAAACAGTCACGGATCAGTAGCAGACTCTTCTTTGAAAGTGTCTGTGCTGCTTCCTTTCACAAGAGTCACCTGAGATGGGCATTCCCCCATTTTCAAAAATAAAAATTCAGGCCCTGAATAAATATAGAAAAATCCTGATTGGAGTATCAATATAAATAGTTATAAATGATAAAAAGAAGGCTTTAAAAAGATCGTTATCTGTGATCGGTATCAGCAGATACTTTGTTCTGTGATCAACGATCGGCCTCAAAAATCCTGATCGGAGCACCCCTAATCATTGTAAACTCATGTTTCGAAAGCATGTTTAAAAAATATTTTTATACAGCAAGTATACGTAAAATGAAAAGTAAAATCATTTATTAGATTACAAATTTCTATTTCAAAGGATTGCTTTTCTTTACAAGTTTCTGTTCATCAAATATTTCTTAATCACGTTTTCCATGAAAATATTCAGCAACACAACTGTTTTCAACATTTCTAATAAAAAATGTTTCTCATTCATGTTTGCCATCACAGGAATACATTATACTTTAAATATATTAAAATAGAAAATGTTAAAATTATAAGAATATTTCACAATACTACTATTTTATAGTATTTTACAGCATGAGATCTTTTCAAATGCAAATGTTTGAACAGAAGTGTACATTATGCTAATCTGTTCAAATTATTAGTTATTAAAGTATATGTTGAAATGAACGTAACTAAGACATATTTTATGTTTTATATAATGATATCTTATGTTAGACAGTACAGTAATGTGCTACTGATAAAAGAACAAAATGAGATCTAACTTCATGTTGTTTTCCCACAGACTCTCAGTGAGCTCACAGAACTGCTGTCGTCCTACAGCAACTATTCAAACTACAGGCGCTTGTACAACGACTGCACTGGATTCAAGGTGCCCATCTTGGGCGTTCATCTCAAAGACCTGATCTCCCTCAACGAAGCGCTACCAGACTATCTTGAGGACGATAAGATCAACCTGGGGAAAATGCAGCATTTATACAGCAACATTAGTGACTTGTTGGCCATCCATGACTGCACCCCACCGTTTGAGGCCAACAAAGACCTGCTGCACCTGCTAACGGTGAGACAGAGGGAAAACAGTGGTTTGAGAGGGATTTGTTGTCAGAGGAATGTGTTACTGGAAAGCCTCTATTCTCGGAAGTGTTTGTTGTGCCTCATGCTGTGGGTTATGAATACCTGACTAGTCCCCATCAGTACATGGAATAATTGTGCCTATTTTGAAGCGTGTAAACAGGCCTTTAGTTCATTTTTATAGAGAGCCAGCATCTATTTATAAGCTAAACGAGTATTTTTGAAATCGGCCCTCATCTTTGTGGTTTAGCTTGGTTGTTTGTGTGTGATACTGAGAGATGTGGATTGCAAACAGTGGGCGTCCTCTCATGTGTAACCGTTCTGCCCCGCCTTGCCAACAGCTCTCGCTAGACTTGTGTTACACGGAGGACGAGATATATGAGCTCTCCTATACCAAGGAGCCCAAGAACCCCAAAATTCAGGTGAGGCTTTCAAAATAAACATTGCATTGTATATTGTATACTGTACATATATTGTCTCACTATAGGTCATGCTCAGGGCCCAGGATTCACTTAAACCTGTAACACTACTGTGTAAAAACTGATTTTTCAAAGTTGTAAATTATAGGAGTATCTTTTATAACAGAACATTAAATTCTTTCTACTTTTACGCTTTGATTATAATTTCCACTCTGAAATTGCAAGTAAATTTCACAAATTATTAAAAAAGAAAACACATTGAATTATACATGAAATTTAATTTATCAACACATTGAATTATACATTAAATCAGTTTTATTTTCTGCTTCAAAATAATTACTTATTTTGCAAATACTTGTGTGTGTGTGTTTGTGTGTGTGTGTATATATATATATATATATATATATATACTTTATATTATACTTTTTTGACTTTCAAAGTCAAGGTCATTCAAATGCAAAATGTTTGAAGGTATAACACCAGTAGACTTTTATTAACTGCATGAAATGGCTTTCTTTCTTAAAAGACTGCGTTCAAGTTAAAATAAGTTCACTCCCATCTTCTTTCATGTTTGACCTTTTCCACTGCCCACATCGCATCTTTGTAAACACAAACGCACATGACACAAATGTTAATGGCGCTTAGTGCTATATTTATGATCCTTCACAAAGCGTGTCACGGTTAATTGCGTGTGCCGACATGTGGTTGGATTGTTCTTTTATTTTTACTGTTATCACCAACATATTGTAAGTGTCTAATTCTAACATTTGGGAATATTTCTATTGAAAATCGCGATTCCTTGATTTCTAAAAAAAAATGTATCATGGCAAAACAATAAATGCGAATTAATCGATTAAATTATATGTTGTATGTACATTTAATTCAGGTGTGCTGCGCATACATTGAGATGAACTGAAAAAGAGCATGGACCGACCGCTTGATGGAGAGTGAAACTCTGAAGCGCTCAGTCAGTGTGTTCAGCAAATGAAAATACATTGGTGCTAAACTTATACTGACTGCATATATCTTCTACATGACATGGATCCATTCAGAATAACTAAACACAGCAACATAAACATGACAAATAAAAACATCATCGTGAATGTGAGTGGAAACAACATGAAAGTATGGAAATATCTGTGCCTGTGCATAAATACAATGCGCGAACAGTGCGAATTCAAATATATATAAAAATTTTTTTACGTATGTTACTCGAAGAAAATGCATTATAGATGTGAAACAGGAAATTGTATCGCAGACGTAATTGTGTACTATAGCAAGTCTCTTAAAATAAAAAAAATGTGATCTTTTTATGACAATTTGAGGTTATTTCACGTTGTAAAATGGGAATTCCCTCCCCCATTACAATTTTGAGAGTCTCAAAATTCAGTCTTTTTGGGGTGCTGTAATCACTCAAACAGAAACACAGGTTAAGAAATCTCGAAACGTCCCACAGACAAATCAAAATATATGGACCATCAGAGCACTAAAGGTGAGCTCTTTTTACACAAAGCAGATAGAAACCAGTAAAAACACTATATCAACCATACAGAAACGCCCTTAAAACCACTCAGAACATGTTAGCACCCACGTATTGTAGCAACACCCTGGTAACCTCAAGCACCCTGGCATTATCAGAAACAAGCAGCACTCCGATTTTCTTCAGAAGATATGAAAATATAGTAGTCTCTATCATCTAAAGACTGCATATTCAAATGTTGACTTGTTTGACATATGCAACAGGCTGCTATTAACACCCTTAGCCAGTATCTTCGTATAGTCTGACCTTGTATGTGACCTGTTTATAGACAGGGAGTATCCCGTGCTAATGTGTGGGTACAGGGCTCAGCGCACTCCTCTTTGTGCAAACACACTTCAAAGAAAACCACAAAAAAAGACACATTGCTGGAAGACGCACGATCGTTATCTCCGATGCTTTCAGTGTGGGTGTTGTTACGTACAAGCTTTTTTTGATTGTTTCCTATAAAGCCTCTGCCTGTGACAGCGTTCGCGTTTTACAAATAAGCCAGCATCATTTGTATAGTGTTTTCACAGCAGCATTTCTCAGTTGCTGATCTTGTGCGAGTTGGTGTTGAGTGTCAAAACAAAACTGTCAGGTCTCTAACCACCCTTTCTCTGTAGCCCGTAGCTCCAGTGAAGCCCCCAGTGGTAGCCGAGTGGGGATCAGGAGTGACCCCGCGTCTGGATCCCGACACCATCTCGAAACACGTTAAACAGATGGTGGATGTAAGTGAGAAACGTGTTTATTCCCACTTTTAGGGCCAGTTCCTTAGTGTGAGACTGCGACGGCCAGTTCCTGGCTGTCCACTCTCACTTCCTTAATAGCATGTTAGGCCCTTCAAGGCCAAATGTCACAGGCTGATAATTTTAGAAGTCGGCGTCATACATTAAAGATCACAATGATTGTGTTGCCCCCTACAGTCTATCATGAAGAATTATGACTTGAACCTGGACGGATACATTTCTCTGGAAGATTTTGAGAAGATCGCTGCGAATTTCCCCTTCTCTTTCTGCACACACGAGAGCGATAGGTGAGACGAAGTCTTTTACACTCTGACAGATGTGACAAC
The DNA here is from genome assembly GCF_003368295.1 of Carassius auratus. Lineage (NCBI taxonomy): Eukaryota > Metazoa > Chordata > Actinopteri > Cypriniformes > Cyprinidae > Carassius > Carassius auratus. The sequence continues at coordinate 11,438,418 of NC_039260.1, forward strand.
CGAGAATAAACAGGGTTGTGTTAATGACAGAAATGAAACTGATGTATTTACACTTTCGTTTAAAAGTTTGGGGTCAGTTCGATTTTTGGTGTTTTGAAAAGAAGTCTTGTATGCTCACCGAGGCTGCGTTTATATGATCAAACGTCATTTATTTGGTCAATGTCGTTACCATTTAAAATCATTGATTTCAATTTTTATCATATATTTAAATGTTATTTATTGCTGGGATGCAAAGCTGAATTTTCAGCCACCATTATTGCAGTCTTCAGCGTAAACATGAGCCTTCAGAAATCATTCTTATATGCCGATTTCAGAAACTGGGAGAAACATTTCTTATCATCAGTGTTGAAAACTGTTGTGCTGCTTAATATTTTTTATGGAAACCAAGATACATTTTTATCAGGATTCTTTAATGAATATAAAGGGAGCATCCCATATAAATAAATAAATACTGACCTCAAACCCAAACCTCATAAATTTCTTATATGATGAACATAGCTTCCATTTCTGAAGTCATATATGTATATATATATATGAAGAGTTCAGATGCAAAAGCCTCTAAGTGCCATCTGAAATTTTCATCTAAAATTATGATTTTTATCAGGCTCCTATATTTATATTCAGTTATTTCACTTTACTAGCCTGGAAAAGGACCTGCACATCACAATTAAAGTAAAATGACTCAACCTAAGCATAGGACCTTGATAAAAATCCTAATTTTAGATGAAAATTTCAGATGGCATTTAGAGGTTTTTGCATCTGAACTCTTCATATATATATAGTCATATATAAACAAGCTCATTAAAAGGGTGAAATGTAAGCTGACATTTAAATAAACTGTTTTTTATTTGATTCAAAAGTTGAAGCAAAGTTTAATTTGCCAAATCAAAGTTGGTGAATGTTGTGAAACCAACACGCAGGAAGCCATTCTGATGTCATGTGACAAAGAAAAACATAAAACAGGAAATATCACAGACGACCCCTCTAGAACTTTGAAGTTTCAGATCAACCAATCAACAAACCAACTCTAGGATGTTGAAAAATACACCTTTTACCCTAAAATTATATAACCATAGTTTAAAGATTTTTAGATTTGTCTGTAATATGCTTTGTTCTTTATTTCCAGGGAAGGAGAAATCAGTAGGGAGGAAATCACTTCATATTTCATGCGTGGGATGTCGGTGTGTGCTAAGCTTGGCTTCAACCTCCACAACCTTCACAACTTCCATGAGACCACATACAAAAGACCCACATTCTGCGACACCTGCGGAGGATTTGTGAGTGTTTAAACTAAGGACCATCTCATTTTGTGTTTCTGGCTTGTCTTTGTACATTATCTAACTTTTTTCCCCATCTCTTTTTCCATTAGTTATGGGGAGTCATAAAACAAGGCTACCACTGTAAAGGTTAGAACACACAGATCTTAATCAATCAGTTTCCTATATACTGTCACCTCAGGAACATCGTAACCCTGCTGCACCTCTCTCTGCAGACTGTGGTGTAAACTGTCATAAGCACTGTAAGGATGTGGTGGGAATGGAGTGTATGAAGAGGTTCCAGGTGACCAGTAGCTCTTGTCCCTGCACCCCGGGCCCTGTATCAGGGCTCCACACTAAGGGCAGCAGCTGGAGTGAGTTTTATTTTATTTATATCAGTCTAGATATACATTAAGGAAGATGGCCATTATAGCATAATAACATCCAAAAGAGTGATCATTGCAGAAATAGCAACTTTTGACTTTGAACTATACCATTTTTAAAAAAATCTAATTAAATACTGATTTGAGAACCATTTTATTGTGGACCAAAAAAGGACCATGGGGTGAAGATGAAATATGAAACTAGCACAGCTAAAGGAAACCTAACACACTCTCATATCAATTTGTTACTATTTAAAATTTTGACAAACATTTTCAAATTCACAGATTTTCATTTTTTACATTTTTGTAAATTCTGCTTACAGTCTGGTTTGGTTCATGCTTGCTAAAAACTGTAATTCTTTACATGAATCAAATCATACTTAAAATTGCCACCTTGTAAAACTGTTGCGTTGTCATTAGATTGAAATTGGTTGCCAGGAACAACTGAAGTCATTTTAGAAGTCATTTAAAAAACGATTCCACAGCACCTTCTATTAAAGCCTACTTATGTTTAAAAACCCTATGAAACAGCTTGATGAAGCCAGGCTGAATGTGAAATGGCATTCAGCATCCTTGTCTTACTATTTCTGCCATGTAAAGGATGCTACTATGCTATTCTTTGATAAACTATTTAGTGCCGTCAAACGATTAATCGGGATTAAACGCATCAAAAATAAAGTTTTTGTTCACATTATATATGTGCGTGTACTATGCATATTTATAATGTATATATAAATACAGACACATGCATTAATAATTTAAGAAAATATGTTATGTTTGTATATTAAATATATATTTTATATAATATAAATTATATGAATATATACACATTTAAATGCATGTAAATATTTTCAATATATATAATGCATGTGTTTGTATTTAAATATACATAATAAATATACACAGCACACACACATATATATTTTGTAAACAAAAACTTATTTTGGATGCGATTAATCGCGATTAATCATGTGACAGTGCACAATACGAAAGAAAACATCCATCATTACTTCCATTACATTGCCAATATAAAATAGCTAATAGGCTTTAACTATGTGATAGACATAAGGTGCGTCCCATGCACTATGACATTTCATAGTATAAATAGTGTCATTAGTGTGAAAAAGTGCACAGATGATGCACTTAAACAACCGAAAAACAAAGCATGGAATGTTGGACACCATGCACTCAACTGTCGCAGCTTTTATTATTATACTGAAGGGGGAGGGGCTATCAGACTCCAATTATGAATGACAAAATAACCTAATACAATTCATACCCTACCTACATGGTTGAGAACATAGCGTTTAGGTGCACTGTGCGTCATGCAGCTACAATATAATATTTGCTACTTGCTTTTGATTGTAAATCGTATCGTTATTCAAGAAAATATTTAGTTGGAAAGATGATTATGCAGTGTAGAATGTCATCAATACTCTGGGTCTGAATCCACTGTTTACAAATATACTAGCATCAAAAGCCACACAAATGTTAAAATAAATGCGAAGCTGAAAGATGACTTATTGGCTCTTGACCCATTTCCCGGCCTTTCAATCAGGTTCTGAAGAGGAAACATTTGTCTTTCCTAATGGAAACGGATCTGAACACTCCAAGGGCCAAACTTCATCAGACAGCGACGCAGAGGCAGCCACACTATCAGACAGGTCCACTCAAACAGACCCAGGAGTTTGGACACCGGTGGCCAAACGGAAAGATCGCCTTTCTTCCCAGAAAAAACATCCACCCCTTGAAAAGGTATTGCCATAAAATATAACTTGCATATTTTCTTAGCGAGTATGATGGATATATTCATAATATATTGCATAGAAAGCTAATTTGGTGAGCAAGACAGCATACAGTACACTTTTGAGACTAATGTTACCTGTCTGCCTTATCATCCCAGAGTGCTACGCTACCAGCAAGGGTGCGAGGTTCATCTGCCCCTAGTTCTCTCCTACAGGAGAAAATGGATGAACTGAAGCTGAACAAAGATAAACGAAAGGAACCCGACTGAACTAGTATGTGCATGCGGCCGTTTGTTTGTGTGTGGTGGAACTGTTAAATACACTGGACAGAAAAGACTGAAGAATATGTCCTCATCTTTCTCGCCAACTGTCTTGTTCTATTGTCTTCAACAGATTGTTCATGACGTTCATTAAATGTGATGAAATTCTAGTCAGAAGGAATTTTATTAAAGGATTTAAAGCTCTTTAAAACCTTGTTGGTGGACTTGATTGGTAAGAACTCTCTATGCACCAGCGTCAACTGCCAGTGAAGACCAGATCAATGGACTTCACATCTCCACAAGTGCTCAAAAGTGGACTGCTACATCTTCGATCTCACTACCACTCATCTTTATATGAGACAGAAGAACTATCTTACCTTTATCACGGAGAGCGAGTACAAAACTGTTGCCTTAATATTCACACTGATGGAAAATATACACTGTGAACAACTGTATAGAACTTGAACAGCAAGAATGTACCTCCTCTGTTAAGGGACGTGATTTTGGTGCTGATATAATACCCAGAATGCATCACTGTGCCTTATGTAATGAACAATTCATTGAGTACGAGACAAAGGGTGTTATATCACTGTTTAGATCAAACAATAGTCTTGTCTCAGTTCAAAATGATCACAGTCTGCTTTGTTAGTGCTCGTGTCCATTCGTGTATTCGAGCACGAGCATTAATGAAAAAGAGCGGGAGAGTGACATTAAGGGTCAGTTCAAACAAACACTGTGGACCTATTTTAATTTGTTTTTCTAATATGTTTTCTGTTCGATCTTTTGTCAACTCCAACTTGAATGTCTTGTTTTACTAAATCTTGAGTTTAGGCTATAGGTTTTTATTTATTGAGGAATGATAAAGCTTAAGTATTTTCCACAAAGCACTGTCTGATGTGATTAAAATATGAATGGAAAAGCGATTGAGGTGTTTCATTGGTTTCATGAGTCTGGCTCGAACATCGCCATTGTAAATCATGATGGAATTGTTTTAAATCATCGTCAGAGTCACGGTAATGTCTTATCATTTCATTCTGAAGGCAAAAACTCAATGGATTGGACAGAACAAATAACGTCATTAAATAAGAAGTTAACAGTTCAAAATAAAGCCTCAACTATGATGAACATTTTTCAACACTTAAAAATGGCAGACATTTTTTATTATCAAGACGGATACAACTTTTTAACAGTCTTCATCTTCTTATCTTGTGTGGTTGTGCTGGCAATGAGTATATATTAAACACTGAACAACTACATTTAAACAAAATACATGCTTTTCACTGTCACGTCTTAATGTGTTAAATTAAGACTAAAAATAGTTGATTCAACAAGCATCTACAATCCAAATGAATTGGAATTTTAGCAAAACAATCAGAGCTGAGTTTCGCGGTTTCTACGCCTGCAGGCTGTTTGTGGTACTGCAACTAGAAGTTCCTCGCAATAATAATATCTTTTAAGTATTCTAGAAATCATTTATCTCTCTGCTCTTATTTCAAACGCAGGGGTTTGGTTGCACTAACTAGTATAATTGAATCAGGGAAGTTTACACTGAGTCATTTAGTTCAATGACAATCATCGACAACAGTCAGCTTACCATCTCTTGGAAAAATATGCAAATGGTTTAACAAGATGTATGAAAGAGAAAATAAAAGAAATGATGGTAGTTAAAGTGGAAGAAGGTATTTTAAGTACAGAAGCTTTAACATGGTGTCTGTGATAGCGGAGGTGATGTCAGAGCGTACTTCCTGTTTACTGTGAGCCGTGTGAGCTCTGGCTTCCCTGCTGTCCAGAGTAATTCCCATATTGACCGTCGTACTGGTTCCACTGGTTCTGATTCTGATAATACTGCTGCCACTGCTGTGCATAATGGAGAAAAACATAACGCATTAATTAAAGAACAACTTTTACTGCTTCTACATATTAATCTTTTTGAATATAGTCTTGCATTTCAATCATCTGATCTAATGAAAAATAAGAAAAATGACAAAATGTGTTTAAATGTTACAGGACCAAAAAAGATTATACAACACATTCAAGGAATATTTAGAAATAAAGTAAACACTATCAACAGCTGTGGCATGCAGACAATTATAAACAGTAATTCAGTTATATATTTAGACTTAAAATCTAAGTCAGAAGGTTTAAAAGTAGAACGCTTGCATTCTTGCTGCTCAAGATTATTCAATAAAAGGTTTGACCAGTAAATTTTCCATTTCTGATGGAACTACTTTTCTAGGTCGATGAAATTGCCTTTGTAATTAATGCAGGTGCATTTTATGGAACTAACTCGCCACTATGTAAACACAGACTGTTTGTTATATCACATTATTATTACTGTATGTAACTTCCTAGTTTAATCATAGGGAAACCAAGCCAAGCTTTTTTTTTGAGTCAAAAGATTTGCTACAACAGACAAGCTTGGTGATCAATTCCATATCATCAGACTCCAGCTTGTTCAAATACTGTTTAAATGTGGTCATATTTATAAAATAATAACTATAAATACATTAGAGGGAACCGGAATAAGTGGGTAAATACAGAAAGAAAAAAAGAAAAAGAAAGTTGTTCAGTATTGTCTGATGTTTTTTAAAGATGATTATGCTAGTATATATTATTATAGTATATATAAATCTGAGGCAAGGACTTTAAAACTTATTGACAAATGTAATAACCTTAAAAAATCTAAAATCGTATTTTTTTAATTGAAAATACAACAAAAATGGGAAAAACATGACAGAAAGTAGAGGAAAAATGAATGGACAAAAAAAAAAAAATAAATCAACATAAAATGAACATAAAATATGTACAAACATATTCAACAACCTTACGATATATATTACTTAACAGTAATGATAATAATAATAAAATAATGATAAACAGTTGTAACATTAGTATAGTACAGACACATTTCTTGTAAAACTAATTGGTTGTAATGTAATATTTTTCAGTAATTTTGGTTAGTGTGTGAAAAAGTATGTAAGCTGAAGCATTACTGGTAATAATAATAATAGAAGAAAAAAGATGTAAATAGATAAATAAATAATAATGATAAAGATATTAAAGTCTGAATCCAAGAATGTTTAGTGTAAGAAAAATAATAACTGAAACATTCATTACTAGGGTAGTAATGAGTTATTTTAAAGGCTTATTTTTCTTCATTACAAAATCAAAATTTGTTGTGCACTGCCCATACATTCTGAAAATTAAAATTTGGGCCGAGTGCTGACTATCTGCCGCAAGCTTTAGTAATTGAGTCCTTATTACCATTAATAAAATTTCTCAGAAATGAATTCATTCATTTATATCCACAACATTAACCCCATGTAAAGATAGTTGATGGATATATTCCTATTTTGTAAAATGTTACCAAGAAAAGCAGATGAGAAGCTTTCAAAACCGTTATCAGAACAAAAGTAGTTTTTAATCATAGAACATTCCTTGTAACTCGCCTGTTGATACTGCTGATTGTAGTTCTGCTGGTTATATGATTCTCCAGATCCTCGATTGTAATGGTCACCTTGCCCATAATCTGGGTAACGGTTGTAGTTATAGTCTTGGTTATAGTTACCCTGGTGGAAATCTTGATTGTAACCCTGATTATAGCTCTAAACGAAAGGTGGGAACAAAATGAAAACACATCTGATGAAGATAAAAGTCTTTCACAGATACTTGGCTGTGCACAGACTCACTTGGTTATATCCCTCTTTGTTATAGGAGCTATAGCGGTTGCTATTGTAGCTTCCTCCAGACTGATGGCTGCTGCTGTATCCATCTCGCCCGTCTCTGTGATTCCCTCGCCACTGGTTCTGATTATAACCTGACAAAAGCAGAGAGCAAGAGGACACCTCGAAAAACACTAATGACAGACTTTTTAATTAGTTGACACCCTAATAAGGTCAATTCACCTCCTCTGTTGCTTCCTCCAGGGCCTGTTCTCGACCCTCTGTGGTTGTCGTACAGCTGGAAGCTGCTTTCGCGTCTACGCTGTCCTCCGTTATCAAAGCGTTTCTCAGGTGGAGGACCAGCCTTCCGGCCCTCCTCATTGTACCACTTGATTAGCTTAATAGCCTCTTCTCTTTGCAGCTCAATAAAGGTCACTTCATCCAGAAAGTCTCCGACCTCTGGCAGCACAAAGTTGGCTTCAATGTCGGGGAAAGGGGAAAGAAGTGGGGACAGATCAAATCACCAAAAGACACTAAAAGAAAATGAATACAATTTTGAAATCACAAAATATTGCTAAAAGAAGATGGGGAAATGATGCAAGAAAGACACAATGAACACTACTGCAAACCAAATGCAACCTCAAAAACATGTTAGGGAAAAAGGGATATCTATTTACAGTAGTGGTCAAAATTATTTGAACTCTTATCTTTTGCTGTAGTGTGTTAGATGAAATATCAGTTTACATTTCCAAACATTCATTTGATTATTAATCCAGTCAGATTTTTGTGATCGCACAAGGAGTCTGACAACAGTCACTGGTCCACACAGAGATCTGATCTCATCATCATCATTCAGTCTGTCTGTCTGAAGAACATGAAGAAACAGAACAAACTGAGACAGACTCAATCCAGAAGAACTGTGTCAACGTCTCAAAGATGCTTCAAAAGACCTACCTGTAAAGCTCTTTTGTAAGAATGCTGTAAAATGAGGATGCTGTCAAAATGTCTTTATCACTTAACTTCTATTTACTAAATTAAATCAACATGTGGTGCGGGGGTTGCCAGGTTTTTACAACAAAACCTGCTCAATTGCTGCTCAAAACTAGCCCAATCGAGGGGTTCTGGGGGATAAAATACACGTTATATGGCTGCCCACTGCTCCGGGTGTGTGTTCACGGTGTGTGTGTGTTCACTGCTCTGTGTGTGCACTTTGGATGGGTTAAAAACAGAGCACGAATTCTGAGTATGGGTCACCATACTTGGCCGTTTGTCACGTCACTTTCACATTTGGCAGGGCTCCCGGGTAAAATTAGCATCTCAAGGGCTAAATAATCACACCATTGATGTAGCTTCAACCCGCGGACATGAAAAACAACCCGCCGCTACAGTGTTAAAATAGCCCTATTCCGCTGGAAAACCGTGGACTTGGCAACACTGATTTGGGGTGACCATCCTTTGTGTTTAAAGCAGCTTTTACCCTCGGTGTACTTGCACATAGTTTTTCCAAGTAGCTTTGCAGGAAAGTTTCTTGAAGCATTTTGGTGACACTGCCACAAATTTTCCTGTTTCTTTACATCATTCGAGACGGACTAGGTGATAATGAGATAAGGAGCCAGTTGCAAAATCATGTAACTTTATGTCATTGAATTTTACAAATTATCAGCAGTTTTAATGTCAGAGTATAGCACTTGCTATTGTCAGACTCCTTGTGCAAACTAAAATCTTTCTGAATTATTACAGTTAATGGCAAAATGAATGTATGTAAATGTAAACTGATATTTCCTACTGACACTACAGCAAAAGATCAAAGTAACTTTTCAGTCTTTTTTAGCTGGTGAAAATACTAGAGTTCTAATAATTTTGGCCACCACTGTATTGTGACTGAAAGGTATTAGTATGAATTCTTATTTTTTATGATAATGCACTTGCTTGGTTTGCAGCATCTCATGTATCATTAAGACACATCCAATCAAACTGAGGACAGAGTTCCTAGATATAAAACTGTTAGTAGTATGTGCTTTAAAGTTTAATTACAAACCAAAAAGCAAAAGTGAAAGAAATGTTATGTGTCTGATTTCTATAGTTTTCCATAGCAGCGCTCCTACCTTTCATTTCTAAAACAGCATGATCAGGCACATCCTTCCCTTCCTCGTGAGTTTGCTTAAACATTCGCTCTTTTAAATCCTCGTCCGTGGGACAAATTACTATAGCCTTGCGCTGAAACCCTTCAAAAGGACGCATTTTCCGTCTCTGGGCTGATCCATATACATTTGTCTAGCAAAAGTGAAAAGAAAGAAGTAAAAGCTGTTCATTATTGTTACCTTTGAGTGGCTTTGCTTTTATCCGGATGAAATCTGGAACCCTGCAATGAAGTGAGAGTGGTTTTTCCTTTCTTTACCTGTACCTACTGTTGAACCTTTACAAGACCTCACACTTACCTTACACAGGTGTTTTTCAGGACATAACAAAACATTGCTGAGTTTTCCATGTCCATGGGAACCCGGAAAGTTGTCTAGCTCATGCACAATAACCAGTTTAACTGCAAATTCAGTTCAACACAATAACTACACTTCTTAAACTGTAATGCAAATAAATGTCACCTATACAAACAAAATATTTCAAATAAGAGTTAAGAAAAACATTTGCCCATTCTAAAAGGGTCTCCTTCACTTACCTTGACTCTTTGTGGTGCTTCAGATCTATAGACAGACATACATCAGTTACCTGAGAACACTCATAGACTCCATAGTTTGAGACATGCAACTCTACCTACCTTACATCCAGCTATGCCATGAAAAGCCAAGAAGCACACAACAACAACCCACAGGATAATGGAGGTCTACTTAAAACCAAATCTATTTCTTTTAGAATTAGTACAGCAACAAAATGTGCTTTCTTACTCACCGGGCTGAGATTACTTGTCTCTCAACATCTTATTACAATCTTGGACTACCAGTTCATTATCAGAGAGGCTCACAGAAAAATTCAATGTAATCGGAAATGCAAGATAATGCAAATGCTAATATGTTTGACATTAATGACTTTTCTGACACTGCAATATACAACATTCGATCAAAAGCTGCTTCTTCTACTCAATCATATTGTAGCCTCCTGAAAGATAAATAAATAGCAAATTAGAAGAAAAACGGCAGTGGTCATTCACAGTTGTCTTCACTGGGAATCATAGGAATGTGTTTGGAGTACCTGATCCAAGATGTAGTTCCGTCTCTTGTGGGAAGCAATCTGGATCATTTGGTTCAGGCACTGAGTGGCCCGCTGAATAAGGATGTCCCAGCGCCCAGAATAGTTTCGCTGGCGACGCAATCCCATCACCTAAGACCATAAACCATAAAAAGATCATAAATGTTTTTTATTAAAGCAATATCCACTCATGTTAAAAAGAAATTGGGGTCTGTAAGATTTTTTTATATTTATATATTTCTTTAAATAAGTCTTATGTTCACCATGTATTTGACCAAAAATAAATGAAAAACAATAATACTGTGAAATATTATTAAAGTTTAAAATAACTTTTCTATTTTAACATGTAATAATAAGTCAAAAAGCATTTATTAAAGCGGTATTAAAACCGAAATCTTTTGTAGCATTATAAATGTTTTCACTGTCACTTTAGAACAATTCAGTGCATCCTTGCTGAATAAAACTTTTTTTCAAAAACAATAACAACAAAAATCTTACTGAGCCTAAACATTTGAAGAGTAAAATGTATATTTTATACAATTATTTACATTACAAATTTATACACAAAGTAAAAATCTGTTCCATTTGACTGCACTTGTTTTAAGCCCCAAGAACATGATTTCTTTACAATTGTGGACCATAAAACTCATTTAAACCTGCTGATCCTACCTTCATTTTCTCCATGATAGCATTTGTGCCCAGGATGTTATATTTCTTCTCTGGGTTCATCTCTGCATGCTTTGTGGCCCATGTGGTTTTACCACAAGCAGGAAGACCAACCATCATCAGTATCTACACACAAAAGTGATATTCCCTGGACTGCACACATTTATTTGAGACAAGATATACTACCATTCAAAAGTTTAGGGGACCTATGTCGCTACTGTAAGATTTTGCCAAAAATGTCAAATAAGACAACACTGGTCTTAAAGATTTTACATAAAACTTCACTGGTAAAGCAATGGGAAACAAAATCGAATTCCCACACTAACTGTATGAAGCTAATAAATCAGGAGAATTTACCTCACAATCAGATTTGCTGGTGGGACCAACAGTTCCTCTGACCCTGTTCTCTAAGTTGACGGCCCCAATCAAAGTGTAGCCATCTTGCAAAGGAAAGAAAGGTTCTGCTCGCTGGCCAAAGTTAAACTCAACAGAGCAGTTCTTCACAAGAACATGAGGATACAGTGCACGACCTGCCAGTTCTTCTTTAGATACGTGAAATGCCACATCAAGCCACTTCCCGTTCTTTGAGAAAGCTATTTCCACTTGCTCATGACTGTCAAAATCCTGCAAAAGACAAATATGAAACTATACTTACCTCAACTTCTTAATTTAGGTAGTTTCACGTTTGTTATTTTGGTTTTCTTTCATTATTCGCTCAATTCCAAAACCTAGTAAGCTGGTTGAATGGGGTGTCATGTTGTTAACTTAGCAACATGCTAATGCTAAACTCAATTAGTATCTGTTTGTGCCAGGGCCGGCCCAGGCTCTGTTGGTGCTCTAGGCAAGATTTTAGATTTCTGCCCCCCACCCCCCTTAATATAAAATAACATAACATACATACTGATAAGTAATAACATAATTAATTAGTAAATAAATTGTGCTAATAAATAAATGCAGATGTTTTAGAGGTATTTTATGAGTGAATCTGTTAAAATACCCTATTGAAGAGACAATGAGCTACTCCTACAACTACGTCTAGAGTGACAAGTACTTATTACAACACAGGGCAATATAGGCAATATGAAATGCCTAAAATAGTCTAACTAACATTTTAGAAATGATACTTTAAGAGCAAATAAATGGCAAAACTATTTTAAGTGAATGTGCCATGCATAATTAATTCATTATGATAATGTGATTTAATGATGCAGAAAGTGTTTCCATTAGTCCAACATGGCATGTTGTCAAATCTAATTTTTCGTTGATGTCTATTTTATTTTATTCTAATATTATTTTAATCAGTTCAATGATCAATCAGTACTAAAATTATGTTAACTGTCAGAAATTATTTTGCATAATATATGTGTATAGGAGTGCACAATGTCACAAGGGGGCGCACTTCCAAAAAAAAAAAAAAAAGAAAAAAAAAAAACCCTTTCCTGTGGCGTCCCCCAGTCATTTTGTGCCCTGGGCAACTGTCTATGTCGCCTGTGCCACGGGCCGGCCCTTATTTCTGCAACACCTGAAACTACGGCCTATGTAGTCCATTCCAAATCAGTCACTTATAAAGTGATAGATAAGATAATGACCACAAGGGATGTTCAGATTTAATGTTGCTTGGCAAATTTCATAGGAGAAAGAAAGTGCTCGATGATGAATGATACCAAAAAACAACAACGATTAAATAAACATAAGAATAGTCCTCACAACATAGCATCCAATGACATCACTTTCACCGAATTTCTCTCTGTAATCTTCAAATTTGCAACAGGTAGACTTTTTTCCTGTTCCGCCATACCCATAAGAGAACGCCTCCTCTCCTGAAACAAAGTAATTCCTTACATAAGAACCTTGAAAGAACATTTCTATAAACAACCCAATGCGAGTGTACTTGTGATTCCTCACCAAGCTGTGTGCTGCAGGAATCCAGAGACCACCCGACTCTCACCACGTGAGGGTCAGGCTCACTGCCGGGAAGATGCTTGACTGGTATATACTCCATAACCTGAGGACAAAAACCAAGATTATGTAAACTATAAAGTTGATTTGAAAGTTAAAAGGATAGTTCAGCCAAAAATACAAAATCTAAAATCCTGTCATTGGAATCACTCACCCTCATATTGTTCCAAACCCATAAGATCTTTGTTTACCTTCAGAACACAAATTTAAGATATTTTTTATGAAATCAGAAAACTTCCTGACCTGAAAATTACAGTTGAACCACTGATGTCACATGGACTATTTTAACAATGTCCTTACTATGTTTCTGGGCCTTGAACGTGTCAGTTGCATTGATGTCTACTGAGGGTCAAAAAGCTCTCGGATTTCATCAAAAATATTTTAATTTGTGTTTCGAAGATAAATTAAGTTCTTACGGGTTTGGAATTACATGATGGTGAGTAAATAATGACAACATTTTAATTTATATTATTCATTTTACAACATTATCCTTAGAAACAACTGATCAAAACTCCATATTTCAAAAGTGTGGGGTAAGTAAGATTGGAAAGAAATTCATACTTTTATTCATCGAGGACAGATTAAATTGAGCAAATTTGACATTTAAGACATTTATAATGTTACAAAATATTTGTATTTTGAATTAATGTTCTTTCTGTTTATTAAAGAATCCTAAGATAGTATCACAGTTTACACAAAATACACTGGCTTCGATCTTATCATGGTCATGACGATATGAAATGATGGGTCTTCCAGGCAAAAAGTGTAGTTGTTAAAACATATTTAAACTTCTTATTCTAACATAAAAGGTATTTAATGATGTTTTTTGGACCATTATGCTTTGGCACAGTACCTGACTGTCAAACTAAATAGAACCGAAAGCACAATATGGTTTAATTCCTTCATCAAGTCTGTTCACGGCACGTTTCAAAAGATGTTTCATTTCGTTCAGGCAATCAGCTGTTTTCAGCGCGTCAGATCGACTCAGTTCACGGGGAATGCAGTGAAGTCGTTTAGCACGTGTTTGGAAATTACATCAGTGACACTGAAAACTGAATAATGGCTGCTAAAATATTGGCTTTGCCATCTAAGGAATAAACTCAGGGCAGCACAATTAATCAAATTTTCTAATCGCGATTACAGTTATGGATGCCACAATTACATAATCGTTCAAAGTGGCAATTAATCGTTCAAAGTCAAAGTTATGTTATTCTGCACGTTTAAGATGTTTTTTTCTTTCTACATGTTATCTTAAAGATTGTTTTAGTATAACATTGTGATACCATTGATACACACACACACACACACACACACACACACACACACACACATATATATATATATATATATATAATTTAAGGAAGAAACCAATCCGATATTTTACATTTGAGGCTTAAAGGAGTTATATGATGTGATTTAAATTTTTTCTTTCTCTTTGGAGTGTTACAAGCTCTTGGTGCATGAAGAAGATCTGTTAAGTTGCAAAGACTAAAGTCTCAAATCCAAAGAGATATTCTTTATAAAAGTTAAGACTTTGTCACACCCTCTAAAATGGCTCATCCAAACACGCCCCCACATGTCTATGTCACTATGTGGAAATACTTTATAATGCTGCCCAAAGGCGGCGTGGTTTCAGTAACCGCAGTTAGTGTAGAAGCAGCCATGTCAGGGAGATGTGTGTTTCTAGGTGAAAGCAAAGGCACTTTATTTGGCTTTCCAAAAGTAAATGCATTTAGGAATCTTTAAGATTACTTACAACAGAACAGCAACACATTTTATGTACAAACGTTTCGTGATTTCTGACTTTGCTACAACAATCTGGCACTTCTGACTTAGCTACTGTAAGTATATTTTGTTATTAGTTTAAGGATTCACTATTGAAATGTGTTTTGTGTGTCGTGTGTGTGAGTGAGAGAGAGAGACAGGGTCACACAGTGGAGTCAGCTGTCTTAACCGTCCGTGGCTTGTGTACTGTGCAAACACATACGAGCTTCATCACGGTGTCTGGCACTCCGCTCGGTTCCCCTTTCAGGCTTGAATTGACTTAACTGTCTTTAAATTTATTTTGAAAGATGGAGATGGAAAGGGGCGTTACATTTCCAACGAGTGCGGTGTTTAGCCAATCACAATGCACTTGGTCAGTTGGCCAATCTGAGCAGACTGTGCTTGTCAGAAGAAAGGACTTTGTAGAAAACTACGTGTTTGAGAGAGGCCGGGCATAGAGGACCTACAATAATATACAGTAATTGAAAAATTATGTGTTTTTTGAACATTAAAGCATGTCTACATATTCTATTACACAAAATAATGATCTTTAAAAAGGCATCATATGACCCCTTCAATACTATATAAAAGCACTAAGTGTTTTTCAGTTAGTGTTTTCAGCTTGTTCCATCATTCAATGTAAATTGTGATATTCGTAATAAATAATCTCATTACAATTTCAAGGGAATAATCGACACCTTAAATTTTTGACAATCAACTACACTTTAAAATATCCGAAAATAGAAAGCAGTTATTTTAAATTGTAATAATATTTCACAATATTACTATTTTAAACAAATGAATAAAGACTTGCTAAGCCGGAGAATATAAACATTAAAAAAGTATTATCGACCTCAGATTTTTTGAAAGGTAATGTACATTACCTTCAGCTCATAGCACACGCGTCCCTTGTTTACACCATACGTAGCTCGTGCTCCAGACCACAGGTAAGCAAACCCCTCAGTGGTTAAAGGACAGCCGCTGCAACGGTCCCGAGAGACTTTGAAGTGCAAGTCACAGTTATCTGTCAAGGTTTACAGAGAAAATTCCATTATTATTACTATTACAGAGATATTATAAATCATAATTACACAAAACAAGCCCTCACACATACAAGTGTCAATGACCACAAGCATGCCATCAAAGTCTTCCTCATCCTCTTCAGCAGATGGCAGAGGTGAGCGGGACCTGTGATAAAACATAGAAAATCACTATGTAAATCTAACAGGACTTGTTAGTGTGCATTAATTCAAAATGCTAATGGTGATATAAGATTAAAACAAAAGCACTGGTAAATTCACCTCCTGTCTTCACGGTGTTCATGATAGCTGAAACCCTGGCTCTCATCATAGCGCCTCTTGTGGCCATAGTGAGCATGTCTGTCCCGTTCAGTCTTGATCTCTGCATTCTGCTGGCTCTCCAGATCTTCCCATTCACTGCCAGGAGCGGGTCGCTGCTGTCCTTGGTGCTCCGTCTTTATCTCATCCTCATTTTTCACATTTACTGGTGCCACTTCATGTTTTGTTAAAGAATAAATATTCAATATAAAGCAGAGGTTCTCAACCAAGGGGGCAAGCTATGCCACAGCAAACTCACAAAGGGATACTGTGTTGCCTTCCGTTTACTTGTATATATATTTGTGAAAACTATTAGGAAATAAAATGTGAAAAATCGGACTCCCTGCTCTCTAAGAATCTTAGAAATCTACATCATTTTGTCTGACTAGAAAATAACTCGTTTACAATGAACAAGCATCGGGTCACAAAATCCAAAACTGCTGATGAAATGCATTCAAACCCACAAATGCCACTTGCAGTCTTACCCTTTTTGCAGATTGTCTCGACGGTTGCCTGTTGTACATTCACATTCTCTGGTTTATTTTCATCTTTAGAGACTTCAGAAACACTGGGGTCTATATAAGAGCCCTCTTTCTCAGCAGCCATCTGCCCTTGGTCAGAACCCTCAGCATTCCCAGCCTCTGCAACACCTGTCACAGCCAAATGAGATCACAAATGTTTCGGCTGAGTGCGTGTTCATTTTCATTAGTCAAAGCATGCATCAAATGATCTTCATGCATGCAGACTCGACTACCTGCTTCTGTCTCATCATCACTGCAGGTGGGTTCGTTTTCAGCCTCCAGAGCCGCCTGCAGCCGCTCCACCAGATCCACTCTGAAGCCTCGGGTGTCCAGCCCACGCTTCTGCAACTCCTCTTTCAGCTCATTCACTTTCAGTTTCTTCACATCCACACTCATCGTGCATGACATTGCGAGAAGCTCCCGCTCCTAAACCTGGCCAAATGAACAACAGTTGTGTCAAAACATCATTATACAAATATCCACATGTGTGTAAGCTGATTTTTAGCATCTGTCTAAACTGGTCACTAGCTGTCGGCTTCAAAAACCAGCTTAACAACCTTATTGCTGATCCAAGCTGGCCTCACAAAATGACCAGCTCAGACTTGCTAGAAACCAGTTAGCATGTTTCAGACCACTTTAGGATCATGTAATTGCTGGTTTAAGATATGGTCTATCAGCTTTAATCGGTTAATAACCAGTTAGGACCTACTAATGACAAGGTTAGGCCAGATAGAAACCAGCTAACGTATCATTTTCCTTAACACAGCTACCAGTTTAAACCGACAGGGTGGGACATTTACCCAGCTAATTTGATAAATAATGTGCATACACATGTTGTGTAGTGAATGGGTTGGCAAACAGGCACATCTACTGTAATTCTATAAATGCATTTCACATAATGATGTGATATAATGAGAAATGACCCATGCACACGTCTGCTTTGTCAAGCTATGAATTATGTGAAGCTAGCGAGGTAATGTTAACTCAAATTGACGTGCATTTCTCTAATGCAAATACTGAAATGTCGGTTAAAAAAGTGTCAAGAGCTTACCATAGCACAAGCTCTTGATTAGCTGAAGGAAAGTGTTTGAGTAAACAAGGACAATTGGCGCAGACTTCAGTAAAGACCAGCAGGAGACATACTGTATGTTGTCCAAAGTGTTTCTGAGTGCTGCCACCCACTGGACTCCTCTGGAACATACTGAGAGTTCAGTCACGATGCATTCATTCATTTACTATTCACTTCATCATCGAGCCCAGTCAATGTACTGTATTGTCTACTAATGTTACTCTTTTTAAATCTGATTATACACAATAAAATATAATTCAAACTAAAGTGTCTTGACTAAAGCACATTAGGGATTCTTTATGAAGTCCAAGAAACATTACATTATCAAGGTTTCCCCAAGCAGGGGTTTGTGAAGGACGTGCAAGGGATTTGTGAACTGATGAAAAGCTCTCTTACACACACATGTAGAGAGAGAGAGAGAGAGAGAGAGAGAGAGAGAGAGAGAGAGAGAGAGAACAAACGAGCATTGTACAAACATGATTACATATATCCAAACATGTCAGGGGTATATAGAAAGAAAGAAAAAATGTGTTAGTCATAGTTTGTGTATTATTTCAAAACTGCTCAGGCTTTTCAAATGAATGATTTTTTTTCCATATTTTCTAGAATTTTTGGTCTTGATTACAGTGAAACCTGAAGTGCTAAAACATTTGCATGTTATTATTCAAGATTGCCATTTCACAATTAAATAATATTTTCACAATTGTAATGCATTCAAGATATAAAACACAAACAAAAAAAACGGAAGCATCAGAATATTTCACTTTATTTTACAATCATAACTACACACCCATATACACATGCCATATTAAACACAGCAGTTTTTTTTTTTATGTAATGGGGATTTTCTCGCAGGATACAGAGACGGCTCTCTGTTTCCTATATCGAGGGAAAGACACATCCATGTTCATTAATGGAATTTATCAATTCAAGTATCGGAAAATTCAAGTGCATTTTCAAATCATTAATAAATGAGATTTGCCCAACTCCATCAGCTTATTTTATGAAGAAACTGTAATGAAATAACATCCAAACTGATGAGCAGAATAGTAAGTGGTCAGGCGTTGGCAATGGTTTAACAGAGTCATCAAATAACTAGAACTTTCAACTGAAAACAGCATGATCCAACCCAACAAATAACAAATAGGAAGTGTTATACTGGCATACTGGTGTGTATATATGGCAGTGCTGCACCACTACTGATATGTTCTCATAAATCAGTCTCTTTTCCCTTCTTAGAAAGGGTGTAATTTAGTGATGCATATTGTTACTTGGTAGTTGGAGCTGCTGGGAGGGACAACAGAAGTCTATTAACCTCTCTGATCTGGGCATCCAGTGTCTCTGTGGTTAGTGCAAGCTCTCCTAGTTGTGTCTGAAGACTGTTAATGGTTTGTGCGAGCTCCTCTTCCTTGCGCCTGGAGTTGGCGGCCTGACGGCTGTACTCAAGCACCATACAACCTCCGCCGATGATGAAAATGATAGCTTCACCGAGCAGCTCTGCTCCAAGCTCCGCAGCTGCCTCTTCATTCAGAGGTTTGATGGTGGAGCCACGGAAACCCATAATTCTCATCTTTGTTCTCATCTCGATCCAGTGGTATGCTATGGAGAAAACACATTGAATTACTTGACAGATTTATTTCAACAATCCACCATAAAAAACTAATTAAGAAAAATTAAGACACACTTTGGATTTTGGTAACCATCATAACAGAGATTACAGTACAAAATACATAATATTAAAAACAATAACAATATTAAAAAGAGACTACTATTTGAAAGCTGTAATATTAAAATATATACTAGCATGTAAAAAGTACTAATATATATATAGATATATATAAAGTTTTGACTACTTTCGTCGCCATCTATGTTTGAAAACCTGGAATTGCGGTTCCTCGCGGAATTATATTCCATGCCTGGGTTGTGATCCAGCACGGATGAATCTGTTTTTTTTTTTAGGTGAATGTGTAGCTGTCACCGCACCGATGTGGATATTCACAGTACTTAATAATCACAGATTCTAGCCTACATCTTGGAAAATATGACCCAAATAAGAATTTTCACCATACAGGTGCTGGTCATATAACTAGAATATCATCAAAAAGTTGATTTCACTAATTCCATTCAAAAAGTTTAACTTGTATAGTATATTCATTCATTACACACAGACTGATATATTTCAAATGTTTATTTCTTTAATTTTGATGATTATAACTGACAACTAAGGAAAATCCCAAATTTAGTATCTCAGAAAATTTGAATATTATTTAAGACCAATACAAAAAAAGGATTTATAGAATTCTTGGCCTACTGAAAAGTATGAATATGAAAAAGTATGAGCATGTACATCACTCAATACTTAGTTGGAGCTCATTTTGCCTGAATTACTGCAGCAATGCGGCGTGGCATGGAGTCGATCAGTCTGTGGCACTGCTCAGGTGTTATGAGAGCCCAGGCTGCTCTGATAGTGGCCTTCAGCTCTTCTGCATTGTTTGGTCTGACATGTCACATCTTCCTCTTCACAATACCTCATAGATTTTCTATGGAGTTAAGGTTAGGCGAATTTGCTGGCCAATTAAGAACAGGGATACCATGGTCCTTAAACCAGGTACTGGTAGTTTTGGCACTGTGTGCCTCAAGCAACGTGTATTGTGTGCCTCTCTTCTCTTCCTTCAGACTCTGGGACCCTGATTTCCAAAGGAAACGCAAAATTTACTTTCATAAGAGAACATAACTTTGGACAACTCAGCAGCAGACCATTCCTTTTTGAAGTGAGACGCTTCTGACGCTGTGTCTTGTTCAAGAGTGGCTTGACACAAGGAATGTAACAACTGAAACCCATGTCTTGCATACGTTTATGCGTAGTGGTTCTTGAAGCACCGACTACAACTGCAGTCCACTCTTTGTGATTCTCCCCAACATTTTTGAATAGGTTTTGTTTCACAATCCTCTCCAGGGTGCGGTTATCCCTATTGCTTGTACACTTTTTTTCTGCCACATCTTTTCATTCCCTTCGCCTCTCTAATTTCATTCCCTTCGCCTCTCTAATTTCATTCCCTTCGCCTCTCTAATTTGCTTGGACACTCTCTGCTCTGCTCAGCTCTGAGAACAGCCAGCTTCTTTTGCAATGACCTTTTGTGTCTTGCCCTCCTAGTGCAAGGTGTCTATGGTCATCTACTGGACAACTGTCAAGTCAGCAGTCTTCCCCATGATTGTGTAGCCTACAGCACTAGACTAGACAATTTAAAGGCCTTTGCAGGTGTTTTGACCATGTTCCATGAAGAGAAAGCTCCTACCATAAATATATAAAAACCTAATTTTTGATGAGTAATCTGCATTGCTAAGAACTTCATTTGGACATTTTTTAAGGTGACTCAAAAAAAAAAAAAAAAAGAAAAGAAAAGAAAAGAAAAAAAAAGGTTTTCACCGTCAGATTCCAGATTTACAAATAGATATTTTCCTCTATCCTAACAAACCAACCATACATCAATGGCCAGCTTATTTATTCAGCAGATTTATGTATACACCTCAATTTAAATTGACTGGTTTTGAGTTCCAGGATCACAAATTATCATCTAAATCCAACAAGCACCAAAAGGCAGTAAGGCACTTTCAGTTCCTGGCTGTAACGGTAACCTCAATGACAGTTGAGTACCGCCCCTTCAAGCAAACCCGAATCTCATTTGTCTAAATGGAACCTAGTTTCTCGGATCTCATTGGTCTCTGGGTAAATCTGTTGTTGAAAACATCCAATGACAACATCGCAGCAGTCGTGATTGGCTAAATAGCAACTAGAAGAAAACGGCTATTGGCTGCATGTTGTCTAGACGTTTACGCCTACAGACACCCTTGTCATATGGTCTGACATCATATCGTTAAACACGAACAACCAAAAGCCATATTACCTTGAGCCGGAGGAAGGCAGATGTAATTCTTAAAAAATTCACTTCTCCGCGCGCCTGCTTTTATCCTGTTAGCCACTGGTTTGCTCAATTGTCGTACGCCCAGATAGAGCAGCTTTGCAATTGGAAAGGCACCGACAACCATCTTGGCGGAAAATGCGTCATCTGAGGAGGCGGGATGATAAGGACGTCATGTGGACGATGCTCATGTGTAATATTAATGACGCAATATAAATATTCATGAGCTCTAGAACACTCGTTTCGTGCAATATTATAATAATTATTATTGTTTACATTTTTATTTTATTTAAAGATTAATCCCCCATTAGTTACGTAGTTTATATAATATACGTAGTTTATAGTATATTAACATATTTACAAACAACATTCTTGATAGCTCTAAAATAAATGCATGAAAACAGTCACGATACCAATAAGAAACAAATCAAATAAATCTCTGAGCGCCCATCACAGCGCTGTTTACCTGCGCCAGCTGTGCGTCTGGAGCTCCTGGGTCGGGTTTCAGGAGCAGAGGGCTGGACTCAATATCTCAGGACTTCACAGACAAGAGTTAAACACCGCTGAAATGTTTTCCAACTAGTCATGTAACACATCCATGCTCGGCGGGACTAAGTTCTAGGACTTTACGGCAGGACAACCTCACAACTAAAACAGCTATTCAAGGTACAGGAAAATATTTGTGTTATTGTGCTTTTGAGTCTTCACTGAGAGTCCAGCTCGCAGTTTTACTTGGCTTTAGGAAAAGCGATGTGGATTGTACAGTGGACTCGCTCGCGTCTGTTATGCCAGGCCGTTTCAGCAACCTTTTTATTTATTTTTTTATAGATTTTTTAAGTATTATTTAAAAAGTGTTTACTATGTCGAAAGTTTTTTTAAGGCGCCTTTGTGTAAGGAAGTGTACGAGGAGGAGTCCGAGAGCTTTAATTGAAATCAGATGTCTTGAAAAAGCACCACGCAGGAGCTTTTGAACTCGGTGCTCATTGAACTGTCAACTGAACAATATATTATTCATTGTTCACCCTGAATGATTTCTTTGAATCACCCAAAAGCGTATTCAATCTTTTATTTATTTAGTAGCTAATACTGTAGTATGGTGTGTTGTTCAGAATATTAGACATGAAAATATAAGGCCTGTCAAGATGAAAACCAGATGCTTTTTGGTTGCACCTTACTTTTTTATATAGGTATTTGTCTTTTATATTTTGGATGAAGGTTAATAAACTGAATTTCCTGACAGACATATGGTTTCACAGGGTTAAACATGTTAACTGATTCTAATATGATACATTGCTCTAAAGCAGGTCAGATTCAGTAATGATTACATTCATGTCATATTTGAGCAGTGTTGGGAATGAGTCTAGCATACAGACCTGATTTACCATTTAACTAACCGCTGTCGGAGCCAGCTGAACTGCATATCTGTCTTGTCCTGCTACAACTTGTTCTGAGTTTTCTGGCTCTCTTATAGCATTTCTGGCACTTTGTAAACACTGACAATTTGCAAGCTGGTTTAATTGCATGCCAGCCACATTGTGTGCACTGTGGTTTATGGTTTAAAGGAGCGCTCCACTTTTTTTTTCTTTCTCTTTTTTTATTATTTTTTTTATTTTTTATAAATAGGCTCATTTTCCAGCTCCCCTAGAGTTAAACAGTTGAGTTTTACTGTTTTCGAGTCCATTCAGCAGTCAGGGTGGATTTCTTGTGTCTTGGATATCTTGTGTGATTCACAAAGGAATGTTAAGCTTGTAATTTTGAAGGCCTGAGAGATTCCAGAAGCAAATGTTACTTGAGTCTCTCTCTCTCTCTCTCTCTCTCTCTACACACACACACACACACACAAACCCATGGTATCAGGATGACTAACAGGGTTTTATCAGAATGTTCTGTAAGGGCCGTCATTGTCTGAAGTTGAACCTGACACCCGGTCACTCCCCAGTTTTGTTAACCCAAATCCGATAAAATGTCTTTATTACCGAGTTGATCATTTGACATCAGGAGATGTGATCAGCTGATCTGTGTGATTGTGCCTTTGCGTCTGATTTTGTGTAGATTTTTCAGTATTGGGAAGCAGGGCTGGACAATAATTCAATATCGATATGTATCACGATATAATTGATTTAAATACTGGTGATATGACTTTTAAACACATTTCCGATACTTCAATATAGATTACCAGTAACTTACTACCTATACATTGAATTA
The DNA here is from genome assembly GCF_003368295.1 of Carassius auratus. Taxonomy (NCBI): domain Eukaryota; kingdom Metazoa; phylum Chordata; class Actinopteri; order Cypriniformes; family Cyprinidae; genus Carassius; species Carassius auratus. The sequence continues at coordinate 11,462,366 of NC_039260.1, forward strand.
TTTGTGGCGTTTGACTCCGTTGAATAAACATGAGCACTGCAGGTTTCAACATCAAAACACGTCCGGGGTGTTTTAAATGAATGCATATCTGTCATATTGCTAAAGCACATTTGTTTCAATCTATAAGAATAATCAGCTTACACTACCAGTCAAAAGTTTTTGAACAGTAAGATTTTTAATGTTTTTAAAATGTTTTTTTTTTCTTTTTTGAAAACATGTTTTCTTTTAAAGAGCCAGTAAGATGAAAATTCTAAGCTTCCTGTCACTGTTTATAAGTCCTGTACATTAGGTTTAAATTCATCCAAGGTTAAAAAACATTGTCATTTTGTCAAAATATCATTTTAAAATTACCTCAATTCTCAGAGATCCCCAAACGGTTCGCGCAAAGCTGTTCAAAAGATTCGGTTTCCTTAAACCCCACCTTTCGGTAGCATACTGTGTTCTGATTGGTCAACTGACATAGTCAGGTTTGATTGGTTGTTCCGCACACAACTTCATGGTAAACAATGCGTTAGCATCTTTTTGGGGTGAATTATGTCTTATTCCTCTCATCGCGAAGCAAACAGTAAAATAAAAAACTTGAACAGTCTCACTGCTTTTTCTTCTGTGTGGGTGTATTCAAGCCGCACGCTTCAGTTTGAATCTGAATAGCACGTTCAGCGCGGGGGCGTGGTCACATTAGATATAATGAAGGGAGACTTGAAAAACAGACATTGCGTTGTTTTCATATGGATTACTTTATTACAGAATATTTTCGGCAGCACTTGTTTAGTTTTAAAGTAGACATGTCAAGCTTTCTATAGATATATCTCTCATGTATCTTCGATGAGTATTCACGGAGTTACACTTCATTTTAATTAGGGGTGCTCCGATAACGATCGGCCGATCGTTAATGCGCATCTCGTCAGTAAAGCCGGTTTTCTAATCAGCGGTTAATTCCATCAGGTGCGTGATTTCACATAGAGCAGCTGTTACTACACAGAGCCGTTGTTAACTGAGAAGATGCACCAAAAAACGCTGAAAATTAACGTGATTTGCGCATCTTCTCTATTAACAACGGCTCTGTGTAGTAACAGCTGCTCTATGTGAAATCACGCACCTGATGGAATTAACCGCTGATTAGAAAACCGGCTTTACTGACGAGAAGCGCATAACGATCGGCCGATCGTGATCGGAGCACCCCTAATTTTAATGACGTGTTTGTAAATGAAGATCAGCACAGACAAAGGCTGCAGACAGCACACATACTGATAAGATGCTCGGGAGAAAACAAACACATAACTTCATAATCATATTTCGCGTTGTGATTCAGAGATGCTTGTTGGTCTACATAAAGTTGGTAATGAACCCTCTTTTATGGCCAAACGCTTTAAAAATCCAGGTCAGAGTTCCATTTCTCCCAAGATGGTAGGTGGAGAGTATTATGCAAAGTGTTCCTAGTGACGTACATAGAGATGGGCAAAAGATTTGAAATCTATAACGACTCGTTTCAGTGATTCAGAGTCGACTCCTTACTTTAGAAGCCAATAACTTTATAAATCGTGTACTTTTTGGTTTAAATACTTTGCACATTGCACTGATGGACAGCTACATCATACACTGTAATACAGCTAATTTTTGATTTCCCATCTCTGTGGCTCTTTAAATATTTCTTCTGCTCACCATGTCTGCATTTATTTGATCCAAAGTACAGCAAAAACAGTTACATTTTGAAATATTTTTGCTATTTAAAATAACTGTTTTATATTTGGAAATGTTTCCAAATGTTATTTATTCCTGTGATTTCAAAGCTATATTTTTAGCATCATTACTCAAGATACATGATCGTTCAGAAATCTTTCTTATATTCTGATTTGCTGTTTTTTTTTTAGAAACATTAAAAATCTTACTGTTCAAAAACTTTTGACTGGTAGTGTATCGTAGAGTTTGAAGTTAAAGATATTAATATTAATTAGGTAAGTCTGAGACGATTATTTGACTGTGATTTTACATTAATTGTTTGTATGAAGGCCAAATATATAAAAAAGCTGAGCATTAACTTATTTGAGCAGTTTTTTTTATTATTATTATTATTATTATTATTATAAAATATTATATGGTTTTAAATGAGGTGTCATAGACTTGGCAAATTCATTTTTCATAAGTTTGTAATGCACCAACATCTCTTGTGGGCATTCTTGCCTTTTTTTGATCGTGTTCATACCGATATCCGAATTGCATCGCATTGATCACTAATTCGAACATTTACTCCTCCTCATTTTGTTTCAAACCTGACTGAATTTCTTCTGTGGAATGTTCTGAGAACATCCAGTGAAGAAAAAAATGTTTTCAGTTTTTCACAGAATAATTTAAAATAAAGCAAGAGGGTGAGACAGTGATAACAGAATTGTAATTGTGGGGTGAACCGTAACAAGTTTTTCACAGCAACAATCCACCTACAGTTTTAGGAGTGCATCAGTGTGACAGTGGGGTGAGGCTCATAAGATCCAACTGTTTTGTATCCACTCAGTGGTCCATGTCATAATAAAGGTTTTTGAGAACAGAATGAACCGCTCTTGAGTGTCTGCTCCACCTTCAGAAGAAATCCTATAAAATCCATCTAAAAATATCCTTGTAATCAATGCTCATCCTTTGAATTCTTTAAAGTTCTGTGATTTTATACTGGCTGAGATTCAATATTTACATATTTGTTTTTATAGGTTTCATTCTTCGTCGGATACAACTCTTATCTGCTCTGTCTTAGTTGGTTGTAAATATTACATATTTTTGGCAAGGCCTTATTGAACTGTAAAGCTGTTACATGCTGTTTGAATTCATGCCCAATTCATTCTTATCAGCTAGACTCTCAAACACTCTTGTGGTCTACAATGACAGTTTTGGTTAGGTTCATTCCCATGAGGTAGCGTCACGTCTGAGATAGGTTAGTATTATGACTTCAAGGAATAGTTCACTCAGCTTTCATGTTCCTCCAAATCTGTATGGCTTACTTTCTTCTGTTGTTAAAAAAATAAGATATTTATTGTAGATGCAGTGAAAGTCAGATGAGTCCAAAACAACAATGGACCACACAGATTTCCATGGATGAATAAAACTGATCTGATCTTTCCAAATATATTTTGTTTTCCACAGAAGAAAGGCAGAATGACTTGAGTATGAGTAAAAGATGACTAAACTGTCATTGTTGGGTGAACTATCTGTTTAATTGAGCAAATGGAGAACTGTGGTGATCTAAAAGCAGTATTTATATCACATGATGTCAGTCTCACAGCTGTTGTTTCATCATGACTTACTGATAAATGAAATTCTCATTAAAATGTAACATTTGTTGTCATGTCTGAAGCTAGGGATTGGTCTATAATTATTCCATTTGAACTACAAGAATAAGCTTGTCTGCCTACACATACTACAAATGAAGCTTGCTTATAATTTATGGCTGACTAATGATTATTTTGATTATAATAAATTTATAACAATTATAATGCATTAAATAAAAATAAAAAAACATTTTAATTATAATTAATTAGTTATAATGAAACTAATTAATAATTTACAAAAGGTTATTCTACATCCTGCCCAGTGCAATTTGAAGGCTTTGAAAACAAATACAGTAAATGTATTGATTAGGGATGCAAGGATACCATTTTTTCAAAACTGATCCAATAGCGAAAATTCTGAGTATCTTCCGATACCAATCCATTCCGATACCCGCAGTTTTTTTTTTAAACAATGTAGAATTTCTTTACTTCTCTGTGTTGACCTGATTATCACTCTTTTATGTGTTAAACACAATCGACTACAAATAAACAACTTCATTTGAATGAAAAATAACAAATGAAAAAATATATAGTCATAATCTATGACAAAAATACTATTATAAACTAGGTTTGTGGATAATTCATCAGCAAAAAATAATCTAGGTTCTAGAAAATTCATGGGTGCACAATAATTTGATAAAATCTAGTGAAACATTTTATTTACAAATAAAGTCTAAAAAAAAAAAAAAAAAAAAAGGATATACATCTATATAGTAGGGGTGTGCCGGTTTCAGAATTGGTGATGACGGTTATGACGCAATTCAAATGTGACGGTTCATAACATAACCGTCGGGGGGGGGGGGGGGAGGAGCGGATACCGTGTTTCATTTTGTTTCATATTGTCTCGCCACCATGCTAGTGGATCTGCCGTAGAGTTAATTGGTTGAACTTGGAGATAGCGGGTTAACTCAATGTCAGCGCGTTCTGATCGGTAAAGGGGCAGAGATTTCAGACCTCCGTTTAGGAGATCTGTCACAAAACTCATCATCCGCGCCAAAGTATTTTGAGCAAATTTCAAAGCCGCACCCGCCCGCCATCCGCTGATTAGCTGACTGACTGTTTTGCGGTCTATGGACGATGCAATGCTTTGCTGATGCGAGCCGCAAAAAAAAAAGCCATTGTCTGTTCTAGAAAGGATGCAGCAAAGATATTTAATGCTAATGTATGAGGCATAAGCCTACGCTGACCTTCACCATCTTCAAACAACATGAGCGTGGTCTTGCTCTCTCTCCCTCGCGCATATTAATCAAAATCAATTGACACGATGGTGACAAAAAAAATAACTAAAAAAATCTATCCAGTGATTAAATGTTTTCTGTGTTGTCAAATCTTGTGCGATTTCCTAAACTGCAGAGATAATTACACAACGCGTGCCGTACATGTCTGATTTGAGAACTAATGATTCATTTGAACCGATTCACTTTAATGAATGGTTTAGATAACTAATCTGTCCCACACTGAAGTCATGAGACGTCTAAATTGGTGTATTAAAAAATCTCTAACACTTTACAATAATGTTCTATTTATTAAACTATTTAACTACATTATTTAACATTTACTATTACTAAACTGCACTTCTACAACATTGTTGAAATCAAAAGTTGTACAGTATTTGTTAACCTAGATAATGCACTGTGAAGTAACATTACCAAACAATGAACAGCTGTGTTTTTATAAACTAAGATAAACAAAGTTTAATAAATATAGCAACAAAAGTATTGCTTGTGGTAAGTTCATGTTAGTATGTTAACAATTCAAACAATATCCTAAAGTTACAAACAAATAATTTTCTCTAATTTAAATAATACTCTGATGTTTAAATCATTTAAAATGAGAATGTAAGTGTGCTCACCCCATTTTTGTTTGTAAGAAAAAATTAGATTAGATTTCATATCGCAATATATATCGTAGAAAAATAAAATATTGCAATGTCATTTTTTCCCAATATCGTGCAGCCCTAATGTCCACGAAAATGTTTTTGTGCTTTATAATGTTTTTGTGCCTTTCGTGGGGCTCAAGTATAACACACAATATCGGATTTGGATCGGTCTTCTCTGACTGATTCCTGCTTCAAAGAAAATGCCAGTAATCGGAGCCGATATCGATCCAGAGTATCGGATCGATGCATCCCTAGTATTGATGTAGGCTATGATGAACATTATATGTGCAAAAAAAGTGTTACAATTTTACATTTAAAAAAGCTGAATTTAAATCTTGATTTATTAAATTACCAATTATTATCAATTGTTTAAAGATTGAGATTAAACAATGGTGTAAATAAGTTTAATAAAAGTTTTTTTTTTTTAAGTTTAATATCATGCAGATCAGGGCAAAGGGCAAGCTTAACTGATTGTGAAAATGGGTTGAGAAAGAGAGAACATGAGCAAATAGTTTCTAGCCACACCTTCCTCCACCAGTAGAAACCACTGCTGTCTTAATCTTTTAGTCTTTATGGTTTCCGCCCATGCTCTGAATGGGCTAGGTCTTCTTATCAGCACAGGACGAGAGTTATTAATAACCTATGTCACTCTCAACTCCACATTCCAGATTCACTGTACCAACGGCACTGCAACTGAATTGCTAAAATATCAGTCACGCAAAGTCTTCACCTCTCAATCAGCAAATGACTGCGGAGCAGTGAATGAGAGGTGGAGATCAGGGATTAAGATCAGACAGGGAGCAAAAAGAGTGAATGTGAGAGGATAGATGGAACAAATGTCGATATATATATCAGGAGGTTGAAGACTATTGTGCCTTTAGGAAAAGGGTGAATAGGCATCTGTCGCTGGCTGGTGCTGTCCCTGATGTTTTACTGCGTGAAGTGAAAAAACACAGATGATCACAGATGAGGCTTAAGCCTACACTGTAAAAGATTTTCACCCCTTTCAATTTAAAATCATAAGTTATGTGGCTGCCTTAAAACTTTAAGTTAAATCTTGCCTAGGGCTGAATTGCTTTATTGAAGTTCATTTCGACTTTACAATATTTGCTGTTTCAACTTAAGTTCAACATTTTAACATTCATTTTCTAGTTATGATAATAGAAACTTTATTTTAGATAGATTAAAAAATATATACTATTTGCTTGAAACATTTAAATGTATTTTTTTTTCTGCAGGGTTTATAATATTAAGAACAGTACACAATGTTGCATGCCAATGTGTGAATGCCAGTATATTTATACAACAAGGGCACAAAAGTAGCAAAAAACTGCCAAGAAACTGTCATACAAAGCTGAAAATATACTCATAACTCATGGGAAACAACCACTGAGACAAGCTTAAAAAACATACCAATACATGTCCTTTTTTTCTTGAACATTTAAAAAGAGAAAGGTGTCCTGCAGTGCACCATCGCAGTCTTCATATTAGGAGGACATTTGCATGCACTTCTTGTGTGTATGAAGTGTCTCACCATAAGCCTTTAAAATCTGAAAAGAACAATAACAGTCAGTTATTATATATATACGCCAGATACTGAAAGACTTCAATATACACATTAATTAAGAGACACATTCAATCTTTTGAATAAAAAAATAAATAACAAAACTTCACTCTCCTGTAGAGTTTAGCTCCATCCTTAATTAAAGGGGTCATATGATGCTTTTTTTTTTATATTATTATTTTGTGTATTTGGTGTAACAGAATATGTTGACATGCTTTAATGTTCAGATCTTCTTCATCAAGAGCTTTTTAAACTCCAAAGAGAAAGGAAAAATACAAATTGCATCATATGACCGCTTTAAATACATTTGAATCAGTTAACTAAGGTCTTCAAGGTAAGTTGTAGCTAAATTCTGCAGAAGGGAGATGATGACAGTGGCATGGTAGATTTTTTTTATATGTTTGATAGAGGTTTGGCTTTCTGACGACTATAAATGGAAGTGATGAAGGGAGAACAAACAAAAATAAAAACTGTGTAAATGCACATACAATGTTATAAAGTGTTTGTTCAACCTAAAATGACAATTCTGTCATTAATTACTCACTCTCATGTTGTTCCACACCTGTAAGGCCTTTGTTCATCTTCAGAACACAAACAAAACTATTTTTGATGAAATCCAAGGGCTTTCAGCAACATAACTAAAACATTCAGGGTCGAGAAAGATGACCAAAGAGTTTTTATATTTTTCCTATTTAAAACTTGACTCTTCTGTAGTTAGACACTAAGACTGACGGAAAATGAAAAGTTGCGATTTTCTAGGCTGATATGGCTTCCGTACCATGGGTGCAGCAGGCGCACGATGTAACTACGCAAGAGTCAAGTTTTAAAAAAGAATACTTTTATATTGTTACAAATGAATACTTTCAAAGAAATACTGTTCTATTCATGGACAGATCCTTTGACAAAAGCAAAAATTAAGCAGAAAAGCTGTTTTTACGTTGATACAATAGGAAATGTTTGAATTATTTCTGAAGGATCTGAAGACTGAAATAATGGCTGCGGAAAATCAGCTTTTCTATTACAGAAATAGATTACGAACTAAAATATACTAAAACAGACACATTTAAAAGTGTAATGATGTTTAACAATTTGACTGTTCTAATGTGTCTTTGAAAAATCTTGCTGACCCCAATCTATTGAATGTTAGCACATGTAAAAAAAGTTATTTACTGATTTCTGTCTCTTTAGATTATTACATTAGTTACATCTAAACAATTATTCTATGTCGGTTTCATGTTATGTTTCTAGTTGCATTTACAACATTTCATGTACTAGCTGTCACTAGCTGCTTACGCATGGTTGTGGGTTATTAAAAACATTGTAAGTTAAACTTTTTTTAAAAGCAAGAGAAACTTTTTCTGTTTTTGACTACTTCGTTGTCGTGTAAACGTAGCCTAAGTTGAGTGATGTTTAAACACCTAATTCTCTTTAACCTGCAGCAGTTTTAGACCTTGTGTGTGGGACAAGTTATTCTGCCAGCTGGATGACTCAGTATTGAGTAACTGAATGGCTCATCGAAAAGTGGACAAAAAACAGACACATTACTAATCTGTTTTTTAGAGGGTGAAAGTCTAACAAAATGTGTTTTATGTGATTCAGATGCATGCATGACTATGTATCCATGTGTCTTATTGTCTCACAAGTGCTCACGTCTTTATTTTCACACATTTTAGGTAAGCATGTGAAAGTCATCAGTCATGTTTCTAGTGTCATTTGCCTGGGGGTCGAAGCTCTCCATTCAAAGACCTTCAGTGCACAGTGAATTATAGTAGTATAAAGAAGGGGTTGCAGCAACAGATGTCAGATGTGGACTGCAGACTTCTTCATGAATCACAAAGGGTGTTTCTCTGTGTGCTCTTTGTGGGGAAGTTGTGGCCTAGTGGTTAGAGGGTATGACTCCTAACCCTAGGGTTGTTGGTTCGAGTCCCGGGCCGGCAATATCACGACTGAGGTGCCCTTGAGCAAGGCACTGAACCCCCAACTGCTCCCCGGGGGCCGCAGCATAAATGGCTGCCCTCTGCTCCGGGTGTGTGTTCACAGTGTGTGTGTGTGTGTGTGTGTTCACAGGGTGTGTGTGTTTGTGCACTTTGGATGGGTTAAATGCAGAGCACAAATTCTGAGTATGAGTCACCATACTTGAATATCATGTCACTTTCGCTTTTTTTTCACTTTTTACAATGAAATGGCAGGTGTTGGAATGCTTAAAAACAGTCTGCTTGTCTCTCAAGTCCTGCTGTATGCCAGTGTTGAATCACATGAATCTGTTACATCTGCCATCAGTGTTGGGGAAAGTTACTTTTAAAAGTAATGCATTACAATATTGTGTAATATAACTAATTGTCTTATAGAGCTCTTATATATATATATATATATAAGACCTCTAACACTAGCTTTCTCTATTCTTTTTCTATTCTATCTGCTGTTGGTAAACAAAACACATTTTTTAATGTTTTAATATTTCTGTATGAGTCAGACACCATGTATTCCCAAACAATGAAACGATTAATCTAAATCAGATACGCTGTTAGAGCTTGTGATGGACAATGTCAAATTGATCTGATGATTTTCCTTGTTTTCACTCAGGCAGTGTGTTGAATGAATTGGAGGTCTCACAAACAGAAACACAAACACCATGAACTCTCAGAGCAGCTTTGGCAGCAGCTTTTTGTGTGAGTATTTCAGTACACCAGTAATGTTTCATTCCCGTGTGTAGGCGATTTAGGATAGGACGTGATGCATACATGCATGCAGATATTTTTTGGGTGTCTTCAGAATGGTATATAATGTGCTATATAGGTCTGGAGTGGCTTGTTATATCCTGTTGGGTGTTCATTCAGTCTTTGTTTGTGTGTGTATGTTGTAGTTCAGTCCATCAACAATGAACTGAGCGCATCTTTGGCCACAGCAGATGAGCTTTCACGGGAATTCAGCTCTCTCCTGTCAGAAGCCACTCCTGTCATCCAAACCACTACTTCAGAGGTACAGAATTAATTATTGCCTTTAAAGGAGACCTATTTTGCCTTATTATAAATTATGCAATATAAGTCTCTGAAGTTTCAGCTCAAGATACCCCACAGATCAATTATTGCATCATTTGGAAAACGCCTATTAAATGGAAGTATTCCATTCAAAGTAAATGCAAATTGCCTGTTCCTTTACAGCTCAAAAATCTGTTTGGTTTTGATTATCATGTCTATCACACTGTGCATTTTAAATCATATAAGTGTATCTGGACACCGACATCATGCATTAATATTTTCCTTGGTATTTTTGTTGTAGAGTTCTGGCCCCAAACCCCAGAACAGCAGCAATGGCAGTTTGTACGGTGCAAACAAGAATGGAAACGACCGCATCGGCACAAACCTTTCCTTTTCCCAGAGCTCCACGAGCAGCTGGAGCTCAGACTCCAGCATCGGCAGGAAGGAATCCAACCTGGACCTTCCTCCTGCAGTCACAATTCGGTCTTCATCTCCGGCACCTCACCTAGACAGTATGAAAGTCAAGCTTTCAACTCCTAGTCCTTTAACCCAGCAGCATTCCTCTTTTACAAACCGTAAAGACAGCTCGGATTCACGATATTCCTTCGACCAAATGACCCCCCCTAATATGTCTCCCAATACAATGAGACGAATGACACAGATGCCGTTGAGGCCTCAAGATCGAAGCACAAGAGGATCGTTGAGCTACGGGGAGCTGTCCAACTCTACCTATGAAAACAAAACACCTCGCACCTCGCTGCAGCCCTCAGCGAGCCCCTTGTCTTCCATTCCGAGGTCTCCGAGGTTGGATCGAGCACCTTCTCATCAGCCTTTTAGTCAACCAGAAGCCAGTACGCTGCCACGCAACTTCCAGCCATTCAGACCCTTAGGTAATTGGAATAAAAAGGTTTCTACTGAACACTGTATTTGAAATGTTCTTTACATTTAAAAACAAATAGATCTTTTAAGAACTGGGGAACTCCAAATCGTTCTTCAATGGCATTCAGAAAAACCCTCTTGGAAGCTTTACATTTTTTGAGTGTACAGTTGGATCCAAAGGTCTTTGGTTGGTAGTAAAGTTGTGTGTTTGCTATAATGAAATTCTGTTTGTTTCGTTCCGTTTTGTTAATCATTTGTTTCCTCGTCGTTTTTTCTATCTTCTTTCAGAAGAAGGAATGCAGAGGCAAAAGAACCCCTCTAAGTGGAATGAAACTGACCTGGACGCATCATATGACAGAAAGCCTCACCACACCTATGACAGTGAGTTGCACAATTGTCATGCTCATTTGATAGCAACATAAAAAAGAAAAAAGAAATAAACATAAATATTTTTTTTTAATACCTAACTTGGAGGCAACAATTAAAAGAAAGGATTAAAGGCTAATTTCCCCCCCAAATATTTTCATTGAAACTGAGTGCCTATTTTATATTGATATCAGAATAATAAATGATAACGAAACACATTTATTTAACTAAAGTTCAGTGTATCAGGCTTCACTCTTACTGCTAGATAACAGAATTCTTAGTTTGCTTGATGTTGCAGAAATGTAAATACTAAAAAAGTAAAATGTTTGCAAAATATTGAAAATATCTGAAATGGATATGCAATCATTAAATTCTCTACAGCCTCTTCCTCAGTCGCTTAATATTTCTTCTTTGTAGCCTTTAAGCCTTCATAATATACAAATAATTAATGAATCCAGTTCTCTAAAAGTTTACAATATTGTTATGAATAATCATATATACTAAAAGTTAACAAACTTGAATTATTTTTATTAAAATCCAAGATAGTATTCAAACCTCCAATATTAACTACTTTAACCTTACATCATTATTACTTTGGCATGTTTTTGCAATGTGAAGACGTTATGTTTGTTACTAGAAGATTACATCATGCAATAGAGGATTGGCTGGAAGCACAAGCCTGGTCTAGTCACTCTTTCAATGTTAATTCGTTCCTAATTACATGAATTCTGATTTTTGTTGTAGAGAATGAATGGATCAGACCTTCTGTACCCAACAGCAACTGGAAAGAATCAAACCTGGACGCACCTCCTGCTGCCAAGAAGGTATGCAAGACTTTGTTTTGTGTGTGAACATGTTTGTATGTGCAAGTGGATTATTCTTAATTCTGCTCAGGGCACTTCTACAGTAAAATCTCATTGTTGAAATAACTGAACAAATTAAATCAGGGATCTTAGCCAAAGATGTTCAAGGATAGATCTGTTGACTTTTTCTTTCTTTCTCTCCCACATCTTTTCATTTACCATTTTCCTTTTCAGTGCCTTTATAGTGGTTTGTTGCCAGCTAGTTAACCACTCTGACTTGTTGAACCAACAGGAAAAAAAACAAAACATTGTGTATGTAATGTTTCAAGACTTCCATGTAGATCGCAATCACAAAGTAATTTGTATTTTTTTATTCTGTGGCAGAAATGTGCTTCTATTATCACTTAAACAAAAAAAATCATGTTCTCTAATTCTCATAGCTTCTTTTTTCTCTCATCAGGATACTGTGTCCCGTTCGCTCCCATCGTCCCACAGCTCGCTCCCGAGGAACACTCGTATCTCAGTGCCCCCTGAACTCCCCACAAGCACAAGCTCACCTTACGGCCCTCAGCAAATCATTTCCCGGATCTCCATTCCACCTGCGAGCACTGGAGTCCGTAAGCACAGGCCGATCCCGCTTTCTTTCATCATGAGTCTCCAGAACCCGTACTATGCTGCGGCTGTCGGCAGATACGCCCCTGGCCCGATGGGAGAGCCCCAGCATCTTCCCCTGCCCCGAGAGTACCTGCGGCAAAATCAGTCACCGCAACCTCAAAGACAACCTCCATACTATAGAGAAGGTACCTTCAACCAGAAGCCATGAGTGGGCCGACAGGCACTCGAATACGAGTCAACGACTAATGTATTCAAAAATACATAAAAACAATGCAGTTCATACATACAGTGACTATGAGAATACTTTTATTTTCTGAAATAAGTTTTGAGGGGGACATTCAGTAAAATCCATTTAAGGAAAAACTAATTTAAGGAATATTCAAATTCATTATTTAAATAAAACATCATTATGTACAGTAGACTAGCATAGTCTTGCTTCTTTTTAAACTGATTATTAACATTTCCAAATATATTTAAAATTCATAAAAGAAAATATGTATTTAGTGTTTTTTTTTTATTTTAATAATAATATTTGAACTGTCTGCCAAATCAAAATCATGTGGTTCAACCAACATGCCGAAAAAATACAAATAAATCAGGAAATGATATCATAGAGTGGATCCTTGCAGACCCTCATGACTGTGTGAAGGTCAGTAAATCAATTACAATATCAGATCATTTGACCATTATATGATGTATATAATGTCATGTTGTACGACCCAAATTTTTTTACCATTTTGAAGACCATTAATGCAAAGTTTAGATTTCAAAGAACTACTTTTTACAATTATAATTATTATTTTATAAAGGACACTCTTATTTGTCTTTGACCCATGTATGTATGTATTGTATATATGAATGTATGTATTTAACTGCAGTTTGCTTTTTGTTTTGTCTTATAAGAAGTTCTTCACCCTGGAGATGTTGATGCTGAGCTTGAGAGACAGGACAAAACAGAAGGCCCTGTGTACTTAACTGACCAAGGCATGAAACCAGAACAAGAAGGTAAAGTGGAGGATAGAGAGATGCCTCCTCGCCCTCTCAGCCCCACACGTCTACAGCCCATGGTGGCCCCACAGGCGGAGTTGGACATTGACCTGGATGAAGCAATGCGTATCCGGGCCGAGTTCCCCAGGGCCCTAAAGAAACGCAGCTCAGTCGAAATTCCTAAAACCCTGCGCAACCTGCCCCTTAACCAACCACCCAACCATTACAAACAAATTATCAATAAACTGTTTCGCAGGAAGACCATCCGTGTCAAAGGAGAACCAGCTGCTGAAAGTAGCAGCTCTTCAGATGGGGAAGACGCTTCCAAATCTCCTGTAGCTATGGTTCCAGTACCGATCACAGAAATACAGGTCTCTTCTGAACAGAAGGTGAGGGCCAGACAGATTACACAGATACAGTAGAGACCAGTCTCAGTTAAGAGGATATTAAGAGGATACTCTTCTCTTTCAGGGTATTCACTCTATCTTACGGAAGGGCAGCAAAGCCAATAAATCCTCCAGGCGTAGGGCTCACCTGAGCCCACTGGTGCTGATGTTGGATGGGTCTTTAGTAGGAGAGTTAGAAACTGTGCAGAGGGCTGCGCAGGAGGTGTGTTCCACTGCTTTGGTACCTTGCACTAGGGTTGCATAAAGTTGGATAATTAGCATTAGCACTGTCTGAGGCAACAGCACACAACAAAATTTTCGGACTATAAGTCGCACCTGAGTATAAGTCGCATCAGTCCAAAAATACGTCATGATGAGGAAAAAAAACATATATAAGTCGCACTGGGCTATAAGTCGCATTTATTTAGAACTAAGAACCAAGAGAAAACATAAATCGTCTCCAGCCGCAAGAGGGTGCTCTGTGCTGCTCATTGGTAGACTACAGGAGCACTGAGCAGCATAGAGTGCCCTCTCGCGGCTGTAGACCGTAATGTTTTCTCTTGGTTCATTTCTCTCGGTTCATGGTTATAAAAATGTTCAGAGGCCTTTCTAACCAGAAACTAAAAAAAGTAAAAATAATAATAATAATGTAATACTCCAGCACAGATGCTAAAATGCTTAAAAATGCTTAATAAAATACATAAAAATGTATATTGAAAACCAAAATACATATAAATGAGAAAAAATAGGAATATTTTCCCAACTTTAATAAGTCTTTTCACATATTTACAATGCAAAATGCATCCTACTTGTTTCATAATGTTCCAGAATTCTTCAGTTTGTCATCTTAAGCGTGCTTTTGTGTGTCCCTGTATAGGCGAGTGACCCAAGCCAGGCTAATGATGAAGGCATCACAGCCCTTCACAATGCCATCTGTGGTGGACATTTCCCAGTGGTGGAGTTTCTCGTGAGGATAGGGGCTAACGTTAGCGCTCCAGACAGCCACGGCTGGTGAGATGATCAATTTAATAAGTGTTTATTAACATTCTTATGTATTTGCATGTGTACAGCACATATTCACTTTCGTCTCACTAACCAGGACGCCCTTGCACTGTGCTGCATCCTGTAATGACCAGAAAATGTGTGAGTTTCTGGTGCGGAATGGAGCAGCGGTGATGGCCGTGACAGACAGCGATGGGGCCACAGCGGCGCAGAAGTGTGACCCCTACGCCCCGGGCTTCGAGGAGTGCGAGAGCTTCCTGAGAGGTGAGGGTGATGAGAAAAATGAAAACAGATTTAACTTGTACAGGTAAAGCACATGGCGCAACACAAGTTTTAACAGGCAAACACCTACTGTACATGTGCGTTAACTCCCAGCGTTATATTTAGCATGTCACAAAGAAATCTACATTCCTGAGTTAATAATATCATCGTCACATATGGGTTGGAAACAACTGTCAATACTGGTCAGGTAATTCATAAACTATTGGGTGGAGTTGACATGTAATACACCCTTATTAACTCATAAACTCTTGAGTAATTTGAGCACAGTGCTGTACTGGATGAAGCAGTTTAATTTCCTTTAGCCACCATTAAGCGTGTGTTTTTGTTTAGGTATGGAGGAAGCGATGGGTGTAGAGAACAGTGGGGTGGTGTACGCTCTTTGGGGATATCCTGCCCAGGCTCCAGACGAACTGAGCTTCAAAGAAGGAGACATGGTGACCATCCTGCAGAAGCCTGAGGGGGTGGACTGGTGGTGGGCTTCACTGTGCGGCAGGGAGGGCTTCGTACCAAACAACTACTTTGGGGTAAGAAGCGCTCTTTTACAAGACAAATAGTGGTCAGCTAGAGGTCAAGAAGTCAGCATTCCAATAGAGAGTGCCTTGCCAAACTTCAAAAGGGGGGACGGGTTTATTTATTTGGGAATCCACACGACAGAGTTTCACATGAAAACATTTCCTCTGCAGATTTCACTCATGTTCAAATTTGCCATTGAATTTCAAATACAAAACATGTGCTGGTGTCTTCCAGTGCAATATTTAAAATGCTCTTCAACTGGTGAAGTGTCACAACCCTTTGTCTTTCATACATTCCCTTAAAGGGGGGGTGAAATGCTCGTTTTCACTCAATATCCTGTTAACCTTGAGTACCTATAGAGTAGTACTGCATCCTTCATAACTCCAAAAAGTCTTTAGTTTTATTATATTCATAAGAGAAAGATAGTCTGTACCGATTTTTCCCGGAAAAACACGACCGACTGGATGCGTGACGTGTGGGCGGAGCTAAAGAATCACGAGCGCCAGTAAGCTTTTGAGTTGAGAGCATGTGGAAGCTGTGACATTACCTTGAGGAAAAAAAACATCATCCAAAACAAACCATGGCTAACAGTCAGATTCAGCGTATATTTATGATCCAGAATCAGATCCCGAGGCTGAAACCGAACGAGAGCAGCATCAGCAACGACTCGCTCCGAGCGGGGCTCAAACCCGGGTCTCCGATGGGTGGCGAACGCACTAATAAGGAGGCAGAGATATTTTAAGCAGTTTTACTCACCGCCTGTGGTTCCAACACACGATCGTGACCCTTTTTCGTTGGGATTGCATCATCCTTAAGTCGTCAAACTGGGCTTTGTTTGTAAAACAAGCATTTTCGAAATGCAGGGAACAAACACAAACACTTGCACAACTCCGTTGATGCTCTGTAAAAATAAACTCCATCCACTGGTCCCTTAATGCTGTTTTTTTTTGGTAATCTGTGCAGGGTTGTCTTGCCCTGGCAACCAAAAACACACTTCTTTTGTGACATTTCGCGACGCTCTCGCTCTGATCAGTGAATATCTGTGCTCTCAGTGCTCTGCTATAAGGGAGCGTGCGCTCTTCCGGCAGACGTGCCCTCAGGACCCATATAAGGAAATTCCGCTCCATCTAACGTCACACAGAGCCATACTCGAAAAAAAACTTTCCGAAACTTGTGACAAACCGGAAGGAGTATTTTTGGAACAGAAATGCTCCTTCAAACGTACAACTTAATTTTTGAAACTTTGGCCATGTTTAGCATGGGAATCCAACTCTTTAACAGTGTAAAAAACTCAGTATGCATGAAATAGCATTTCACCCCCCCCCCCCCTTTAATTTTTACTTGGTTAATAGAAGGTCATTTATGTCCTATACTATTACAAGCATGCAGTGGACAGTGAGGTTTGGCAGGTCTTCAATTAACCTCATTCTTCTTGTTCTCTCCCATGCAGCTTTTTCCGAAAGTGCGGCCTAAATCACTCTGCTGAACACATCCACGAACATAAAGACAATAGCAATCGATGCTTCTGAATCATGCATTAAGTTTATTTTTCTCTTCTTCCTTCCCTTTAAATTGTGTTTAGTGAACAGCTATGATGGGATTTTAAACATGCAACACTGTACAACTTTTCTCTACAGACCACCATGACAAAGTGGTAAACGGGGAATAGTTTCAGCTTGTAAAGCTAAGCAGTCTACCTATTTTATTTGAGTATAGGGATTCAGTTTAACTGCATTAGCAAACTGAACTGGATTTGATACATAAATGCATTAAGTCTCGAATTAATAATTAGTTTGTTCAGAAAGGTTCGTTCTTTGTCTCGACTATTGTTTTTCAGCACTGAGCAGGAAGGAAATTCATCAGTCTATCAGTATTGCTTTGTTTATGTATACTTTGCATGTTAGTGTGTCGGTTGTGAATCAGTAATGTTGCTTAGATACAAAAAAGTTTTTTAGATTGAATAACTGATGTCCTAACTCAGCTTCGGACTATTTACAGTATTCCACACTAAAAACGTTAGCCTTTTTATGTAACTTCTAAACTTGTTTTTCCTGTGTTTTCACATTGATCTTTATGTAGTTTAAAATATGAGCTGAAGTTCTCTTCTCAAAACAATGTACTCTCCATGTGGGTTGTGTAATAAATATTTGATTTGGTGTGTGTGTGTGTGTGTGTGTGTGTGTGTGTGTGTGTGTGTGTGTGTGTGTGTGTGTGTGTGTGTGTTTTATTTGCCTTATTGAATCCACTGACTGTGATTGTTAAGAAGACAATGACAAATTGTTACTCTCTATAATACTCTTGCACAAAAGGAAAATAAAAACTAATTGTAGATCTGCGGTTTGTTTGATTCTTTACTGGACATGCATAACTTAAAGCTCACAGGATTATATGTTTATTGTATCTGTGTGCAATGCTTTTTGTGCATTAAAGCTACCAGCAGAGGGCAAAACTAAGTAAGTCTTGATATCATTTTAAATACATTTTTTCCAATACCCCCTAGAGGTCACTCTAGCACAGCTTTTTTATTTATTTGTATAAACTTTGGAAGCGAAGATTGCATATGATATATGAGCTCAATTTTCTTTACCCTCTTGGTCAGGTATGAATCCATTACTCTGTTTTCTGTATTTTGATTAATGAGTTTTAAACATCCTTTAGAGACGGGGAATATATGATTTGAAGCATATTTGATTCATTAATTATCTAGCATTATTATGTTTATTCTAGTTTTATTAAGGCAAGCCAAGCTAGTAATTAATCTTGTTAATTAAGTTCCAGATGATCCTTTTGATCAGCCTGCTATCAGACAGGCTCTTTCATTCCGCCACACTCAAAAGATGTATGGTTTCATTAATTAATGAACGAATTTCATATAGACTACTCGTAATTCTGGGCATATAGCCTAACATAATTAAAGCCACCGCCTACACTGCAAGAGCTGGAGCGTCAAACAAAGCTTTTCATTTTCTGTTTGCTTGTAATATCTTTATGCTTGTGGTTAAGATTACATAAGCCTGGAGGGGCTTTACTCTCCTGAATACAGTGTTTTGAGAGCCATGGACTAAGTAAACGTCACTGTGCACTATTACAGCCACAGCTGGGTACTCGTGTATGAATTCAGCTGAAGTATCACTTCTGTAACAAAGGCAGATGTCCTCAGCATGCTGAAATAACCACTATTGTTACTATTAAATAACACTTACGTACCAGTAGCCTTCTATTTTGATGCGTCTTGTATGGAATCGCTTTCGTCACATAAACGCAGGTTTGGTTTATGAAGGTCATGGCTCTATAATGGCCTCGGATGACTTCACTTCGGTATTATTTATTTTATGGTGAACATAAAACTTTGAGATGGCTAGATGCTCAAGAGTCTCGCGAAAACAATAGCCATGTAATGAAACAAACGAAAAATGTATGACTGGAAACATAATAGAAAAATCAAAGTTGTAGCTACTGCATATGAATAAAGTGTAGACTAATGTTAAGTCTTGCTACTAGGCTTAGTAACAACGTAATTTTCACCCCCCAGAAATGTTAAATTGCTGTTAATTTATTCATCCTCATGCTATGGGTGACTGTTTTCGTCAGGAGAACAGAAGAGAAGATTTGTAGCTAAAACCATGGTCCTTGTTGATTCATAAAACGCAAGCCAAGTCAAAAGAAGAAGAAGAAACATATCAGGCATTGCAAAATTAATACCAATGACAATATACTTTGAATCTAATATAGGCCTATGGGCCTTATGAAGCAAAACAATCGGTCTGTGCAAGAAAATGTGTATTATTTAGCCTACAACATTATTACCAAATCTTTGATGGTCAGTGTTCACAACCTGTCTAGCGAGTGTGTTTACGCTTAAATATAGAGACCAATATATATGTATATATATATATATATATATATATATATATATATATATATATATATATATATATATATATATATATATATATATATATATATACATATATACATATATGTATATATATATATCTATATATATATATATATATATATATACATATATACATATACATATATATATATATATATATATATATATATATATATATATATATATATATATATATATATATATATTGTTTGTCAAAGCTTTAAACAAATAAAGTGCTTTTTTACAACAGTTAAAAGTTAGTAGCAGTTAACAGTTTTTTGTAAATCTTAACTTAAACATTAATGTAATCAAATTAAATATAACATTAACGTATAAATAAAAAAATAATGTTTTATTAAATAAAACATTAAAGTTTTGTTTAGTTTGTAAAAAAAAAATATATATATATATATAAATTATGTCCAGAACCTCAATCATAACATTTTAACTGGCCCCTTCCGAGCAACAACATCAATCTCCTTTAAGAGACTGAGAATCTCAGTCCAAAAAATTAAAAAATCTTTGAGTAATGCAGGTTGAGTGGACAAAATTAACTTCATTTATCCATTCTTCCAACTTTACATTTACTTACTCATCTGCACCTAGCCAGTTGCTAAGACACACAAGGTCATTCACATTTTCAGATCAGAATCAGAATCAGAATGAGCTTTATTGCCAGGTATGTTTACACATGCGAGGAATTTGTTTTCGTGACAGAAGCTCCGCAGTAGAACAGAATGACAGCGACAGAACACAAAACACATAATAAAAGAATAAAAAATACAAAAAAATACAAATAAGTAGATTTGTATTGAGATGATAAAGAGAGACTTTTTGCTGAAACGTGCGCTAAACATTTTATTCCTGTTGCACAGCAGTGGGACATTTCAAATAAAGTCAGCACACTTAGCACAGATAGCGCAAGAAATATGATCGCTGCTGCGAGACATCTGCCTTTTGAACACGTCCCCTGCGTCGCGCACAGTCTCCAGCGTTCTGTCATAGTATCTCTGCACAACAGCGCGTTTGACAATGTCCTGGCCAAATGCAGAAAGGTTGCGGGCCATTTTAAGCACAGTGCAGCGAGTGCTGCAGAATTAGAACAAAACAAATTGAACTTAGACAAAAGGAGGAGTCGCTTATACAAGACATTCTAGCTATGTGTACTGAAACGCAGTGAGCATGCGTGTTATGTTCATTATGTTCTGCTATGTTCATTATTACATACAACAACAGAACACCTTAATAGCTTAGGAAACATTCTGATCTACTCCTGCTCCGGCATTGAAACAATAGTAGACTGGTGATGCCTAAAAATATGTACATAAATTAAACAATATTATTGAGTAATAATAATCTTACAAATCAACAACAGCCCTGAAAATATATCCATTAAATAGATAAGCAAATATATAAATATCACTAACCACTAAAAGGGCTTCTTCCTGCTTTTCTCGCCTAAACAGGAGACTAGGTGGCAGAGGATTCCGCTTTGTCTTAAAGCCTTCCTTGAGTGTACGTTTGCAATTCATTTAATTTTGAAAAAAGTATTCTTTGGAAAAAGAATAATTAGCAGTATTTGTTATATGTATGGTCTAGGCGGTAATGCGGCATATGTCTGCAAATACGGGACAGACTGATGTTATAAATACAGGACGATTCTGAATTATATTGAATAGTTTGGCAACCCAATATAAAATTCAAAAGAGAATTGACTCTGGGGCCCCCTAGTGTTCAAGGCCCTGGGCTGCACCCCTTGTTGCCCATTAGGATAATGCGCCCCTTATGATGTCACATGAACAGATGGAAACAGGCATCTGAGAATGATTTGATTTGAGAAAGGGGAAATTATTTAGATTAAAAAAAAAAAAAAAATTTCATGACCAAACAATTGTATGTATAGCAGCCGTAGTGTCAAATATAGGATGAAGTACAGTCGGTCAGTCACTGTGGCAAAATAATCCTCTTAAAAATGTATTTAATTAAAATACAAATAATCTGTGATTTAAAAAATACATACAAGAATATGGAAAGACTGAGGAATTGTGCATGTGTCCTTTAACCTTTAACCTCTAAAACAACATGTAGAAACATTTTACATGTGCCATTACTTCCTCATTTTGTTTTCAATATTAAGTAATAGCCTCAAATGCAAGACATTTTAGTTTATCAGAGTTTATATTTGTGTTGCACACATTTCTCATGCAAAAGAAGTACGTACTGTACAAATGCGAGATGGAAAGATCACAAGAAAAGCTTGCTACATTTGATTTTTTTTTTTGGTGAACTCCATTCATTTTAAGTCAATATGCGTACACAAAATTAGCTTCTCATTTTATGGGTTGAGGTCGAGGAAAACATTGCTCTCAATAAGCATGCTGGACCACTTGTCATGTGATTAACTTGCATCTCGCCAAAAACTCTCCATTTTAGTCCATTTAAGCTTGCTGATTGCAGTTCTTCTCTTCTTTGAGAATAAAATTACATATTTTATTAATTACTCATTTATTTTAAACGCACAAAATTAAATTCTCTCAAAGCACTCTGTTACAAATGACGTCTTATTTTTACATCTGATCTCATTTCCTGTCAAGCGACATATAGCTCAAAAAGTATCCAAATGCAAATGCTAAATGCATTCTGCTTCGAACACTACAATTGTATAGATAACATAAACTATTCATAGAGCGAGCCAGTGTTTATTCCTCTCTGTGAGAGGTGTGTTTGATGTAGGACTGGTGCTGTTGTATTGAATGGTGATTGTGTGAAGGTAGAACTCATTTGATGCCTCATTGGAGCCCCATTATGATGGAGGATAGAGAGAATAGAGTGCTTTGGAAATCTCGAATAGAGAGAGCGTGCCCCTTTAGAAACAAACCTCATATCCACAGGCACACCTCAGTGCTTTTCAGCTGTTTTTTTTTTTAGTCTCTCCCACTTTTCTGACCTTATCTCTTTATTTCCCATACCTCGTTTTTTGCCTTGTTGAGTTCCACTCCACTGCCAGACATCATCTGCTTCATTCTCTCTTGATTCTCTCACACTGTCTTGTTCCTTCTGCTTTTTTCTTCTTCTTCTGTCTGTCTCTCCCCCAGTTTTCCCCTCCTCTTCCTCAGACACACACTGTTAGTCTAGAGATGAGTTGGCCATTATTAAAGATGGCATTTTGGCCCATCAGCTCCTGACAGGCCCGCTTGACGTGACAAGCGGTGTATGTGCGCCTCAAAACAAATAAATGTGTAATCAGCCTCCAACAGATGGGCTTTTCCGATGTCTCTAAAGAAAAAAGAGAGAGAGAAAAAGAAAAACGATTGGAGTGGAAAAATGGTGTGGCAGAAAATCTGCTTTCTTTCTTTATCTCCGCTTCACTCTTCATGTGTAAATGGAGAAAGAGAAACCTGTCAGATGAATATGAAAATAAACCATTATTTTGGTGTTTAAAATGAATAGCGGAGGGATAGATCATTGCTGTATTATGACCAAATGGATCATAAAGTCTATCTGACATGACCACAGATAAAACTCAAAATATTGATTTAACAACATTGATGACTGATTTCAAGCAGGAAAAAAAAAATGTAGGCATGTGCACAAAAAAAAAAAAAAAAAAAAAAAAAAAAATATATATATATATATATATATATATATTATATATATATATATATATATATATATATATATATATATATATATATATATATATATATATTGAGCGCAAACGAAATCTATTTTTGATTGATAGGTTACATTTACATATATATTGCATACTTAAAACACTGGCAGAAGTGGCAGGACATTACAGTCACTTGGAGACACACAGACACATCCTATTTGCTGGTAGCAGCCTCATGCTTTGGGGCTATTTTTTTGAACAACAGGGACTGTGGGACTCGTCAGAGTAGGAGAAATGCTCAATGCACCAAATTATTGAGATAGCCTTGATGAAAACCCAGACCAGCGCATTCAGAAGCACAGACTGGGCAAAAGGTTCACCTTCCAGCAGAACAATTCAACCCAGTCAAATATTTCTGATGGCAGATAATTGCCAAATGCTGATGAGCAAAGCTTGTCACATCAAACAAAAAAGACTTGAGACTGTAAAAGTGCTTCAGCTAAATATTTAACTAAGGGTATGAATACTTATGGAATGTACTTATTTTATTGATATTTTAATAATTTTACGAAACTGTGACAATTCTGTTTTTGCTCTGTCAAAATGACATATGGAGTATTGATTGATGTGGTAAAAAAAAAAACAATTTAAAGCAGTTAAACAAAAGGCAGCAACATAACAAAATGTGAAAAAATGAAGGGGCATGAATACTTTTGCAAGGCACTGTATATATATCTCTGTTACCCTTAATGAAATAAGTTTGAAACAACAAGGACTATATGTGAAGAGTTGAGATGCAAAAGCCTCTAAGGGCAATCTGAAATGAAATTTTCATCTAAAATGAGCATTTTTATAAGGCTCTGTAATTATTCAGTAATTTTATTCTAATGGCAGAGGCTTTTGCATCTGAACTCTTCATATATATATATGTGTGTGTGTGTCAGCTTTATTTAAAACACAGATAAAGATTTTTAACAGTTTTAGCTTTAACGATAACAACACTAGCCCCAACACAAGCTATTATACACACATCTCCCAGATGGCCCCTCCTCGTCTTAGATCCTTTTCCCTGGAGTCATAAATGTTGAATGTTCATCTTTAAAGTATTAAAGGTCATGTGCTGAGTAATTACCGCGGAAGATATGAGCTTTATAAGATCGACACTTCTGAGATCTTTCTGTAAACAAGCACATTTTTCCATGCAATATGCGTAGGACAGACAATGCAGCAAGTGGCACACATACAGTACACACGCGTGGATGGAGGCTGGCATGAGTCACACAAACACACTTTGATTGACTGCAAATTATGCCATTACTATATTTTATAATGCTTCTGTTTCTTCTAAGAGTGTTTGATCAATGCTTGTGCCTCAGCGAACAAATCCAGTGAATCTAATTAAAAAATTAAATTAGATCTTGTTTGTTTAACATGATTTACATGATTGCAGTCAGTAATTGTGGCAACACAAACCCTATGATAAAATTATGGTAAACCAAAGTACACATGAGTGTGTGTGTGTGTGTGTGTGTGTGTGTGAAGGTCTAAATAGTGCAACAACATTTTTTTTCCACAAAGCTCCTTTTTAAATACTTGTAATTAAATTGAATTAAATTGATAAATAATGACATTATGTTTATTTTGGCAGTTTCCTATATAATAATAAAATCACCTGAGTGTTGAGTAAAAATATATAATCGGGGTGACTGACTTATAATCTAATGGTTAGTGTTATTTATTTTCTATGTTATTAATTTCAAGAAATAAATATAATGCTTTCAGAAACAGTCGTTTTAAACAGATTATGTTTAATCCGACTCTTTACTATTCTGTTGTTTCGCAAGATGCACTCACATTTAAATAAAGAGACTCAAATTAAAAACGAAACATCCCTCTATTTACTTTTCTCACACCTTATTGCTAATGAAAACAATTATTCATTCAATTTTATGTGTATATTATTATTCATTTGTAGGCAGCTACCAAGTGAATAACATCACTGTGGATAATGATAACATACATTATAAAACCGTTTTTTTTTACCGTCCCAATAAGCACCCTATAATTAACATGAAACATCTCATCCCGTATGACACACATACACTCTCATCACGCATGAGTCAGTGAGGCAAAATGGGGCAAAATAGAGTGCCATATAAAAATATCTTCCCATCTTTTTCTTTTCTCCACTCTGCTCTTCATACCCCCCTGTCCCTCTCTCTGTTCCCCTGGAGTAATGAATAAAAGAGGGATGCTTGTCTTCTCTCCCTCCTCCGGTTAATCAGGCCTCGCCTGGCTGCCCTCTCCGTCCCTCCTTTCCTTTCTTGCAATCGTTTTTTAATAAATCATTCAGAATTTCAGGACGACAGCAGCCGCAAGTGGAGGAGAACACCACTAAAGACCTCCAGATCCACAAATATCCTCTTCCTGTGTCTCCATCTTCTTCTATGTCTCTCATGAGACACATTTCCATCTATTACTCTCACTCACATGCTGCTACGCTAACCACGCTTCCCTTCTTTCTCTCTCCATGACTTAACTTTATACACATGTAGCATTGCAGTGTAAACATCAGCGCAAAACAAATATTGCTAGGTGCATTTACACAGGAAATTAGACATTACACAGGGATGTTACAGATTTACACAGAAATTTAGCAAAAATAGAAAATGGTGGTTATAAAATTCTCCTGTACATACAAAATAATCCACTCAATTATTAGTAAATGATACCCAATGTACTGAAATGAATGTCTTTGAATATAGGAACACAAAATTAAGCAATAAACAACAGATAGGTTTGATTTCCTGGGAACACATGGGTAAAAATTGATAGCCTGAATGCACTGTAAGTCACTTTGGATAAAAGAGTCTGCTAAATGCATGTATTTAATTTAATTTAATTTAGATAGCGCCCGAGTGGCTAGTCTCATGTAGCCAGACTTTTAAACTGATGGAAGAACGTTTGGGAAACTTGGCCACTTTGAATGGTCAAGTCCTGTCCAAGAGGCTTTATGACTGACAGGTAAAGCAACCAATCACATTTTGTTTTGTGCCATGTAATGTTTAGTGGCGTGGAAATGTCCCCAAAATAGCAGACCACTGTGTAAAATACTTGGACATATTTTAAAGATTCTATGCCGCGAAGATGCCCGGAGATCTTGTATATCTCAACCAATCCAGTGACGACTTCAAAACTCCCGAAGTGTTGACTGTTTCCAATTTTATGTGTGATATCTGGTCCGTCTGCATGCCATCTGAGGCTGAAACTATCGAGTGGCTAACTCCAAGAGTGATGATGCAGTTTAACCCCTTATGAAACAAAAATATATTGCAGTATATTGGAAAATATCATGTAATATATTAGGCATATATTCTTACATATATTTATTTTTTCCAATATATTGCAATATATTGAAAGCGGCAATCATTTGTATATTTTGCAATATATTATATAATATATGTGTCATCAATATATTATTAAATGTATTAAAATATATAAAATATTAGAAATAAAAAGGGAAAATAATATATTACAATACATCACAATATATTTTCCTTTCGTAAGGGACAATACTTGGATTCACTGTTTTATTGCTCTGCTTGTCTGTTTGCACTTTGAATAAATGGTGGGGATTTTTTTTTTTTTCAGTGAGTCTTTCTGCAGGTTAAATAATAACATCAGTAGGTGGCAATGAGTGTTGATTTAATGACGGAGTCATTGAGTGATTTATTTAAACAGTTCTTTCTAAACACACATGAAAAAAATCCTTTCAATACCCAAAGTATACTCCAGTTTTGAAGCGAATGCTTAGCATATGTGTGCAGCCAAACAGACTCTTTCCAAGTATGTTTCGTTTGATAGCATGCACAAAAACAGGTGTTCAACACAAGCACTAAAATGTTTAATCCTTGTCCAATGTCTTTACTGTTTTTCTCCAGAAATGATGACCAATACAATGTCAGTGTTTTAGTAGTTTGTTGTCATTTCTATTTCATCCATTTCTTTTTCTTTTGACTGTGTGAAACATCGGTTTGGGGCAGTGTTGCCACCTTGTGGACAAACTGAATGCAAAGCTATATAATAGTTAAATATGCCATATTTTAGTTCTGATTTAATAAGTGTCATTGCATCCATCCACAGAATTTGGAGCGGACACAGAGCCATCTCAGAGAAGCCTTTCTAAGCTGTGTAAATACGCCTTAGGAGACTATATGTAGTGGTAAGAAAACAGACTTATTCTCTCTGATCCTACATGAAGGGCAAAAACCAGACTCCCCCTCAGGGAGAGCGCAAGTCAGGAAAGAGATTCTTCTGAAGGAGAGACATCATTCTGTTTGAACTTTTCTCATTCACCCTTTCCGCTGGTCATTAAGTCCAACTTAGTCTCTCTCCGATTCCCTCTATCTATATAGTGCCTTGATTTATGCCATCATTCGTTCTTTTCCTGTCTTTCTGTATGTCTCCCTTTCTTTATTATCTCACTCTGTCTGTCTGCCTGTCTCTCTTCTCCTCTCCAGGGTCAGTTTCTGTGACAATGACTTTTAATCTGCCTCCATTACCAAATCTTCTTTCCATTCCTTGGTTCACAGTATTAAATCACTTTAATTGCCACAGAGTCTGAGACACACACCACTTCATCCTCTTCTGAAAGGTGTTCCCATTGTGAGTCTAATCCCCTTAAATGGCCACTTCTGCATTTATTTCATTATTTCTAATCTTCTTCGCAGTCATCAGAATCCCACTAAGCCTCACAAAATTCCTTGAATGTGTGACTGTGTGTGTGAATTTGGAAAGGCAGGATTATAGCACATATTAAGATCTTGTGTGTGTGTGGTTGACTAATAAAGTCACACTTTGTACTCTGTGTGGGTGTGTGTTTGGGAGGGGAGGATAAAAAAGCCTCATGAGTGAGTCTCAAGCGCATATTGTTTGTGATAGAGCAGCTTTAAAGTGAGCTACAGGATAACCTCATGTCATTTATGTTTTTGTCTGATGTGGTTTGGTGTTGTTTAAGGGATAGTTTACCCCAAAATAACCTTCTTTTATTCACCATTGCGAAAAATAATTGTGCTTAATATTGTATTGTGAACTTGTAGTGTACGTCAAATCTTAAAAGCATATTTTGAAAATAGTAAAGGCATAAAATTCCTCTTAAAGGGGGGGTGAAATGCTCATTTTCACTCAATATCCTGTTAACCTTGAGTACCTATAGAGTAGTACTGCATCCTTCATAACTCCAAAAAGTCTTTAGCTTTATTATATTCATAAGAGAAAGATAGTCTGTACCAGGGGCGGAGGCAGACAATGTAAACATTCGGGGCTTAGCCCAAACCTAGGGGGGTCCAGGGGCAAACTCCCCCGGGGAGATTTTTTCCCCCCATACGTCAGCTAAATGCACTATTTTGGATGCTGTTTGAGATAATAGATAGCCAGCAATACAGTCACGGATCCACAAACCTGTAACACTTGTCCGCGGTTCGTCTGACGCTGCTTCTGAATCTCTCTCTGGCCGGTGAGGTTTATTGTTAGTGTTCCGTATAAAAAACTTTGCTATGTCCATAACTTCAGCCGGTTAGCCGGTGAAAAACAGTAGCCCGCCAGTAACAATAGTAGTAACTATAGTAACAATAGCCCGCCAACCCCTGCTGACAACGACGAAGAAGATTTATATTCTTCTTCGTTAGTTTTTATTGGCAGTTGGCAAACAAGCTGAGTGATGCGCAATGCATTACCGCCACCACACACAGTATGTGCTTTTGTTTCATTTTTTGCCGCTTCAGTCAGAAAGACTGAGAGGAAATTAAACAAAGTTGAAATTATTTTTAAAAACCTAAAAGATTCGGGGCTTTTGACAAAACATTCGGGGCTTAAGCCCAATTAGCCACCCCCCCGCTCCGCCCCTGGTCTGTACCGATTTTTCCCGGAAAAACACGAGCGTCTGGAGGCGTGACGTGTGGGTGGAGCTAAAGAATCACGAGCGCCAGTAGGCTTTTGCGTTGAGAGCTTTTGGAAGCTGTGACATTACGTGAGGACAAAACCAACCAAAACAAACCATGGCTAACAGTCAGATTCAGCGTATATTTATGATCCAGAATCAGATCCCGAGGCTGAAATTTAACAAGAGCAGCATCAGCAACGACGTCTCTATGTGGTATGTACTGAAACTGTATATATTTGCTTAGCGGTTTTGGAAAATGACTAAGTTCCACTTTATGTCGTTTTTTTTTTTTTTTTTTTTTAAGGTGTACATGTAGAAAGTGCAGTTTGATGCCAACATCGCATGTTGTTTACTTGATGTGCTTACGCGCCGATAGCTAAGTTAACAACACAGAGATATTTGAAGCAGTTTTACTCACCGCATGTGGTTCCAACACACGATCGTGACCCTTTTTCGTTGGGACTGCATCATCCTTAAGAAATAAACGATGTGCAAATCCGGCGTGAAACTGGGCCTTGTTTGTAAAACAAGCATCTTCGAAATGCAGGGAACAAACACAAACACTTGCACAACTCTGTTGATGCTCTGTAAAAATAAACTCCATCCACTGGTCTCTTAATGCTGTTTTTTTTTTTTGGTAATCTGTGCAGGGTTGTCTTGCCCTGGCAACCAAAAACACACTCCTTTTGTGACATTTCGCGACGCTCTCGCTCTGATCAGTGAATGCCTGTTGTGCTCTCAGTGCTGTGCTATACGGGAGCGCGCGCTCTTCCGGCAGACGTGCTCTTAGAACCCATATAAGGAAATTCCGCTCCATCTAACGTCACACAGAGCCATACTCGAAAAAAACTTTCCGAAACTTGTGACAAACCGGAAGTAGTATTTTGGGAACAGAAATACTCCTTTGAATGTAAAACTTAATTTTTGAAACTTTGTCCAACTTAATCCAACTCTTTAACAGTGTAAAAAACTCAGTATGCATGAAATAGCATTTCACCCCCCCCCCCCCCCCCCCTTAAGTCTACTTGTAAAAAATGTGCTTTGTAATGTCAAATTAAAATTACATTTTAAATCATGTTTTAATTTTGATACAAATATATTCAAAAATTGCTTGTCAGTACATACACACATAAAGACTGGGTCAAAAAAGCACTTTAAAGTAATATTACTCTAAACTATAGACCTATATATTTTCATTTCATTGCGATTAACATGAAGTAAGTGTGTAAAAATTAACATGAAGTAAGTGTGCACCCTCATGTTGTTTAAAATTTGTTTGTCTTCCTTTCTTCCGCAAGATACAAAAAGAGATTTATTTGACAAATATTTTGGCCACTTTTATCTAATTAATCAATGTAATGAAAATAAGTGATGCCCAAAATGGCAATTCTGAATCATGGAACAGTTCTGATCTTTACTCCACCGAGTAAATGTATCTATAGTACTTCACAAAAGTATTCTGGATGGTTGATTTAATAATATGACTAATATGGTTTTTAAACACGCTTACTCAGTGATCTGTGGTTAGTTTAGTCGTATGGATCATATTTATGATATTTTAATGTTTTTTTGTTTGTTTGTTTGTTTGTTTGTTTGTTTTGAAGCTTGAAACATTAGATCCCATTTATTGTAAATGCATGCAAAAGAACGACCGGTCTCATTTTCAAAATGTGTCCTTTAGTTTTCCACTGAAGAAAGAAAGTTATACGAATTTGGAACAACATGAGATTGTATAAAGGATGACATCAGTATTGTTATTTTGGGGTGAATTAATCTGTTAAGCATTCATTCTCTCCTTGATCTTAATGAGGTGTCTCGGTAAGGATAATACAAAAATGGAAAGTGGCAAAACTGCTGTGCTAAGTGAAAATTGTCGCTCTTGGAGAGAGTAGAGGAGGAGGAGAGTTATATCATCACTGGCAGTGCTGACCCACACTAATAGCAGTATTGTCTCCTAAAGCATGTTACCTCGCCAGCATTTATCAGCTATGTTTCATTCTGTCTCATCTGTTGTAATGCGATTATGTCAGCGTGAGATACTCAATGTGTGTCTGACTCACAGCCAAATGTGTATTTGTGTTTGTGTGAGAAACACTCATTGCATTCGCTGAACAAAACGAAGTTAATGATGTTCCTTGAGTGTCTATAACCACTCATTAAAACATTTTTCCTTGCTGTATATGTCACAGTGTCTGGGTTGTGTTCCCTGGGATTCCACTAGATGTCCTCCTTTCTCATGGTTTCTGTCACCAGATCACTTCCTGTTCCCTTATTTGGTCACCTTCCTCCTTGTTGTGTAATTGATTATTTCCCCACCTGTCTCCTGTTCCCTCATTATCCCTCTGTGTATTTATACCCTGTCTGTCTTAGTCCTTGTTTATGTCTTATGATAATTCATGTCCGTCAATTCTTGCCTTGCCTTGCCTTGCCTTGCCTTGCCTTGCCTTGCCTTCGTGTCTAGTTTATGTGGATTGATGTGTTGGTTTTGACCCTGCCTGGACTGTTTACCCCTCTGGATTATCCCTTAATAAACGACTTACCTGCAATTGATTCCCTCTCTGTGTTTTCCATAACACCGATTGTGACAGAAGGACTCCGTCACCGTAGGAACCAGCGGTATGTCGTTTTTCCGTTCCCCAGCCAAGATGGCGGAGAGGCGAGCCAAGTATCTGAGGTTAACCGCCCTCCGCCAAGAGGGCAATGAGGTGGGTGCCCTGGCTCAGGTGTTCTGGTCCCTGGCCAAGGGGATGGGCTACAATGATACGCCCCTTAAAGACTATTTTAATGGAGGGCTGGATGATCCAGTGTCTCTGGAGGAGATGGCGCAGTTAGAGACACTGGAATTCTGGAAATTTGTGCGCTACCTGCAGCATCGGTGTCGGTGGGATGCCCCAGCCACTTCTGTCTCTTCCGGCGGGGTGGTCGTCAGCCCAGCACCACTGCCCAGGATGGCTACCAGCCAAGCGCCACAGCACAAGATGGCTGCCAGCCCAGCACCACAGCACAAAATGGCCGCCAGCCCAGCGCCACAGCACAAGAAGGCCGCCAGCCCAGCGCCACAGCACAAGATGTCCGACTCAACACCTGAGTCTCCAGACAAGGTGCCGAATGCTGTTCCGGAGGCCAAGGTGGTGCCCGATGCAGAGGGAGTGCCTGATGCTGTTCCGGAAGCCGAGGCGGTGCCCGAAGCCGAGGCGGTGCCCGATGCTGTTCCGCAGGCTGTGCCCGAAGCCGAGGCGGTGCCCGATGCTGTTCTGGAGGCTGTGCCCGAAGCCAACGCGGTGCCCGATGCTGTTCCAGAGGCTGTGCCCGAAGCCGAGGCGGTGCACGATGCTGTTCCGGAGGCTGTGCCCGAAGCCGAGGCGCCTCAGGTCTCCACAGGCAGTTCTGAGTCGAGTCAGGTTCCGGTGGACTCTCCGGAGTCGAGTCAGGTTCCGGTGGTCTCTCCGGAGTCGAGTCAGGTTCCGGTGGACTCTCCGGAGTCGAGTCAGGTTCCGGTGGACTCTCCGGAGTCAGGGCTAGTCACCGGTGGACTCTCCGGAGTCAGGGCTAGTCACCGCTGACCCTCCGGAGTCAGGGCTAGTCACCGCTGGACTCTCCGGAGTCAGGGCTAGTCACCGCTGACCCTCCGGAGTCAGGGCTAGTCACCGCTGACCCTCCGGAGTCAGGGCTAGTCACCGATCTACTGGAGTCCAGTAAAGACACCAGGGGATTACCGGAGTTTTGTAGTCCCATTGGTCCAGCCGCACAGAGGCCGGCTCCGCCTTGGGGGGCTCTCGTCCTGACCACATGGCTGTGGTGGTCTTCTGCTTCGACCTGGGGGGCTCTCGCGCTGACCACATGGCTGTGGTGGTCTTCTGCTTCGACCTGGGGGGCTCTCGCCCTGACCACACGGTTGTGGTGGTCTTCCGCTTCGCCCTGGTGGGCGCCACATGATGTCTTTCATGGACTTCTGTTTTGTGTTTTTGGTTTCTGTCTGTTCCCCTGAGGCCCTCCGTCCCTCCCCCTAAACCTCCTCCGGTCCTCCTCCCTCCTGGTCTTCCTGTTTTGTGTTTACACTTCTGGTGTCTGTTCCCCATGTTTTTTTTTCCGTCCCTCCCCCTGAGCCTCCACCTGTCCGCCTCCCTCCTGGTCTCTGTGTTGTGTCATGTCGTGGAGCGTCTGGGAGCCGCTCCGTAGAGGGGGGGTATTGTCACAGTGTCTGGGTTGTGTTCCCTGGGGTTCCATTAGATGTCCCCCTTTCTCACGGTGTCTGTCACCAGATCACTTCCTGTTCCCTTATTTGGTCACCTTCCTCCTTGTTGTGTAATTGATTATTTCATAGTTACTGTTATTCTAAATAGCAGAAAACAGTGTTATAATAAAAATGAGTAGATGTCTCCAAAGCTGTGTGCCCATGTTGGTTTTGTTTGTGTGGGATGAACCAAGCGAGAGTGAAGCTAAATAAATAATCATTAGCAACCTCACTTTAATTGAGGTTATAGCTCTTGGGATGGCTAAAAGCAGTCATGACTCAGACCTCACATGAATGTGCTCTGTTTCACTTAAACCTTTTCTCTTTTCACTGGCTCCCCTGACTACACTGATTTTTTGTGCACCATTTGAGCCTTTGTTTATTAGCGTCATCCATTCTCATCTGCCTTCTTTTACTCATTTAATCTCAAAGTAAACACATTGATTGACATTTTGTCTTTCTAATGTTTCGACCCCTTCAGTTTTAGGCTTATCTTTCTCCGTTTCATTTCAGTCCTCTCCACTCCTTCACAAAATAAAAGAAGTTTATTCAAGTGTGCTATTAGTGTACTTCTTTTAAACTAAAAATAGGAAAGTATGCTTTTAGGTAACTTTTTACGTACTCAAAGTTTACTACTGTTATACTTAACTGCCACCCTGTCCTGTATACGGGACGCCTACATTTATTACAATCAAATCTAATCTAATCTTGACAAACTATATATCGTTGGAAAGGTCTAAGACTCCCAAATATATATTTTTGACAAGATTTTGACAATTTATGACAAGAGTGCACCCTCAAAAATCTACATTTTTGGAGTTTCGACCTTTTGTTTAAGATAAAGACTTCTTCGTTACCTTTTTCTCTATCACATTTTAGAAATCATCAGAGATTATACATCAACTGAAAACTTAAAATCTCAAAATTCATCCTTTAAAACCCCATTTTAAAATCAGACATTGCATTACCATGTAAATGGTACATCTACGTATATCATGTTACAAAATGTTTTCATTCATGAATGATAAAAATTTACATTTGGATCTTGCACTATAAAGTCTATGTTCAAACATGTGAGTGACCGTTTTAAAGTATACTCAAAAGTATACTTATATATTCTAGAAAGTGGGCCAATTTAGTCCCAAGGAATACTGACACAGTACACTTACAATTATACTAGAACACTGATATTTATACTTGCTACATAAAGTATACTTAAAAATATACTTGAACTTTACTTAAGTATCACGGTGGGAGTGTTTGAAAACAATTGTTTTTTTTGCAATTCTGTTTAATGCTAATGGTGGAAATTATACACTTCAGCTTTATGAATGCGTTATAGCTCACAGGAGAGATGCTGTTATGTTTCTAAGCGACCAGATTTACGTTTTTTTAAACGTTTTTAAAAGAGTGCATAAATCCCAGAGAGGTTTTACTTATTGCAGAAACAGTATTTAATATGATTAAATTAACCTAACAAATGATGTTGCAGTAATGAAAGTATTTAAGAGCATGCAAATCTCCTATGACAACTTGCAGTGTTAAGGCCCGTTCACACCAAGCACGATAACTATAAAGATAACCATAAAGATATAGATCTAAAAATCATTCTCAATATTAAAGAATATCAGAGTTAACACTACAACTATAACGATAAAAGCATAGAGAAACTCTATCGCTGAAATCATTTTCAGAACGATTTTTACCCAGCTGATGAACGATACAAACGTTGACATCCAATCAGAATCCATCCTACTATAAACAAGCTCGAGGATTTAAAGCGGCAGACGCACATGCGCTCAGAATAAACAGACGATATCGTACGCTGGTGTGGACGCTAATATCGTTATCTTTATATTTATCTTTATAGTTATCGTTCTTGGTGTGAATGGGGCTTTAGACCCTATTCTGAAATAGGAGCTAATTTAGTTCCCCCAAATGGAGTTCCTAGAACTAAATACCTTCATAGTTCCTGTGGTCCATGTTGTAGGGACGATACATATCTTTTATGTTCAACATAAGAAAGAAACTCATTCAGTTTTGGGTAAATAATCCCTTTAAATTATACTTCACAGAATCTTGTGTAACTTTAAAAAATGAAGTTGAAATTGGTTAAATTATTAGTTGTGTTAGTTAAAGTAATGAAAAAACATGTTGCCATGACTTATTGATCGTTCTTACAGCACTGATAAGTAGATGAAACATAACTGAGATTTCTTATTACTCTATGTCTTCCGATAGATGACGGAGCAACATCCGAGTCGTAAATCTCTCCTGTGGGAGCTCCATAAATGGATTGTGTCAGCTGAAGCCTGTCTAAATATTGACCGTCACGGTGCCTTAATTGCAAATTTCATGGATGAGACACCTAACAAATGCGAGTTAGACTGAGCATGACTGGGGTGATATTGAATACTGTGGACAGAGATGCTTTCGATTCTAGGCGGTCTGGCCCCATTTTGAAGGTTTGTGTTTTTTCGTGTGAGACATTTGTTGATGGAAGTCATCTTGATCCCTCACAAAACGAGTCACGCTCTTGGGTGCACATCATCAGAGCTTCACAGAGGGGGGTAAATCATGGGAGAGAATAGGACAGATTGAAACGTAGAGGAGGATTGAACAATTTGGATAGGCAGTGGGATTTTAGTGGGATTTCTTTTCTTTTTTTTATCCCATCCTTCCATTCTGATTATCCTTTGAACCAATTTTTCACTCTCCCCCCTCTTTTAGAGATAAATAATTCATGGCTCCCGGGGCACAGAACAGCACTGAAACATTCTAGGAAAGATAAGTGATTCTGATGACTGCTGATACTTGGCATGTAACGCCAAGCGTAACAGAAAATTGCATAAAGACAGCATCTCTTCTACAGTGATGTACAGCCTGCAGCCACAGTACTGCTCAGCCCCCTCACACACACACACACACACACACACACACACACACTCTTTGTCAGCATTTAGGCTTGGTTTTTGCTATGAGTGACAGAACTGCTCTTGTCTCAGCTCAAAGTCACCGGCTGTCCACGGGTCTACAGCAGTAGATTCCCAAAAGTGAAGATTAAAGTACCAGCCACCACAGAAACGTCAATATACAGTCATTGGGTTACAGAGAAACAAAAGCTACTCTGAAAATGTGCAGCTAATACAGTTTTCAGAACAGCACATGCTCATAGACTGTTAGTGAAGTCACTGGAATCAGCTGGATTTATCATTTGTAATATTATCTTTTAATCAGTCCTTGAATAGTGTGCTTTCTCAAGGATGCTAGGGTTAGTTAGTTAGATACGTGTTTTTAATTCATTCATTTAAATTCATTGATCCTGTTTTTAGGGCCATAAAGTCTGATATTATAATGAAGCAGAACGACATGAAATTCTGTGAATTCAGAAAAAAAATACATATTAACTGCTTCGCTTCTATTTAATTTTCAAAGTCATGCTATCTGACCAACATGCAGAAAAAAAAAAAAAAACATTAAATCAAAATATTGTGATGAAGCAATGTTAGCTGTTTCATAATTTAAGCTAATAAATTAAATTAATAAGTTGTTGTTGGTTTTAAAATGTGCTTAGTAAGATTTTTTTTTCCCCTATGATTTTTTTTGAAGTCTGGAGTAATGGCTGCTGAAATCTATTCAGATGTTTTGCCTTTAAAAGGAACGAATGACATTTTGAGATGTATTTTATATATATATATATATATATATATATATATATATATATATATATATATATATATATATATATATATATATATATATATATATATATATATATGATTTATTTCAATAGTAAAGGGATAGTTTACCCAAAAATTTAAATTCTGTCATTAAATACACACCCACATGTTGTTCAAAACACATAGACCTTTGTTCATCTTCAGAACACAAATTAAGATACTCTTGATGAAATTCTAGAGCTTTCTGATCCTCCATAGACAGCAATCGAACTACCACATTCAAGGCCCAGAAAGGTAGTAAGGACATCATTAAAATGGTCCACATGACATCATTGGTTCAACCGTTATTTAATAAAGCTATGATAATACTTTTTCTAAAGATGAACGAAGGTATAATCTGTTCGTAATGACATGAAGGTGAGTAATTAATGACATATTTAACATAAACATCTTATATATCCCTCTTAAGGTATGGAAGTCATCAGGTCTGAAAGGTTCTTTTTGATCAGGTTCTGTAGAGGGGCATCTCTCCCTGCAGCAGTGCTGTGCCATTTTGTTGCTCTAGCAGTGAGAGATTTACACATGTTGAGCTGTGGGGATGGAGAATATGTTGAGTAAGATGGTTCAGCTGCTGATTCGGTAATGAGCTTGGTGAGGTTTGATGTCTGTGCTTCTGAGATCACTTTTTGTGTGTGTGTGTGTGTGTGGGTGTAACACTAGACAACAGGGTCAGGAAATCAGTGGGAAATGAGCCAGATTCGGCTCAGCTTCTTTAAGAGGATTGTAATGTGACAAGTCATTAACTGGAGCTACTCTGAACTGCAGCATGTGCTGACGGAGAGAAGGCACCGTACACTTATAAGCAATGATGAGCTGCTACAGAGCACTGAGTATGCTGACAGGAATTCATTTAAAATACTAAATACTTATTTATTTCATTTAAAGAGGTTAAATTAGGGAAATGGCCATATAGCTGATTTAGGCCACAGTTCCACAGAAAGCAGATACAAAATGTATGCTATTCAGTATTGTAAACCATGTGTTCATTTTCTTAAATATTTTGACTAATTTGATTATTCTTTCAGTTATCAATATAGGTCTGTTCACATTCACAATGGGTGTTTTTAATCTCTATAAGTCACTGCCGCTTACTAAAGGTACATAATCATAAATATGACATACAAATTCTGAATTATAGGCTAAAAGTCAAAAGCATTTCACAATAAACCATATTATGAGATCATGATATAAAAAGTTTAATGCTTTATCATAATTAAAACTTTTTATCTCAAAATTAAAAATAGAATTTTGACAACTTCTACTGCCATAATTTTAACCTTTTATCTCGTAGTTATGACTTTGTATCCCAGAATTATTATTAGTTATGAATTGGTATCATAACTTGCCATATCTCTTGAAAACCTGATCTAAGATTAGATTTTTTTTGTTTTGAAAATGTCTTCAGATAACTTGCAGTTAATTAGCATGAACTTTTCTCAACTTGCCAAGATGCTGGACACACATAATGTCCAACTTAAGGTGTCAAATAAGCTTAAGAGTTACATTTAACACATTTCACCATGTTTAAATCCATTTTAAATACATATTATTGCCCAAAATAGTGCAGAAATGTGAAATTATTGTTTCTTTTTTCTTCTTCTTTTTTTGCCATATCCTGGCACCTGTTTGTACATAAAAATAGGCATTTTCAAATGAATGATATATAAAAAAAAAAAAGTGTACTGATTACATTGATAGTTAATTGTCTATCTGTGTATGCATTCCAAACATTTCCGAATTTCCATGCACATTCACAGATGCATGTTACTGTCTTCTTTTAGGCTTGTGCATGCATTTCTGTGGATCTAAATTTAATGAGCAAGAGCAGAGTTGAGGTCTTTTGTCTGGGTGTTGTCAGGTCTGTGAGCTCTCTCTGCTGTCACCGGGGATTATTTCAGGCTGTGTGCTCTCTATGTGCCCCGAATAAACAGTATGTGCATGCACATATGCCACTGCCATACATTTCAGTTTATGCAGACTGTGTGTTTATGTGTGTGTGTAAGCTTTTGCAAGTGAAAGTGAGGTCAATTAATTTGAACTCCTCTATTCCCTATGATCCACATGCATATAAAAGCATCACATATTTCCCATATGGATTACTGCTTTAATCACCTGAATAAATGACCTTGACCTCTTCAGATTCATGGGTGTGATGGGTCAGCATG
This sequence comes from Carassius auratus, assembly GCF_003368295.1. Lineage (NCBI taxonomy): Eukaryota > Metazoa > Chordata > Actinopteri > Cypriniformes > Cyprinidae > Carassius > Carassius auratus. The sequence continues at coordinate 11,501,525 of NC_039260.1, forward strand.
CCACAAGCATACGTCATGACATTGGCCTTCTGCCGCAGGATGGATTAGAGTTCCGTGTTCTCTTTGCTCTTTGCATGATGGGAATCCTGGAATAGGAGTACTATTCTGGTTTACTAAACTGGTTAAACGTGTTAGCACTTGCCAAGCTATATGCTACTTATAATTTAAAGTAACGACAGTGAGGCCAGGGTCGGCGCCAGGACATAAGAAACGAGGGGGCCTCGTTGTGTCACTGGGGGGGCATACCTCCACGGCAGATATATTTTAACAAAAATAACTTAAAATGTAAATTACATTTTTACATTTTTAGCATTATTGCACCATATATTGGATTCTTATTTCTGTGCCCCTGAGAGTATGATTTACAATGTTCAGTGACGTCACAGAACTGCCAGATTCAGCTTTCGCGCGTTGGCTGGCACTTAGCCAGAGACGGACGCGCTCAGCGCTTGTCATATATCACAATTTATATGCAGTGTTATCAACCACATAATGTTTATTTTGGTTTTATACATTTAAATATACATAATCACTAGTAAAACAATACATTGGTTGTTTGTAAAATACACATGTCTATGGAAGCAGAAAAAACTATCTAATCAAATGTCATTCGCCGACGTGTTTTATTCAAATATCAGACACACATAGCACAACAATAAAGTTTACTCTATTCTTCGTCCAGTTCAACAGACACTTACTTTCATGTATTTCGGGAGAAACTGGGGAATTCAAGTGCTGTACGTTAAATCCGGCTGACAGGACTCTGACATGGTAAGCAAGTTTCCATATATATTTTATTAAAAAATGAAAAACTAAATAAAACGAATAGCGATACATCTGTTGGTTATTGTGGCTGCTCTGTGTCACGTGACAATCATGACGCGTCGCCATGGAAACAAGGGGTCATTTAAAATATTTGAACTTACGCGTGAAAGGGTTGATTTTACAAATATTTATATTTTCTAAGTAAACAACAATATCCAAGTTAATTAAACATTTTTTATTGAGACTATAAAAAATAATTCTGTATCTATTTTTAGGTGGCTACGCCACTGATCCAAAGCACTGAAGTACAGCCTGCGTAGCTCCACTTTATCAATGATGTTGGCTCCAGTTGTTTCTTCAACTACATATTCAGTCAGGTTCTTGTTTACCTGTCGCCTCCGTTTTGCTGAAACAGGTGTATTTTTAGTGATTGCTGTAACTGTGTCACAGAGAATGCAGAATTCATCTTCGCTGCGGAGATTGCGCACACATTCGGCAGGTGAAGATACAAGTTTCATCTCAGTTAAAAGGTCTGTATCCTCTCCTTGCAGAATAGAGGGTTTTCACCGACGTCACGTTCTGGGCGGTAACCCGGATGCGCGGCCATTGTGGAGGTACTCGGTGTAAAAAACTGAACGGAGTACAATGGAGTATAGTGCGCTTTGGATACTTTAAGTGAATTTAGCCATGTCTAAACAACCGAAAAGTTCAACAAAACGTGCCCAAAATGCAAAGGCATGTAGGGAAGGACTTGGACCACAAGAAAAGGTGCGATATTTCGAGAAATGACGTTTTTTTGGCGGTGCAGATCCCTACGAGTTAGCTCCCTCTTCTTGGATCCGTGACGACCTGGTGATTCTTCATATTCTTCCTTGCATATCCCGATATAGTCAACTACCTTTTCTCGCCGAGCCCATACACAGCGGAAGACCTTAAATCCTACAATGGTTTGGAGGCTTATAACCAGATGGTGTGTGGATGGGTGAGGGAGACGCAGTACCAAGTTATCAACGACCGTTGTATTGTAAAGGCCAAAGTAAGTAATGCAATAACGTCTTTAATCAACCTATACTTAACTGTATGATATCATTGCGATACTCAAGGTGTAGCCAAGTGACTCTCAATCATGTTTTTTTTTTTCATTTCATCAGACTCCCAGTTTGCTATCTACACTGTACACTATCTGAGTTAGTTTCATAGTATTTTATTCTATCATATAAATGCACATGTACAATCTGACACCCCAAAAAAACCACACACTATTATTCTCGAGCTGTCTTATTAGTACAACCTGAAACACGGCAATAATTAAACATTTTCCTTGACGACGTTCGGGATATACTTCAGTGCCAGTGCTTTGTTGTGATGCGGAGTGCCTCCAACATGGCCGACTTCCGATCTGATGACGCGCCGTGAAAACCCTCTATGATATTGGCAGGATTGAGCAACAAAATAACCTAGGGTGGCAACGATTTAATTAAAGGTTGCGTTAACTGAAATTGAACATTGAATCTCAAAATGAATGCTGTTTGTCTTTTTTTTCTTTTTTCTTTTTTTTTTTTACATTAAAAAAAAATAAAAATAGGCCTAAATAAAACCAGGCTATTTAAACCCATATTACGACTATCTTTAGTCGAACTGTTTTAACTGCCTTTTTAAAAAATCCCTTTCAAGTTTAAAGATGTCGATTATGGCTATAGTAAAATGTCATCAAATTGAATTGAATAATCCTTACACATTATTCATATTATGAAATAATTAGTAAAAACTAATGAGCATTATAAAGCATTTTTAGATTAAGAAAAAAGGGAATGGACCATTTAGTTTAGATCAAGCCTAGTCCCGTTCTGCGGCTGCCCGATCTTGATCTGCGTAGCACTTCTAGCGCTAAATTTTCTGCCAGGGTAACCGCTCCCTATCCACTATATAGTGCACTATATGGGGTGTCAGCCATTTTGTAGTGCTGTCCGAATTCTATTTCATTCCGAATTCTATTTCATTCCCTACATTTGTCCACTACTATTATTTTCTAAAATTAGGTACATGTAATATAAAAGTAGGCTACATATGGCAGTGTTTTTGCAACAGCTACAAGTCTCACTCGCAGGCTATACGTTACTGTCCAAATCCGTTCAATTATTTGTTCACTCCTTTCTGATATAGTGAACTCAACTGCCATACACTATATAGGGATTAGTGAATGAGTGAATGAGTGAGCGATTTCAGACACAGCATGTGGAAATCGCGCTCCGAATCAGGGTGGTGTGCTGACTAGAGGTGAGGGGGCACAGTAACCTAGGTGGCCGGGCCAGGCCCCCTGGGGCCCCCTCGTGGCGCCGACCCTGAGTGAGGCTCTTATTATGTAGTACACGTCAAACTTCTAAGTAGCTAATAGGGAAATATCTGTTTAAATATAATATATTGGGCTTTGGATTGTATATTTGATATAGCAGGAAAAAAACACATTATTTTTTGAAATGCTGTACATTATTGTAGGTTCACTATGCCCCGCCTCTCTCAAACGTGTTGTTTTCAACAAAGTCCCTCCTTACGACAAGCGCAGTCTGCTCTGATTGGCCAACTGACCAAGCAAATCGCACTTGTCGGAAATGTAATGCTCCTTTCCATAATTGCAAGCTTTCATCTTTCAAAATAAATGTAAAGACAGTTAATAATGCCCTTAGTTTTACCATCAGTTCAAGCCGAAAGGGGAACAGAGTCGCGTGACAGACACCGTGATGAAGCTCGTATGTGTTTGCAGAACACAAGCCACGGACAGTTAAGACAGCTGACTTCACTTTGTGACCCTGTCTCTATTTCTCTCTCTCTCTCTCTCTCTCTCACACACACACACACAAATGCATGCAACACGCAAAACTCTGCATTTGAACATTCAGTAGAAAAAACTTAAACTAATAACAAAACATACTTACAGTAGCTGATTCAGAAGCACCAGATCGTCGTAGCAAATCTCAGAATTACCTCCTCTCCTAGGTTCATGAAAAGGTCATCCATAAAATGCGTTGCTGTTCTGTTGTAATCTTAAAGATTCTTACATGCATCTACTTTCAGAAGGCCAAATAAAGTGCTTTTACTTTCGCCTAGATACACACAGTATCTCCCTGACATGACTGCTTCTACACCAACTGCAGTTACTGAAACCACGCCTTCTTTCTTTGTGTGAACATTTGGGTGGCATTATGCAAATATTTCCACATAGTGACATAGAAATGTGGGGGCGTGTTTGAATGAACTGTTTTGGGGGGTGTGGCAGAGTCTTAACTTTTATAAGGAATATGTCTTTGAATTTGAGACTTTAGTCTTTTCAACTTAACAGATCTTCTTCATGCACCAGCTTGTAACACTTTGTAACAAAAATTTAAGTTGCATCATATAAATTTATGTATTTATCAGATGTTTTATCCAAAGCAACTTAGAGAGCATTCAGATTGTACATAGAGTGTCAATGGTGCATTTGAGAAATGGCGGTAATGCATTTATAAGTCTGTGATCCGCCGTTAAAGCAAGAACAAGAAGAAGACCCCTCAGCCTGCTGCTGAGAACATGCAGAACAGGATGCACTCAGGAAAGTTCTATTAGTTCGGACATCTTGTGAATCAGAGTTAAAAAAAAAAAAAAATTATATATATATATATATATATATATATATATATATATATATATATATATATATATATATATATATATATAAATACTGTTCAGTTTCTTGCACAGACTGATCATTTTGTGTCTTTACACATCATTGTGTCATCACAAGCCGCAGGGTTTCATTTGGTTTTGTTTGTGTATATATATATATATATATATATATATATATATATATATATATATATATATATATATATATATTTTTTTTTTTTTTTTTATTGTATGTTTTAGCCATGATTCCCATCCATTATTATAAATAATGACATTCTAACACAAGCATTATCTATTCTTTTTCTGTTCTATTGAGTAAAATAGTCATTGTTTCTAGTTAAACCAACATTTTGATATGTTTCTGTGAAGACCTTTAAGTTTCTGTTTGTATATGCTATGATGATAGATTTTCTCAAAAGAGAAGCAGCAGCTCTGGAGATTATGTTAATGTATTCATACTCCTGTATTGAGGCAACACATCAAATCTTTCAACAGGAGTCACCTCAGTCTTTCTTTCTCATTGCAAATATGTATTATTGTATGTAGTCGCTCCCTAGTTCTCCCCAATTATCTGCACCTGTGACCCACCTCACCCTCTTCATCTGTCTGCCCTTGTCGCCTTGATTTGTGTGTGAGGTAAATGGTGTTCGTGTCTGTTGTCAGCAAGGGTGCAGTGAGCAAGAGGAAACGCTATTGATCCATGCTGACCATACACTCCTCCAAACAGCTGTCGTCCTGACAGCACAAAACAAATGAAGCATCAGATTCACCTTGCTGACTGACCTATTCCCATCAACAACACCAACACAACATGAAAGACTCTGGCGGAGCAGGCAGGGGAGGGGGAGAAAGCATACCTCATGAAACCAGGCCGCATAAGCCTAGAGGATTTTTATTGATTACTAATGTCCATCCCCTGCACTCAGCTTTATCCCAGTCTGGGTCCCCTGAGGTCCATCGTATTAATGTTCAAATCCAGGACAGAACACAATGTTTTTTTTCCCCTGCTTCTTTCTGTATACAGTATATTGAACAGAACTCTTAATTTCACAAAAACAGCATCTAGAAGTGGGTCACAGGTGTAAAAACAACACAAAGAGCTTACTGCCATGGATTAAAAAATTATAGAATGAACATGAATAATTGGACAATACAGCACTGTTTACTTCAAGTCTGCATCAAATCCAAAAGGACCCTGTTTTCCTAATCTTTGATTTTGTGCATTATTGGGAATTGACTGGATTGTGAAAAGTGAGTGTTCAATTCTATTCAAGTTTATTTGTATAAAGCTTTTTATGATACAAATCATTGCAAGCAATTTTACAGAATATTAAGTTTCTACAATATTTAGTAGTTGCTTAGTGGTGACTGTCAGTTTATGTGTATATGGCAGAAATCTTCGTAAAAATTAATACAGGCCGTAGTCAACCAGATGATGATCACTATTAACAGCAATCATTATATGATGCAATCACACTTGTAGCAATATTTGGTAGTTCTGTATGTTGTTTCAGGGTTAGCATAATTTCTTCTCCGGTGTGTCCCATATGAGAATGGTGCTAAACTTGTATTTGATGCCTAAATATCTATTGCTTATTGATTTGTATTATTATATTAATTAATATATTATAACAAATTAACATAATTGAAAATGGAAATTCAATGAAAAGTGAATTGTCATTTAAGACATTTGAGTATCACTTTTGGTTTTGATTTAATTAGATTTTGGATTCATTATGGTATCTTTCTGGTATGGTATATATGGTATCATTATGGTATTTTGCTTAAAAACATTCTCTGCAAATGTTGTGAATTTGACAGAGCAGTGTTGAAGACAGATTTAGATTGATCTTTTGAACTAGTCTTTAAAAGAAATGGATCATAAGATTGATTTAAGAATTGGGCTGCATCGGTCGGGCTGTATGTTGTCAAAGAACCAGCGCATATGAGAAGTATCAGTCTACACTGGGAGTATTATATGTTTCTTGTTGCGTGATCAGGCAGATCATGATTAAACAGAAGATTTATATCAAATGTCACATCTGTTGTAAAGTCTGAAGTTGTTGGATTTTTTTAATGGTTTTAAAATACCTAATGTTCATAAAAGCAATGAAAAAATTAACTAATTTCTATTCACATACAGGTACTGGTCATATAATTAGAATATCATCAGAAAATCTATGGGGTACCCATATATGCCAGACCCAACAATGCAGAAGAGCTGAAGGCCACTATCAGAGCAGCCACAGACTGATCAACTCCATGCCATGCCACATTGCTGCAGTAATTCAGGCAAAAGGAGCCCCAACTAAGTATTGAGTGCTGTACATGCTCATACTTTTCATATTCATACTTTTCAGTTGGCCAAGAATTCTATAAATCCTTTCTTTGTATTATGTAATTTCCTGAGATACTGCATTTGGGATTATCCATAGTTGTCAGTTATAATCATCAAAATTAAAAGAAAAAAAACAAACATTTGAAATATATCAGTCTGTGTGTAATGAATGAATATAATATACAAGTTTCACTTTTTGAATGGAATTAGTGGAATAAATCAAGTTTTAATTAAATGACCGGCACCTGTATATAATCTGTATTTCCTCATTTATTTTTACCTGTGATGGAAAATCAGAATTTTCAGCATCATTACTCCAGTTGTCAGGGTCACATGATTCTTCAGAAATCATTCTAATATACTGGTTTACTGCTCAAGGCACATTTCTTGTTAATATCAATTCTGAAAACAGTTGTGCTGCTTATTATTTTTGTGGAAACTGTGATGCTTTTTTTTTCAGGAATCTTTGATAATACGGTTAAAAAAAGAATGGCTAAAGAATATTTGTTTATTCTTTACTATCACTATAACATTATAGACACATCTGGATATTAATTGATTAAACGTAATCAGTTCCCTTTCGAGGGAACTTCGAACTGCGTCCTCTAGGGGGCGCTTTGGGGAACACCTCGTCGTGACCCGTGTCTGAAGCATACAATGAAAAAACACCAACTTGTTGGCCGTCGACAGCCTCCGACGTCACTACCGGCGCGACTATAAATCAGCACCGGGAGAGCACGTCATTATCTTCTTCATCTTCAACTGACTGTTTTGTTTGAAGCGTGCATCTGAAAGAACCGGTAAGGGCGATCTTTCTCTGTTTATCATGGCGACAACTAGCAAGCGTTTAGACGATGTGTGCATCCGTGTCGGCGTTATTTGACACCCGATGACACACGCGATCTTTGCGTCATTTGTTTGGGTAAAGAGCACGCACGCGATGTCTTTGAGGAGGCAATCTGCGTGCACTGTGAGCGTTTTTTCAATGGAAAAAGCTCCGCTCTCGTTCGTCTCTCTTCTAAAAAAAAAAAAAAAAAAGGCAAGCCATCTGCTTCCCGCGGTTCAGGATCTGTCCACGCTGAGGCAGGAAAGAAAATGAGCTCGTGAGAATACAGATGGATCTGTCTGAATGGTTTAAAGAGGGACTTTCCCTTTCGAGATCGTAAAAAAAAAAAAAAAAAAAAAGGGGGCGGCGGACGAGAGAGAGCCTTGGGAGGATGATGTTATAACACTTTCTCATACTGAGGTTAGTGCTCTGCTGGGTTTTTTACCCAGGAAAAGCAGGAGATATTTGACGATGGTGAAGAAGCTGAGGCTGAGCCTTCTCAATTCTCCTGCCCTGCGTATGTAGAGCTGTTGGAGGTTATTGAGCAAAAATTACCTTTTGACCATAACCCTCCAGCTCAGGTGAGCCTTTCATTTGTGCATGATCTCCATACAGAGATTAAAAAGAAATGAAAGATGCCGTTTTCTTTTTGCATCCATTGGTTTCGGCATTAAAGTAATCTGCCGACATCGAGGTGATGCGTGAAAGCGGCTAGGAGGGAATGCCCCTGTAGAAAGAGCTAAAAATTTTATAAATAATTTATAAATTTTTATATGTGAAAAATGTTTTCTTTCTGCAGGGGAAACCTCCTCTCTTAATCTCCCTCCTTGCCATCTAAGCCCCTTCAGAAAATCATCTCGCTTAAATGGCAAGGCATACGCAGTAGCAGGTCAGGCTGTGGCTTTATTACACACAATGCTGGTGCTTCAAGCATATCAGACTGATCTGCTAAGAGACCTGGATAGAGGCTGGGGCCTTTTTCCGATCTGGTAGCTGAGCTGCGCCACACCACGGATCTCTCTCCATGCTACCAAGCAGGCCGCCTCCGCCATGGGGCAGGACTATGGCGGCCATGGTGGCAGCGGAGAGACATCTGTGGATGAACAGACATGCAGAAAATGCTTTCTGCTCGATGCTCAGGTTTCGCCTTCTGAACTTTTCGGTATTTCCGTTGAGGCGGCGATTTGAAAAGTTCAGGGAGACGAAGGCGCGCTCTGCTGCTTTCAGATCCTTCGTCCCACGAAGGTCCAGGTCTGAGCCCAAACACCATAGGGGTCCTGGCCTGTCTCGATCTGAGGATCAAAGATGGGCACAGAAGGCTAGTGTCGCAACTCGCGCTCCTCCCCCACCTGCGGGCAGGGGTTAGAGGAATCGTGGGTCACGAGGAGGTAAGCAGAACCTAAGAGGTATGATCTAGACGAGGCAGCGTTCTCGTCTGAATCAGAATGATACCGAGGTATCTACTAAAAGAAAAGAACATAACGCGTATATGCGTTAATCGACTTCGAAAGGTTAACTTCTGCTTTTATCCTCCCCTTCCTAATTCCCCTGTAACCACCAGCTCTCCACCTGATCGAGGTTAGGTGGAAACCTCTCGCATAACAGTCTCCTATGCTGGACCTATAATATTTTTTATGGTTCTATGTCCATAGCAACCAACCTGAAACTGATGGTCCAGGTTAAAAGGAGGTACCCCTTGAGCGGGGCTCCGGCGTAGGAGGGTGAGTGAGTAAATGTAACCCTCTCTGTATATACTTATGTGTATTTAATTGCTGGTGGTTACGTGTCTACTAATAAACTCTGTCTGAGTTTCCTTTGCAGTGCTCAGTTACAGTGTTTACTAAACATTCGTCAGCAGCAGCCATCCGGCTTCATGTTCCGGTATTAGGCGGCTGAGATCACAGGTTTCTGAGGGAGCCTCCTTGATCATCAGGCCTGGCACAGCACTGCAGGGAATTTCATGGATGTCTGGCCAGGTCACCCCGAGGGGTCTCCTGGCCGCTTAGGGGTGCTGTCGTATCTACCGGGAAGTGGAGGTGGCAGTTACAGAAGTCTTCTTGTATATGCTGCCTCAGGTGATGCTCCCCTCACCCGAGGTTTGTAAAATTGAGCTTGCCTCTCCCGAGATTCAGCTCCTCTACGATGCTTAGGAACCTTTAAGTACACACGCTAAGCTTTGTGTACTTTCTCAAAACCACATGGTGGTCAGTGTGTATGTGAACGCTTTGCGCACTTTCTAAAAATCCACAAGTGGTAAGTTTGCATGCAAGACTCTGCAAACTTTCTGAAATCTTGTACGATGAGGGGTAACGCTTCGTTCCCTTTCTTGAGATGATTAGACCTTGGTTCCTTGGGCTCCATTCAGCCAGTGTGTATTTGTTTATACACCTCAAGCATCGCTTTTCTCAACATGAGGGGCTATTGATTCTCGTGGTAATTTAGCAGTGCTCCCCTTTTTCCAAAAAATGGGTCACCTATGAGTGCGCTACTCTGAGCTCGGAGTTCTCCTCTCGTACGAGACGGAGTTCTGTTTTTTTCCCAGAGCGCTCCAGTATTGTTTCCAGAGATCGAGTTGATGACTCTCAATCATACTGTTTTAAGATGCAACATTCCATCTATGAGCTGCTCTATCAGAGTGCCACGAGAGCCCCTTCTTAGAACAGTATTTGAAAATCCATGCTATGGTAAGTGTGCACGTGTAGTCTTTGCACATTTTCTGAAATCCACACTGTGGTAAGTTTGCACGCTAGTATTCTGCGTTCTTTCTAAAATCCTATATGGTGAGGGCTTCGCGCGGTTGCTTCGTGCCCTTTCTTGAGTTGGTAAAAGCCCCGTTCATCTTGGGCGCCACTCCACCTATGTATCCTCGGATACCTATCTAAACAGGGTGTTGCTACTAGAGAACTGTTGAGACAGCTCTTTCAGCAAGCTTATGCGTAAGCTAGCGGTAGCCCCTGTGTGACAGGCAGGACTTGGTACAAATGCTAGGTTCTTAGCCGTATCCCTTTAAAGGAATCTTTCCTGATTCCAAGCCTTCAGCTCTACCCAGGGCCGAGGCCCTAACAATTAAGTTGGGTATGTAGCTTAGGCCTTTTTGGCCATAAGGGGTACTGTAACAGACAGCCGTCTAAACGTCCCAGGGGCAACTCCCATAGTAATGGTAGAGTTGGTACTTAGTGCTCGCCATGATTCTGGCCTGCATTCCCCTCAGCATGGCGGCGTGGGTATACTGTTCCCCAAAGCGCCCCCTAGAGGACGCAGTTCGAAGTTCCCTCGAAAGGGAACGGTCTCAGGTTACGTATGTAACCATGGTTCCCTGAGTAGGGAACGAGACACTGCGTCCTCTAGCTCTCTGCCATGCTTCGGACGCAAGCTTCAGACGAAGAAGATAATGACGTGCTCTCCCGGTGCTGATTTATAGTCGCGCCGGTAGTGACGTCGGAGGCTGTCGACGGCCAACAAGTTGGTGTTTTTTCATTGTATGCTTCAGACACGGGTCACGACGAGGTGTTCCCCAAAGCGCCCCCTAGAGGACGCAGTGTCTCGTTCCCTACTCAGGGAACCATGGTTACATACGTAACCTGAGACCGTTTTTTTTAAGTACTTAGATAATGTTAAATTTTAAAATACTTGTAATCAGTTAAATTTTTAATGATTACATACTTACACAATAGCAATAAATAATTTGGACTATTGTAACAATTAATCCACTGAAGACAAGTTCAAGATCTGGATAAAGAAATGTCTTGGATGTGCATCAGATGGTATCCAGTGGTAACGTGTAGGTTATTGTATTAAATGCAGTGTGTATGTATAATGTGTTATGCTGTAAATGTTAAAGTGCAGTGTGTGGCATACCATATTGTGGGAGTATGCTGTAGGGTGCAGTAGGGTGTATTAGTTCTGAGACAATACTCAGAACAATACTCAGTAACAATAATATACCAGATAGTACTCGACAAAGGCAACATGAGGGCTATTTACTGTATACCAGACAATACAGGTCACATGACAATAACCAACCGATGAGAACATGACACATGTACCAAAATATCAAAATAAAGACATGAAAACATGAAATGAAGACATGAACCATAGGCCATGGGCGATGGCAGACCTGGGCAGTGAAGCCATGGTGAACCAGGGCCATGAAGCAGAGGCAGGCCTAGGCTGTGGAGCAGAGGTGGGCCTGGACCATGGAGAAATTGCGGACAGTGAAGCACTGGAGGTCCAGGCCATGTAGCAGAGGCAGACAGTGGAACAATAGAGGACCTTGGCCATGGAGCAAAGGTAGACTGTGGAAGAGTGGAGCAGGAGACCACCATGTCAGATCCAGAGGAGCATGGGGCCATGGTGGAACAGGAAGCAATGGTGGAGCAGAGGACCACCAGGTTAGCAAAGCATCCAGGAGCAAAGATCCCCACAGTGGAACAAATTACCACCACAGCAGAGAGCAGAGAGGTTAACAGTGGCCTCTGTGGCAGTAACGTTACAGGCAGAGAGTTCATGGACAGCCTTCATGGTTGTGACAGGGCGGACAGAGTTCATGAACGGCCTCAGTGGCTGTGGCAGGAGAGGCAGAGAGTTTAGAAGCGAACACCACCACTTCTAGAGGTTCTGCAGCTGATGCCACCATCTCTAAAGCAGACCCGTGGACGGCTAAAGTTCAGTGAGCAGCCCAAACACTCAGGATGGCTACCTCCATAACCAAAAGTACTGAGGATAGAGGAACGGTCTCCATGTGCTGAGGCCCTGGGGATGCCAGCTGCTCACACTGACATCAATGGTGGATCCATTAAACTGGCAATCCGTCCTGGCCCAAGCTCCACATAATGAAGGAGTTCATGGTACAGAGTATTCTGTAATAATTAGTCCACTGAAGGTGAGTTTAAGATGAACCCAAGTGCAAAAGTAATCCAAACAAATGAAGAAAGACTTGACTTGGCATGAACAGAAACACAAACCCGCCAACAACAGGTTACACAGTTCAATACTCGACAAAGGACAAAGGCAACATGAGGGCTATTTATATCAAACAATACAGGTCACATGACAAGAACCAACCAATGATAGACAAGACACATGACTTGACACATGACATTAGACAACCAATAAGAACATGACACATAAACCAAAGAACCAATAGCAGGATAAGAGGGAAAGGGGATCACATGACTAGACAGGAAGTGTTTTTGTTGTTGTTTTTTGGCTGACATAAACAACCATTCTCATTTTAATTAACTTCTCCCCTCCAACCAACTTTTACTTGTCCACTTTTCACAAACCTTATAATTCCTGATAAATATCAAAATATATATATAAAATCAACCGTATAAAATCAAGGATACAGCCTATAGCCCTATTAGCATAGGATTTATCTAGGGACCTTGATTTTGAAATTACCCATCAACAAGACAAATTTTGTGTGGTACATTTGCGTAGCCTATGGTTCTACTCGAATGTACTGACTTGATACCCAGATGTCACGGCTTTGAGAGTCCCATTCTATGGTCCAGATGGATTAAAAAAAAATAATAATAATATAGTTTCTTTATCTTAAAATAATATATCAAGCTTTATGGTTGATTTATTTATAACACATTAACCTTAAAACCTTTTCAGCTTTCTCTCTCTTCAAATTGTATGGTGTAGCGATATGATGACAGTACCCAAAAAACGATCAAACACTCCAACACAGCTCCGTTCTTTGTGAAAGATGGATAAAAAGGCGCACAGGAAACAAAAATCACGAAAAATGATATACGACCCACCAAATGCTGGAGAAATCACAGAGAAGCCAATTTGCACAGGACTAATATTATCACAGAACCTTGGTGTTTGGCTAAATATGGTAATTTTTACTTTACAAATTACAGACATGACCGATTCGCATGGGATTAAGATCACAGACAACCTCCGCAAGTATTACAAATGACTGGAGGTCACCAAGTAATACTAATCCCGTGCGAATAGGGCATATGTTTCATCTCATTGAATACCATGAATACTCATAACTACAGCACACTGTTGAAGTATATAATTTCATGTTGACTTTAAACTGTGTTTTTCCTTTTATATTAGTTATACTCTCTCTATATATTGGACTGACACAGATGGACAAGATCTCTCAGTGACACTCCGCTCTGTTGCCATGTTTTTACCAGGAGCAATGCTTGACAAGACAACCTCATGCCAATGTGTAAAAAAAAATAAAAATAGGTAGTGCAAGAGACAGAGAGAGGACACTTGTGTCATACTCATGTGTTTCCTTTAGCAGAAATACACTGTATACAAACGTCACCAAACATCACCAGGCTCTAGGACCCTGCGGTACACTGATGCTCTAATGAAAAGCGAGGGGGGAAAGTGGGGGGTAGGAGTGGAGCGCAAAAAGACAGTGGAAGAGGGAAAGAGAGATGTGGAGAGAGAAGAGGAGAGGAAGATGCACGGATCCGCTTCACTGCTGTAGTTTAAAAAGTCTCACCAAGGGGACTTAGAAGAGCATTGGTGGTATAAATACCCAGCATAAACAGGATTAAAAGAGCAACTACTGAGAGACAAGCAGAAAGAGAGAATAAAGTGTAAGCATCAGGAGCACTGTGAACTGCAGTGGGTCTTTACACGCTCGCTTTACAACAGCACTCAACTTGGGAGAGAAGAAGCGTCACTTCTCTGAACTCTTTTACTGGAACACCATCCCATCTCTCTCTCTCTCTCTCTCTCTCTCTCTCTCTCTTTCTCAATCTCTCGTCAGAGATGCTCGTACACGCAAATGGAGAATATGTCTTGGTGCTGAAGTATTGCTGAAGTTCAAACTGGGCCACTGGATTCATCTATTTTGGTCCACTCAGTTGCTCCAGTCCCACTGGACACGCACCCACACACGGACAACATCGCAAGAGCTCAGGATCCAAGGAAGAGGTACGTTTTGCTTTTATCTTTTGAGAGAAAAACGGATTTTAATGCATACATCTTTAAATAATAATAATATATAATAATATATTTTAAAAATAAATGTTTTTCATATTTTTTTTAGATAAGTAGTATATGTATTAATTATGAATTACATAACTAATATTTAAAACATTACTATATATATATATATATATATATATTAAAATTGTACATATTGTATAGTTTCAACTTGTAAATATGTCCAGTTTTAAATGAACATACACAGATATTTACTTGCTGTACCAGTATTGTCCAGTGTATTCATGCCATGCAGTTTCTTTATGGGTGGTCTGGGCGTAAATACTATCTTTATCTGCATTCCTCTTCGGACGTATAATATTTCATGTCACATCCTGGATGAGCAGATGTGTGGGACATTTTTCAATTTTGCTGTGCTGTTTTTCGGACCTCTGACCTGTTCTCTTGCTGCTTAAAACGCACAACAAGATTTCAAACAATCCTTTTGATTTCTGTACACAGCTGGTGCTTGTGTCAAACAAATTCAATCACAAAGTGTGACGCCAAAATCTTCTGTGTCTCTTGCATGGTATGTAATGATATTTCTGGCAATCATACCACACACAAGCCTTGCTCATTGTTATTGTGTCACTGACTTCATTGACACGAGGACGTCGTGGCTCCGCAGGAAATGGGCTGGTTTGGACAAGGACACACTTTCTGCTATTGTTTAGAAGAACTGCTGCAGTTCCAATTAGAGAGAGACGTTTCCATAGTTATTCACTGTATCTGCAATCCACCGTTGCCTCTGTAGTGATTCATGTAGTAGATGCTCCCAAGAGATTGCAGCAATAAATGAATTCCCATGTTTAAAATGCACTGAGACAGTTACTCAAAACGTTTTTCACTTTTATTAAAAAGCAAGAAAAAGTGACACCCTCTATTCAATTTCCTCCTCACCCCAAACACAAACTATTGAATTCAGTCTACAAATCATACTCTCAGATTACAATAAAAAGGAAATTATTTCATGACGTACGGTCTTTTGCGTCTTTGTGCATGGCCACTGATTGACGAATCTCACTACTAATCTGAACTGTCCTGTGCGCACACACACACGCACACACACACATACACACACACACACACGCACACACACACTACAGCTCCTGCTGTTTATCAGCACTCTGTGTTGTCACATGCAGTGTGCTGCCATATCCCCCTGCCTGCCGCATACTGGTGAGATAACCTTTTACTTAACTTGAGTAATAAACAATTAGCCGGTGATTATGTGCGACATGTGAGAGGAATTCTCATTCAATTAAATGTGTTCCCAGCAACGCAGAACGTCTCCCAGACAAGCTGCCTTATTGTGTCTGTTGTATTGGCATTATGAAGTGCAAAGAAGCTGTTTTTAGAATATTTGAAGTGTTAAATATTGCATGTAATGGGTGTCAGTGGGATGGGCGCTCTCTTCATGCGCGCGTGTGTGTGTGTGTGTGTGTTGTGGTCTCTGACTCAGATGATGGGGGAGAAGGCCAGTAAGAGGTCAGGCCACTGAGAGCTCTTTCCTTCTTTGCTCTAGGTCTGATTTCTAAGTTACAACTTTGTGGAAAAATATACTAATGTGTATTTGAAATACATTTATTTCATATTAAGTATACTACAGATACTTGATTTACTTATTTACATACATAATTAAAACACACTGCTATTGCACTTTTAGTATTCTAGAAAAGTATACTCGAAGTCTGCAAAATTGGAACAACTGATTTTGTACTTAATGCGCCATAATTGTGAGGAAGCAGTGCTGAAGCCCAACTAAAGATATACTGAAGTATATTTGATTGTGCTGGAACAATTACAAGTGTGCAATCCTCATCAACCTTTTTGGATTTTCAGAAGTTATAGAATGTAAAAGTGTAAACCTGGAAATGCGTTAGGACCGCTGATCTACAGTCAAACCAAAATTTGTTCAGACACCTTCAACATTTCTCACATTATCACTGTTTTTCCCCCAGCTATAGTTAAGAAAATGGTGATATAATGTGACAAGAACTCAAAGTAAATACATTTTGGTCTCAAATTTTTTAATGGTAATCCACTGTATGAAGAATTTTTGAGTATGTCATAGTTTAATTTTGCTATCCTCACTTGCATGAATGAACACACTACGTCCTGCATACACTACAATTTTTTTTTTAAATATATATATATATATATATATATATATGATATAATTTTGTTTTGATATAATTGACTAATTTTTAGTTTGACTGTATAATAGAGAATACCGTATATACAGATCAGTGGTTAGGACCGTTGTGTTAGATTGTTATTGTTTACATCCCTCAAAATGGTATAGGGCCTATATTCAGTTACGTTACTTTTATCATTTTTTTTTTAAAGGCCAACATCACAAAACATTTTGTTGACTGATAAGTTTACGGTGCATGTTCAACACAAAAATACAATATTTATGTAGCGTACTGCATGTGACAAAATAAGCTTAGAATGGAACTCTATCTACTGCTATGCTTCTACTCCCAGTGTTATGAGGGCAGTGTGAATGCTGTAACCTGTTCATATCTAACTAAAATAAATGTGCACATGAGCAGTGGGAACCTAAGCTAGTTCTGAAATGTGTTCCCCTACCACATCCAACTCTAGCATCAGCAAAATAATCCTGGAGGCTTGTTTGGTTCCTTGATGCCATCATAAGCCTTTTAATTTATTAAATGCCCTCTAGCAGTAGAAAGCTGCTTGTGTAGTGCAGTACACACACCTCACTGTGTACTCAACGTGCACATACAGCTGAAAGTGTCATAAGAGGACAATACACCAGCAGATCTGATTGATCAGATTTTGCTCCTTATGCATAGCTCTCCTGTCTTGTAGCCATCTCAGTTAATATATTATATTATATTATATTATATTATATTATATTATATTATATTATATTATATTAAATTTTAGTATTGTAAATGTTTTTTTAAATTTTCATCATTATATTTTTTCTGAAATTCAAAATTTTATATTAATTATATATAATACTAAAGTATATATTTCACTATAAAATAGAAATTTAGTATTTAATAATAATAATAATAATAAATAAAAATATAAAAAAAACATAAGAAATATGGCTATTATTTTGTATTTTTAATTTAGTTAGTGTAATTTATTTTTTTTTTCCCCAAATTGTGCAGTTTTATAAACAAGCACAACAAATGTGGAGCTTTTTTATGGGATAGTTCACCCAAAAATTTAAATTCATGAATTACTCGTCTCCTTCGTGTCATCCACTGAACATAAATAACATGCTGTTCTGTGTCATTTTCTACATTGTTAACACTTTGAACTGAACGAAACACGTGTGGCACAGCTGACACAGAACAGCATATGTCGTTTACGTGTGTGATACTCTCCAAAATGGCATAAGGGTGATGCGGAAAAGACGAATTGTTGAATAAAGATGTTTTTTTTTTCTTTGCATTCAGTAATGTCGTAGCTTTGTAAACTTACGGTTGAACCACTGATGTCACATGGATTATTTTTAACAATGTCCTTACTACGCTTCTGGACCTTGATGGTGGTAAGTACATTGCTGTCTATTGGTGGGTAAGAGAGCTCTCAGAATTCATCAAAAATATCTTAATTTGTGTTCCGAAGATGAACGGAGGCCTTACGGGTTTGGTACGGCATAAGGGTGAGTAATTCATGACAGAATTTTTGGGTGCACTTTAATTATCAGAAATGTTGCAATTTGATTTTTTCCCCCAAATCATGCAGCCTTAAAAGGTTAGTTCACCCAATTATCAAAATTATGTAATTAATAACCCTCATGTCGTTCCAAACCCGTGAGACCTCAGTTTATCTTCGGAACACAGTTTAGGATATTTTAGATTTAGTCTAAGAGCTCTCAGTCCCTCCATTGAAGCTGTGTGTACAGTATACTGTCCATGTCCAGAAAGGTAATAAAACATCATCAAAGTAGTCCATGTGACATCAGAGGGTCAGTTAGAATTTTTTGAAGCATTGAAAATATATTTTGGTCCAAAAATAGCAAAAACTACGACTTTGTTCAGCATGGTCTTCTCTTCTGTGTCTGTTGAGAGAGAGTTCAAAACAAAGCAGTTTGTGATATCCGGTTCGCGAACGAATCATTCGATGTAACCGGTTCTTCTTGAACCAGTTCACCAAATCAAACTGAATCTTTTAAACGGTTTGCATCTCCAATGCGCATTAATCCACAAATGACTTAAGCTGTTAACTTTTTTAATGTGGCTGACACTCCCTCTGAGTTCAAACAAACCAATATCCCGGAGTAATGCATGCACTCAAACAGTAAAACACTGACTGAACTGCTGTGAAGAGAGAACTGAAGATGAACACAGAGCCAGATAACGAACAATAGACTGACTTGTTGCAGAGTCCACGCTACAACTATAACGTTAAAGGGACAGCGAAACGATATTATTAAAATCACTTCCAGAATGATTATTTCCCTCTAATGGATGATAAAAACATCGACACTCAATCAGAATCCATCCTGCTATAACAAGCTTGAGAATTTAAAGCAGTGGATGAGCATGCGCTTAATAAACAGACGATATCGTCTGCTGGTATGGATGGTAATATCTTTATCTTTAAAGTTAATTTTATAGTTATCATTCTTGGTGTGAACGGGACTTTAGTAGAAAAGTAGATATAAAAATAGACATTATATATGACAGACTTATTTTTTCAACTGCTCCACCGAACGTCATTTTTATTAATGTTTGTTCAGTCATGCCAGGTTTGCGAGATGTAATAGGCAGCAAAGGATATCTATGTTGCATTCAACCAACCTTATGAAGACATCAGTCAACAGAATGTTATGCAAAGATTTCATTCGGACATGCCTTGATGCTTTCAACCCCCGGATACTGCCTGCGAAAGCAGCATTTCTCATCGTTTGGACACCACAGAAACTAGAGCAATGTGCGCAAAGATTTCAGACATGCAACCGGAAAAAATGCAACTCAAACAGAAGACATTCAATCCAATTGGCTCTGATTTTCTTTCATGCTTTATTGTCACAAGTATAGATCTGTCAAGTCCTGGTGCCCTTTTCTGCACCCAAGTGGATCAGCAAGAATAATGAGATGTCCCATTATAAACAGATTACGGATAATGAGAAAGAGTCATACACATAGATGCAGAGAGTTCATGGCTCATAGACAAACATATAAAGTCTGAAACACACATCAGTCTATGGAAGGGAAATGCCCCTACAGCGTCTGTATGCTCACTGTCTGTCTCCCTCTCTCAGGCACAGCTGGTGTGGGGCACAGCGGGGCCTGAGGGATGAGAGAAATCACCCAGCTAAGATATGTGCAAATGGCTCCTCTGAAACACTGACTGCTCTCGCCAACTCAAGGGAGAGAATGAGAGACAGAGAGTGTCAGGGGGAGAGAAGAGGAAATGACAGGGAAAAGAATAGAGGACGAGGCAGAGTGGAAGGAAAGCCACTGATAAAAAGTACCATGGTATTACCAGGATTTTGGATATGGTACCATGGTAACCCAGTGGTTTTTGGACATTAAAACGTAAACATTTCATGTTAAAGACAAAGACACTTCTATTCCCCTCACTAGCTGTCCACTGAAATGGTGGAAAGAAAACGCTCAAACGTACCCACTTTATTCCTCTCGTTCCAAGGCTTACCTAACAGTCCCAGCAACTTCTGTTCCCAGTGAACATGTTTTTTTTCTATGGCAGGGGATATTGTGAAAGCTCAAAGATCATAGCTTTTGCCAGAAAATGCAGATATGCTGGGGTTTTTTTTTTGTAAAAGAAAAACTGTTGGTAACTTAAACCCTAGTGTTTATGTTGAACGTACTTGAAAAGAACACTTTTTTTGTGCTTTAAGAAGTTCTGTCTTATGTTTCCTAATTCTGTTCATCTTAAATAAAAAATAAAAAAAAATCAGTGACAGACATACGTATTCAGTTGTTAATTTGAATACAGAAGGTTTTTATTAAACCTTGAAATGTGATCTTGTTTGGAGGAAATTTAAGTTAAAAAAAAAACGTTTTTTTTATGTTTTCGAAATAAATCTATTTGAATTTTACCTTAATTTTGTACATTTTATTCAAAATATCATGATATGGATCGTACCGTGAACCCACTATCGAGATACGTACCATATTGTGATATATATATTTACTGTAAGTGGCAAGTTGTTACATATTTTTAAATGTTTTAAATTCATTATTTAAAATATCTGTTGACCAAAACAAAGGTTTGACATTTTGTAATATTACATTTACTTATTACATACATTGGAATGGAAAAATACAGCATGACCACAACTGACCTCAACATTTGTCCAGCACGTTTACATAGAAAAACGATAGAAAAGCAGGTGGAATGCAAAACGCGTTCTGTTAACAGCCTCTTGCATCTTACATCTGCAGTATATACCATGGTAGAGACATAGTACTGTTTTGTAACCCTGGTTACAGCGAGAACAGTTAGATTGAGAGAGAGAGAGAGAGAGAAGGTAGGAACAATCAGACTTGAAAGATGACTGATAAATGAGCTCATTTCCAAACACACGCACAGAATGCTGGGATGTAAAAGCACCCCTCCCTCAGCCATGCTGAATTCCTTTTTCCATTATAATGTCATTTAGGGAGGAATTATGTATCTTTCTTTCCTGAGTATAATGTGACACTGTTGGGGTCAAGGAATTATTGTGCTGGAATTATCAAGGCTCACTTACAGTATATAAACAGAGACGTACAGCACAGAAATGACGAATGAAGACTCATTAATCTTCAGAACTACATGAATATGTTAGAATCGTAGATGCAATCCGAAATGTTAGATGCAATCCTAAAGACTGTTAGATGCAATCCTAAAGACTTAGAGTTAATTTTTGCTTTAATTAGCAAAACGCAGCTGTTCTCTATCATGCTTTGTTCCAGTCATGGTTGGTATATTGAAGGGTGAGTGTGCTTGATATTGCCTTTCCACTCAGAACGCTATCTCTCTTGTGCTATCAGTGCAATATCTGTCGTCCATCAGCCTGTTCATTGGCACTTACAGTAGCTGCTTCCTCCTGCTGCCGTTTACTGAGTCTGACCTGTTTCCTCTTCTGTTTCCCATTCTCAAAGATTAAGACACAGAAATCAATAAAAGATTAACAAATATGTTTTCCCCTTAGCAGTGAGTTTCCTATCTGAACTTAATTGGGAAAATGCAAATAATGGCAGATTATAGTATTGATTTTTTAAATGTACAGACGATTTATTACAAAGATTTATACATCAAATAAATGCTGTTGTTCTAAATTTATAAAAAAAATCCTGAAAAAAAAAATGATTCCGTTTTCTACAAAAAATATTACGCAACTGTTTCCAACATAATTTCTGAATGACCTTGTGACACTGAAGACTGGAGTAATTTGTCTTATGAAAATGTAGCTTTGCCATCACAGGAATAAATTACATTTTATAATGTATGAAAATACAAAGCTTCATTTAATTGTCCATGTAAAAAAATGAAAACACTGTCTATACATTGCTTTGTTTGGCCTACAAACAGCAATATTGGCTCAACCAATGGAATGAGCTAGGGGTAAAACTTTTTTTGACCAATGGCAGCTGGGGGCGTGTTCAAAAAACTTGTCTAGAAACATTCATTCATTAGTTAACTAATTTGTTTGTTTACTTACTGTATGCTATTTATTGGTGATGCTAGAAATTAAGAAATTACTTAAAATGGTACAATGAAACCTATTTTCCTTTTAAGAACCCAGTGTTAATAATACCAAATGTACATCCACGGTGGACACACATTGTTATATTACATGCTCCCTGTGATGGGTTTTTTTTTTGGGGGGGGGGGGGGGGGGGGGATTTGAAAGCACATTTATAAAGGGACCCTGAGTTTGTCTAAGCTGAAATAATGCTGAACAGGTTAAAGGAATCAAATAAAGGACAGAGGTCAGTAGTAAACAGTGCAAAAACAAGATAAAGTAGCCAGAAAAAGAGAGAAGGGTTCTCTGTAAAAGTGCTGGTGCTGATTTGCTGTGTTGTCCTTGTGGAGCTCAGTCTCCGAGTGTTTTATGTGTGAGGCAGAAATCAGAACGGGAGGCAGGCTTATAATGCAGCTGACAGCAGTCCTTTTATGGTGACTGGATGGGGTTGGGGGTTAGCAATAAAGCTGAGTGCATCTC
The DNA here is from genome assembly GCF_003368295.1 of Carassius auratus. Lineage (NCBI taxonomy): Eukaryota > Metazoa > Chordata > Actinopteri > Cypriniformes > Cyprinidae > Carassius > Carassius auratus. The sequence continues at coordinate 11,524,253 of NC_039260.1, forward strand.
CTCTGGAAGCAAGCCATTGTGGCTTAAAGGGAAAGTTCACCCTGAAATTTAAATAATGCCATCATTTAGTCATCCTCGTCTGAAATATTTCTTCTTCTGTGGAACACAAAAAGAGATTTTGAATTTTGAATAATGTGCTGGTTCCTATTTTCCATATAATGACAACAAATAGGGACTGGAACTTTCAAGCTTACAAAAGTACCATAAATGCTTAATAAAAGTGGTCCATTTGACTATTGTGCTATATATGAAATATACACTTTCACATTATTCGCATTGTGAACTGATTCACCGAGCAGATCTGATTTAAAAGAAGGATTTGATAATAAATTGGACATCCATGTAAACTACCAGACCAATATTTTAAATAATTCTGAAATTCAACAGAAATAATTTTGCATTCCATTTATGTTTTTTGAAAGAAGTTAGTTAATGTTAAACAGGGCTGCATTTGACAAAACACACAATATAAACGGTAACACATTAAATTTTAAATATATTCAAATAGAACGTTGCTGTATTGTCACAATATTACTGTTTTTCACTGTATTTTTTTTTTCTTTAGAATAATCGGTTACATTCAGATGCACGTCACATTAGAAGAAAACAAACAAAAGACCCAATGCTATTTTTTTTTGTGAACTGTCCCTTTAAGAACTATAAACAATGTGAATGTGTGTGGGTGTAGGTCTGTCCATCTTTTATTTCCTGATATTTGTGGCCCTCTCCATGCTGCCTGTTCTCCTGGTGGTCCAATGTGTTTAGAGGTACACTGCTGTAATGTTGATGTCAGAGAGAGCAGGGATCTGCTCCTGAATTATCACCCTGGCATTCTGTCTGCACGACCAGAGTATAGGAGGAGAAAGACAGGAGAGCACAGCAAAGCAATATGAAGCAGAGTAATGCAGGCTTCAGCACTCACTGCTATCCAGAGCTGCACTCGACTGGAACAGTCCCATACTGTGCTCCATATATCTTCATGATGCTCTGTGCGGTAATGGATAGTGTATAAAATCAGATGCAATTCGATTTTGCTTCTACTTTATTGATCTAAGTGCACCACTATAGTGTCAATTTCTTTCTTTATCATGCCACTCTATGTGCTGCTGAAATCAGATTTCCTTTTATACTTTTATATTTGAGGTAAAGCAGCTGGGTATGACTATAAAACAGTAGGCATAGACTATTTTTGATTGAAAATAGTTTGAAATATTCCTTTGCCAGTTCAAATACAAATACAAAACAGAAAACAGTGTCAAAACCTTTAACCTGAACTGATCTGTTTTGCCTTCCACATAAACTCATAATGACCTAATGAATGGGCAACTGTAAGAAACACTTCATCATCTCTTTGTGTCAGCTTTATTTTCAAAACTGCATTCATGCTTTAAGCATAAGATCTGTCAAACAACTGACAAAAGCACTAACAAAGTCTGCCATTCATTACATTATGAAGGAATATATGTCAAATGTTTACCCTAGTGAAAAAAAAAAACTTATTTGAAATACATTTATTTCATGCTAAGTACAGTATACTACAAATACATTTACATATTTATGTACTGAATAAAAATACACTGCAATTGTACTTTTGGTATGCTAAATCTGGTATACTTAAAGCTGCAGTCATTAACTTGTTTTTGGTTTAAAAAAAAAAAAATACTAAATTGCTAAAATGGATCTACGAGACCTAAGGACACCAAAATGAGCAAATGTTTTTTTTAGTTTTTCTTTTTTTTTTTTTTTTATTACCAATACTACTTCAGTAATATGATTTTATAATATTACAATAAAAGCGTACTGTATGCTATAGAGAAGTGTTCAAATGAATACAGTTTTGTGTAGGAATACCAGATGCAATTCTTCTTGCTGTTTGTGTTACATTTATAATGTGACTTAGGCAGCACATATATTTTTAAATTTTCACTGAAAACAATTTAAAATAAATACTGTTACAAATGTATCGTTCATTGTAGGGATGCACGATATTGGATTTTGGCCGATATCGATATGCCGATATTTTCTAAATAATTTTGGCCGATGCCGATACCGATATCGATATATATACAAATATATACTGATATATTTAAACTTTAATTTTACTGAAGAGAAATCCATGTATGTCTTCTGTACTGATTCTACCATAAATTTATTATTTTACAAATGTAGACAGACATTCACATCTGAAAAACAGGTCAATTATTTCACTTGGAGAATATCGGTTTGGCTCATCGGCAGAAATATTCATATCGGCCGATACCGATAATGGTCATTTTAAGCTTTTATCGGCCGATACCGATGTTGTGCCGATATTATCGTGCATCCCTAGTTCATTGTTAGTTCAAGTTAGTAATACATTCACTAATGTTAATGTGAGGCAAGGGGCACCAGGCAAAATCTTGCATTGGGCAGGAAATTGGCCAGGGTTGGCCCTGACTAAAAATCTTGCTTTATAGATATAGCAACAATTCACTTTCATTATATGGCAAAGGACTCAAGCATTCTGCTAAACTCTGCTAAATGTTCACATGTTTAGGGTGAACTATCACTTTACTGCATATTTATATTATACTCACTCGCACACTCTGCAGAGGGCAAATGATTGCCTTGAGGAAATCGTTAAAATCTAAATTTATATTAAAACGTTTTTTTTTCTAATGTAGTATTCTTGCATATTATTAATATTAAGTATGCTGAATCCTTTTTTCAAAGTTTTCATTAACACTTAGTAGAATCAGTTTAAAGGATGCTGCGTGCATCCTAAACCAAATCCATTTACATAATAAATTAGAAAATAATCAGCTGTGCCTCGGGTAATCTCTAGCAGCTACATAATGCGATTGACAGAGATGATTTCAGGAGTGCTAGACTGGTGCGGACAGGCATGTAGAGGACTGATCGAAAACAGCACAAGGTTAGCAATGAGAGACAGACGCTCACCTGCACCAGATGCCTGTCGTTCTGAGACTGTCATCCTGGTTTTTCAGGGGCTGACTGACTGACAGAGGGGACCCTGGGAAATGTGACAGACCAAGTTGTTCTCTTTAGCACCCACTGACTGAAACTCTTCAGCCAATAATGACTGATCAAATAAAGGCATACATCAAGTTTAATGTCATAGAATTGGAAACTCTAGACTGTTAAACTGCAATTTTTTCCACCCTTTAAGGTAACTGCAGTAAGGGGATTCTACTCATAAGGTCATTCTAAGCTCAAGTGAATAACTAAAGTTCTTCAAAAAGGCCCCTTCCCACAGGACATGTAAAGGTGATTTTAAGGAAGTAATTGTTCCTTTTATGATCATCTGATTCATTTTGAACCTTTAACTAATTTATTTGGCTTTTCTTAACCCATTTTTTTTTCCATACACCAAATGATTATTAAAAATCCTTCTTACATATTTACAATCTTGACCCTATAAAAGCCCACTGAACATAAATAAAATGTGCAAAAGGATTTTGAAAAAATACCCTTAGAGCTACTGCATTACTTCATTAGCTTTTCGTCTGACCTGCAGAGATATCATTCAGATTTGGTGGGGTGTCAGCCAGCGAGTCATCTGATTCTGACCATGTTCTTTTAGTACTCAAGAGTCTGAAGCCAGGAGAGCATATTAAGTGTTGTTCACTGTATTTGTATTTTTACCGAGATGAGTGTGCACGTTTTACACACCCTCTCCGACCACGTTGAGTGGCTGACACTGACAACGGCAAAAGCGAAGCATGCGTTTTTCACTTGTAAAACTCAAGGGTGTATGGGTATTGTAGTCTCTGCTCTCGGTGGGACGTGCATTGTGAAGGGCGCTCTGAAAAGCGACGGCGCAGGCAAAGTATTAAAACCTTTATATATATATATATATATATATATATATATATATATATATATATATATATATATATATATATACACGTTCACCTAAAGGATTATTAGGAACATCAATTTCTCATTAATGCAATTATCTAATCAAGCAATCACATGGCAGTTGCTTCAATGCATTTAGGGGTATGGTCCTGGTCAAGACAATCTCCTGAACTCCAAACTGAATGTCAGAATGGGAAAGAAAGGTGATTTAAGCAATTTTGAGGGTGGCATGGTTGTTGGTGCCACACGGGCCGGTCTGAGTATTTCACAATCTGCTCAGTTACTGGGATTTACACACACAACCATTTCTAGGGTTTACAAAGAATGGTGTGAAAAGGGAAAAACATCCGGTTTGCGGCAGTCCTGTGGGCGAAAATGCCTTGTTGATGCTAGAGGTCAGAGGAGAATGGGCCTACTTTTAGAAGAGCAACTTTGACTGAAAAACCACTCGTTACAACCGAGGTATGCAGCAAAGCATTTGTGAAGCCACAACACACACAACCTTGAGGCGCATGGGGCTACCACTGCAGAAGACCCCACCAGGTACCACTCATCTCCACTACAAATTGGACAAAGAGGCTACATTTTGCATGAGCTCACCAAAATTGGACAGTTGAAGACTGGAAAAATGTTGCCTGGTCTGATGAGTCTCAATTTTTGTTGAGACATTAAGATGGTAGAGTCAGAATTTGGCGTAAACAGAATGAGAACATGGATCCACCATGCCTTGTTACCACTGTGCAGGCTGGTCGTGTAATGGTGTGGGGGATGTTTTCTTGGCACACTTGAGGCCCCTTAGTGCCAATTGGTCATCGTTTAAATGCCACGGCCCACCTGAGCATTGTTTCTGACCATGTCCATCCCTTTATGACCACCATGTACCCATCCTCTGATGGCTACTTCCAGCAGGATAATGCACCATGTCACAAAGCTCGAATCATTTCAAACTGGTTTCTTGAACATGACACTGAGTTCACTGTACTAAAATGGCCCACACAGTCACCAGATCTCAACCCAATAGAGCATCTTTGGGATGTGGTGGAACGAGTGCTTCGTGCCCTGGATGTGCATCCCAAAAACTCCATCAACTGCGAGATGCTATCCTGTCAATATGGGCCAACATTTCTAAAGAATGCTTTCAGCACCTTGTTGAATCAATGCCACATAGAATTAAAGCAGTTCTGAAGGCAAAAGGGGGTCAAACACAGTATTAGTATGGTGTTCCTAATAATCCTTTGGGTGAGTGTGTATATATATATATATATATTATAGGTTTTTTGCTTCATAAGCTCCATATTTTCGTATGTCATAATATAGGAGATGTCAAGTGATTTTTACAGCTATAAAATTTAATTACACTGTTTCAGTGTTAAGTTAACATTCTGAAAGGAAAAAAAGGTGCTAATATGTGGCAGGCATGGCAGCCGGCAGCCGCCCCCCTCCCACCACAATAATTAGAAGTGGCCAAACTGCCCCTTCCCCCACCCCCCACCCCCCCAAAAAATATTAGAATTTCTCCCTCTGCTTTGCTGCTTCATTATACAATGGTCTGTTTGTTGTTATCTGCCTCAGCACTCTAACAGCGCTTGTTAATGTCAAAATGACTGAGATGGCCAATCAAATCAAAGTAAGCAGGGTTTACTGTTGGGCATAACCTGTTGAAAAAAACTGCCTATGCTGGTTAGGTATGTTTTGAAGCATGGCAGCTGGTTTGAGCTGGTACTTACATTTACATTTAGCAGCTGGTCCTTAGTTGGCCATGAGCTGGTTTAAGCTGGTTTGAGCTGTGCCTGAGCAGGAGCTTGTTGCTTAGGACCAGCACATGATAAGCTTAAACCAGCTCAAACCAGCTGCAATGCTTCAAAACATACCTTACCAGCATATGCTGTTTTTTTCAACAGGGTGAAATCCGTTCCGAAGCTTCAGTTTTAATGCTGAGAATCTGAAAGATGGAAATTAAATGTAGTATTTTATGACCTCTTTTTTTTTACCTTTTGAGTTGAAAACATGCCATCATTTTCTTGATTCGTGCAATTCCTAACTGAATATGACAAGACCAGAAACATTTTGTGCTTTCAACATTTAAGGCATACAAATAAGTGTAAATGTATGCATACAAATAGTTTAGAATGATTACTTACCTATTTGAATTAGACCTAACATTTCCTTCACCATTCTGTTCCTTTAAAAATGCCTCACAAAAAGCCCAGAATTGTCACACTGTAAATCTGTTCGGCATGCTGCAATAGTTACAATAAATCCCAGATGTATGACAAGATACACATTACAATATACAGTGCATTAGAGAGTAACTGGTTTATTATACCAGAGGCTATTGTGGAGAAGAAAAGCGGTCACCAGTTAATGAATAATCAAGATGGTTCACATCCTGATGACAAATGACTCTGACTGACAGAATAAACAAGCTGAAGGGCATATCACAGAGGGAGGACGTCACCACATCATAAGCTCCATTTCACACTGACTAACTTATATAACTAGGCATTCGTCCAGGTGTTTACATTGGAAATATTTTATGAATACACCGCCTAGAGCTGCAGACCTCTGCTGGACCTCAATTTCTCTCCGGCGATAGATTCAAGCGCTGCTACCAAGGCTGTTTGGGTGTTTTTAGGTGAGGGCCACAGGGATTTGAATGCAGAGCCAGTAAGTGGACTAGTTGATGTGAAATACATCTAGAGGGTGTGCTCTTGAACCATTTTTAAAGAACTTGGGCCGCTTGACCATATTTCCAAACCAATGAGCCTTCTGCCCTCTCACTGATGCTCTTTGCCTTTGAGACAGACATGCTCCTAGAATAGACCGCTTAGAAGTGTTCAGAGGCAGATTTTGAGTTCACTAGTGTCCGTTCCTTGGCACATACCATCCTTCCACTCAAGCATTATAGCAGACCGGCCTTATAAAATAGAGACACTTGGGGATCACTTACCAAGAGCCGCTCTTGTGTTCACTGAAGCTAAACGCTCTTTCTGACTTTGTTCTCTTCTTTTGGCAGCACTGTCCAAGTACCACCAAGAGAGGTGAGAGGTGCCGGAGACGACTCTGAGAGACTTCATAAGGCTGGGAGAGTGTGGGGCATTAAAAATACAGGTCCCCACTAGAGCTTTCTGATCTCAGCTAGTGCTATAAATCAATAGCTGTTATAGAAAATAGACATTTCTCCTTGGCAACGGAATGGCTTTCTTGAGCACTTGCTGACCGGAAGCCCCACTTCAGAGGATACTATTTTTATGGACGTCTGAAGTCTATTTCCCTGAAAAATGACTGGATGACTAAAACGATATATTTATATATACATATGCATAGCTGATAAAGCTGATAAGTCCTTAAACCACCTGTCAATGTTCTTTTTTTGCGCTTACGCTGACACTTCCTTCAAAGCTTTTGTCACTTCAGAGAATATTCCTATCAGCTTTGGACTGTCTAAATCGCAGCTATTTTTATCCCACTACATATTTAGATAAAAGTCTCCCACTACAGAATTCTGTTCAAAACATTTCGTCTGAATGAGTGAGAGCAGAAGGGAGGTGCACGCTTAACATCTTCACTATTTTATCACAACCTGTCTACATTCTGTTGCTAATCATGGTTTTCCATCATCAGAAGTGACTTCTTCCATCTTTTTTGGTGCAAAATGAAGCACATTAGCATATTTATGGGCTGAGATATATCCAAATGTGGACAACGTGCTACATGGATCTTGCATTCAGTCATCAAGCAAAGGAACGAATAGCTTCTGACATGTGAAGAAAATTGAACATTCGAGAATTCTGTGCATTTAAACACATGGACTAAAATCACGGTGTCAGCTTGGGAGGAGATGGAGTAACACACGAGTTAGTTTCCTTGTTAAGGTTAATGCTTGTATCTGTGTGAAATCAACCAAAAATTGCTTTCAATTGTTGTTACTGCAATCCTATAAATGAGATATTCATAAAAGTAAAATTGTTGGCCATATTAACCGCAAAGCATTAGTTGATGTCAGATCCAGATCTCGGAAAATGGAGAATCTGGATGAGCTAGAACATCCATTGCTGGGTGACAGCAGCCCCAAAAACTCAAGTGGAACTGGCACCAGTGGCAGTGGACTGTTCAAAAGCATGTTGATGAGAAATGAGGAGGACAAAAGACTGCCCCCTCTGGACTGGAGGAATTATTGCAGGTCTACAGACATTCAGCAGCAGCAGCTCCTGGATCCATGTTCATTGTCTAGCACTCTAGAGACTCTTTATCCCCCCACTACCATTTGGGCTGCTGCTGACAGCCTGGGCATCCACAGTAAGGAGTATCTGGAAACCACTTTTGTGGACATCGGCCCTGGTTCACCATTGGAAAGGAAGTTACTGGCAGAGACAAGAGATGTCCATAGTGTATCCTACAGCATAGAAGATAGGGATGACCTTTTGCCAGACTTTGAGGTAAGATTTTTCCTCCAGAATTCAATACACAGTGTTTCTTCAAGTACAGACAATTTTGACTCTGTGTTTAACACATACAAAAATAAATGTATCCACCTTAAGTAAAGTAAGGAAGAAAGCCTATGGGTGAGACTTCTGGTCCATTAGCCACTATTGGTAAATAATGAGGAGAATAACAACGTGCAGTAAATGGTAAACTGTTTGCACTACAAACCAATGTGTTCATAATTAAGATAATACATTAAAATAATATGATAAGACACACCAAGTTCAAATATCAAGCAGCAATGCTAACTGTTTTGTTCAGCTAAAAAAAGCTGGATGGAGTGGACACAGATGAGACCGGAAGCCAGACCCATAGAAAAAGTTGATTACATATAAGGAAATACCATGGCTTAAAAAATAAAAATAAAATAAAATCTATATATCTAGATAGATACACACACACAAACAAACACACACACACTATATTTAAAAGCTTGATTTTAGCAAGGACACATTCAATTCATCAACAATTAAATGAAAGACTTATATTGATACAAAAATATTTTCTATTTCAAATTATTTTTTTTTTTTCACTTTTCATTTATCAAATAATGATGTTTCCACACAAGATATACAAGTATAACATATAAATAAAAATAATGTGTTCAATTAATATTACATTATTAACATTATTAATAGTCCTGAAGGATCACGTGTCAATGAAGAGTGGAGTAATGGCTGTTGAAAATTCAGCTTTAACTTTAGATAAATAAATGACTTATAAATATTAAATTATTCATATTTAAATTCTAATATTTCACAGTAGTACTGTTTTTACTCTATTGTAATGAAATAAATGCTGCATTAGTGTACATGAGACTTTGAAAACCCCCACACTAGTGTATCTACAGTACAAATACACTTTCAGCCTGTTGTTTTTATCTTGATTTGGCCTTGCCAAAATTCCAGCAGTGGTGGCAATGGCTGCTTGATTGATCGTCTTGTTTCCCTTCATTCCTTTGTCGTTGCATTTGAACTCTGTAAAGAAAGAGGGAACCGAGTTTGTGCCAAGTCACTCTCTGTTTACTGGCATCGCAGTTGTTCATTCACAGTCCAAATCCTCATAGCTTCCTGCATTGGAAAAATAGAAACTCACCTAGCTGTTAAGCCCTGCATCTCCTCTAATGCTCTGGATACTGCAGCACAAATTCAAATGCAGTACAGTCAGTGAAAGGTGAATGAGCTTTTAAATTGAAAAATCAAAAGGCATGAATAGCAGGGGGGATGTTGAGCGCAGACACTGGCCTTCAAACCCAGCATGATTATTGAAAGCTCTGTGTCCACTGGCGTGTGAATAATAATGCCACGATGCTGATGAGCTCCATGCCAACTTCTATTTCATACACCAGCAAACAAGATCTAGACCAAAAAAAGCAAAGATTCAGACAACAGATTCGACTTACCCTCTAATAATTTTGAGTGATGGCTTAAAAAAGCAATTTCTTTACACATCAAAGTATCTGACCATTTATGTCCATCAAAAAATCGGACACGATTTACTTTGCGCCACCACATGCAGCTCAAACGAAACATAGCCTACTCCAACACTTAGCATTCTGCGTCAGAGCACAAAAGCATTCCTCTGAAAAGCAGCATGTCACATAGCACAAACACTCAGTCCCTTTAAAAGAGCACTTGAGGTTCTCTCTGTCAGCACTGATTACACATGCTGTCATGCCATCAGCGCTTTTCATCAGGAGGTCAAGTGTAAAACTGCTGCCATTGAAATATTTAAAAACCTGTTCTGAGCAGAGGCAGTGCTAACAAAGAGGAGAGACGACTGTGAGGTCGGCGAGACCGGAGCGAGCGACTGCAGTGTTTTATGAGGACCTGCTCTACTATGACACAGCATTAATAAAATATTATTCTATTTAAATACCAGAACGCGCTTAAAAGTGATGTGGGACATGGTAACACGATTGCAAGGCTACTCTTTTAAATATTTATGGCCTTTATATCATTTTCAGATGGCTGTGAGGTTTACGGATAATTTAAAATCCCCCCGTGAGATCTCAGACATTCATTTGTGACCATAAAGTCGATTTGACAGGAGCCTAAGCACCGGTAAAGACAGCTTCTGTGGCTTGTCAGGTTCCAAAAAGTGCTGGGTAGCACTGATTACATAATCGGATTCTAGAAATTAAGTACTTGTAATTACATTCTATTTTAAAATACTCATAATCAGATTGGTTTCTTTTTAACAATTGAAAATGGTGGTAAATTGGTCATAATTGATTGATTCGCCATAAACTATTTTTCTATATTTAAAATGTTGTTATAAACAAATCAGAAATTTGTGTATGACATAGGCACCTGTGACCTTCATTAATTATTAATTCTAGAAGACCTGACAAAATGTCAAACCTAGTTCTTGGTGTTTTCATGTTTATGAATGCTTGTTCATTTAACGCAGTGTTTAATTTATCCTCTTTGTATTTTTCCAAACAGTGCAATATTTTTTCTATTCATATCTATGTAATACAAATGACAGATTATTAGTCAGAATAGATTAAATTACTGACTACTGTTTCCGTTGTTTAATTAATGACCATTACAATTTGTAAGTAATCTAGTTAAAATGATTACTAGTTAATTGTTAAATAAGTTAACTACAGGTCACTAAGAGCTAACAAAATTCAGTCTAAGGGTTCACTATTCAGGCACAAAACCTTTAAACTGGGGTTAAAATGAATCGGTGAATCATTTATTTAACCAGTGATTTGATTATTTACTGAAAGGCATCAGACTTAATGCTACATATGGAAGTGAGGCCAGGGCATGTTTAACGATTCCCTCTGCTCATATCCGGCTGTATGGCTGCAATGCAATAAATTGTGACGAAAAATACAGCAATACAGCATTTTGTCAAGCCACACTGCTCCGTGTTGAAAAAAGTAGCACGTAGTTAAGGTACTGTAGTTGTTTCTTGCTTTTTACTGCTGAAAAATCAGAGTAGTGGAAAGCTTAGACACCTGTCAGTGACCTAAACAACAATGCTATGGCTAACTGTTCCCTTTCCCATATGCATCTTACACCATGAATCCTTTTTGTGTAGAGAAGTCCATGAAGTACAAAGCACATGACACACATCTTGAGGATGTGAACACTATGGTTGTAGAAAGATAGAAATGAGCAGAGTTGTCAGACACAGTCCTAGAGAAAGAGACAGATTGAAAACAGCTCTTTTTTTTTAAACATGAGTCAGAATTTGCCTGTAGGCAGCACAACTAGCGCACATTTGGCATAACCTCATTCAGTCACATTATCTTACAGGAACCAGAAAAATCTGCAACAGATACATTTATACAGAACGGCAAAAGTAAATGCAAGTCATTGCCTTTGTTGGATAAAACCTACATTTGAAGTTCACATGTTACAAAAGCTATTTATATAACGTACAATTTTAGATGAGTCATACCTCTGAAACTCTCTTTCACATGATCCTGTGAGGAACAGAATACAACATGCAATAAATAATAAATTAATAAAGGTTGTATCCCATAACAAACATAATTTCTGACCAGTAAATCATTTCCATTGACATTATGTAACATTATGTATCCTCCCTGGTGCTGATGACTGTGAAATGTACTGCAGGACTCCTCCAGTGATGACTTCAGTGATACAGACAGTGAAAGCAACTTTCCCATCATGATCCCTCAAGATTACCTGGGCCTGGCTTTCTTCTCCATGCTCTGTTGTTTCTGGCCTCTGGGTATTGCTGCGTTCTATCTTTCCCAAAAGGTAAGGGGGAAAAAATATTTTTGATTCTCTTGGGCTCTCTCTATATTTTTTTTTTGTAAGTTTCTTATTACCAAATCTCTGGTATGTCTAGCATTTATGTAGCTATCGGCTTACACACTTTCATAAGGCTTCCATGAGACTTTTCAGAACAAATTAACAGTATAAAAAGAATGTATTTCATATGTTTTGCAAACACATTCTGCTAATTCACTGAAAAGAGAAATCTGACTGAAAAGAATTATTCATTCACAAATTGTTGGCATTGCTCGTTCTTTCGTCAGAAATACAGGACACATACATAATGGCAGCTGAAATATTTGTATGGAAAATGCACAGTGCGTACAGCTGTAGATCCCCTGCCAATCGCAGTCATATTATTCTAGTTTTTTAAATAATGTTTATATTCCCATGAGGAGTCATATGCGAAACTCAAATACTTATGCTAATCTCTCAATAGACTCCTCCAATCTGACTGACTATTATCTATTGCTATTATCATTATCCTACTCATAACCTTGCGTCGTTTGTGAGCATAAAGAATTCTGATGTCATTCATGCCCTTCAATGAAATATTATGAAAATGGCAGATAATACATTGCAGATTGGAGTGCCAACTAATGGAGAAGACAAGAAAATGGACTCAACCCATAAATCATATATTTAGAAGTCCATTATATAGAAGACTGTAGCAGTGCTCTGTACTGCCCAATTATAACATCACATCTAGTCTGTTTAAATACATTTTGACAAAAAATATCAACCAAATGTAGATTGTTGGTAAAGCATTAAAAAAGTAACATAACCCACAAGGATATGCGCGCATATATGAAACCTATATGCAGTGTATATGCACATATATGTTGCATATATGCACTTATATGATAATATATATGCTGCATATATGCGTATATATACTGCATATATTCCATATATATACTGCATATATATGCCACATATAGGCAAAATTGAGGTGCATACATGTGAATATAAATATGCATATATGTGCATAAAAATATAGGTCTCCTGTATTGCTTCTTCATATCCACATGTAAGCCCTATACATACAAGATATAAAAAAATGAACTCAGTCGCACAAATTTAACAGGCTCTTCAAATAAACTTCATTCTTTGTTAATGTTTTTCAAAGAATTGTTTTCGCTAATCGTGGATTCTGAATTCATTGCCACAGATTTCGCTTACGTTTCGCAGTTTTTCGTTTGGTGTTTTGACACAAACCTCTCGTGGGGGCGGGCTTAACAGTGATTTACTCTGATTGGATAGTGAGCTTTTGATGGACAGGTGCTCTCTGACTGGGAAGTACAGACGCCATAAGTATATGTATGCACATATATATGTGTACATATATGTGTAAATATATGCGTGCATATATGTACATATATGTGTAAATATATTAAATTAAATTAAATTACTGCATTTAGCAGACGCTTTTTTACAAAGCGACTTACAGTGCATTCAGGCTATCAATTTTTACATATCATGTGTTCCTGGGGAATCAAACCCCCAACCTTGCGCTTGATAGTGCAGTGCTCTACCAATTGAGCTACAGGAACACATATATATATATATATATATATATATATATATATATTGATGTTCATATATATATTGAAACATGTTTATATAGGTTTTTTCAATGTGGGAATGCACTACTTTCCACTCACATGGCATTGTATTGTTGTATTATTAAGATTTGTCTTTGTCTCATCCTCAGATGAACCCTTTGTTGACGTATATCAAATACAAAACTCAAAACAAAAGCTTCTTTAAAATCTGGAAAGCTGTAATCTGATTGGCCACCTTTACACAAGGTGTTTTTTCATGTGTTCTGGGATTATTTAACAACCTAAAGAAACGTTTAATATTCTATTCAAGACTGTTTTTAGTGGAGGAGGCACTGCAGACGTTCAGCCCACATAGCTGACAAGACTCTGATCAATGGATTTCATTCAGACTTTAATTAGTGTCATAATGAGAGGCCTCTGGTGATTGATTTCCAATAGAGCACGAGGTGTTGTCTAAAATGAGGGGATCCAAGTTGAATGGAGAAGAGAAACGAATAAAAGAGATAGCACAAGGACGGAAAATACGCAGGCCTTCGACTTATCCTACGCGAAAGCTAATCACTGCAGTCATACAGTAAACAACCGTGAGAGAGCTGATGGACATACATCATTCACTATGATTAATGCAACTGTTTACCTTCTCTTCTCTCCACTCCAGACGAACAAAGCATCAGCACAAGGAGATTTCCAGGGTGCCAGTGCGGCTTCTCGGCAGGCTCTGTGGCTCTCTGTTCTTTCAATCGTGTTCGGCGTCATCACTTACATCTGCGCCATCGCTGCCCTGATCTCCTATCTGTCCGGGAAACCACCTTAAAGACTGCTGTATCAGTATCTTCTCTCAATTCTTCCAGAAATGCAACTCCCTGGTTCCCAATTACACAATCCACTGCTCCTTGCATATACGCACATTCATCTACACCTGTAAAAAGTACATTGATTTGGCAGAGACGCAACCTTTGTAACATTTTCGGCAAGTTCACAGCTGTCATATTAGATAAAAAAAATGCAAAACACTACATTTGGAAAGTAAAAAATATGACTCCAACTTCAGAAAGAGAGACCTGTGCTCTGTCTTAGCGCTTATATCTAAGTTGGCAGGGGAGGGAGTGATTGAGGCACAAGGGTTTGTTAGAAGGGAACTAGACAAAGACTGCGAGATCAGGAGATCACAACGGAGTTGGCTGTAAAACAGCAGGTCGTGCCATCCGAGACACATGACTCAAGCCAACTGGGTCATTTCCTATTTGAGCTCTAAAGCTAGTCATTGATTCACTCTCCAAATTGAAAACACCACAGTAAATGACTTTAGAACTCAGTTGGAAATCTTCAAATAGAAAACATGTACAAGTTCAGGCAGATTCTGCAAATATGAGGATGCATAAGTATGCAGAGGCAAAAGTTCAATGCGATGAGGGAAACACACATATACTGAGCAGCTTTCACTGAGTCATGCCTTTATGAGACGCTTCTCTTGCAGGACCTTTATAGCTTGATAAATGCAGACCCTCCATTTTCCACCTACTGTACCAACATTACTGTAGGGAAACACTTCATATGATTTAACTGAATCATGCCTGCAAACTCTGGACTGGTAGAAAAGGTGGTGAATCAGACCACCAAACATCATTATTTATTTATTTTACATTGTCTTAACTACTATTTTCTGTTATTTACAGCACAAATATACATATTAAATTATAAACCTTATTTTAGCCTTTAAACCATTTTTTAAGAAAAAGGATTAATCAAAATGATTAAGTTGTGTAATTTAAAGGTGCTGTATGTAAGTTTTTGACTCTACTAATGCATAAAAATACCATAATGTTTGCAGATATTTAAGAAACATGCTAAGTTAACATACATGTTTATCTGAAAAACAATGGTACAGTCAATTATTCTCCTTTGAAAATGTGCATTCCTGGAAGGAATGTTGGTCTTTGTTTTGGTTTGTGAAATCCGCCACTTTACTCAATTGTATTTCGGCATTGGAAAATACAGCATATTTTATTGAATTAATTGTCAAGTGTGCTCATTCATGTTTGTGCCTTCAATCTGGCAACCTGTGTGCAAGTCAAGTCTGAGGGGTAGGGGCAAGGTGAAAAAAAAAAAACCTCCAATATTTAGCATTTGGACTGCAATAGTTCAACCACTCGGTGTCAATCCTACATACAGCACCTTTAACTATAACTGTTCACAATAAAAACAACCAACAGGCTGAAGTCAATTTCTAATTCAACTCTCTGAAAGTATAGGTGACGCTTATGGAAAGCAGAAATTCAGAGGTTGCCCCTGTATTCAATGCAGATTTTAAACACCATTGTATTAACATTATACATAGGACGAAAAGAAAATGGTATTAAACCTCCGAAAACATTCAGTTCTCTTTAAATGTACATTCAGTTTTGCCCAGAAGCATTGCGTTTGAAGGTATGTAAACATCTTTAAATGACAAGACTGTAATTTATATTCATTCTGAAGTACTGAACATATAGTATGAACGATTTGTAAATGTGAAATAAAGGGTATTTGCCTGCCTGGGCAGTTATTAACTTACAGAATCCACCAGGATAAAAGCTAAAACTGTAGTCAAGTGACATTTCTACCACTGGGAACTCTATTTTGTTGTAGCACTCTATACTTAAATCCCTTTTGTAGGCCTACTCTTCACCTTGATAACCTCAGAGGCGAGTGAAACTAGTTGCAAAAAAAAAAAGCTTTTACTGAAGTGCTTTAGTTGGAAGTGTCTCGGATATGAAACACAATACATTGCATAATCTTGTCTTCAAATCCATCTGCATTTATGTACAATTATCGGCGCTTCCTTTTTTTTTAGCAGTATATTTGTTCACAAACTTTGCAAATGTTCTGTTCATTAATTTGACTGGTGAACTGTTAAAAGTCCATACAACATATATATCTGGAATCATTCAAATGTTTGTGGTCAGTTTTTTTTAAAGAAATTCATATTTTTTTTCTTCAACAAAGAGATGTTAAATTGATCAAAAGTGACAGTAAAGACATTTCAAGTAAATGTTGTTCTTTCTATTCATAGAAAATGTAGTTGTTTTCACAAAACTATTTGTAACATTTTAAAATGTAATTAGTAATATCTCTAATATGTTATCATCGCCTAACACTGAAGACTGGATTAAAGACCATTAAGGCCTAAATAAATGATATTTTAATATATCCAAAAAGATAACATTTATTTTTAACTGTGATAATATTTCACAATATTAAAACATCTTACCGACCCCAAACATTTGAATGCTACACTGTCCCATTACAGATAAAGTCTATATTCAGATAAGTCAAGTGCACAATACTTCAATCAGAAAACCAGGTGTGATTTAAAGGTTGAAATGTGCCCTGTTCCAAAAGATTAAACCACAAAACAGCGGTCAGCATAAACTGCCTTGGCAGGTGCCCTTCGCGCTCCCCGCAGTTAGAAATTGGGTCACATCATGGTAGGAAATGATGTATTACTTCTGCAGCAAGCTGCCCCATAGAGCAGAGAGAGGAGTGATAGCACAGCCCCCTCCAGTGAGCTATCATTGCCTGTGTGGGATCACAGAAGAGCACCACAAACAGTCCTCCAGTGCACAGGTTATAGTGATGCGGTCGCGTCTCAACACAGGAAAACAGACCAGAGAAATCCTCGCCTGTCATTATTTTATTCCTCCTCTACATTAATCTTGTGCAAATGTGTACATTTCGCAGGTAACTGTTATGAACAAATAAATGCACTTGACTGAACATTTAATTTGGTTTTGCCTTTATAATACTTGCACTTGCATTGATGTTGTGGAAAAAGCCTGTGTTTTAATGAAACTCAGAGGATCTAAATGGAAGATCAAGCACAACTGCGGTGAACAGCTATTAATTATAATGGATATATACTATGGAATTTCCTCACTGACCCAGCTCACACAGTCTAATGGAATCTCAATCACTTTTACGGGATAGACATGAACAACTATCAAGCACTTAATTAACCCTTACACTGAGTTCCTCTGGAGTCTGGAGGTAAGGTACTTGCATTGCATGTGTTAAGGTGTTCCCTTTGTTGTCTTGAAAAAGGGGTTTCCCCGAGGATGCTGATTGCCTGGAAGTTCAGTAGTTGTTGAAGTGAAGTCTTGGGAGCCCATCATGTCTGAAGACTAGGGATGCGACGATAACATTTTTTCCAGAAAATTCTTGAGTATCTGCCAATGCCGATCCAATCCGATTTCTTCTTATCGTGGCTAAGTAGCAGTGGGCATGCAGGGCGCTCAAAGAAAGTGACATGATATACAGCCAAGTATGGTGACCCATACTCAGAATTCGTGCTCTGAATTTAACCCATCCAAAGTGCACACACACAGAGCAGTGAACACACACACACACCATGAACACACACCCGCAGCAGAGGGAAGCCATTTATGCTGCGGCTCCCGGGGAACAGTTGGGGGTTCAGTGACTAGTTTAAGGGCACCTCAGTCGGGGTATTGCCGGCCCAAGACTCGAATTTGCACATCGTTTATTTCTTAAGGATAATGCAGTCCCAACGAAAAAGGGTCACGATCGTGTGTTGGAACCGCATGCAGTGAGTAAAACTGCTTCAAATATCTCTGTGTTGTTAACTTAGCTATCGGCGTGTAAGCACATCAAGTAAACAACATGCGATGTTGGCATCAAACTGCACTTTCCACATGTACACCTTAAAAAAAAAAAAAAAAGACGACAAAGTGGAACTTAGTCATTTTCCAAAACCGCTAAGCAAATATATACAGTTTCAGTACATACCACATAGAGGCGTTGTTGCTGATGCTGCTCTTGTTAAATTTCAGCCTCTGGATCTGTGTCACAGCTTCCAAAAGCTCTCAACGCAAAAGCCTACTGGCGCTCGTGATTTTTTAGCTCCACCCACACGTCACGCCTCCAGCCGGTCGTGTTTTTCCGGGAAAAATCGGTACAGACTATCTTTCTCTTATAAATTTGATAAAACTAAAGACTTTTTGGAGTTATGAAGGATGCAGTACTACTCTATAGGTACTCAAGATGAACAGGATATTGAGTGAAAACGAGCATTTCACTTCCCCCCCCCCCCTTTAAAACAAGTTTTAATTTGTACCCACCAACTGGCGACTGACACTGTTACATGGACTCGCCAATGCTGATTTTTACTTGCATTTGGCGCTTGGCGAGTTTTCTTTTTAGGCCCTAAAATTATATAGGCCCACACGCATATATATATATATATATATATATATATATATATATATATATATATATATATATATATATATATATATATATATATATAGTAAGGAAATTATGCAAACTCAAAGTAAAAATCCCAACATGGGTGTTTTATTTTATCTTAGAATATCACCGTTTGACAGATTCCCTATAAAACTGGAAAATTTGTTCAGAAGCCCTTTGACTGATTGCGATGCACCGCTGCAGCTGTGTAGGAAGAAAACACATTTATGTCATTGCCTTTTAGGTTATGAAACACTCACAAGTTCCTATGTATCATATCCACAAACAGAGCAATGAATCACACACACAAAATGAAATGTGCATCCGATCTCACCTCCTGGAGTGAAAAAGAGCCTTTGGTTGATGACATCAAAACATTATGCTCAACGCTATCAATAGCAAATGTTAACAACGCTCGACTTTCCTGAAAAGAAAACATAAAAGAGACAGATCAAGAGCTTAACCTGTACGCTATGGTTTGTGCCAGCCATGGGCAACAGGAAGTGTGGTGTGTACCTTTTCCTGCAGAGCTGTAGGATCAGTGATTATCTGGCCATCTTTGCTAATTGCACAGGTCACACTACAAAAAAGGTGGCTCATGGGAAGCCCGGCATCCATTAGAGCCATACAGGTGGCATTTAGGCAGCATGACGGCAGCTGACAGTTAGATAAGGACCCAAACTGTAGGGGGACACATCAATCAAGAGTAAAGTGGAAATTTGGGGTATGATTTTGTTTATTTTCTTATGAAAAAGTTATAAGTAACTAAAAGTGGTCAAATAATATCACCAGACGGATTACATTTGCCCTTTTTTTATAATTTAAAACAGATTAGACATGTTTTGCTGGTGTTGAGGATACAGAGCCATCATCGTGGACGACCTGCAGGATGACTGTGACAGAGGAGCGAGGATGAAGCGTCAACAGAAGCGCAGCCTCGCACGTCTCGCGCGCGCACTGCTCTCTCGCGCGCTCACGGACTCCTAAACGAAACAACAACATGAAGAGAGTTTGAGTCTGTACGAGACTGACATCTAATGGTGAGAACTGGTAGTGCAGGCCGAGACGAAGAACACTGAAATAGATAGATGTCTGGTGACCGGAAGAGTGTATGAATAATGTACCGAAATGAAAAGACACTTATTATTATTATTATTATTATTATTATTATTATTATTATTATTATTATTATTATTAAACAACTGACATGAATATTAGTAATGAAATTTTGTCTTCACGTTTTAAATGTCATTTTTAAAAGCTGAAAAAAAAAAAAATCACGCCTTGAACATAATGTGTTTTCTATGAGCAAATACTGGTGCATCTCAAAAAATGTCGTGGAAAAGTTCATTTATTTCTATAATTTAACTCAAATTGTGGAACTTGTGTATTAAATAAATTCAGTGCACACAGACTGAAGTAGTTTAAGTCTGGTCATTTTAAATGTTATGATTTTGGCTCACATTTAACAAAGACCCACCAATTCACTCAACAAATTAGAATCCTTAATAAGACCAATAAAACATTATTTTAGTGAATTGTTGGCATTCTGGAAAGTATGTTCATTTATTGTACATGTACTCAATACTTGGTAGGGGCTCTTTTTGCTTTAATTACTGCCTCAATTCGGCGTGGCATGGAGGTGATCAGTTTGTGTTACTGCGGAGGTGGTATGGAAGCCCAGGTTTCTTTGACAGTGAACTTCAGCTCATCTGCATTTTTTAATCTCTTGTTTCTCATCTTCCTCTTGACAATAGCCCATAGATTCTCTCTGGGATGTAGGTCTGGTGAGTTTGCTGGCCAGTCAAGCACACCACCACCATGATAATTTACCTAACCAACTTTTAGTGATTTTGCCAGTGTGCGCAGGTGCAAAATCCTGCTGTAAAATTAAATCAGCATCTTCAAAAAGCTGGTCAGCAGAAGGATGCGTGAAGTGCTCCAAAATTTCTTGGTAAACGAGTACAGTGACTTTGGTTTTCAAAAAACACAATGGACCAACATCAGCAGATGACATTGCACCACAAATGGTCACAGACTGTGGAAACTTAACACTGGATTTCAAGCAACTTGAGCTATGAGCTTCTCCTCCCTTCCTCCAGACTCTAGGACCCTGGTTTCCAAATGAAATACAAATTCCTTGACACGTCTGTGTATGGTGGCTCTTGATGCCCTGACCCCAGCCTCAGTCCATTCCTTGTGAAGTTCATCTCAAATTGTTGAATAGATTTTGCTTGACAATCCTCATAAGGCTGCAGTTGTCTCGTTGGTTGTGCATCTTTTTCCTCCAAACTCAACTATCTGTAAACATGATTGGATACAACACTCTGTGAACAGCCAGCTTCTTTGGCAATGAATGTTTGAGGCTTACCCTCCTTGTGAAGGGTGTCAATGATTGTCGGAGACCATTTTGAAGGCTCAGGAAACCTTTGCAGGTGTTTTGAGTTGATTTGCTGATTGGCATGTCACCATATTCTAATTTGTTGAGATAGTGAATTGGTGGGATTTTGTTAAATGTGTGCCAAAATCATCACAATGAAAAAAAAACTAAGAATTAAACTGAATTTATTTAATACACAAGTTTCACAATTTTGAGTTGAATTATTGAAATAAGTTAACTTTTCCACAACATTCTAATTTATTGAGATGCACCTGTAAAAAGTATAAACATACACACAATACATACAAATGACTGAAGTACAAACTAAATATATGTGTGTGTGTGTATTTGTGCGTGTGTGTGTGTGTGGAATTTGTGCAGTAAATGAGTCTACTTTTAATGTCGATATATGGGTGAAGTAATGTTCCATAATCATTCAGCATAATATATATATTAGGGATGCACGATATTGGATTTTGGCCGATATTCGATATGCCGATATTTTCTAAATAATTTTGGCCGATGCCGATACCGATATCGATATATATACAAATATATACTGATATATTTAAACTTTAATTTCACTGAAGAGAAATCCATATATCTCTTCTGTACTGATTCTACCATAAACATTATTTTACAAATGTAGACAGACATTCACATCTGAAAAACAGGTCAATTATTTCACTTGGAGAATATCGGTTTGGCTCATCGGCAGAAATATTCATATAAGCTTTTATCGGCCGATACCGATGTTGTGCCGATATTATCGTGCATCCCTAATATATATATATATATATATATATATATATATATATATATATATATATATATATATATATATATAAAACTTATTTTGACCAGTACAAATTAAAAATATAAGGGAAAAGTTATCATATAAATCATTATATTTTAAATGGTTACAAACGTCTTGCTGACAAATGAGTAAAACCAAAAGTTTGAAGGATGGAGGAAAGATTATCAATTAATATCATCTAACAATTTAAATATGTTTTAGTGTATGAATGTTACACTGAATGACTGTAGGTATCTTCTGTAAATCATGGTAAAAATGTATGATCAATATTTAATATAAATAAACCATTTAAATAAAACTAAACATGACAGATGAAAATTTAAATGTAAATTTAAAAAGCTGTATTAAACGTTTATAGTTTTTATAATTGAAAAGCCATTTTCGTCTTCGACCCATGTTATGACTATGCACACCATAGGCTGCAAATTAATTTACTTAAAAAAAAACATACCTGGAAGCCCCATTTTTGGCTGGATAAGAACCTCTACAGTAGCTCGATCATATATTTCCTTGCTGACTTTCACTTCAGCTGGTCCATAAACTCCTGCCAGGATACTAGTATCACCTGATGATAAATGTACAAATTTAGAACAATACAGATTTACAAACACAATTTACAAAGTTTACAAAGACAATTACAAACTAATACAAATACCTTGAACAAATGTGGAAGACCCGTCAGGTTTGGATAACAAACTCTGCTCATTTCCATATTCTCTTAAATTTGAACAACCTCGATCTAACTCCATCATGATACTCATGCACACAATCCTCTCGTCGCACTCATATATGCCTCATTGTTTTGAACGCACCATTATGACGAGATTATATGTTCGCCCTCTAGTGGTAAACTATCGCATGACCACGTTCCCAGAAACCCTTGACCGGTATAATTAAAATATATCTGTAACTAAAATGTAGTTATACAGAGGAATTTATATTTAATACATTTAATATGCAGTTAAAATTAGACATTTCCCAGACACAAACGTAAAAAATGGGCTGAATGTTTGTGTTGGTTGAATGCTATTGTCCAGCAGGGGACGCACAGCGTGGGGTTTCACCATAGACAGTAAAAGAAAGGGCTTCACACAGGCATCATCAGAGCCAGGAACAGACGCAAGACACGCACTTGACGTAAAGATGGCGGCTGCTAGAGGTTTATCGAAATTATACGGGATCGGGCTTCACGCAATTCGTCAAAATACTACGTTAAAAGCAACAACGTTTCTCCAACAAAGAGCATTCCGCCTTAATGTAAGTTTGACCTGTATGATATTTGCAAGTTCTCCGCTAACGGACTTCTTTCATTAGCAAAACCTGCTAATCAGATGTAAGAGCCGTGCAGCTGCGCGAACCTCAAAACATTCGTGTAACGTTCGTTTGGATTGTATGAAATAGATACCAATAGTAAACCACATTGATGAAAATCTCGATGTTAATCTTAAAATAATGTTAAATCCGTGAGTGTTTCTAATGCTTATTTATAGGCATTCCTCATCTGACCTAGAATCAATTCACAATTGCGTTAGATCTGTCTATTTATGTGATCTATCCATCTGGTAATTGTTTTAATCTAACAACTATTGATCAGATCTCTGTGTATTATTGTGGGCAATCGACTGTTCAACCTTCACAAGGCTGTTGTTGTACACTGAGAGCCGATTGGCTGGTTCTGTGGGGTGTGTCTGAAAACTCAATGCTAAACCCTGCAGCCTTGTGTCATTGAAATATATTAACTTTTTATCTTCCCAGCATATGATCTTGCATAAATATGTGCGAATGTATTCGCTGTGATCCTAAATCTACCATCTGATTAATATAAAGATGTGCATCAATACGCAAACCATTCACCATATGGTTTTGGAAACCATAGTTTCTGAGGCACTTGTATTTTTAAGGCTTTTTTTTTTATATGCATGCTTTACAGTTTTTCCTCAGTATTTAATCTTAGATTGTATTTAGCCTTATTTATTTTAGTGCCACTTTTTAAAGGATCTATATTTTCTCTCCTTGCCTTTTGTTTATATTTCTGCATCAAAATCACAAGATGACCCCTATTACCTTTAAACCAAAACAAAGACAAAATAAAAGATCTCATCACTAGATAGTAAAACTTGCTGGCCAGGAATTGGCTATTAAAAGTCTAGTATTTAAATTTAGCTGTATGTGTGTAACTGTTTTTTTTTATTTTATTATTATTAATACAGTTATTATTTATAAAATTATTAATTTTTATAGTTTTAGTTTAAAAAAACAACGTTTTAAGATTTTTTTGTCATTTTTTTATATTATATATTTTTAAAATGTCTATATAGTTTTTAATTAATATACTTTACATTGTTTAAGTACAAATTCAAATTCAAATAAGAAACGTGGCCTTGTCAGCTAGCTGAAATTAAATAAGTTGGTTTACTTTTTTTTATGTTTTTATTTTATTTTATTTCATTATATTATATTATTTCAAGTAACAAATATGTTTTTCTATGATTTTAGTTTCAGTTGATTAATAACCTTGGTTTATGAGGGAATTATTGAGCAGTTTTCGATCTGAATGGTAAAGTACGTGATCAGATTTCATGAACTGCTTCACCGCTGCTTGTGTATGTCACTCCCTGATCCTCTGTCTCTGTCTTCAGGGAGCTCTTCGCCAGCAGCCGTTTGATTCTTCAGCGGAGAAGCCGCAGTTTCCCGGGGCCTCGGCGGAGTTTATTGATCACCTGGAATTTATCCAGCCCAATGTGATCTCAGGAATCCCTGTGTATAGGGTGATGGACAGACAGGGCCAGATCATCAATCCGTCTGAGGATCCTAAGGTGTGGAGTCTAAGATAATGTGTGGAAATAAGCTGGTAGCAGGTTACTAAATAGCATCTGCAATTTAAGCACTTACGTTTCTTGTCTGTTTCAGCTTCCAAAAGAGATGGTTTTGAATTTCTATCAGAAGATGACGTTACTCAACACAATGGATCGGATTCTTTACGAGTCTCAGAGGCAGGTGAGAGGTTCAGTGGATATCAGTGTGGTGTTTGTTCAAATATAAAATGAATTAAAAAAGTTTATTATGCTTAAGTTTGGTATGCTTTTGTGTTCAAGGGCCGTATATCTTTTTACATGACCAATTATGGTGAGGAGGGCACACACATTGGAAGCGCTGCGGCTCTTGAACCTACTGATTTGGTCTTCGGCCAATACCGAGAAGCTGGTGAGCATGTTTACAAGCTGGAGTCACAATAGTGGCTCTCCACTATTGTTATTATAAGTGTGCACACACACA
Source organism: Carassius auratus (assembly GCF_003368295.1). Classification (NCBI taxonomy): domain Eukaryota; kingdom Metazoa; phylum Chordata; class Actinopteri; order Cypriniformes; family Cyprinidae; genus Carassius; species Carassius auratus. The sequence continues at coordinate 11,549,642 of NC_039260.1, forward strand.
CTGGACACGTTAGCCTTGTTACTTGCTCAGGCACGATTGACCTCCCACTGACCCTCACTGCACTTTAACATTCCAGGCCTGAGCAGACTTATGATGCAACAATTTTGAAGAAAATGGGGAAAAGAAGCACTCTTGATCAGCACAATGTAGTCCATTATAATGTTTACTTTGTAGGGTGCTTTCACATCTCTAGTTCGGTTCATTTGGTCCGAACCAAGGGCAAACAATTATACATTGTAGCATTTTTCAGCTTTTTTGGTTCCTTTTCACACTACACTGATTGCTTTGGTCCAAACCAGTTGAAATGAACCAAAATGCAGTCACATGACGACATCCACATCACTCATTGGCCATGACGTATTTCCTAAACTGCTTTTCGATTGGTCAGAATTTATGTGTGGGAAAATTCCAACATAAGAGGAAAAGCCAGCAGACAACACAACTATGGAAAGACGACTGCGCGGGCTGGTTTTGTCCCTGGCCATAATCTATTACATTGTATACAATATGCAAAAAATACATTTCTATAATAAGGCGCGGATGCGGCTTGAAAACAACATTCTAATGCACTGCAAACGGCATGCTTGTAACTTCAAGCGGAGGCATGCATTAATTCTTCTTAACTCTTCTTAAATGAGGCTCCACACCTCCTCACTACTCCAAGTTTGTCCACGAGCTGCCATGCTAAAGTGCAAACTGTCAACAAACGCTTCCTCATTCCATAATGCACAGCGCAGCTGACTACGGCAGCTAGTTTAGTTCAAAAATTATCAGTACTTTTTGCAGTTGGGTCTGTTCGAGGTCGGATCACGTTCTCACCACAAACGAACCGCTCCAGACTTCGTTTGAAAGCGTACCGAGACCACCTCTTCCAGCAGGTCTCGGTACGCTTGTTTGGTCCACCTTTGGTGCACACACCTGCCCAAACGAACCACACCAAAGGAGGAAATGAACTCTGGTACGATTCAACCGAACTAAATGAGGCAGGTGTGAAAGCACCCTTTGTAGCTCATTATTTTGAGTCGTTTAGGGAGTAAACACACACGGTCGTCTCATGTGTGTAATATGCTGCTCAGGGGTGGGAGGTGTACCGGTAGACACAATTAACAGGTAGAAATGTGTTAACCTGTAGAGGTTTTCAACTATTATTTCTGTCGTGGTTACACACTCATGTGACATTGCTGTGCTACATGTTCACGAAAACTTATTGTTTGCATACGATTTTAAGCATTGCATTTTAAAAAAGTGATTGCAAGCTTGTTTTCTTTAAAAAATTAAATAAAAAAATAAACACTAACTCTAGCTTTTCTAATATTTTTGTATTCCATCTACCTGTTTTCTTTTTATTTATCATACAATTTAAAGCAGTGTTCTTTTGTTGATTTTTATTGCTTCCATTGTCTCATTTGTTGCTTTGGATAAAAGCGTCTGCTAAATGACTAAATCACTAAATAACTAATGTAAGCCATTGAAATGCAATCAGTAGCAAAAGAGAACTTGCGACAGAGAACTCGAAGATAATGTTTTTTGCTGCTTTCTAGGCCTCGAAAGGTTTAAAATACAAACACTTGAATGTGTCAAAATGCACACAAGTGTCCTTGTAAACACAGTAATCTAGGTCTTCAGAGAAAGAAGATACATGTGTAACATTATATTGTTCTCAGGCAGCTCTTAAAGTGACAGCAGTCTGTCATTCATGTTAATCAGGAACAACAGATTTTCTGTCTAATCACCAAAAGACTGCTCTTGACTAAATCACTTGTGTAACTTTAATAAGAAGAAATATTTATTTAAATGAAATATGTGAAAAATATGAAGTTCTTATTTAATCGCTGACTGTTTACCTGTTTGTCTCCAGTAAGCTTGAGGGCTTTTTTTGTTTAGTGTTTTCTTTTTTTTTTCTTTTTTTATGAAACTGTTGACAAGAATTATGGAATTCATTTATTTTTGATATCATAGAGACCTTATTTAAAGCAAAAATCATTATAACAAAATGCCTCGTATCGGGACATAAGATTTAAGAAAAAGATTTCAGTTTAAATTACAATGCATTGATGTTTGATTAAATAGTTTTTATTTATTGATATTTGACAAAATTTATTTATAGTATACATTATATTTATACATTTATAAATGTTCATATATTTTATATATTTATAAATGTATTTATTAATATTTGCTCAAATATAAAGGTATATTTTCTGAATTTTTATAGGTGTATTGATGTACAGAGGCTTCCCTTTGGATCTGTTTATGGCGCAGTGCTATGCCAACGCTGATGACCTTGGCAAGGGTAGACAAATGCCAGTTCACTACGGCTCCAAAGACCTCAATTTTGTAACCATCTCCTCACCCCTTGCCACTCAGATCCCCCAAGGTGAGAAGTGAGCATGTCTATCACACAGAACAGTCATCATGAATATTTTACACTTACCGTTCAAAAGTTTGTTGTGTTTTTGAAGAAAGTCTTAAAGCTCACCAAGACTCTTTATTTAATCTAAAACCCAGTTAAATGTTAAAAAGAACAGCATTTGTTTTAAATAGTGGTGTCGCTTTTTGATTCATTTAATATATCTGTGCTGAATAAAAAATGTTAATTTCTTTGTGTAAGAAAAGACTGACTTTGATCTGTCACACGTGCTGTAGCGGCCGGGGCAGCGTACGCAGTCAAGAGGGAGAACTCAAACCGTGCGGTCATCTGTTATTTCGGAGAGGGGGCCGCCAGTGAGGGAGACGCACATGCTGGATTTAATTTTTCTGCCACGCTCGAGTGTCCTCTCATATTCTTCTGCCGCAACAACGGTTATGCTATCTCCACGCCGACCAATGAGCAGTACAGAGGAGATGGCATTGGTAAGTGTGTGTGTCCATCACAGACTCCAATCTGAGTCTCTGTGTTTCCTTTATCTTATGCTGTTTTTCCCTCCCTTTTTTTTGTGCATAGCTGCTCGGGGTCCAGGATATGGACTGATGTCGATACGTGTGGATGGAAATGATGTTTTCGCAGTGTACAATGCCACGAAGGAGGCTCGACGCAGAGCGGTGGCTGAAAACCAGCCCTTCCTCATTGAAGCCATGACCTACAGGTAAACCATATGAATTAAACTATGAAGCACAACATCCACAGCATTCTGTTACCTATAAACAGCTTATGTGGAACAGAGCAGACCTGGAGGAGACCACAGGGGTGCCATTTGGGGTATGGTCTATTTTAACTGTGTGTAGGGTGGCAAACTCAGCAGAAAACGCTATGAGATGCAGTGTAAACCTATTTATCAACAATATTTTGCAGTGTAGGCTTTTATGAAACGTGGGGGAGAGCTTGCTTATTGCTTGAAATTGGCTATTGCTTAGGTCTGATGCAAGTTTCTCTCACTGAAACGGCATTTTCTTTGCAGTGGATTGTTTTGAATCCAGGCAGTTTAAGCAGTTTATAGTTTTTTCTTTAAGAGTTGGATTCTGTTTGTCCATTTGATTGTAAATTACGGGGCTTACAAAAATTAAGGGACTAACCAAGACATCATTGCAACAATCAGTCAGAAATCATTCTAATATGCTGATTTGGTGCTCAAGAAGAATTCAAAATAGTTGCGTTGCTAAATGGTTTTGTTGAAACCAGTGTTATATTTTTTTCAGTATTTTTTGAAGAATAGATAGTTAAATAGCAGTCATTTGAAGTAGAAATATTTTGGAACAATATAAATGTCTTTTACTGTTACTTTTGATCAATTTAAGCAATCCTTTCTGAATGAAAGTATTTCTTAATTTTTCTTAATTATCAAACAGTTACTAGCAAGAATCATTGAGCCAAAATGAACAAGACAGAAATGTAAGGTATAATATACAGTTGTACTGCATAATAAACATGAATAATTATGGGAATATACATTTTGAAATTTGCTCATTGCTTATTGCTCACCTTTTATTTTTAGAACCCATTGTTGTACTCCGACAAAACAGACCTCGAAATATTGTTACTGACCAATAAGTATTATGAGTGTTTTTGTGACTGATCTATATATATATATATATATATATATCACACACACATACAGTTGTGCTAATAAGTTTACATAGCCCTTGCAGAATATGCACGTTAACAATTTTAGCAAAATAAGAGAGTTAATGAAAATTGCACATTGGTTTTTTTTTTTATATAACTATCCTGAATAAGCTTTTGCCCATATCAGATGTTTATGTATACTCCACAAGAAAAAAATAATGGAATTTATAAAAAATGACCTTTTTCAAAAATGTGCTTCTCCTTGAATCTTAATACTGTATATATGTATATGTGTGTGTGTGTGTGTGTGTGTGTGTGTGTTATATTTTATTTCAGACTCAAAGGTCCAACACATAGTTGTTGATTTATATCTGCCGTCATGTTTTTTCAACCAGGCCGGAAACATCAAGCCTGTTAAAAGTCACAGTCAGTAGTTCATCCAGATAATGAGATAAAAAGTGGGGAATGTTTTCACTGACCTTGTTTAGTAATTTAGTTTCAACTTAGTTTAAGTTTAAACACCCATCTTCCACAATGATTAGAATATTGAATAAAAAGTAGATTGAGAAAAATTTAAAATAAAAGATAATTCGATTAGAGATCTTACTTTTTGACACGTTGTTATTATGATTTGCTGAACAAAGAACTCTCAAACTGATTTTCGCACATTTCAAGCCCATCTTTACCCTAAAGTGTTAAACATGAGATGATCAGTTAGCCAGAGTGGTGGTTTCTTCTAGTTTCACCTTTCGGCCAAACATCTACAGAACATCCACTAACATTTCCCTGCACCCACTAGTGTTTTGAAACCAACATAGCCTTCATTTCCTCTTCCCACTCCAGGATTGGTCATCACAGCACTAGTGACGACAGCTCTGCATATCGCTCCGTCGACGAGGTGAACTACTGGGACAAGCAGGACCACCCCATCTCTCGCCTGCGACACTACATGACCGCCCGAGGCTGGTGGGCCGAGGACGAGGAGCGGGCCTGGAGGAAGCAGTCACGAAAACTCGTCATGGAGGCTTTCGAAAAAGCCGAGAAACGTCTGAAACCCAACCCCGAGCTGCTGTTCACTGACGTCTACGATGAGATGATTCCTCCTCTAGTCAAGCAGAGAGATGCCATGTGGCGGCACGTCCAGCAGTATAAAGAGCATTACCCAATTGATCTCTATGAGAAATAATCCATGAGCCGTGGACACAACTGGGAAGTTCCTTGCACATGTCAGTTTGTTTGAATCGTTTTTCTTTGTCGTTTTCTCCAGTTTTATTATGTTAGAACGCACAAATAGTGAAAAATGTGTTGTTATCCTCCATGTTTTCCACTAGAGGCATCCGTGCTGTCATTTCGTGCCTTGAAAATGATGTAAAAGAAGGAGTTGTGGAAATCGGTTGAAGGTCTTCTATGCTGGTCTAATGTAGCAAATGTTCTCATTGTTCTAAGAGCCCATAAATCCTGAATCATTATGTTAGCATTGTGCTATCAATCAATTCACTAGAATTTCTTTATTTAAAGCATGAAAATCTTGAGTGATTCAACTGATTTTATTTCTCTTGATAATCTATGAAGAACATTAAGTGTTCTTCATTCAGTATGTTTAGAATATGGGTTTTCAAGTCACTGTAAATGTTTAGCATTGGCTTCTCATTTCTCCACAAACAACGCTAATACTCATTACTGGTGATGAGATTGTGATGCTGTCATTTGTGTGTGTATTATTACCCTCAGACTTTCTACTCCAAACGGAGCTATTAATAAGTATATATACAACATACTGTTACTGTAATAATAAATGGTTTGTGTCTTGTTAATTTCCCCCCACACATGGTATTGTTAGTAATGACATTCTGTTTAGCTGTGATTTTCTGATTGGTAATGAACTGAACAAACTTTCTGTGTGAGACTGACTCAACTGTTAGATGACATGATGATTGTTGTGTTTGAGACTTCTTTCGGATTAGCTTTAGGGGTTTGCAAATTGTATTTTAAACAATAAAAGATGCTCACAAAATGTAATCACTGATATAGTGACATGCTTACTGAACGTAGACTGTAATAAAATGTTGTATAGTCTTGAGGCCTGTTTTATGGAGATCGCAGTGGGTTTCAGTACGTAATAACTGCTGGCGACTGAAGCGATATGCAGACTAATAATATTCAGTGTGTTGTGAAGAGTTCATTATGAAGGAGGGTTGAACAAACTGGTAACTTTAATGCAAAGGAATATAAAGTAAAGGAGGTCAGTGAAAAGGGATTTTTTAAAATGATATTTCTAACTCGTTTTAACTAATAAGCAGCATAATAATTAATATCTTATTCTTTGAACACCTAATCAGCATATTCGTATGAATTCTAAAGCATTATGTGACCAGTGTTGCGTTACCTAAAAACTAACTTTTTATGGAAAGTAATGCGTTACATAACTTTTGCGACACTCTTTAGATCTGGGAGGAGCTTGCGTGGGTTGTTTTTAATATAAAAAAGTTATTTTACAAATCTAAAGTCCTTTCACACTAAAAGTGAAATGAATAGGCCGAAGTAAATGTAAATTCATGTCTGTACAGTAGAGGGCGGCAGGCGAACGCAAACAAACCGCATGAAGACTATGACGCAGGAGATAGTTAAACACTATTCGGCAATAACGACAATCAAACAAATGTGTCATTTTTGCCTAGTATGGTTGAACTGAACCAATGAAGGTCAGTAGCAAAGAAAATTAAGGTCAAGGCTGCCAGAGTACATTTTTAGGCAGTTAGCAGTTCTAGTGATTTATCACTCAAGTAATCACTGACCTTTTGAGGGGGTCAGATACATTTCCTCTTCATCCTCTGTAAAAGATAACAAATATCAACTCATTTTACTGTAAATGTTTGAAATTTTAGCTGAATCAGGTCATATCCTCACACACTGTCATCATTTTACACCAAATAAAATGTATATTATGCTGTATTTTAGATCAGTAGAATTCTTGGCTGTCCCTAAAATTGCTTTTTGCCTAGTTTGGAGCTATAAGACACTGCTCAATTTATTTCATTTATTCATCAAATTTTATTCATTTTTGATGTTTTTGCAGTTTACGATAAGAGGTCTTGTATAACTAACAGATGCAACATTAGATACTGTATTATATTGTACATATCAGATACTCTGAGTAAATCCCTCTCATCTTGAACTACAGAATGTTTGTGCAATGTTGCATTGAGTGAAATGTCATAGACAGAATTTGAAATACAGATTGAGTTAAAGAACATAATATTCAAATCTGTGTGTGCCATAGCAATGGGTCTGATCAGCAGCATAATGATGAGTACAAACAGGAACATTATCCCCGGTTTGATAAAATCTGTCACAACAACAGCTTGAGTCTGACTGTTAAAAAGACTGTCAGCTGCCTGGTGTTGTGTGATGCAACAGATCTTGTGAATATTTTCATGGCCCATCACATTTTCTTGGGTGTTCAGAAGCATGTGGTTTCAGTGGCTCTTTCAAATACATTATGTTTCAAATATATATGTTTTCTTCTAGCAATAACATATTAAAATTCCACTCATGTCACATGTCCCCCCACTTATGGTGATTGTATTGCTACTGGTTTTGTTTAAAACAGCCACTAAAGGGACATGATGATGGTAAAAATAGGATTGAAGGAAAATTATATTTAAATGTTTTTTTTTTTTTTTTTTTTTTTTTTGCATTTCCTGGGGGAACACATTAGCTTTGTTAGATAATGCATATTTTTTTCTTTTTCTGTGGTTTTAGTTACTATTAACTACTGTTAATATTTTTCAAGTGAACACTCGAAATATATCATTTAGGTAGTACTTTACAATCATTAACACATTAATACACCTTAATACATGAACTAACATTACCTAATCAAACCTTATTGTAAAGTGTTACAATAAGTTCACAAAAACGCTGTTAAATTAAACAGAAAAGCAAGCAGGTGTGCATGATTTGGTGTGGCAGCCAATACAAATGATAACCATCTCCCTACCTAAATCCGGTGTTTGGAAGAGATCGGTTGCAGCGCTTCTGAAATTATTATCTTCTATATAGTGTAGTTTTTAGCTTTCTCTGTGTCGTAGGTGGCCGCTTGTCATGCATGAAGAACAAAATATTTATTTAAATTCTGTATATATCATCGTATACAGCATGGAAAGTGTGCTACCTTTACACTTATTAAAAACTTTCAGTCATTCATCACGATCTGACAAAGAAAAAAGAAATACAATGACCTTGACTACACAATTAAATTTTTTTAAGTGTCTTTGTTAGAAAAAAAAGTTACGAGCAATGATAGAACTCAGCCAAAGTCTCTTTAAGTATTATATATACTATAGTATATGTCCCTATAACAGGGTGGAATACTTTCAGAAAAATCTACCAATAATTATTATTTTTTGAGTCCCCGAACTTGACCAATATGTATTCCTTATAGTTAAACATCACTATTTTGAAAGAATGCTAAAAATAGGGAAAACGTACATTCTTTTCCAAAAATGATGAAGCCAAAATGTTACTGGATACCAGGCATAACCCATTTACTTTATAAATGAATGTATTATGAAACATTTCCAGTCTTCAAAGCCTGAGCTGCTTTCCAAACTGTAATGTGAAATGTTGAGTGCAAACAGAGCAAGGGAATTATTTTTTTTTGCAAACAGAATCAATTCTGAGTGATTTGCAGAGCGGCTGTTTGTGTTTTCTCTTGCTCAGATGATAGCTTGAAACGGGTTTCTCTTGCAAAAGATAAAATGAAGTACCTGGAGTGGAACAAATAGAGTCAACATAGCCTGTTGCAGCATGCATTGATTGGGATTTGGAACTTTGCTTCTCTCTCAACACACATGATGCTCCAGTCCAGCATTTAGACACTCCGCGTGACAAATAATCTGCTCTCTTCATTGAGAAATGTTGGCTTGTTATGAAAGGAAATTATAGAAGAAAAATGTGCCTCCAAAGAAAACATCACAGTTGATCTAAAATGTTTTTGAATTTTAACAGAATGACTGAAGGCTATACCAACCTGAAATGCACATCTTTGAAATATTTAAAAATCATTCCAGATAAACATTTTCTTACTTAAGGCATGATGCCACTAGTTAATAAGATAAAAATGACTTAATAGATATCAATCAAAGGGCCATTCAAAAAAAAAAAAATATATATATATAATCTAATTAAACAAATGTTAAACATATACCATGTGATATTGAAGTAGAGAATTCTGGCTCAGTGCAGGAGAAATAACTCATTTGTTGAGAAAGCCATTAAGAAATATTTACAGGTGCAAATAGATAAAGTGTAATAAAATCTCAATATTATCCAGTGCATGAAAAAACAATGGTTTGCTTGTATAGTGTCTTTCCTTAAGAAGATGTGCATGACATGGCCATGTAGGCTACAACAAAAAACACAAATACACAATACATATCCAATAACTCAAAACACATTCTTTTTTCCTAACACATTTATTATTTTCTGACATTTTTATTCTCTTTCGTTCTGAGATGATCAGTGGAACAAAAAGAAGAACATTTACAAGAGCAACATGCAGAAGTGTTTCGTCTTGCAAGAGAGAAGATGACGGTGGGTGTTTTCGAGCAAACATACTCATTTCAGCAAAAGCACTCAGTGGGCAATATGGAAAATCTGATCACTTTTACAAAAAAAGATGAGCAAACCGCCTGGCATGATTTTGGATGGGTACACAACGGTGCTAATGTGGCTTGGAACCGGATTTGAAATCATTAGAGATGTCCTTGATTACAGAGACTCGAGTTCGCAGGTCATACCCTACGTCGGTTTCGTCAACAGCTTTTTAATGAGCTGCCTGTTTTGTCAGTCCATCAATCAAGTCCAAGTTCAGTAGCAATATGAGAAAAACAACAATGGGCCTGTGCTGTTTCTGAGCTCAGCCAGTGTTTCATGAAATAAGAAAGAAACAGACCGTAGGCGTTTAATCTTAGAGCGTAAATTCAGCTTCATGAGAAAAGACTCTGTAATGTAAATAAATACATAAATATATCAATATAGAATAAATACATAAACCTCGTACAACAGTTGTTTTTCTTCAACAATACATTAAGTGGGGAGTTTGTGGCAGCATCTGACACAAAACAGACGCAGCTGTGAAAAAGAAACAGGCTAGAAGGCAATTTTTTCTTATGTTCATGTGTCATCTTTACGCTTTGCTTTGCCTCTGCAATCGTCTTCCGTTTCTAAAGCAAATAATTTCATCTCAGCATCACTGTTTAAGCAACTAACAGGTGCCATGGTAATTGTCCTGCAGTGTTAGTATACATGCACTCATGTGCTTTGGAGGTGAATGTGGAAAAAAAAAGGATGGATGTGGTTTACAGAGCATGGAAAGAAAACAAACCTTGCAGAGAAGTTGACCCCTATAAACCACAGACTAATGAAATGCTGCCAACACAGGTGTGAATCAAATTAAAGCCATTGCAAGAGTCTCCAGAAAGATGGTTGCATTTCAGACAGTTTTTTTATTTTATATATTATATTTACTATATACCCCCTTTTTTCATCTTTTAATGGATTGAGCTTGCTAATTGCACAATAAAAGAAGATATGAGTTCAGAACAAAAAAAAAAAAAAATGAGCAGGATTTGAGTTTAATGACAGTCCCGTCCTTCATTAGTCTGCGTGTGTATTGTCTGGCTGCTCTGAAGGCCTCCGTGAGCTCAAGAGGCTTTTGAAACTCAGTAGGGATGTGGTACTTTGCTAGCCGTAGATAAGAGCGTAGAGCTGTGTGTTATTATGTGTATGCGCTCACTGAAGACTTCACACGAACTTCAGAAATGACAAAGAAATGAGGAGTCGCTTTTTCTGAAACGTCCTACAGCCATAATCCATCACATGCCAGAAGGAGGAGGTTGTGTCCTCAAAGTTTGAAAAGTTTTATCCCATTAAACATGTACTATGCACCCTAAGCCTCATAACTGATTGATGAGCTAATTATGGGTTGTTAAAGTGACAGTACCACAATTACTAACCCTTTCAGTGACACCAAATGAAGCGAGAATTTTAACAGGCAGAGGAAAACTTCTGTTCTTCAAATAATGTTCTAAGGACAGACATATGAACAATTTGTGCTTGACCATGTTTATGAATAGCTACAAGTAATGCAGCAAAACCCCAGATCTACCCGTACATGTATTTTCCAGATGAAACATGAAGTTGCTGAAGGGCTTGCTTTCTTTCCTTTTTGTGCTCAGGGTTAAGAAGTGTATGTACTTTTTATGATACACGTGTTTACAGTATGGTGATTATAGGTGCTGCAGAGTGATACAATACAGTGTTGCTTCTTTTAAAACTAAGCTTATTTTAAGCCAATCTAAAGCCCAACATAATACTTCAAAATGTACTCCAGACATGCACACTAGCATTTTTCATCCTTGTCTAGTGTCTGCACCATTTCTTTTCAGAACTTATGACCAATAAATGTCTTTGTCCTCATTTAAATGAGATTAGTTATGCCTAATTTATTAATTTAATTTATTAATTTCCTCACACAAGCACTTGTCTATTGTTGCTGTGTCTCTGGGCTTAAAATCCCGTTATTGTAATTACTCACCCTAATGTCGATCCAAACCTGTAAGACCTTCATCTTCAGAAAACAAATTAAGATGTTTTTGATGAAATCCGAGAGCTTTCTGACCCTCCATAGACAGCACTGCAACTATCACATTCAAGGCCCAGAAAGGTAGTAAGGACTTCATTAAAATATTTCATGAGACATCAGTGGTCCAACCGTAATTTTATGAAGCTACGAGAATACTTTTTTGCGCAAAGAAAACAAAAATGACTTTATTCCAGTTCACTTCTTTTCCGTGTCAGTCTTCGATTCGTGTTACAGTATATCTATTATCTTTGTTCGCTTTGTGCACAAAATGTAATCTCGTAGCTTCAAAAAATTAAGGTTGAACCACCGATGTCACATGGGCTATTTTTATGATGTCCTTACTAACTTTCTGGGCCTTGAACGTGGTAGTTGCGTTGCTGTCTATGCAGGGTCAGAATGTTCTCAGATTTCATGAATATTATCTTAATTTGTCTTCCGAAGATAAACAGAGGTCAAGACAGGTTTGGAATGACATGAAGCTGAATAATAAATGACAGAATTTATTATATACTTTATGTATGTACAATAGTATACCCAATGTATACTTTAGTTTTAGAATATCTTTGCATATGCATAAAAACCTATACTTTACTATAATTTGAGTTTAAAGCCGCCTTGTCATTGTCTTGTGCTCTTCGTAAATCAAATCCAGTCGGACATTCTCAATCTATTTCGTCCCAATATTAAGCTCAAATTGGATCCTAAAATCCTGCGCCCTTAGTGGATCACAGTGCCTGTTATGAGAAATCAGGTTTCCATCATCAGTTAAAGGACAACTTATGTGATTTTTTTTAGTCAGATTTATAGTTTTACAATATTGTTTGTATATGTAAATCAACATGATTTGTACACTTTCCTCGTGTTTCATGCATGCACATATCTCCATTTATTGTCTCAACTTTCATTTTGATGACACAAAATATATTATCCTGCTATTAACCATAAATATACTAACAACACTGTAGCGATACAAAGCTGTTTGAAAATTGTCAAAATTATCATTAAGTAAAAGGATAAAATGAATTTGTTTGCTATGCAAATATGTAGGCTAACTAAAGCACAGATCAATGGCCATTATAACATGCTTCAAATGAAATAAGACATGATTTGGTAGCAATTGTTATATGGCGCTAAAGATTCTTTGAGCTAATGCTATCACTTGTGGTCCTAATGGAGACACTAATTTTTCGGATAGATCATATTATTGCGAATGAATTTGGGCCTATAATCTGATGTAAGCAGTGAAAAGGCGGCTTAAACAGATAACACAAGTGTAGTGTAATGCTAATCAGGCAAGATTTATCGTCAGATCAGGACAGGTTAAGATTTTTTGCATGTGCAATGTCAGTGATGTGCCTTGAATATTCACATGGTCACAGCTTTTGATAAAAGAAAATAGCTTTCCTTTTTGCGAGCAGACATTTTGTTCACTCTAGATTCCCAGGTGTTAGTATTACAGTATAGCTTCATTAGTAAAGCAACATGTCTTCATGACAGATCCCCTCTGCAAAGCCCAAAGCTACGGTTTGACATATAAATACATCTGAATATTTACTGAGGCAGACTCTGGTCTGCTCTCGGAGGATAGCCCGATTAATACTGAATACTAACATTGTGAAACCCTACCATCAGCTCCATCTACTTTGGTAAGACCACTGTGAATGGGTGAAATCTTATGGATGTTGTAATAGTAAACTATGGATTCTTACTTTAGTACAAATACAGTAGTTACATTGCTTGTTCTTTTGAATGCTAGATCACTTTATTTTAAAGTCTCCGATTGTTCATCTTTAAGTTATATTTACAACGCATGTCCTAACAGGGACAATGGACACACAGGAACAAATTCAAGTGCTATTCATATCATTTAGGTCTTAGTCATGAGAACTGTGTTACAACTTTGTAATTTCTAAATCCAGTCTAGCAGCTAGCCCTGGTGTATGATAGAACTGGTTTAAAACCGCAAAGTGACGCTGAATTTGAACTGAGGCAAAATATCAGTAGTGCTGTGCTAGCAAGACAGTAATGTAAACGACAAAAACAGAACCTTCAAATACACATTATGTAAATAAAAAAGAAGACATTCCCTTCTTTATGTTTAAGTATCAGTTCATTAGACGTGAAGGAACATCGACGTTCATAAATGGATGACCGTTCTCTCTTGGTCAGCCTTCGAGACTGTTGCAAACCTTTTTTTTTTTTTTACTTTTTTTTTGTCTCTTCTTAATGCAGAGTTTATAAAATCGTGGAAGTGAGCAGTTTTATCAGTTCTCAGATGTTCTCTCATAAATATATATCACATTTTTCTTTCTGTCTAGTGCCCTCTGGTTTTATTCTTGCAAAATACTGACGATATTGCCTTAAAAAGACTAATCTGTGCTTTAGAATAATAGGTCCATTTTGTTGAGCTTGTTTAGTTGTGGTTTACAGGAAAAAGCATCCAAACTGTTAAAAAATGTGGTAGTAGGTAATATCTCCCTGCCATCCTCTTTTGGGTCCTTCTGGAAGCATCCCTGCAACACAAAGTAAAAGGAATGTTCAGTGGTACATCTGTGTAGAGCCACACTTCTGTCTCTTAGCATGGCCAGATGCATTTTAAATGCATGGTTCATGTCCTTCAATGACCCCATATTTGCTCAGTGAAACCGAGATGATTAAGTCTGAACAGATTGCTTTTTCATTACCAACACGGAAGCAGATGTCAGATCTCCACGTTTGGGTCCGTAAAGCCTTTCTTGCCTTCATTCACCAGTACAGGTTTTTCTGTTCGTGTGTGCCACACAAGAATCTGTAATTAAAAAACCAAACATTATGGTTTATGAAAGAGGAGAATTTGATTTTGTGATGATAAGCTGTATAAAGCTAGGTCAATCATAGTCTGGATCTATTTATGTATATTTATTTCAAACTACACTGAAATTGCTTTTTATATTCCATGTTTTCAATTCTGTATTAAAACACAGTTTGGGCTACTGCAGCAGAGGCCCATACCAGGTGCCATTCCTGTCAGCAAAGACAGGAAACTGAGGCTACAATTTGTACGGGCTCAGTAAAATTAGAAAAATATAAGCCTGGTCTGATGAGCCTCAGTCTCTACTGCAACATTTAGATGGTAGGGTCAGAATTTGGTGTAAACAACAGGAAAAGAGCACCTTTTGGATGCAGTGGAATGAGGGATTCAGATCCAGGATGTGCAGCCAAAAAATCGGCAGCAACTGCGTGATGCTGGAATGTCAATAATAGGGTTGGGTTTTGATTGGGTTTTTTATGATACCAGTGCCATTTCGATACTTTTGAAATGGTACCGGTGCCAGAACCGATCTAATAAAAAAAAAAAAAAAAAAAAAAAAAAAAACAGATGGATAACATTAAAGAAGATTACAAAATATTTAAAATAAATCCATAGTTTTCCCACACTCCTTGGATGTTCTCATTTGCCAAGCTTCCCTTACTATAAGTCTAATAAATGTATTTCATGATCTGGGTCTTTATTTAATCCAAAACCACAAACAATATTTCTACTGTATCTCTGTCAATCACTCTGATATTTAGTTAAAATGAGTGCTGTCTGTCACCGTCTTTAATCAGTTCTGTGAATGACTGTATGGTAATTCTTTATAAAGTAGCAACAATGTCGTTTGTAAAGTACAGTACTGTGCAAAAGTCTTAGGCACACTAGTATTTTCACCCCAAAAAAAGGTTTCAAGCCAGTTATTTATATTTGCTGTAATGTGTCAGTAGGAAATATCAGTTTACATTTCCAAACATTCATTTTGCCATACATTTTTATAATAAGATAGGTCGTATAAGGAGAAAGGTCTGCCGCCGTTTTCATATGAAATTTAAGTGGACTCACACTGAGGCGATCGCGAATTTGAGTACAGTTATGGCTAATGCTATAGCCCCGCTAAAAATGCCTAGCAACGCCCATGCTTCTTGAGTAGGCTAAATTTCGGACAACCAGAGAAAATATTTCAATCGATCGCTGAGGCATTTAAGAGGCACCGAAATCTGCATTCTGATTCTGTTCGGTGCATACCGGTTCCATAGGTTCCGATGCCATATTGGAACCCTGGTTTCAGTACCATAACCCTAGTCAATACATATAAGTAATGTTTCCAGCACCTTGTTAAAATCTATGCCACAAAGAATTAAGGCAGTTCTGAAGGCAAAAGAGGGTCCAGCCTGGTACTATCAATGTGTACCCAATAAAGTGGACAGAAATTTTATATATAATAGTTAAAAACCATACTAAATTTAAACCATTTGAAACCAACATGAATACTGTTAAAGGGATACTCCACCGTGTTTTCATATTAAACTATGTTTTTCCCTATTTAAATACAGTTACAGTTACAGCTAGGACGGTAACACAAAACAAAACGTTGTGCTTTTCTAAGCCTGTAAAATGGATAACTATATATTCACTCGTGAAAAATCCTCTCACCGGCCCCCACTCCCTCTAGTGAAGATATTACTGCGCCAAGACGAAGTGCTTACAAGCACTTGCCATTTCTGCCACACGATATAATTATCCATTTTACACGCTTAGAAAAGCGCAACGTTTTGTTTTGTGTTACCATCCTAGGTCGAGTTACACTACGCGAGTAACTGTATTTAAATAAGGAAAACGTGGAGGTGTTTGGTAGCTTCTCTGCTTGGCCCATATTGAATGAATGGGCTAAGCTAAGTGCTTTCAAAGTGTCACCGCGCGCCAAAGCGATTGAGTGATTGCACTGAGACGAGAGAGTTATATATCAACTCGTCTTAGGTAAGGGAAAAACATAGTTTAATATGAAAACACGGTGCAGTATCCCTTTAAGTACCGCCTGTCTTTGTGCCTTTGTTTTGTTTTGATATTTATGTTGCTTATTTTCCCTTTGATTGTTTTGTAGTTCTGTTCTTGAACACTCTTCTTTGTCAAGTTGTTCTTTTAGTTAAGTTGTTGTAAAGTCTTTCAGTTCACTTTTTGTCCTATCATCTGCTGTTAGCCGCCTCCTACACAGAAGTGCTCAAAACACTCACAGATATATAGTTTCTCCTTAGCAACAGTGTACCATCCATAGTACATCTCCAAATTTAGCATGGTGATCCTCTTGGAGTGTAGAGCATCTCTATCAGAACATCTCTCTGGGCACAGATCTGAAGAACTGAAATGAGCTATAGATATTGTGTGTGTTTGTCTAAATGTGTCTCTTGGCATGGAAAAAAGATAAAGAGACAATGTGTCCTATTTTTACTCTACCTATTTATGCCATTAAGATAAAGCAATCAGTACCAAAAATATAATCTGCCTCATTACACTTCCTGGAAGTTGCTGTTAATGTCCAGAGGTAGAAACACTGACTCATCTTTTCTTTTCCATTTCCCTTGTTGCTGTCTTTCAGAAACCACTGTCATTTGCTCATTGCCTCATGAATAATTTCTAATAGTGTTGAGATGGGGTCTGGAGGCCCCACTTCCACTTGAGTTGCTCGCGGAGGTTGAAATAATGGTGCGTTTGTTGAGTTGCTCCAGTGGAATGCAGTTCATGGAATCTCATCTTTTCTAGAAACAAGATGCGATGTGTATGCAGGTGTATTTGTGCACCTGTTCTATTTTTGGGGGTAAACAGACAGCGAGTCCAGGAATTGGTTCTCATTTGTCTGCCTCTAAATGTTTCAATCCTGGTTAAGTCTCATTTTAAATTAGGCATCCTTAAGCTCAGTAACATCAATTAATGCCTCAATTAGTCAGTCCCTTCACAAATTACCAATTAAAACATCAATTAGCCAGTTTCTTTTTTTTTTTGTATATGCTTATGCACACAGTCTCATATGCACACACAGGTTTTTGTGTCATTATATAATGCATTTACAAGTATAAGGCATTTTTTTCTCAAAGGGACTAATGATGAACGCTACAACAGAAGTGATTCATTCTGGCAAGTCAGTAATGTGAGAAGTGGCAAAACAAATTGTTCCAAAATTGCTTAAAAAAAAAGAGCTAGTACTAAGAGCGTGAGACACTGTGAAACAGTAGTTTTTTTTTTATTTTATTTTTTATTTTTTTACAGTTGTCCTTAGGTGTATTTTAGGAGGAGAGAGATTTGGATTCATGTATGAAATAGTTCACACATACAGTACATAAAAGCTTATTCTTTATCTAGCCTAGTATATTTCTGAATGCTCAAGACTTAAAAAAAAAACATTCAGATCAGTGGTTCTCAACCTTTTTTTGGGTTAGCGGCTGCCTACCAATTATCCAGGTCCCTCACCGTCCCCATTAAATGTAACGCAATCTAATTGTCCTCAGTGAATATTAAAGTTGATTATTATTTTGTGTTTAGAATTAGGAATGTTGTTATATTTGCAGCAATTCAAATGTATGGTATCATTGAATTTATCAAAAAGGCAGTGAAGTACTTTTTACAGTAAATTGTTTTGAAATAAGTGTAATAACATTCATTTACAAAGTTGTGTTGAGCATGTTGATGATTTTCATAGCTACAGCTTCATTGTTGTTGAGATGCTGATACACCTTGTTACCCCAAATTTTAAAAGACAAAATAAAAAAATCATCTTTTGAACATATCCACTGGGACATTTTTACAAAAGAGATTTTAGTATGTTCTTCCATTCATGGAGCATTTGAACACTTTCCCTAATTAGTTGTAGAAAACACGTGTTTGTTTGTTTTTTTTTTTTTTTTTGAGAATGCATTGAATTCCCTTCTTTCTGACATACTGGTGGGTAAACACCCCATTTACACATGCAAATTGAAGAAATGTAAACCCTACTGTACTATTTCATAAATTTTGTGATTTCAAAGTTTGCTTACAAGTACTCTAAAGTAACCTAAATACATCCCTAATTCTAGAAAAAATGGGACATTTGTAAAATGATCAAATCTGATTTGTTAATCCTATTTAACTTTTATTTAATAGAACATTTCCAAAGTTTTCACTGATGGCACCCAAGAACACCTCAGTGCCCCCCTTTAAAAAAATGTGTACTTCCAGTGCCCCCAATTCTCTCCAAATCGTTTTGGTTCTGTTTTGGTTTAGTTTTACTGAGCTCCAAATTCTGTTTTTATGTCAGTTTTAAGTGGTTATTCTGTTCCTGTGTCTTGATCTCTCTGCTGAGTGATTGCTAATTTTAGTTATTGTTAATAAGAATTTTACTGCTGCAACTAGATCCAGCTCAAACTCATCCTCGATGCAACCACAGTGACAAATGATTCTTAAAGTTGACTTGAAACAGAAGTTGTGATGGTATTTTCTTCCCTATTGTGACCTCGTCTGTGAAAACCCAGCAAGTTGCATAATCTAGAACAAACAAGTTTTGTATGTCCTTCAGAAGCAAAGTACTTGCATCTGATGTTTCAGTTACCTTTTAGTTGGTCACTATGAGTCATGTCATGACCAACAAATTGGGATCTCGCTTCAAAAGACCAATCTACTTCAAGTTTAAACTAAACGGGCCAATGGACATTGGCATGCGATGATTGCATCCAGCTGCCTCCGCCTTACACGCTATGGTGTAACTGCAGGTTCATCAGGCCAAGGCAATGAAGGACAAGCATGAGGGTGGTCATGATCGAGACGTTCTGAAAGAGCTCCAAACCACTACTGACCTCGAGCTCTGAGCGGCCGATGCTCCTGTCTTGCATGCAGAGATCACAGTTCTACTGTCGAAGGAAGTCGGTAGGGAAGCTTTATCTGGTCATCAGGTTCCTTGGGGGGCTAGAAGTTTAAATCCTCCCCAGCCCCCTCTTGGGTCCTGTTTCTGCTCCTCAGCAAAAACATGTTATGCATTGCACTGGCTACCTTTTTATGCTCACACTGTGATTAGCGGCAGCTGGATGCAAACATCACATGCCAATGTGAATTGGCTCGTTTAGTTTACACTCTAAGGAAATTGTTCCCTCGAAGGGAGATCCCAATTCGTGAATCACGAAGTGACTTCTCCGTTCCCTCTTTCAGGAAACTAGGGTTACATATGTAATAGGGCTGTGCAATTAATATATTTTGTCCTCCTACGATTATGAAAATCCAATAATCGAGATAAAACAATTATTGTGCCCAGTTCCACCCCCTTTTGCAGCGCTGCACTTTCGTTCCTCCATAATAGCCCAATTTCCCATGCAAATCAGTAAAATCATGTAACGTGACATTTGCAAAATGGGACGTGCTTGATTTATCTAAGTATATTTATTCATGTTTTTAAAAGCATGAAAGAGAACTTGCACTGCTCCTCAGGAAGAGATATGCGTTCAGAGACAACAGAACACGGACATGTAAAGTCATCTCTTATCTCAAGGTTCGAGCCTAATCGGTCAAATACATGCAAATATGTGTCAAAATGCTGCGCTTGGTGATTATTCATGTATACCTTCCTCGGTCATGTTATAAATGAACGTAAAGAGTTGAGAATGAAAATATGCACACAACAGTAATTTGGATCCGTGCAGATCTTAAAGGGACAGCGGGTTATGTTTGATTTTACATTTGATTATTCATTTCTGTAGTAGGCTGTACCACGCTTACATGAACCTTTACATACAAACTGCAATAAATACAAAACTAAAGCCAAACTTAAACTGAAATGAGACATTAGTAATAAATAGTACAGTGAATAAATTAAATAATCATACTGCTTGAGACTTGCATAAAAAAAAAAAAATTAAGCACAGTTTGGTTTGTATCTTTTTATTCTATTGTATTTGTCCTTGACTTTTTGTTTGTTTAAATTCCACTGGTCTCTACAATGTATATGTCATAGCAACCTTATTTACAGGAAATACATATGTATCACTATCTTTAAATAAATCACTCATATACAGTTTAGGACATATTGCCCCCTCATAATCGTGTTAAATATTCGTGATTACAATATTGACCAAAATAATCATGATTATGATTTTTGCCATAATCAAGCAGCCCTAATACGCAACTAGGGATGCATCGATCTGATACTTGAGATTGGTATCAGCTCCGATACTAGCATTTTCTTTGAATCGGGTATCGGCCAGGGAGACCTATTCAAATCTGATATTGTGCGTATACTATTCAGTGTTATTCTCACAAAAACATTTTCGTGAACATATTTCAAGTGTTCTGAAGCTGTTACATAGTTTCATGTGAGTTGCAGATTAATATTGAAGTCATTCAATTAAAGTTCACATAAACTCTTCTTTTTCCGCTGCGGCTGTCTGTCATCCTCTATTCAGCAATCACACTGCATTTTGCATTCGGTTACTACAGTCAAAACGATGAAACTCTTTTCAAGAGTGCATAGTAAAAAGAAAAGGCTCACTAAACTAACGTACACATTTAATACACTACATACTGTATCAATATCTCTTCCCTTTTGTATTAGTTATGTCCGGTTCACAAATTTAACCGGCTCTTCTTAGTGAACCGGTTGAACCAGTTCACCAAATTGGACTGAATCATTTGAAACGGTTCACGTCACCAGTAAGCATTAATCCATAAATTACTTATATTAATCACTTTTTGAGATGGCTGACACTCTCTCTAAGTCGAAATTAACCAATATAGTGGAGTAATTCATTTACTCAAAGAGTACACTGACTGAACTGCTGTGAAGAGAGAACTGAAGATGAACACGAGCAGAGCTGCTTGTGTGTTGCACTAACTTTTCTATGTGGACTTGGAGTTGTTGTGCAGCCTGTACACTGTGACTCCGTGTTGTTTCAAGCTCATCATTCTGCCCACAGGAGAATGAAGGCTCTGGGACGCAATGGAACCTTTACTATTGTAATACTTTTCTGAGCAAAGATTATTAATAGTTTTTCTTGTTCTGTCCTGTCTATGATTTGTTGCTGCCCATATTACTGTGCTATAAATTTAAAAGAAACGTCTTTTATGTTTCTATATAAATGTAAATGCTTGTTTTTACGTTGATGTATTTTACAACAATACAAAGAGCAATATGTACATTTTACCAGATTTGAGACTTTTTCTCTTTTATTTGTAAATAAAATATTTTTTATGAAATTTATGAATTTATGAAATTATTGTGCACCCGTGATTTTTCTAGAATCTTGAGTATCTTTTGCTGCTGAATGATCTACTAACCTAGTTTATAATAGTGTCTTTGTCAGAGATTATGATATATTTTTCCACTTGTTATTTTTCATTAAAATGAAGTTGTTTATATGTAGTCGATTGTGTTTAACACACGAAAGAGTGATGATCAGGTCAACACAGAGAAGTATAGAAATTCTACATTGATTTAAAAAAAAAAAAACTATTCTATAAAACACTGTAAACCTGCTGTCTCCTGTGTCATTAATATAAATCAAACAATAAGGGAATAGCTCGCTGCTCTTGAATGAACAGTTTTTATAGCTTTAACAATAATCAATTTTTTGTAACAAATATATTTACGTTGATAATTCAATACTTGTTTTTATTATTTATCTTTTTTTTTGTCCTGAATTTAGCCTACTCCAGACGTTGCACAAAAGCCCAGAAAGACATGATTGAGATTATCTACTAACATGTTATATATTAATTTATATATTTATTATTATGATTAACGCATTACCGATTTCATTTTAATAATAAAGTTATACAAATAGTTTCAGTGAATTGACTTGTTAATTGTTGCTTTAATCAAGCTCTTGTGGTTCCCCCCATTTGTTTCAATGTTTTTATGCTTTTTGGACAAAAACATTATCAATAATAAAGACATCAGGGTTCTATTATCACAAAATGTTCTTTACATTTGATAGGATAAATTAATTGCTAATGAAAATAACAAAATCTGGGTTTTCACAGACGAGGTCACATATATCTTAGTGAAACAGCATCTTGAACAAGAAAAATGTAGGGTGGGACTTGATTCGTAATTGATTGGTTTATTTGCTATTGCTGTGATCTCATGTGAGTGAAAGGTTGTCCCGCCCTCATGATAGTACCCATGTAATCAGAGAAGAGAGGAGAAGTTATTGGGGGTGGGGGGGGGGGGGTCTTTCTTGTACACCTGCTTAGCGAATGATATCAAATGTAAAAAAAAAAAAAAAAAATGCATTTTTATGTTTTTCTAGAAAGCCTCCACATGGGTTTGGTACAAAATAAGGTTGAGTCATTAATGGCATAGTCAAAGCAATGTTTCCTCACCTTAGTACAGTTGGCCGCTTTGGGTTCCAGGTCACTGAGAGTGACCAGCTCTCTGAGCAGGCTGCTCTCCTGGTAGCCTCCCTTCACCCCTCGTAACTTGAAGTAGGCTTGAGGCTTAAACAGAATGAGCCGCAGGTTGATGGCAAACCCTGCCATGTCGATAGCAAAGGGCCGGTGAGGGTCGAATACTGTTTTCCATCCATATACTTTTCCTGCTGCATTGACCTTTGGAGACTCGTAACGTAAACCTCCAACAAACGCTACAGGCCACACTGATACTTTACGAGTTGATCGCATCTGCAGAAAAGAAAGAGTATTTTTTAGTATTTCATAAGTTTAAAGTTTTTGATAAAAAATGCAATCTTGGTGAACAAAAGTGATTTCTTTCAAAACATTAAAGGTGAACTTTGTATGATTTTTATAGGTGACCACGACAAAGCCACGCAACGAGTGATGCATAAACTTCTGAAAGGTAGTTTTAAATGTGTTACCAGTTTTTTAAACAAATTACCGGAAATATAATCTTTTGTCATTGCATGCAAGAAATTCACCAAAAAAAAATAAAAATGTAGTCAGGGACACAAGCACAATTGTTTAGGAAAGTTGCTGTAGTGAATTCTGCTTAAATTTTGTGTTTTGGACTGAAAAAAAAAATGGTTGTACAAACCTGTTGTACAAACATGGCACAAAACTTTCATCATGTTCTTGTCAGTTCACCTGCAGTTCATAGTGTGCTTTCACACCTTCACACTATAGAGACAACACAGGCCTGATTGGACACCTTAGGATCATGTTTTGGACAGTGTAGTGACTCAGACATACAAACAAATAGATTTTAACAGCAGGATTCATCCTGAGCAGGTCACGGGAGGTGAACAGGTTTGGCTTTAATCTTCCTGCTTCAAACACTCCCTACACTCCTACATCCAAATGCTTTGTGTGCCGCCCAATGCAAGTGGTCCACATCATAAAAGAAGACTGCATAATGAATAGTGAAGGCTAGAACGGGAGAGTGAAGCAGTTGTCTTTATACCCATAATGCATCGCCCACTGTATCCAAGGGAAGCTTTTACAAAGAACCACAAAAGAACTGGAGATGGAAAGGAACACTGTGCCTCTTTCTCATTTACGAAAAGCACTTGCTTACATGTTTGTAAAAATAAATAAATAAGTTGTTTACGTCTCAGCTAAATGTAAAGGATGGTTTTGCTGACTGAACTGTTACTGGCTATCCACAGTGATCCAAATGTAGCTCAAGTAATTGATTGTGACCCTTCCTCACCATATTAGGCTTTAAGTGAACAGTCCTGACCAAAATGTCACCCTCAATCCAATTACTTCCGCAGAGACTAATATTATATTGTGCCACTGCCATTTTTCATTAAAGAAAGAGAGATTGATTTTCTGTACCTGTTGGTGAAAAAACAAAAACAACTGGAAATGGGAAAGTGTTGAAAAGGATGCATGCTCGTTGCAGATTCAGGATGACATTAATCTTTTCTAAACTAGCTGTCATTGGGGAGGGCTGCTGAAGCTAGGCTGCCCTAGTTTAACATAATGAACGGCTGTTTTCTGCTTTTTGCCTCATTTAAAGTGCTTCACGCTGAATTCTGAACTGAGGAAAATGAGAGAACCTATAGATGGTGGTGTGTAGTGGACTTATAACTTCAGAAGCAGTTAATCTTAGAATTTTTGTTTTCTGACATTTACATGGTTTCCTGGTTATGGAACACCATTTACATTTTACTTTCAACAAAAGTAAAGCAATGCATATTACTAATAAAAAATATGTTTGGATATATTTATGATAATAAGTTTACAAAATATCTTCATGTAACATGATCTTTACTTAATATCCTAAGGAGAGAAAAGAAAAATCAATAATTTTAACCCATACAATGTATTGTCGGCTATTGCTACAGATACACGACTGGTTTTTTGGTGCATGGTCACATATTAGCATGTGTTTTCAGGTGTTAGCCGAAATGTAAACATTGCAAAAAAAAAAAAAAAATTTCTAATTATTGTATTTCTGCAGTTTACAGATGCCTCCAAGCAAACAGAAAAAGGCACATAAAGTACACTTTTAAAATAAAAAGGTCCATTAAAGAGGGAGAGAAAGAGATTTCCTCAGCATAACATAGCACCACATATTTAAACATGACACATAGCATAGTAGCACAACAGAATGTAATAGATAATTCTGGAAACTCTAGCCATTTTTATTGTAAAAAAATTTACATATTGACTCAGGGAGCAAGTGTGATTTCTTGAAAGTGTTCCTCTGTTTTATCTGTTTTTATCTACATGATAAAGAAAGCTTTTTTTAACATGCAGAATTATAGTGACACTCTAATCAAGATTTTAACAGACATTCATTCAGGGCCTGAATTTCATTTTTGAAAATTGAGTGAATTTCCCTCTTAGGTGACTCTTGTGGGAGGGAGGACTGTTTTTTAATTTGAGTGGTGGAGTGGGGAATTTTTTTTACTTTTTTTTATTATCAAAAATATGTAATTAAATGTTTGAACATGCTGTGTATTTTGGTTTTTACAGTGGGGCAATTCACGAGTTCACTTCTACGTATATTAATTCAGTAAGGTTATGCGTATTTGGCGTGCTGTCTGGGTGGAGGGCTCCGAGCTCGGGATGTGGCCCGAACCCAGAGTACTCCCCCCGGTTGTGGTAAGAGTAGATGGATCTATGGTGAGGAGAATGGGGGGGGGGGGAGGGATGCTGAAAACTGTCAATGAACAGAGGTAGGTTCTGCTGTTATTTATACATTGTCATGAGTTGATTACTGATTGGTCTCCACTTGTGTTAATCAGGTTAATGAACTGCGACTGCTCCTCCCGTACTTTGTTATAAAACTACATTTGTTGAGTGTGCATGAGCACAGTCTCTGGAGAGCGCATGAGTGCTGAATGGTTTAAACACTGGCAACTTAAAAAGCAATGCAAACTATAAACTTTAGTGATGATGCATGTAAACTGTAACAATTCCTGTGTCAACCGTGCAGTGTGAAGCTTATAGTGCAGTCGTCATGTGGTGATATGAAGCCATTTGCACATTCTGAGAGGGAAAGACAGAGAGCTTGCAGAGATTCACTTGTGCTGTTTGTAAAATTATGCCTCACAGAAAGTTTTCAAATTATTTTGTAAGTTATTTAATAAAGAAATATGCATTTCATTTCACCTTTAGCTTTATAATTATTTTACCCGCATCGGACAGAGATTGAGATGGTGCTGCTGCATGTCATGCCAAAGCTCTGACGGCAGACACATCATCAGCTTGAGATCGGTTTATGAGAACAGCTTCTAATTCATCATTAACAGAAGAATACAGAGATAAAACAACGCAAGTATCAATAACAGTATTGTTTGTCCTGAAGCTTATGGGTAGTTCGGTATTGACCCAATTACACACCGGTGCAAAAAAATACCTGTTCTCAATTTCCACCGGGGTGTGGGTTGCATGGTGCCTAAACACACTACTGGGTGTTAGGGTTGCAATGGGGCACTACACGATCTGTGAAACAAGATAGAAAAACTTTTCTTTTTTTCTTTTTCTTTTAGCAAATACTCCAGTCCAATGCAATTCATTTCTGAGTGGTCAGTCTGTAATGAAGTAGTCTTGCCATCAGTTTGACTTATGCCAATTTTTTTGCTGTTTGCAAGCGTCAGAAGTGGCCGGTATTGCATTACAAGAGTAATCAGCCAATCACAATTAATGTAGTCTTCCATAGTGTGACATTTTCCTGGGTTTTCGGCGGTTACCCCAAACTATGCTTTTTATACTGTGCGGTATGTTTTGTTTTATTTTTGTACAGTAGATTTTTTTTTCGTATCCACATTTTTGGGAGGAGGCCTGACCTAGACGTACATGCAGATGACTCATTATTCAGAATTGGATAT
The DNA here is from genome assembly GCF_003368295.1 of Carassius auratus. Classification (NCBI taxonomy): domain Eukaryota; kingdom Metazoa; phylum Chordata; class Actinopteri; order Cypriniformes; family Cyprinidae; genus Carassius; species Carassius auratus. The sequence continues at coordinate 11,576,335 of NC_039260.1, forward strand.
GCTGAAATGATTCTGTCAAGTCAAAGTAGTCACAGAGGAGAGAGGAAAGTGGCCTGTGTCCCTTGAGCTCAAAGCACTTCCAGTGAGTCAATAGTGGAAAAGTAAGCCAAGAGAATGGGGGTAAAAACACACAGCATCTGTAAATAAACCCTGTCATTCAGAGTGCCTGCCTAAGCATTTTTAATAAGAGCTTAATAATTAATTCACCCTGGCAGGAATGGTTGTTTTTAACAAGGCCAAATGCATTATTCATGAACTGTTACTATATCTTCATTTCAGGAAGTAAAAGGAATTACCGTCTTTTCGTGAGATGTTTTCTCATTGTGGGTCACTGATTTCAGGACGCACACAGCTACGGCTCTTCTTAGTTAGATAGGAACATGAAAGCCCAGAGTGGGGTTGAAACTTGTTTATCTTGAGAAGGTTGCTATTCAAATACATTATATATGAATTATAAACTCTGATACATTTTCTTAGATTTAATATTTAGAACAAGTATTTTCAACAAAGTCCACAGAGCATAGGGGATCTGCAGCGGTACTGCAGGGGGTCTACCAATTATAGCTTGATCACAAACGAAATTAGGAAGTCTCTTCCACATGAAAATGTACAGTATAAGAAAATGTAAATGTAATGAAATGCATGACTCTACAGATCAACAGTGATTAATGTAAACAAATGTTATACATTACCATGATACTATACGCATATTATCAAAGGCCAGGCCTGATTTAAAAGGTGAATTCTGCATTTTACACTCTCCATGGAAAGTAGCATGCTATTGAAAGTATGTAAAGTATGAATATTAATCTTTTAAAATGTACAACCCACATATATCAACAGAAATGGCAGCTTTTGTTCCACCCTAATTATAGTCTTCTGTCTTTTGTTGCCAGTGTTTCAGAAGTATGTGCCTGATCATTTTTCACCACCCACCATCAATGATTTTTCTTTTCAGAGCAGCGTCCCAAAATTCAGAGGATTTGAAAGGTGTTTAATTTGAAGAAAGTCCTGACAAGTGTTTATGTACCTATAGCATAACAAGATCCAAGTAATGGTTACCCAAATGTCTTAATGTCTTTTTTAGAGCTTGAAAGTTTGGAGTCCCATTGACATTCTTCATATGGAGCTGAAACAACCTTCATAATAACTAGTTTGGTTGTCCACAGGAAAACCCGAGGGTGAGTAAATGGTGACAAAATGTTAATTCTTGGGTGAACTATGCATATAATGGTTATGGAATTAAATGAATATTTCACAGAAGGAGAGTTATGGGAATATAATACATAACGTCAAATGATCATGCAGTCGAAGCACTCAAACAAAGCTTGGAGATGATTATTACCCCTGTCTTAACTCACCTCCTCAAACAGCTCCAAGCTGTATGTATTATCATCATCTGCAAAGTAGACGATTCCTGTCTGGCTGCTGTTGGAGTTGAAGGTCTCCCGTAGCCACCTTAGAGCCAGGTTCCTCTGCATGGTGCCCCGTGGAATCCTGGGATCTCTCGTGTCCCCTCGCAGCTTGTAGTTCCGTGGGGTCTCCACATTGAGGTGTGTGTAGTTCAGCCCCGTTTCCCTCAGAAGCCTCGTGACCAGTGGAGTTCTCCTCTGAGAGTCCTCCACCAGAATCCAGTGCAGGTTGGGAACATGGAGGAAGGTGTTAGCCAATCGCGTTAGCTCGGCCTTCTGCACAGGGCGGCTGTATGTCGGAGTGATGACGTGGATGGTGGGCAACACGTCAGACCAGGGCGGAGGTCTTGTGTAGACGTATTCTGTACGGACCACCTCCACTATGTCCTTGTCCTGTGAGCAGTATTCCTTCGAGTCCGTGGCTGGGCCTGTCTCGTGCCTCGTCTCCGTCCCATCATCTGCCAGACAGAGAAAGAGAATTAAGACATTAGCACACCCCAGGGCTGCTCTCTTTATGTCTGACGCATGCCACAAACCTTAGAGGAATACCTGCTAGCCGTTGCCGGTGGATGGTTAGACGCTCTGGTATGATTAAGATCTCTTTTACTAGATGGTGACAGACTGGAGAGGGTGAGAGCAGGAACCGTGAGATCATAATACAGTTACTCCACAGGGGTGGAAGGCACTGATTCAAACCCATAAAGCACAGGTTCTGCATGATCTGCTCTTGAATTCTTAACGAGATAGTTCAGGTAAAAATTAAAATTCGTATGTCTTTTAGAAACCTGTATGACTTTCTTTCTTCCTTGAAGCACAAAAGGAGATATTTTAGAGAATATTTTGGCATAATTATACAAAAAAGTATCTAAATGCAGCATATAAGTTAATAGTGCTAACAATAGCATCAGTAATGTCAATATGACTCACTGTATTCATGGGAATAGTATTTGGCATCTAAGCTGTGGTAATGTTTCTTCAGATGGCAATGCACGAATGTTCCCAGGATATGAGGATTAGAGTGGATGGGCATGCTGATCACATTTGGGTATTTCTCACATAAGGCAATTGTTTGGCCTCGAAAGACTTGGAATACATCCTGAGTGGTCCGATATAATTACAATAATGCTTTTTAAATAAGAACAAATAGGAGGAGAGAAGGAGGCTATGATTGGAAAAAGGACCCTGAGCCAGGACTCTTTTGAAATGCCCTTTTTTCTTAGTGTGTTTGCACAAGGCTATATATACTGTAACAGCGTCATATATTGGATTTAAAAAATAAATTATTAAGACTGTACTTAAATCTGCTTGCTACAAGTTTTATATTCATACAGCACCTGCAAACTCTGGGCCAATGGAAAAGGGCAACATAGTGATGGGTGTGAGAAACGGGGGAGATCAACTATAATAATACTCATTAAAATGTATCTTAATAAACTCTATAAATTAATTAAAAAAAATAAAAATAAATACTGAAATCAGCAGTAGACATTGTTTTGGAAAATTCTGATTGTGGAATAGAACTACTGTACAAAGTGAATTCCAGTGTCTATGGCAGAGAACACCAATGAAGGTCGAAATCCTGCAGAACTGAACTCCAACACTAATTAAGCACAGGCTAATCAAGGTCTTTGCAACTGCTTGAAACACCCAGGCAGGTGTATTGGAGAACGTTGAAGCTAAATTCTGCACATTAATTCTGAACATGGATTGAAGAGCCCTGGGCTATGGCATCGTACTAAATACTTTGAACAATTTTTTAATTGTTTAAAATGATGCATGTCCTGTTATGGATAAACAGAGATACAGCAGTTACCCCAGTTGCACCTGTACATGAAGCAGTGCTGCATTTTGGGGCATTATAGGTGAAAAAGAAAACGCAATCAAAACTTTTCTTAAGACAGACTGTTCTCTTCAGAGATACAGTACATCTATATAAAGACACCACCACACACAAAATTTGCAGGTGTGTAAGTGTCTAGAGGTAGGAGTTTGATTAGGCTGGTGTGTCCAATCCTGCTCCTGGAGGGCCAACGTCGTGCAGAGTTTAGCTCCAATCTGCACTAACACACCTGCTAGTTTCTAGTAATCCTTTAAGACTTTAAATTACTGGTTGAGGTGTGCTTAATTGGAGATGGAGCTAAATTCCCATACCTTTAATGTCAGTCTATTGACTGCAAAGGTTTCTCAGTGAAAGTAATGAGCTTACAGGCCACACTGCAATAAATATTCTGTAGTGTGCTTTTGGCGTCTGTATAGTGATCCACAGAGCTCTCGGATAAGCAGCAGTATCAGATGGCTTTAGAAGACTGGAAAACTTTAGATTTAAAACTGTTGGCAAATTTAGTGCCTTTGTCTGCTTCAAAATTTCATTTGACTTTAGTTCAGTTCAGAGCTTTTTAGGACACAGTGATCAGTACATATTTTTAAATGTCTTATTTTATTTATTTGTATCATTTATTTTTGTTCCATGGAAGAAAGAATGTATTTAAATTTTTGGCTGAACTATTCTGTTAAATCTCCTAAATGAGCAAGCTGGAGCGATATTGCTGAAATAATTAGTGTTACCAAATATCTTTTTTCTTTTTCTTTTCTTTTTTTCAGAATATTTTCACAAAATGATGGTGTGGGCAGTTCCAGCACATTCCTGCTGATAGCTCATTAAGGGCAGAAATCATGATGGCATCTCACATATCAGATCTTTATCACTGTTCAATTAGTGCCCTGCTCTCACTTCAGACATTTTAGCACCATTAGATTAGCACACTCCATTAGCAGTCCAGATGTTCACTGCCTCCTAGGCATCATACAAACTCACGTTAATTGCTTCATGATAATGTTTATGAATACACATCTGTAAATCTCCATAAGCTGACGGTATGGACATGCATATATACATACATATATATATATATGGATGTATAGATCTTCAAAGACAGTCTGAGATCTTCAAATGCTGGGTGTTGTATTTCCCTGGAGGTTGAGTTTGACGTGGTCAGTGACTGATAGATTGTTGTGAAGCCATTAGATTGGCTCAAATGCCCCATAAATAACAGGTTATGTGTACAGCTTGTGTATGTGATTCATCCACTTACATAAGTGTTTTAATGTAAGTGCTAAAATAGCTATAGACATGCAAACTGGTCGTTCTGACTTAAAGCAACCATAAATGCTCCTCAGAGGGTGGTTTTATTGGAGAAATCTTCTGCAGTTGAATAAATGAGAAGCTGTTGTGTAATTTCATTGGAGTCTGTGGAAAGCGAGGCACATGAGCTGAAACCCATGTGAAATAAAGTGGGACTTTTGTTAATTAACATGAATTGTGATTTTTATATAACATGAAATGCAAGCACAGTGTGCTGAAAGACAAAGTATACTTGTTAAACTCACAGTTGTGTGGACGTTTGTAAAGAAAACAAATTTGTATTTGTAGTGAGTGGCAAGAAAATAAATATTTTATAATGCTCTTTTAAAGATAATTTTTACAGTATGAATAACAAAAACGAATAAATAATAATAATAATAAACTAATTTGAACGTGACCTTATTCAAATTAGCACAAACCAATAGACTTGCTGTGTTTTGTAATTTGATTGATAACAAAATCGCCATTGGCTACATGTTATATGTATAAGAGAGACTGGTACCCTTTCGGATGGCCAGCAGGGGGGCAATTGCACTTTGGTGCCACACAGTGATGAGGAGGGTCCATGGTAACACAATCAACACGATGGCAAGAATATCTCTTCTCTTCGGCATCTCCAGGGTTGGTTCTATGCCTGGTCATTACCTGAGAGAGGGAAATGAAGAGAGTCAGACACAAAGAGAGAGACTATACAAATGGAAAGGTATCTGGGAACCTGATAAGAGTCAGGGAATTAATGTACTATCTGATCAAAATGACTATCATCACTTTTTATTAGATTTCAGCTCCATGTGGTCAAGTCAAAAAGTATAAACCATTATGCTGCCTGTCTCAGATCTCTGGTTACTGACCCAAGAAGGATCTCAGGTCTCTTTTTTTATTGTTTCCTCAAAATATAATCTGGCCAAAATATTACAGAAACATCACAGATAAAGTAATTCAAAGACTTGACATTAAACAAATTATAGATGGACTGAATATGGGTTCATTCTCCAAAAGAGAGGATTAAATAATTTAAATTTGTTGTAAAGTAAATAATATTTTTATGATGACAGCATAACAATTTTAGTTTACCACGTCCTGGTTTGGGTCTGATGATAGCAACTCGCCCACTTCTTGTTTATAAATCATCTTCTAAGATGGAATGATGGAACGAATTAGTAACGTTAATGTGGCCACAGTTAAAACGAGGTAACGAATTCGTGGCCATGATTAAACAAAAACTAAAAAACAAATAAATAAGTCGTGTTAATTTACAGTTACGTTACAATATTATATTTTTTCGATGTTCGAATGTTTACAAAAATACACACACACACACACACACACAGTGAAGTAGTTTTCTAAACTTGATATTACTATCGGTCATTTAATATTTATAGTGTAAAATGTCAAATATTAAAAGTTTAATATTTACATCACCGTTACAAATGAAGAAGCGTGATGCAGGAATTCAAGAATTCAACGGTAAAGCCCGCCTTTCTTTGCTTTGATTTGATTGGCCATCTCAATCATTTTGACATTGACGAGCGCTGTTAGACCACTAACATTCAGCGCTGTGCGTAATTGACTGCAGCGGGGCAGCATTAATAAAATCAAATTAGTCCCTGTTTAGTCATAACTTATTATTGCTGAGCTCAGAAACAAATCTCAGAAATCACCGTGTGTCTGCAACAGGAGGTCTTAACAGAAAAAATCCATCAAGAACAAAAACGAAGTCCTTTTATCATTTATTCTCGCTAGAATTACACTGAACTGTAAACCATTAGTCTAGCAGTTATGATGGAAGACGATTGTAATCAAGGTAAAGACGATTGCATCGACGCACGTTCATACATCATATTTTCATGAACGCGCATATTCGCGAAGATGTCATCTGGCAGTTGTTTTATGATGAATTAAGCTTTCAATGTCTAGATTTAGGTAAATTTAGGCCTGTGCCAGTAGATGGTGATGAATTAATCTTCACATAGTTTCATAAATTCATTCATTGTACATGTGTAACAATGTGTTCCCTTCCCCAATGTTTTTTTTTTTTTTGTTTGTTTGTTTTTTGTATGTGAAGCATGATAATAATAATTATTGTTATTATTATTATTTAATGCTTCACTTATCAGAAAATAAAGATGCCAAAATTGTATAATAAAATAAACATTATTATTGTTAACTTCTCACCCTTAGTTACAAAGGTGTATGGCCACGAGCGTGAGGTCCAGCTGTGACGGCCACATGCTGGAGGTCATCCACCACGCTGCTGGTTCCCAGAGCATCCCATGCTGCGGTCCAAAGTTCCTAAAACACACACACACAAAAACAGACCTCTTTGATGCACAATCTGCAGATTATGTCTGTTCATTTCTGAAAAGACAACCACAGGATATAGTTGATGAGACCATTATTTTGTTGTCTTTCTTCCACCTCCTGTCCAACCTTTACATTGATGAATGTTTTCTGGTCCCAAATCACAATATTAATACCTAGTAAAGCAACCCAGCACTGATAAATGAATCATTTTGCATTTGGAGCAGCATTTGTTTGCTCGCACTCTTCTTTAATCTCAGTGGTAATAATTGCAATACGGGAACAGATGAATTAGCTGTCAGGTGGCCTTTGTGCCAAACCTCTTCCTAAGAGAATAATAATTCTGTTATGAAACTATTATCACTGAAACCCGTCCAGACACACATATGAAAGCTGGGTATGATGATGCTGTGCCTTGAACCAAGCCTGTCTGTGTGTGTAGGCTGTACAAATGCTGGTTGACTGCAGTAGCGACAGAGTATTTTTAGCTTCTCTGGAGGCAGAAAAATTGAAGAGGAGAGAGGGTTGATTTTTTTGAGAGCAGCATGGCCCCTGTCTTTTATTATTATTATTATTATTATTATTATTATTATTATTATTACATTAAGCAGAAATATAGAGATAAGAGTGCATGTGGTTGAAAAACAACAGTATATCTAAAATGTTCAAGCATGTTTTTATTTCAGTTTTAAGTAAAAAATAATACAATCAATAAAATAAACATATCAAATGTTTTCATATCATCAGAAAAGGGTTTATTTTGCAGTAATTAATGGCTGACTGTATATTATCCCACTTGTTACATGACTACTTGGCAAATAAATAAATATACATTACATATGTACATACATACCCCGTGATATTAATTTGATATGAGTGATATGAGACAGTACTAGAGAATAGTTGCCAGGGACTACAATCTTATATACAGTTTAGCATAATTATGTAGAAGTAATAATAGAAGAATGCCACAGTTGACTAATCAAAATCGTGTTTTCCAATGCAATAAAGGTAAATCTAACAACAGAATTAGTTTAATCTAAAACTGATAAACAATAGAGTACATAGGCATTTGAATGTCATTTCAGACCTCATTGATCTGTTATTATATTATTCTTCGCTGTGACTGTCAGGCAGTATATATGTTTAATCAGTTTACATTCACTTATTATTATACTAACAGCACATCAGCCAGTTCACCTCACTTTAGTCCATTCCCTGTTGACAGATAGATTTATCAAGTGTAGGGATTCAATATTAAACTTTCTCAAAATGCAAGTTGCTGAGTCCTCATCTCTCAGGCGGCTGTGTGGCACAAGACCCTGAGACAATATAATAGGCCCATTTTACTAAAATAATGCTGCTCCATTGCAATCACACATGCAGGCAAACTCTTCACACACAGACCAACTGCACTCTGTGTGTATGTTGAGTTTTTAATTCAGGGTTAAGGTCAAGGACATGTAAATCCTGAATAGCTATATACTGATCAAAGGAAGTTAAGCAAACGGCACTTTCCACGAAGAGGGAAAAAACTTGAAGGGATAGTCCGCAAATGAAAATTTCAAATAACATATTTAAAAAATAAAACTGTCATCATTTACTCGCCATCATGAAATATTGTGAGAAATATCTCTCTCTCTCTCTCCCTCTCTCTCTCTCTCTCTCTCTCTCTCTCGTGAATGTGTGAATTAGTAAATAAATGGCAATCAAAACGGTTTGGTCACCAATATTTGCAAAAATATCTTCTTTTGTATTTTTCTGCAGAAGAAGGAAAGAGGGTTTGTAACTTCATGAGGTTAAGTAAATTATGACAGATTTTTTTTTTTTTTTTGAGGGAACTATCCCTTTAATCTGAACCATGTTGATTATCAACCTCAGGAGGTCAAAATTCATATCAGAAGGGCTGATTTTTTTTCTGTTCATTTTATAGGGTTTAGCTTTGCAGCTGTGTTACTTTTTCAGAGTCCGACATACAACAGCATAATCCTTAAATAAAATACATAACGTAACAATTACTTTAGCCTGTTGCATTTCCAGTAATACATTTTAAATGGTCACACTTCAGTGTGATTCTCACTATTAACTACAGCTTTTAAATAAACCCTTCATTTGCTGCTTATTAATATTTTGTAAGGTAGTTGTTAAGTGGGGTACGATTAAAGAATCTAAAATATGGTTGTGCAGAATAAGAAATGAATATGTGCTTTATAAGTTCTAATAAACAGCCGATATGCTAGCAATAGGCTAGCAAATTTGTGTATAAATATTTAACAGCTAAATATTTGTTTTAAAAAAGGAAAGGATAAGAAAATTTCATTTGTTATTTTTCATTTATTTGAATTCTTATATGTCATGCTGTAGATAATGTTCAAATAATGTCACTTCTTGGGTGTTACAATATTTAGGATACTTTTTGTCACTCACCTCAGTCCACCTCCCACTAAGTTTGTAAGAAGAAAAGCTGGAGCAGTGTCCATCACTTACAAAAGGGTTTGGAGTAACATGGCCCGTGTATTTTTAATCTCAGTAATGAAAGATGGAGTTGATAAAGCATCTTTTCGTGAATGCTGAGATTTCTGCTGCACCTCTTCTGAACGAGCTAATTGGAATGCACTCCCAGGCCTGAGAGCACGGAGTACAGCACATCATATTAAAGCCCCATCCAGCTCATTTTCTGGCCTGCTTATATATTCACTAATTTCCTGACCGCTGCCCCCCGCTTTGTACGCGTCCCAGTAATTACTTAGAACGCTGCTAAGAAAGGTGGCCTGACAGGTCATTATTGATATTCACAACGCCCATGTACCTGATGATCTCAGCACAGATCTATCTATCTATCTATCTATCTATCTATCTATCTATCTATCTATCTATCTATCTATCTATCTATCTATCTATCTATCTATCTATCTATCTATCTATCTATCTGTCTGTCTGTTTCTGTCTGTCTGTCTGTTTCTACAAGTTGTCAATGAAGTTCTTAAACATTTAATCATAAATCCTGAACAGCTCCATCATGGCCCTTAGTCAGCGCTATGTACACAGATTTACATCTCTGTATTTGTATGCATCAGCTCCATCGTTTCTCCACTCAGTGTTGTTAAATAACCTAATCAGCCAGAAGGAGACGGAGGAAATGCTATTCCCACTTTGATTTAGAGAGGAGTATTTTTTTCAGTAAGGGTAAGTGAAGTAGGTCTAAGCCATTTGCACAGAGATAGATGTGATCGATGGTGAGAGTCCTGTCTTCAGAGTACTAGCTCAGCACTGACGAGAGATTCAAAGGCTAGCCTCAGGCTGGCCATGTCACACTGAAAACCAGCACTGACCTGTCCTCCTTCCACCATTCCATTTATTTTCAGTTTGCAGATTGTAATCTGAAGGGCCAGCCACAAAATTCAGGCTGAGGCCAGACATCAACTGAAATTGGTGCCCAGACTGATGTTGATTAGTTACGATGCTGTTGTGTTGATTCGAGATATATATGCAGCCTCTGAAACATATTAATTGTGTTATCAACCCTTTTAAATATGTAGAATTTTTTTTTCTGACAGAACAAGAAATTGTCTTCCAGACAACACTGTTTAAAGAAAAAAGAAAGAAAGGGGGGAAAAAACACAATACTTTGAGAAAAAAAAACTGATTTGTTTCCATATAGCAGACTTTCTTTTTGTCTCCACTAATTAGACTTTTAATATAAATCCCTGTTTAAATCTGCTTGCTTTTCACATGAGACTTCTGGAAAGCTTGTGTGGTCTAAAGTTGCAGATCAAATTTTAAAGTGCAACTTGTCTCATGTTCCCATTTTTTACTGAATTTCGTTTCTTTGTTCCATTTTCAGAGGCTTCAATAAAGCAGTCATTTAGAAATAATGAAATATTTACCATTTACTATTGATTTACTGCTGTGAAACTGAAAGTATTGAAGTATGTACAGTAATATCGCATTACACAGGCTTTTCATTATAGTAGACATTGGCCTTGATTCTATATTCACAATATCAATACACATGCTGTATCTTAACCTTTGAAGACTCAGACAAACATGAACCCTGTTATGTTTTATTAGCAAATACAGATGTGCCTCATACTTTATGGGGTGGGTTGTCTGTATGACCATGTTAATATCCTAATGCAATGTCTTTCATTTATCATGGTTAAAGGTCATTGAAGCACAACCCCATGCATTTCTTGCTAATAAGAGACTTTCAGCTGAACGGCGCTGTTGTGTGGATGCTGATAATAGCCTTCCAGCATTGATCTTCAGTTCACCGATCACAGCATTTTTAGCTGCTAACTCAAAAGTTAATCAGACTGGGAGAAAGCAAAGAGTGGAGGCCGTCTAATGAGGTAGATGTTGAGGAATTCTCACTCTTGGGACTTTTCTGAGTCACAGCATCCAATAATATACATGCACATGCTGGAAAAAGAAATTCAGAAATATGATTTTGATCTTTGCTAATTAAACCATAGGGAAATCACCTGGGGTTGAAAAGTTTTTTTTTTTTTTTTTTTTTTTTTTTGAGCTTTTTACCCCCCCAGATGGAAACTAATTGGTGTGGGTTTTAATAAGGAGTGAGTGGATTGGTGTATGTTCCTGTCTTAAACTAGGCCAGGTGTAACATTATTTCTGTTAGCACCATCCATTAATACATAGTAAACTGAAGGAATAGTTCACCCAGAAATAAAATATATCCTTTCTAAAGTTTCTGGTTTTAGAATGCTTCATGGTAAATTTTAAGTTTAACAGGAATATACAGGTACTGTATAAGTTAACAGGAAAGGTTTTTTTTTTTTTTTTTTTTTTGTAATGGTGAAGGTCATTTGAGAACTCTACACTTCTTTTCTCTAGAACTGCATTATGGATCTCTTATCATCCAAGATAAGTTAAATGACCTTTGAAAGCTGGGCAGGAGGTTCCCACATTCTGAAGGTCAATTACATGTCTAATACAAGGTCTATTCTCTGCTAGTCTCTTTCCTGTATTACAGTTTTTCTCAGTCACTTTGCATTTCTCAAATCAGAAATGAAATTCTCAAAAGTACTTGTACAACCTCCACATCATCTAGTCATTTATACACATCATACCAGTTTCTCGTTCTTTTGAACAAGTTGCGATTGCTTTTGTACATTCATGTAATTGATTACGCACATTTATCTGCAGTTTCCTACATTATCAGTTGCTAATGTCATGTCACTCAAAATGTATTATATACTGTAGTTTTCTGTGCAATAGTCTTACCGCTCAAAACATCTAGTCTTTAGTTCATTGTATAAGTCATTAAATGCAAAATGGTTCATCTAGTTGTCATAAACTACCTAGCAGTTTTTTTTTACACATTATTATTAGTTTATTTGTAAATTTGGCATGAATTGTGCAAGTGAATCTTGACTAATCAAGATAATGTAGATGATAAACCAATGATAAACCATTTCTCTGAAATAGCTCAAAGGTTCAGCTCATGAATCTTCAGTTAGAAAGCTTATACTGTATAGATAGAGGACAACACAAGAGTTACAATTCTGAAAATGGACTTATTTTCATCTTTGTGGCCATGTTTATTTTTCCTTTTCTATATCACAATGACATGGTAAAGTGTTTTTTTATAATTATTGTTTGGGTCAGACCACTAGTAAAAGTATAACTGGGAATTCCATCCAGTCTCTTTCAATCAATATCCCACATATAGTAATGTGTAAATGTGTATGCTTAAAATGGATATATGGCATTCATAAGCATATGGCATACTGCTCAATACAGTAACTGTCATCCAAAATGTTGCCATAGTTTACATCAGAACATCCCTCCACTGTACACTGTTCTACTTACTTATCCATAAACTATGACAAAAGGACTTGTCATTCTGATGGCACTGACATGTTCATTGACACAGATATTTATTTTTGAGAGGTGAACTAAGGACTTTGAGCAAGAGACTGGCTTTTGCATGTTATCCATGGTGTTTTTGTTATTTGTACGAGTTGTTTTGAGAAATGCACTTACTGTTTTGCAAATGTCAAGGATGATTTGAGAAATGTACCAAAGCAACTGAGAAAAACTGTATTGTGGAATAAAAAATTATGCATTGCTATATATCCTTTCCAAGACCGGCCTACTTAGACAGGATCAGACTGTGTTATTATTATACTTACATATAGTGTTACACTGAGTAACCAAACACAGTTTTTGTTTTTAGTCTAGGGTGGAATTATCTGACATCCGACCTCTTTTTTTTTTTTTTTTTTTTGCATTTATTTGCATTTATTTTAAACACATAATAAAACAGTAGCAGTAATGCCAGTCTTCAATTTCACATGATCTTTCAGAAATCATTTTTATGCTGATTCAGTGCTCAGCTGTGCTGCTCATGTGCTGATTTTTGTGGAAACTGTAATTCTTTTATGAATAGAAAAAATATTACTTTTGATCAATTAAATGCTTTCTTGCTGAATAAACAAATTAAAATCTTTACAGATTATGTTGTGGCACAGTAATAAACCAATGTTTCTGACACATGGTTAAATAACAAATTCATTTCGCATGATAAGGAGAGGCAGGACCACATTTCCTGACATTCTCCGTTTGTCAGTATCAACCACAGGAACTGTGAGACCTTACCGCACCAATTAAAATAATTTACACTGCAACACACAAAATGGTGCCCTATGCAATTTTCTGTGCAAACATCAATACAACTCTGTTGCTCTCTTAATTGCATAATTACTCAGACTGATGATGTGAGGGATTCTGTCCTTTAGCTTGCTGTCACATGCTCTGAACCGTAGGTGTGCCACTGTAAGCCACAGTAATACGCTGATTTATGTTGATGCCTCTCTTATCCATCAAGGTAATTAAAGTGTACAACCATTAGTACCATCTCTGTTGAACTCACTAAAACATTTGTGACAACACTACTAGAGAACAGAAATTTGTATGTATGACAAAATATGCTCATGAATGGAGATATTATCTGAATGGATATGCATGGCTATGGTGCTATTCCTTTCTGTGTGTATGGATGCCAGAAAACAACCACTATATAAAGGATCTGTGAGATTAATGGAAGGAGACCTTGTTTACTGGCTCATGGCTTCAGAATAGCCCTTTCAAAGTGAAGCATCCAGCCAAAGCGTCATAAAAACCCTGCTTTATACTCTTGGACATTATTTTGCACTGCTGCATATGTACTATAGATGCGAAGAACAAAGATGGTCTCTGATGGAGGCATGCCAGCATTGCTCCCACCAGGGACTGCAGATCCATTTGACCAGAGCTCAATGCATTAATTTCCACATCATTACATCCCATAAAAACCGGCCATCACATCCTAGAAGTAAATATGGAAGTAAAACTGTCATTGTGTTACTTACGATATGATTTCTTTGAAATATGTCTGCTGGAAAGCACTGCAGACAACAGATGGAGGACATACTAAACAAATATACGTAACACATTCCAGAATGAATGATTGATGCAATAACTCACAATGTAACAATCATAATAACAATAGTTGGGTGAGCGATTCAATGACTCATTTCTAAAGTCACTTTTGTTACTAAATAAATCAATGCTTTTGAACCAATTGATTGGAGTGAATGATTCAAAGAATCTTAGACTGCATTTATGCACATTTTCCTATACCATCTAGTAGGCGAAAAATTTTTTTATCTGATTGGGTATGTTAAAATTCACAGTATTAATAAAATGATTAATGAACGGCAGAGAAGCAACACAACTAACGTTGGAAATCACGTGACAATGACAACCTGACAAATGAAATAGATCTGGATTACTTTCATCCCAATCCACACACAAACTATGTATACAGAACGTCCATTTGAAAAGTTGTGAAGTAAGTATATATACAAACAAAGTACAGTATACGATTTTGGATGCAGCCATACTGACTTTCATTACTGAATGAATCAGCGTTTTTGAACAAATCGATTGAGTGAATGATTTAGTGTCTCTTTCATAAAGATTAAATATTGTATAAATTAATCATTTGTCATTTTCCCAATTTTAACTTGAGCGTGCTCGGATATTTTAAAATAACCTAATATATCCTCAGGGCATGACAAATCAAAAATGGCTTTGTTAATACAAGATGTGCTCTACATTCTCAGGTTATTCTGTGTGCAGTAGAGGTTATGTCCTTGAACAAGGAAATGTAATACAGCAGACATTCCTTCTGACCTGATAGGATTTCTGGTCTCATCTAACATTTTCTGGCATGTTATAGACAGCATACACTGAGTGCTTACTCCAAAGTCACATTTTAATGTACTCGAGGGCAGATTAATATGACAGAAGGAAAGAACTGCTGACATGTGGGGATGTTTGGTATCAGCAGCAGCAGAGGTGCGGTGTCAGTGATTCAGAGCACAAGGAGTGATTTTGCAGAGAAACCTGACACCTGGCTGGCTTCTTAACCCACTGTAGCTGTACTACCAGTGTCATCATGGCACTTGAACAAGCAGAGAGTGAAGATAAGAGACTGGATACAAAGCCTGAGTGAGACAGAAACAGGTGCAGAGAAGAAACAGCAGTGTGATATAAATAAATAAACGGACAGGTCTGTTCTGAACGGATTGAGGACAGCAGGGAAAACATTGCATAGTAATAATAATGCAATTCAACTAAAATAAAGAGACATTTAAAAGCTTATTCAGTAGACTGTTTCACATTAATATGTTTTCTTTGTTGGTTAAGGCTGAGTACATTTTCTCCAAGTGGTTGTGGTCATCATTTTAATGATCCTGATAGCTATTCTTATATTATTATTCTGCGTGAGAGTGTATTTGTACAGCGCTTCCTGTCCTCCATGCTACTCCGTTCTGCTGAAAGAACACTCAGTTGTTATCTTTTTTATTATTAATAATATTATTATTATAAGTTAGAAGATTGCCTGAATGGGTAGGGACACACCAAAGTGAAGCCAAATAACTACAGTCTGCGATTGCGTGAGAGCACATAACTCTCTCATACCAGTAGGTGGCAGTAGTCTGTATTCAGCATTCAAACAGGGAAACTGGAAGAGCTACAAAGCAGGCAGCATCTGCTAATGCCGAGTTCACACTGCATGATTTTAGCCCCGATTTTTACTCACCGACAAGTTTTACGAAATCGCAGACAAATGCCTGAAAACAGAGGCAAATTGGTGTGAATTAGTGAATTATTGTGAATTATTAAACCGGTGATCCGACGAATCGTGCAGTGTGAACTTAAGTTACAAAATGACACGGGCATTGTCAGCCCTTGTTCTTCTTCTTGTGGATAAAGAAAGAAATGGGTGGAATGACAACAGGAGTCTCTATATTCACTCTCCACTCCGTCATTGGTTTGCTTTCGTTAGTTCCGTTTTTTTCTTGTACAGTCATTCTCTAAGCTGAATATCAGATCAGAGTTCTCTTTCTTATCGACGTGCCGATAATACTCTTATGAGCTGATACTTTTAAGTGACTCAGGAACCAACTGAATTTGAATTAAAATCCTATGAATCAGAATCAGGAAATCGGTGTTGATTCCCAGCCTTATGGTTGAGTTACAGATTATGTCTTTATTATATTTATTTGAATACATGTGGAAAAGAACAAACAGCTTCAATTCTGGTGGTTATATCATTACCAGTCAAGGGGAGACATAACCGTTGAACTATAAAAGCACTGGAAAGCACAAGCTCAAACCAATCTCTAATACTGTAGATCGAGCGGAAGTGAGTGGGAATTCAGCTATTGCGTAAAGCAATGTATTAAGTGGACTTAATCGAATTGTGGAGGTCAAAGATGCCATGAAGGTTGTTGTAATGAGCTTTATATTCACTCAAAGGTCTTAAATTAGTTTCTGGTGTATTTCCTAAGGCTTTAAGAGGACCCTTTGACTGCCCACATCAAATACTAGTGTACACAAATAAGTTGTAGATAGTTCTTTGTTTATCTATCTAATTATCTATCTAATCTCATCTACATAATTGTGCTCCAGAAATATATTTCTACTATTTTGATTCTTCTCTTTAATGTGTTCATGTTTATTCTTAAGGATACAGTGTCTCCTCTTCTGAGTGAAGCTAGTGTTGATGTTCAGTATCTGTCTTGGCTGAGACGAGATGGATGCTTGCATGAGCATACAGTGTAAATCTGCCTAGAAGGTCTTGTAGAACAGAACAGCTTAAGTCCAGCAAAGCACACTCATTAT
This sequence comes from Carassius auratus, assembly GCF_003368295.1. NCBI lineage: Eukaryota > Metazoa > Chordata > Actinopteri > Cypriniformes > Cyprinidae > Carassius > Carassius auratus. The sequence goes on from NC_039260.1 coordinate 11,593,387, forward strand.
GACAAGTAATGGCCACACTTCAAGGACTCAGTTTAGTCCGCTATTCATATGATTGTAGTTCTTATACCACTGATCTACACAGCCACCCACAAAGGCAAAAAGGTTAATTCTTCTCTCACTTGTAATGCTGTCGTTTCAGACTGTCTGATTTGGGAACAGGATGAAATACACGAAACTGAGTTGAATTCATTCCCAAGAGCCGAGGGACAGATTGAATAGAAAAGATTGATTGCTCTTGCGCTGCGTGAGATTAAAATTGATCCTTGACTTTGCTCTGTTCCATTTTTTCGAAGTTCCAATATAAACTCCTTAAGCTCACTTGTGAATTAACGTTACTGCTTCCGACTTTGTACACAGCTACAGGGATATTATACAAAACAGAGACCGGTTAATATTTAGTTAAAGGATAGTCTGCCAAAACTAACTGTTATCATTCGATGGTGATTAAATGACCACAGTATTTTGAAATTAAAGGCTATTTTACACATTCATATTTCTTGCACGCTATACACTTTGCATTATTGTGGGCATTATACAACTTATAAAACAACACCAACATGTGTTTTTGTCATTTTTTGCTGTTATTGGAAAATAGAACTACAATATCACATTAGGGAGGACCACTATTGTGTACTGCCTCAGGGCTTCCAACTGCTAAAAAGTTGGGCATCCATCTCGCAAATTCCCACAGAGGATTGTGGGAATCTGGATTTATATTTTTCAGCAGTGAAGGTTCTTCTCCTCCCTCTGGTCCTCCCTGAGGCTCATCATACTGTGATATAAGTTCTCCACTAGAGTTGTTTTTCCCATAGATTTTTGGATCGTCTCCATTTCCCTAATTAAAAGAAATGTTAATTAGCATTTGTTGACAACACATTGTAAATGTGCTTCATGACCTCATTAGGGTTTAATAAGAGTATTTTCTAGAAATCGGAGCTGAATTTGGTCCATCTTTGCAAATTGGGAGAAACCAGTCCCGCAAATAATCCAGTAGCCCCTCACTGCAGTACAAAAGATCCATCCAGGGGGTGGAGAAAGTAGGTTTAGGGATCAGGGGGTGGAGACTGTAGTAGTTGTAGTGGGATTACTAATGAATAGATAATATTGAACTACCACATTCAACAGAGGGGTATTACTTACTAATTCATTAATCAGAGTTTCTTGGTTTTTAAGAGTAGTTGCTATGTTAATATTGTGTGCTCATTTGTTCCTGTGCAGTTATTTGTTAACGATGGAACATCATGCTTAAAGGAACACTCCACCGTTTTTTGAAATAGGGCTTATTCACATTATTTCCTACATTTAGATAGGTGGGCAAATGCATTTTTGTGTCAGTGCATGCATTGTTTTAGTTTGACTGGGTCGGCGTTAGCTTAGCTTAGCACAATGAATGGAATCCTTTGTTGCCAGCTAGCATGGCCTGAGTAAAAGTGATCAAAAAAATAAAAAAAACCCCACCTAATTACTTCTTGTGGCCTGCGTATTCACAACGAGTACAAATAGCGATCCAGATTAACACTAGGCGATTTCCTAGGCAGATATTGACTTGGGACTATATTATGGGGAAGCACAGGCGAAGCACTGCTACTTCGGCGCAGAGAATCACGCAACACATGAAAACATCAACTCTATGTGATCATGTCATGATTAAAATAATCACTTACTCTGTGGACAGCTGTCAATTTGGTCCATTCGGCGTGGGGCGTTTTTTCCAGTTCACTTTGTCACACCGGAAAAAAAAATCGAGTACTGCAGAATGGATCAGCGCCGTGAAATCCTCTGTAGATGTGACACAACTTCGGGCACGTTCATCTTGATCTGACGTGTTGAGCCTGGTCATCAATGGCAAAAAACATGTCCCACTCTCTACAGCAAAGACACTCTATTTCCGTCGGCATAGATTGGCATATTCCCCCACATTCACACCACCAGTTCATGTTGGCTCTCATCCTCACGTCCTCAGGCTGTTGAGCGATCTCAACCTCCTCCTCCTGTCGTTCTATTTCCAAAGCACGCAGCTCGTCTTCTGTAAACTCTGGTTCAAATAGGTATGGTTCTGGTTCTTGACTGTCTGAGAAGTCACCCTCTTCGTCTCTCCCAAAATCAGCCATGTTCATCGCCATTCGTGTACTGTAAGGAAAATAGCCAGGCAGCTGCTATTCACGCCGGTATGTTGACGGAAGTCGTGGGATTTCATGTGTTGCGTGATTCTCTGCGCCGAAGTAGCAGTGCTTCGCCTAAGCAGCAGTGCTTCGCCTGTGCTTCCTCATAAACTAAAACAATGCATGCACTGACACAAAAATGCATTTGCCCACCTATCTAAATGTTGGAAATAATGTGAATAAGCCCTATTTCAAAAAACGGTGGAGTGTTACCTATTTTATTATGTACTAAGCGATATCTTTGATGTCCTTATCTTCCCTTTCCCCATTAAAAACGCCCATTTCACTTCACACATATTTATCATGCAATAATTTCTATGCATATAAGACATGTTGAATTTGTGTTGCTATTTGCATAGCTTAGCAGCTGTGTGCAAAAAGGCTAGGAGCATGTAAACGGCGTATGGAAGTACTCGCAGTAAATGCTCCACACTGGAAATGCTCTACAATGATGGGATTACTCCAAAGAGCAGAAAGAAACACATGGAAAAGAGAATAAGGTTTAGTGTGGATTTACTACACATGCTTTGGCTCATTTGCTTGCATTACTCGCAGCCATACAAATGCTAAAATCATGTCACATAAACAAGCCACAATGCCATGGGTTTGTCTCAGCCTCTGTATCGGACATTCATGGATTTAATTATGAGTTCGACTCAAATGTGACCGCATCAGTCACGCTCCCACACAGCTGTAAGTAGACTCTTTGGAGTATCTCAGCAGCTATAATTGAACAGATGCAAGATATGAGGATTTTCTGATGATATCGGATCAGTCTCAGGCGCAAAGGTTACATCCTGTTTCAAATGTGGACCAATCCTATCGATTTCTTAATGAGCAGATAAAGAGCGGCCTATTAATAGATCTTGTTCTGGGTTTACAATGGGATGTTTTGTGGATGTGTGCCACCCTTAATCGTGGCTGAGAGAGAAAAGCAGATGCTTTTATTCTTTGTAAAACTTTAAGGCTCCACAGAAAGCATTAAGAAATGAATTAGTTCCAAATTGTGAGAGGATTTTTACACACAAGGCTGCTAAGGCGCATGGGTGTCAAATCAAACGCTTTGTTGTGTCTATAATACAGAAGCCTTCTGGAAAACAAGCTTCTTCTCTTAACATACTGTTCTGAGCATGGACATGGATGGGCTTAAGTGTCTTCCCCAAGAAATATAAATTATCCATGTTTCGGGGTTGCTAGGCTTCCTAGGTCTGCTCACATCTGCCTAAAATTGATAAAACCATGGGCTGATAAACCATATTTGCTTTCAAGAAGACAGATGGACAGATAGATATCAAAATATCTATCTATCTATCTATCTATCTATCTATCTATCTATCTATCTATCTATCTATCTATCTATCTGTCTATCTGTCTATCTGTCTGTCTGTCTGTCTATCTGTCTGTCTGTCTGTCTGTCTACTGCATACTCTATATTAGAATACTGCTAACTGATTTTAAGCAGTTTCTAATAGACTTTATGACAACCATAAGGACCTTTCAGTGAGTTTTGTAGCTGTAATTTAATCTAACTCAATTTTAAATACTCACCAAGAAGGTTAATTGTGTATTTACATCCAAAAAGCAAAGAAATCTGTGTATCGGTGTAATTATAGATAGTTACTCAGAAGGTAGGTTGATCCTAATTAGCCAAGCAATTTCAAAGTAATTTCTGTGAATACTGTACATATCTGCTAGAAGGTATCTGGAAAATATCTACTATATGCCCTCTGTTTATTGTACTTATGGTTATGTGCTCTCAAACATGTTAACCCTTATAAGATGTGGGTGGTACAGAGAGCAAAGGTAGGGGGAGGCACAACAGCTGCTAGACCTCTGGTGTTAATTAAGTCCAAGAACTGCTGATCAGCCCGGGTCTCTCTTGAAGCGCGCTCTCTCTGCAGGAGCAGGATGTGCCACTGAAACACTGCTGTGCTGCAAAGGACATCTTTCCGTTCAATTCCTCACATCCACAGCCTCCTGGTGCTCTCAGAACCGTGTTTGTGCACCTTTGTATGTTGGTGTGTGTTTGTGACAGCCATTGTGCTGCCTTATCTAAAGCTGCAAGACTCCTCTGGCACTCATTTAGCAGTGTTCAGATTCTGAGTAGATGTCCACAAGCAGACAGGAGATACGTGACAGCTGGACTCCCGGATTGAACCGAGACTGCTGATTAGCCATCTGTACTTTTGGAAAAGGTGACTAATTTACTTTGGGTTCAGGATTGTTGCAATTTCTGCTTTTCAAGTGTTTACCAAATATATAAGGGCTGCGTCATTTTGTGACGTCTGTCCTGCATCACCAAAGACAGATGTTAAGACATTTTCACATAATTTTGGAGGATTCCATTATTGGCAATGATGGCATTATTGTGGTTTGAATTACACAAAAATATGGAAGACCATTTTCACCTAAGAGTTAAATTGCAAGAATTTCTCTCTTTTCTTACCATTGTGATTTTATTTCTTGCTTTAATGTTTATCTCATAATTACCTTTTTATTATTCACTTTTAGATGGAAATTGGCTTCCGTACAAAACATACTTATATTTCTTATATCGTCTTTAATAGTAAAAATTACATCATACTATTATCTAGATATTTAATATTAAATTGTGGAATTTTCATTAGTTTAATACACAAATTTAATGTTTAGCAGAGGAAGATGGATGGAGTCCTCTGAAATTAGTTAAATGCAGCAACAGATAATAATCGAAAGCAAAAAATATAGAATTTTGAGGTTATTTCACACATTTATTATTATTTGAAATAAAATACTCTTATAAATTGTACACAGTGTAACCAGGAACATCCATTAAGACCGGAAATATGAATTCATGTTTTCTAACTGAAAAGAAGAGAGAGAACTGGCATGAAAGAACAGCTTGTCTCTTTCTTTCATAGCTGGGCCTGTGTTTTTAGTGTGTTTCTTTGTAGTACAAATTTGTCTTCATCCAATCAGACGTGAACTGGTTTCATCACTCCTGTTGATTTCTGATTCAGGCAGCCCTCATTCACATACAGAAAAATCATCCATGTAGCCTCTCTGGCTCTCCCTCTTTCCACATCTCAGATTGCATGAATTTATTATGGATTCCAAAACATCTGCGACTTTCACCTTGCATGTTTTACTCGCCCCTAGACCCAGGCAAATACTCTCAGGTAATAGCAGGCCTCACAGATTGTTGAAATCAAATGATGTGTGGTCTCTCCCTGAATCTATTGAGTTTCTAAACCCATTCTCACACAGAAACTGGAATTCTTGAGAGAGCTGGAAACCCTAGCAAACGCTGAAACTTCACACAACCTTGTACATTTGTTTAAATTATTTACTGCGGTAGTTTGACAAACTATGCACTCACACACACAGACTTAACCGAATCCCTAACATGCCCGAGTCTCGCTCTAGGCATTTTGTGGCCAAAACAGTAGCATGACATTGCTGGCAATGCCCCAGTTCCTTCACATCACGTATAGCCAGTTTCAATTTAGTCTCGAGCTCATTATAGATATAAGAACTCAAGGCAAGAACGATCTGTTTTCGTTCATTTCATTCTGTTATGCCGATAATTAAAGTAATGGCCAGTAATGTTTGATGAAGCATTTCATTTGCTCTAATAAAGTCTTCCCTGCGTTTTCTTTTCCACCAAGTAAGCACAAAAGCCCATAATGACTGTAATTGCACAGGCAGAACTGAGGCTCAGAGCAGCTGAGGATACTCACAAGTAATAGTGTGCCCTTTCTCCCGCGGCCAAAGCGGTCACTTCAGTAATCCAGAGACTCAATAATCCTTGCGGACCGGGGGGGTCGAGAGCATGGAAACGGAGGATGAGGATGTGTTTCTCAGATTGCCTGGGGACATCAGGGGCTGTGAGAGGCAGCTGCTGGCATCCAGACCACGTGGGCTGTCACGTCCTCAGCAGGCGGCTGTGGAGACAAGAGGGGTCATCTGTGAGAGAGAATGGTTCATTCCTATCCTCGGACAAAGGCAGGCATTGAGAACCAAGAGGATGAGGGGAGGGCACGGTTGGAGTAGGCGTCATTCATTACCAGAGTTAATTTATGGTGGGAAATATGGATAAATATAAATGTGGACTGTAAGTGGTGTGCTCACACTGCACCAAGAATGATTTATAATCCAAATTAGATGTTTGCAGGTGTTGAAGTCAGTTTTATTTGTTCAGATGTACTCATGAAGGCAAATCAGAGGTAAACTGCGTTGCATATTATGTGTTACTGTACATACGGATCCCAAAAGATATAAGACGAGGCACATTTTCAATAATGTTAATTTAATTTGATTTCAGTGGAAACACTGAGGGAATGCACTTCTTTAACTACATAGTTCATAAAGAAAATGTTACTTGAATCATGCAGTTTTTATGTTGACTTGTTAAACTTAAAAAAAAAATGTTATCAGTCAAAGGTTCTTTTTTTTTTTGGCCATATGTTATGTATTTTGAGAGTTACATAACAAGTGTACTGCATTCTTAGCAGCTGATCCCAGAAGACTGTTAAACCAGTGTCCTCATGTGCTGACAGTGAGAGATGTTTGACTGGATGTGACCTGTGACGGATGAGGGGATTAGTATTGATCAAGTGTGCAAGCCCACAGACACGGGGGATGAATCAACAATCCATTGCTTTCTGTTGCAGTGTATTCATACAGCCCCCACTCCACCCTGCAGTCAACGCTACTTACCACATCAACCGCACCATAAATCCGGTGGGAAAGGAGCTTGACGTTGTGTTTGTCGGTTAGAAATGTCAACCTTAATATCTCAATGATGCTCTATTGCTCTCGGACCACTGCACAAATCTGCATATCGGAAATGTACAGGCCTTATACAGTCAGTGCTTGTCTCCATGGAAACTATACCTATAGCTAATATGGAGGGAATCTGTGGGGGAGGATACTTTGGGGAAGAAATCAAATCACTAATACCCTTTGTTCAAAACTCTTGGTAGAAATAAAAGATTTGAATGTATGTCAGTGTAAATTCATAGTGTAATTCTGAATAAATATTTGAAATGTTGCAGTTAAACACTGCAGTGATCAAGTCTGGGATCAAGTACAATACATCGTGAGTCAATTATCTCCGGCGATGGTTCCTTCAAACATTTCTGTCGACAAACACGTTGGGAATGCTGATGTCAAAATTGCCCGTTTACACCGTAGGCGGAAAATGCAAGAACACACTACAGACAATAGAGCGTCTGCTAAATGTTTGATGTGTGTGGTAAAGTGATGCTGTTGATAATGGCTGGGTCCACGCGTGCAAGAAGACATCTGCCATTTACAGGAAAAATGGTAGGTTTTGTACTGAAAGAGAATTCAACACCCATCTTAGTCTCATGTTATGATTAATTCAGGCAAACCCACATGAAGTAAATGCCTCTTTATTCTGCAGTCATCAATAATTCACTTCTGGCCAAGTTCCGAACTTGTCTCTATAAAGTTTTGGAAGTGACTATAGGAAAAACTGACCTGTGAAACGGCCATGAAACCTTACACTCATATTTGAAGCTTTGTAACTATTACTCAGTCTGATATAGAAATATTTGAAATATAATTTGATACTATTTTTTTTAAAGTTAAATTTATGGGACTTTTTTTATTTTGAGAGGACGGTTTTTAAATGTTTTTATATAGATAATAAAAATTAAGGTAGAAAAGTAAAAGTATATATTTTTTATCATTTTTTCTATTGTATTTTTAACAAAGACTGAAATTGATCAAAAATGTCAGTAAATAAATTATTTCATTCATTTGCTTAAATCAACATCAAGAAGACCAGGCCCCTTCTTTCGGAACATGCTGCACAACTCCTCGTTCAAGCTCGTGTTCTGTCCAGACTGGACTATTGCAATGCCCTCTCTGCAGGTCTTCCAGCCAGTTCTATCTAACCTTTACAATTAACCCAGAATGCGGCAGCAAGATTTTTAATGAGCCGAAAAGAATACACGCCACACTTTTTTTTTATCAATTTGCATTGGCTACCAATAGCTGCTCCAATAAAATTCAAGGCATTGATGTTTGCCTACAAAACTATCACTGGCTCTGCACCCATTTACCTAAATTTGTTACTTCAGATTTATGTGCCCTCTAGAAGCTTGCATTCTGCAAGTGAACATCGCTTGATTGTGCCATCCCAAAGAAGCATTAAGTCACTTTTACGGACTTTTAAATTAAATGTTCCCTCCTGGTGGAATGACCTCCCCAACTCAATCCGAGCAGCTCAGTCCTTAGCCATCTTCAAGAATCTGCTTAAAACATATCTCTTCCATCTTTATTTGAATCTCTAACTTTAACACTCTCTATTCTAATTATATTCTAAAAACTAACTAGCTTTCTAATCTTTTTGTATTCTGTTTTCTTTTAATTTATTATACAATAAACAAAAGGGAAAAAAGCTTGCTCTATTCATTTTCTATTCTGTCTGTTTTCTTTTTATTTATTATATTATTTAAAAGCCGTTGTAGTGTGTTTAAGATAACTGAGACTTGTTATAGCACTTGTATATCATTGATCTTTTGTTGATTTTGATTGATTACATTGTACTCATTTGTAAGTCACTTTGGATAAAAGTATTTGCTAAATGTAAAGTAAATGTATATTATATTATATTATAGTATAAAAATGAAAGGTGAAGATTCGAGATTAAATAATCTGTGTGGTACAATGTCAGTTGTGTACAAGCAATAATGTCACAGAAACGTGCTGTACAGTATAAGAACTATACAGTAATGACAACTAATTATGTTTAAAATGGTTTCAAAGGCAGGTTTATCATGCCTTATTTGCTGCATTTTCTCCCCATCATTAGCATTTCTGAAGTTGTGAAACTGTGAATCATAACTGATGCTCATCATAAAATACTGCATGTTTTTGGATGTAATTGTGTAGTTTGTGCTAAATAAATGGAAACGATGACACTTGACACTTATTCACTTTAAAAGCAAGACGCACATGCACATTTGTTGAATAGGACTGGTTTAAACTAGTTTCAACATGTTGCCACTTTGTTCCAGACCGGTGGAAATAAGAAACATCTTTGGGTCTTCCAGCTGTTGGGAGCGACGGGATACAACACTAAATCTAAACCAGTAGTCATGTTACTATTTTCTATTTTTCACAAAGCTATGGAACAGTGGAATGAAGTGGACAGCTACCAAGAGGACTCTCAGCCACTCCAGCTGTTCACAGAAGTATATTTGGTTTAGAAATGGCATTTGATTGCTCAGAGGTCGAGGAGCTTTCACCTTACGCACTGTATGAAATGGAAACATTGGAGATGTGTGATGGAATACATGTTGTTGAGTTCCACCTGAGGAGATTTTCAATACTCAACACAGGAAATCAAAAGGACGCAGGTGTCCAAACTGCAGGAATCAGATAGCTTCACTGCTAGATTCAAGAGGTCTGACTAGTAATACAAATGCTAAAGTGACACACTGTCATGTGTTCTTAACCCCATGCATATGACTCGACCCACGGCCAGGGAACCCGTTTTGGCTTAAATCCCTCAGCCTCAAAGCTGAAACTTTCTCTTTGCTTCCTTAGAAGGAAAACCCCCTTTGAAGCGTCACGTGGAGAAAAAGAGAGAGGTCTACTAAAGCTTGCCAGCTGCAAGCATGCTGATAACAGCCATATCTGGATATAAGCAGTATCCTTGGTCAGGCTATGAGTTCTGGCACACCTGTGACTGAACTGCACTCACTCGTCTGGTACACGGGTTTCCACAGGAATGGTTCACTTTAAGCCAGTGGAATAGAACGGTTGCATTCATCTTGTGTAAACAGATATGCTTATCCATGCGGGAGTTAGCCAGGTAATAAAGGTGGACATGGAAAGCAGGTTATCACCAAAACCTTCTCAAGGGCTTTTAGAAGGACAGTCTGATTTAAGCCTACACAGTATTTAGAAAATACTGCCTCGAGAAGTATGACCTTTTTGCTAAAGTTCAAGCACGTTTCTCTTTAAATGCACCATTTATTTAAGAAATCTCAAAAGAAGATTGTGTGTGTTCCACAGCTATAAAGAATGTCATACAGGTTTGTGTGAGTTATTGAATCCAGAATTGTACATTTTTGGGTGAACTATCGTTTGGTTGGTTTCTGATATTTCTCCTAAAATCCCCTAGAAGTATAACCTACAGTGAGAGTATAGATTTGTAAAATTATAAGCACCTTGCTATGAAATTTAGTATCATTCATATTATTCACTCAAATTCTAAACACTTGTACATATTATATATATCCCCAAAGGGAAATTTGCAAGTATGTGCAGTAACATGTTACATGTAAAATACAATAAATAAAAAATACACAGTACACATATTACATATAGTCTTCGATTTATTTTTTATATGTTCTGTTTTCATTTTAATTGAAGATTTAGTCATTTTGTGTGGTTTGTCTTTTTTTTTTTTTTTCAAATATGCCTTTTTATGGTTTTATTTTAATTCTAATAGCCTTGATGTAAAGCGTATTAGATTACTGGAATCTTTTCCCAGGAGAAACATCTGAGAAAGTCTCCATTTGATCTGCACTGCTCAGGAGAAAAGTAAGACAAGTAAGAAATCTCAGGTGTAATGTTTCGGTCAGACTTTATTTTAAGGTCCAATTCTCACCATTAACTATGTCTTTTTCGTCAACAAACTGCTGCTTTTTAAGGTAGTCGTTACATTTATGGTCTTGCAGAATATGTGCTTTATCAGTACTAATAAACAGCCAATATGTTAATAGGCATGCTAATAAGCAACTAGTTAGTGAGAATCGGTCCCTATGCTAAAGTGTTACAGATTTTTCTTTCATATACATTTCTATCTTACAGTTTTGTATTATTGGGATGATAATAGTGTCTAGCAGTTTTTAAGGAGCTATTTAAAGTAACAGCCTTCACAGTCAGCTGCTGCTTTTCTTTACTAAGAAGCGCACATCAAAGAGAGATATCGTCATAGTCAGCACAACGGACAGAAAGAGCCCAGACCTTTTCAGCGCATGCCTTTTTCATCTTCAGTAGCTGTCACTCAGCTCTCCCAGTCACTTTAATGGCAGCAAGAATTCAATTAATCCCAGGAAAAGTGGAGCATGGTTCATTTTCAGCTCAGGTTGAAGTTGCTTATAGCAGCTCAATTTACCCTGCCTCTCTCCTTGTATTTTGCCCCGGGCACTACACTGCCTGAATACCGAATACACTGGCCATCACCTGAGTCCAGTCTCAGATGATCCCAAAAGATTATTGTGCCAGTGCCCTGCCCAGATAAAAAAAAAAAAATGATGAGGGGCAATTGCAAAGAAACCAGTGGAAAAGTTATGGTTTAGAAAATACTTTTACACAGTTAGGGAACACATATATATCTTGCTTGAGTTGTGTTAGCTGCATCTATCACTTATAACGAACTTCATAGTTTATGTAAACTTCTAAAATAGCCTGGATTTGCACATACAAACAAACTCAGCGCAGAAAAATAGATATGGGCCGTTATTCCACCTACCCATGAACACCTACACTCACCTCTCTCCTACTGAACATGCTCTAGATATTCCACAAATGGAATGAAAGGTGTCTCTTGTGTACTAACTTGACACTCTATAATGCTACACGGCTGAATATTGTCTAGTAGAATCATGGTGGGGGTTGACTCTTGCTATTAGAGGCCAAGGACCCTCTGGTGGCCAGAAAGATGGAGCAGTTACACTATATTTCAATTTCTCATATTATAAGCATGCAATAACCTGTAATACCATATATATATATACACACACACACACACACACACATATATATACACGCGCACACACATACACACAAACATATCTATATATATATATATATATATATATACATATATATATACATACATATATATATATATATATATATATATATATATATATATATATATATATATATATATATATATATATATATATATATATATATACATACATATACATATATATATATATATATAAAATTTGAATAGATCTATATACAATCCTAAACATTTATATGAATTATATTATAAAACTTTAATTAATTTGGTGCAGTATACAGTATATATATATATATATATATATATATATATATATATATATATATATATATATATATATATATATACTGTATACTGCACCAAATTAATTAAAGTTTTATAATATAATTCATATAAATGTTTAGAATTGTATATAGATCTATTCAAATTTTATATATATATATATATATATATATATATATATATATATATATATATATATGTATATGTATATATATATGTATATATATATATATATATATATATATATACTGTATACTGCACCAAATTAATTAAAGTTTTATAATATAATTCATATAAATGTTTAGAATTGTATATAGATCTATTCAAATTTTTACACAAAACATTTTATGCATAAGTATCAATACATTATTTGTATAAAAAAATTATGATCTTTGCATAAAACAACTATATACATTTTCCTTTATACGTGAATCATTTTATATCACATTCTGTACATTTAACTAAACTTTAGCAAATTAATTTTATTAAAATTAAATAATTTTTTTAACACCTATTTTTTTTTTTATTTAACAAAAAATACCAGACTGTTAAAAATGAGGTATCATTACAAGCCTGGTTTATAATAACATTCTTTTATACACTGTGTATCACAGTTTATAAATGTAGGTGAACTTTGTTTATTGAAGTAGCTTTTTAGTTAATGTAAAGAAATTATACAAAGATACTAAGACCACTCAAGAACAAAATTATTCCATATAGAGTTATGAATTAAATCCATATTCTAGTAATCCATAATACTGAAAATGTGACCACTTCAGGTAACATGACATGACCTTATGCATGTACATATTATGCACTGTGGTTATAAGGTTACATACTGCAAATAAGAAGTACTACTAAAGCAGTCAAGCAAACAATGAGAAATCCCATTAGCATGCCACACACCAATTGAATTGAATGAGGATGGAAATTGTGTGTGGCTCCCTGAGCGACCTGACTGGATGGTTAAAGAGTTGGTGTTCCTTCTGCAGGGAGCGAAAATCACTTTGCCTGCCACTGTCTGCATGTCAGTGTAATTACAACCACATGGGGACGAGGGGAGGGCCGTGATACCCAGTTGATTATGGCCTTAATAATATGCTGGAAATGAGAAGCATTTCACTAGGTCTCTTGTGTCTCAACCAGAGTAGTAATGTATGTATGTTTTTGTATTTGTCTTGTGAGATGGGATACAAGCTCCACATACTGATTTCCAAAAGCCCATCCAGAAAAAACCAAGACACAAATCATTAGTTTGGCTGATTCACAACACTAATTTTGGCTTAATATGCACCCAAAGGCTCCGAATTTGATCCAACTCCAAAATCACACCTGTGGAAATTCAGTTTCTTTCCAACCCCACTCATTCCTTCTCGCTCTCTCAAAATGTCAATGCATTTTTCAAGCTGCCTATCTGACCATCTTCCAAAAGAGGCATCTGGGGGCCAATCGCATTCAGCTTCAGTCCTTCATTGCGCTGCCAAGCTTTTCGCCGAAATTACCGTCGACCGAGGGTTTTGTCTCTCCGTAGCCATTGGATGAGTGGCAGCTCTCTACAACTAATGCAAAGCCCACATGATCAGACACAAACAAGTTTGTGTGTGCGAGAGAGATAAAGAGAGAGTGAAAGTGAGCGACAGAGAGAGGAGGAGGCACATTTCGTCTCATGTTTAACACTAAATGAGATTGCCTGCATCTGCTCCCTCAAGAACCCCAGGAAATAAGACGGTCCCTGTCACTTTGTTCTTTTCTTCTCGCCTCTGTGATGTTCCACTTCTGCAGTCTGCGGAGAGGAGTTTCTGACAGCCAAGAAGGTTTCGGTTTTGTGCCATTGGGCACTTGCTTAATTGTATACGTTTGAAACGAGCACCATGCATTGTGTGAGTCGCTGCTTTGTGTATTATACTCTCTCCCATCCTAAGAAAGTATGGCTCTGATCTTTACAAGAGACACCCACCTGTCAGGGCACTTCATGTTCTGGAGATTGAAATTAAAACACTTTTCTCTCCTGAGAGATGTTACTGAGTCCTTCAGATTTAGCATTTCAGTCATGTTAACTAGGTTGTATTACTCTGCTAAAGGCGATCGTTCTCTCTCTTTCAGTGATCACGCATGCATGTATATTCTCCCACATGTTTATTTTACAGATGTACTCTCAACCACCGACTGACTTTCTTTATTCTGATTTTACTTCAGGTCTTCACCATGCTTATCGACTGCATGAAGGACTGCAAAGCTTTTTCCAACAAAAAACAGGGCATCATTTTCACACCACCTAAAAGAAGTACAAAAATATGAACGAAGCAAGATTCAGGTCAAGGTTTGGATATTCATTTTCTGAGAGTTAGCTATCTGTTAGCGTACCATGCTAGCTAGCAAAAGACCACCTAGAGCTACGTATATCTGGATTAGTTTCACAGTACACACATTCATATTATATACAGAATAATTTTTTGATTGTTCACAAAATATTTCTCTATTACAGTTACTAATTTTATTTCATATGCAGGCTACAATTTGAGATTTCATGATCTGAACAGAAAATCCTGTAAGCTAAAGGCTAATTAGGTTAGCTTTTGCAGTTAGCTCCTGCTGGTAGATTACGTGGATAAAAAGTATTTATCTCCATTATAGAGACATTAAATGTGCCAAATAGGCAGTGAAACGGCGATGGCGAACTTGTAGTTGTCTCTGCATGCTGGGATAGAAGAAGGTGTTTTATCATTCCAAACTTCACACATGATTCACCTTTAGATGACATTTTTAGAACATTTTTGCTTAGAGGAGCTGTTTCAATCAGACTCTCATTATCAGCTCAGACAAGGCCGCCCACAGCAGGATTTTTATTTTTTTAAACATCCCTCTCAGGGACCCTTGCACACATCTTGCCTTCACTGAACACAGACTGATCCAACATGTGATCTAGCTTGAAAGTCTAAAATGAAGAATGTTTTTGCATGTCAACAATCAATATAAAAAACATTGTCTTTTTACAGCAAGGTGCAAATATCTGATTAAATATACTTCTATTTTGCATTATTTTCTAATTGAACACATGCATTTTATAATAATGCAAGTTATTATGATGATGATAATAATAATAATAATAATAATAATATTTATTATTATTATTATTAATTATTATTATTATAATTATAAATATGATATAATTATTAGGTTTCTTAATGTTTGGTATTTCACCATTTTGGAGCATAAAGAATATTATTTATAAATATATTACTGAACATTTATACCTTTTAAATATCTGATTATAATATTTATATCCATATCCATATCCATATCCACCTATCTATCTATCTATCTATCTATCTATCTATCTATCTATCTATCTATCTATCTAATATATATATATATATATATATATATATATATATATATATATATATATATATATATATAATCTATTTTTAAATCTTATTTTATATGTAAACATTTATTTTTCTAATATATCTTTTTCTTAAATGTTATTTAATGTCATTACACTTTTATTTTTGGTTTCCTTAAACCTAAACTAAAATTTAAAAATTATATCTAATATAACAACATTACATTCACTATCAACCGTATATGGCAAAAGTTGGATGGCAATAGTTAATTCGTCCTACAGCATGAAACCTACCGTATGCAAGGTTCAGCTGACATTTTTCTGCAGAATCTTGTTAGATCCGAGAGAACATCATGGAGATGCAGTAGCCTAGCTGCGGATGCAGGAAGGCAGCACCTTATATTTTATCTGCATTGACATGGATTCAAGGGTGTGAGGGGGAGGCGGTGATGGCCTGACAGATTTTCACAGAATGTGAATTCATGTTTACTTTTTCACAAGCAAATGAAACAGGCCTTCACACTGTGCACGCCTCAAAGATCCTGTAATCCTACAGCAGTCTTGCTGGCTTTGGTGAATTCAGGCTACAATCAACACAGCGTGATTAAAAAAGCACACCAGGGAACTTACCATGGCGGCAATAATTTTGCACATATTATTTATTCCTTTCAGCACCCTGAGCACTTAGGAGAAAATCAATAACATATGCAAACACCCGACCAAACACCAATCGCAAATCACTGGCTGTAAAATATACACAGCAGCGCAAAGACAAACAGAGAAATGAGTTTTGGTCACAGATAGAGCTGTAACATCACAAAAATCAAGCAACCATGTGAATAGCTAAAATCAGTCAGAATATTGATTGTTCAAGGTGCCCCGGCTTGCTTAAAGATATCTTCTGGTTTGTTTGTGTCTTTTTCTTTCATACTGCAGTCTTTGAATTGCTTACAGCATCTATGAAAATCTATTTTATTTATAGAAAGTTTTTTAAAGCTGAAATGTTGCACTGTACTTGCAAGCGTGTTTTCCAATGATGACTGTCTCGTTAATTTTATTGTAAAGTAACCCAACAAAGCTTGCATCAGCTGCCCTCTCATTTGAATTGATGATGGACAGTGTCTTGAAACATAAACTTGCATGGAGATCTTTCTGTCATTAGTTAAATGCAGCTCATGGCTGGACACTTCTTTTGTCTCCTGACTTAAGAACATGAGAAATAGAGACAGCCGAGGATATTTTCACATATCTCTTTCTAACCGCTGGCATCTACTGACAGTGAGATAGACAGCAAGCCCCCCGATTTAATAAAGGCATCTACTGAAAACTATTTTATTCACAGCTGTCTAGAAAATTAGCTCCATCGCTACGTTTACCTGCTTGAAATGTGAGACCCAAATTGCTTCGACACAAGGCTGCACAGCCTGTCTCAGCCGCATCTGCCATACTCTCAGCAAATTCGTGTAAGTGGCAATTTGGGCCTTATTGAACTGAGCTAAAAGCAGGGTAAGCTATTTGTCATGCCGTACGCAGCCCCAGACAGCATTTCAGGGCTAAGGGTGGCGGTTTATGAACTAGTATGAAGGGCATAAATGGAGCAGGCTCTGTGGCTGCACATAGTGCGGTTAAAGATTCTCATTCGGTGTTGACCTACGACCGGTCACTTTAAATCTTTAATCTCAAATGTTCTCTGTACATTAACCAAGAAATCAAAATAAGAGGTTAAACTGCAACTGTCTAGAGGTTACATTAGAGAATGTAAACAGGTGTGGGGAGTGATGGAATACAGTACTTGTAATAGTATTACATAATAAAATCTCACAAAAAGACCCTGTTAAAAACGTAAATAAAAATAGATAAATAAATAAACAGGGATTTTGCTAAAATTGATCAAATTAAGATTACTAGCACAATTTTTCTATTATTATTATTATTGTTATTGTTATTGTTATTGTTATTATTATTATTGTTGTTGTTGTTGTTGTTGTTGTTGTAATCCTGGTAGTAATCCTACATTTTCTGAGAATATATATACACACACACGTTTGTTTTTGTGAAAAGTGGGGACATCCCATAGGCGTAATGGTTTTTATACTGTACAAACTGTATATTCTATGGCCCTACACCAACCCTACACCTAACCCTAACCCTCACAGGAAACTTTGTGCATTTTTACTTTCTCAAAAAAACTCATTCTGTATGATTTATAAGCGCTTTGAAAAATGGGGACATGGGTTATGTCCTCATAAGTCACCCTCTCCTTGTAATACCTGTGTCATACCCATGTCATTATACAGAGTTGTGTCCTGAAATGTCAAACGAGCACACACACACACACACACTAGTTTTTATTTTAGAAAGAAAGGTATCTTATGATCCCCAAGGCTAAATTTATATAATTGAAAAATTTAAACATAAAACAAAACATAAATAAATAAATATATTTCTTTAAATATAATTTGGAAATTTAGAATTTATCCTTTTAGATATAATTAAATATTATTTATTATTAATTTATTAAGACATGAAAATGTTTGAATAATAGTATTTACATACTTTACTGACATGTTTGAATGTGCATGTGAATGGGTGAATGTGAGGCAAATTGTAAAGCGCTTTGGATGGCCATGTGGTCTGTTGAAAGCACTATATAAATGCAATCCATTTACCATTTACCATGTTGGCAGCAGCATTACATGCACAAATCCCTTAGAAAATAATAATAACAATAATTTATTGCTTTGAAACATTTCCATTGTTGTCTATTACTTATTGGACTTTATTAAAATTCTAAAAATGGTATTTTAGTTATTATGGTATTTGAATTAGGTCAAATATAATATTTTTATATAATATATTATAAATTATATATGATTTTTTTTTCTGTAATTATTCATGTGTATACTAGAAAATTATTTAAAGTTACTCCCCATATAATTATGGGAGATATATGCAGTGAAAATGACCAAACTGAAGAGTCACCATCTGCAAATTATCTTTTATCTGGGTCTTTAATAATCCAGACATCCTGCAATGCAGATAAAATTATACTAAAGAAAATAAATTGTGAAATCAGAGATTAAATTATAGTGAGAATATATATATATATATATATATATATATATATATATATATATATATATATATATATATATATATATATATATATATATATTATCTAGTTTGTTATTACATTTTCCAGCTAAAAGCAATCTTTAAGAGACAGAATCATGAGCTATATGTTTATCTATATAATGTTTTTCTCTTGGTTAAGTTTAAGAGAAATAATAAATGGGAATAATATTAGATGACCTACAGCATTACTGAAGATAACACATCTTTGTCCTTTGCAGAAATGGGGCTCTGCTGTCATCTGTGTCTATATCCACAGGCTTGACATGGCACTGCAATCTAACAAGCCATTAGCCAATGATCCCTCCTCCACAGGCAGAGGTGCTCTATATAGACTCTTCATCTACATTACTGGGCCCCTTTCAAGCAAAAAACAACACATCAAAGAAAGCCTTTGTCTCCCTTTGCTTTCCAATTCTCCATCGCACCCTCCTTTTATTATTTATTGTCTTAGCCTGTAACCTGAACACCAACCCTGATGCATTTAACTTCAAGGTCATTTCCATTTTCCCAATATGTTTCTAAATGAATCTTCTATCTGCAAGGTGAAAAGAAAATGACCTGTAATAACACGAAAGAGAACCGATCTTTGTTGCACACCACTGGTAATGGATTTTTTTTTGCCAAAACTGGGTGAAAGGAAAGAACGGGGAAATTTACAGCAGGCCTTTGTGATGTCAGTGTCAAACGCATACAACGACTTCTGCCCATTCACATACTAGAAATCATTATTTCTGTTCTGAGAAAAATAATCTAGTATGTCATATGTGTCATGATTCACCCAATCTGAAGTCCAGATGGATGAGCTGATGCATTTTCCGATGCAAACACCCACTCTTACAGTCTATTTGCTTAGAGTTTAAAGGCTCATTTTTACTGAAGTATGTTTTTTTTTTTTTTTTTTTTTTTCGTGAGAGACAGAGAGAGACATGCTGTGGAGACATGCATCTGGAAATGTATGATGTGTTTTTTATGATGATATATCAGCTCAGTTCAGTATCTCTCAATTTTGTCAGGCAATCTTGAGAAGCATAATATCTCATCAAGTTTAAAAGCATCTGGCATTATCACTTGATTTATAAAAGATGACTCTTGGTATGATTCTAAATATGATTCATAGAAATAAAATGGACTCAAAGTTTCCTCAAATAAAATGTCTGCAATGCCTAAAATGTTAAAAGACTAGTTCACTTCAAGAATAAAAGAGAATTTACTCACCCCCATGTCATCCAAGTAAATGTATTACTTTCATCATTCGAAAAGAAATATAAAATTTTTAGGGAAACATTCCAGGGTTTTTCTCTATATAGTGGTCTTCAATGGGAGCCAATGAGCTGAAGGTCCAAGTTGCAGTTTCAATGCAGTTTCAAAGGGCTTTACATGATCCCAGTGTCTAATCTAGTAATTAGTCATTTTCTAAATAATAATTATAAGATACAAATGTATATACTTTTTAAACACAAATGCTTGTCTTGCCATGTGATGTAATTACGTTGGGAAAGTCAAACATTGTTAGCTCTTTGTCTGAGTACTTTAGTTTAAAAACATAGGGTAGGGCAATTTTCTTCTTCAACTTTAAAATTGTCCAACATTGTTATACTCTACAACATAAATGGTGTTAGACTTTGTAATTCCCTTTGTAAAGACTGGGTCTGTACTTCCAACTACATCGTAAGTGGCCTTTCCAACAAGATTAAGTACTGGTAAAGTCGAGCTAGTGCAAGAACTGGTATTTGTGGTTAATATATGTATATTTTATAAAATACAAATTTTGAAAATGAACGATCGAGATAAAACCTTTATTCTTCTGCTAGGATTCTGTAGAGCCCTTTGAAGCTGCACTGAAACTGCAATTTGGACCTTCAACCCATTGGCCACCATTGAAGTCCACTATATGGTGAAAAATCCTGGAATATTTTACTCAAAAACCTTTCTTTTTGACTGAAGAAAGGAAGCTATGAACATCTTGGATGACATGGCGATGAGTAAATTATAAGGACATTTTTATTCTGGAAGTGAACTAATCCTTTAAAAATTGATTTAAGTTAAAGGGTTTTGTCAACATTTTGTCACAAAGTTAAGCACTAATGCTTTTTCTTAGGAGCACACAGGATTTTACGAAGCATATGGTTAATGTGTCATCAGTCTTACATGTTTGTCATTGAAGAAATTGAATGTGTTACCTCTACATGAACACTGCTCATCTGCAGGTGCAAATGAATATAGCACGGGTACAGCCCTTTGTCTGATAGATGCTAATGGCAAACAAATTGCCCATGGCTGTGCTAATGTCACCCAAACAGAAAGTCTTATCAGATTTGTCATTTTCCTGTCACTCTCGTTCGGATCATCTCTACTTATTAATTTCAGCAGCTTTTATGGCTCTTAACTCTGGGTTCAGCCTCCTGCTATCTGGATAACACAGACTGCTAACCTCTTTCTGAGCTCCTCCTGCACCCAAACACAGACAGAAAACCCTGTAAAACTCTCTCCAGCAGTTATATTTAGCAGGTCTCACAGGCTGTACATCCACAGCTAGTCTGTTGTAATGCCTGAATCTGCTTACATGGTAAATGGGGATAAAGCCTGCATGCCAGGACACTCAGGACGGTTTGGCCAAGTACAGACAGAAGGTGGTAAATGGACCTTCACGGGCTTATCCACACAAGAAATATCCCACTAATGGTGGTGTTTTTCGGAAGTTAGGCTCCTGTGGATTTGGATGACAAGATGAAACCCACTAGTGTGTACTATATTCCAAAAATCTTACGTGTTACATCATCATAGATACAGCTAGAAAATAAATAGCCAGTAAATGGTATCAGTATTGAGATATCTAATATATACTGTATATATATATATATATATATATATATATATATATATATATATATATATATATATATATATATATATATACACACACACACACACACACACACACACACACACACACACACACACACACACACACACACACACACACATTATATATTGTACACATTATAACTAAAATGTGGTACCTAAATTATACATTGTATTTTTCTTTAAAATGATACCACCCTGATAGACAGTATAAGTGTAGTGGAGTGCAGTAGAATTGAGTGGTTTTCGGGAATCACAGTGGAGAATGTTAATTCCTGAACTTTCTGCAACAGTGTGGTTAATTTCTATAGTGGTACAACTGCTTTATCTGAAATCTGATTTAAATGGTTATTTAATTCTGTGTTTCAGCTTCTTGGTGTGATTTCACTTGGAAAGTGATTGAGCAATAAGTAAGAGGGAGGTGTTATTGATCGTGTTTGACACCATGAGAGAGAGTGAGAAAGAGAGAGAGAGAGAGAGCAATAGTAAATTAGTAACAATTAACCATGCATTCAGTCAGAACTACTGTGGCTTTTATTGGTTGATTACTACTTCAGCTTCTCACTGCATAACTATATTTAGCATTTTGTAAGGAAAATATAATTGGCCTTTTGCTTTATTAGATGTAGTGCTGTAAATATATATTCAGCACTGTACAACAGTGTAAGACCATTAGTTACATCGCTTCTATTTTGCATAGTTTTTATTTTTATTTTTTATATATCATGTATTTTTTGTGTGTGTGTGTGTGTGCAAATAAATAGAAATGTATAGTTTTTGTATTTGAATGAATAAATACAAATTTAGTAAGCACTAACTTTGCTTTACATTTCATTAATGACCAAGAAATAGTAAATCGAAAATATATTTTATGAATTTTTTATTTATAAGGTGAAACTAACTAAATAACTAACTAAATAAATAAATAAACATATTTGTATTATGCTACTAGATATCTAACCAACACTTTTATCCTTGGATGTTCAAAATGATGACAAATGAAAAATTATATTAATCTGGGTTCCACTTTATTTTAAGGTGCCCTTGTTACACGTTACATGTACTTAGTATTATAATAGCAATTCATTATGCATATTTAGATGCAAGTAACCCTAAGCCAAACCCTAACCATAATGTAGTCAATTAATATTACCCAGTACTTAAATGTATAATTACTGTAAGAAAGACACCTTAAAATAAAGTGTAACCTTAAATCTTAAATGTTTAATTTATGTTAATTTATGTTCAATTTTAAATAATAATAATAAATTCTAGGCCAGCCTCAAATGTTTAATTTTCAGTTTGTATTATTCAAGGGCTCTTGCCCCTCTCTCTTGCCTCATTAAAACAGCTGGCTTTGAGACTTTTCATGGAGGGGACTGCAATAAATATATCTAGATAGTGTCTAATGAAAATCAAGGGGACATGTTGATGAAGAGGAAGATCTGTTTCCTCGGCTCTCACTGACATGCAGGTTTTTGATTAAAAGCTCCGCCACAGACTCACAGTCTCAGGAGACGCAGCGATACTCTGCAAAGCATCTGGCTTGGCTGGCTCAATTCGCACCAGAAACCACACAGCAGGAGACTCGAAGAGCAATTTAGGCACATTTTACATTGAGAATAAAGAGATCCAGACAAAGTAATGAGCAAATAATTCCCGTAGGCTGAAGGGAAAAAGCAGTAGCAAGTGACAGCAATAAAAAAGAAGTGGTTTTCATTGTTTTACTGAAGAAAAACAGCACTGATTTCGTGACTGGTTTGCATTTGATCGCAATAAGGACATTGTTATCTTTAGCTCATGCCGTGTAGCTGCTTAACATGGAGGTGAACTGGTACAAATACAGTATGATGTCTGTTTCCTCCCATCCTGTGTGTGTTCAGCACGACAGACCACGCATGGCCGTTGCTGTGGAAACAGTAGGAACAAATCAGTATTGCCAGTCAGCAGCGCTGTGCCAAGGTCTCGACTCGGCTCAGTGTGTCCTGCTCGCCCTTGCCTGGGATCTCGTCAGAGCTGGCATTGGCAGGCAGATCAAAATCTCATAGGACCCCGGGCCCCAGAAGGACTGCTGTGAATTGGCTTGACTTGAGCTTTTATTGTGCCGGCTCCATGCTGTCTTCAGTCTGATTGACCTTCTCAATAATATTTCAGATGTCTTTGTTCAGATTGCATGTTTAAACTCAGTAGGCCGGGAGAGCAAGTTAGCTAATTAACTAGAAACAAAGAACTGACCCTTCACTAAACTTCAGCCCGCTTGGTTACTGTTCCTCTGATGAGCTGAATAAGTGGGCTTATTAAGTGGTAGAACTGAATGGATATTATTCTTACGTAGGCTGGGAAATAATGTAAGTGTGATATTGTGTTGGCAGTAACTTGATTAAAAACCGTGAAAACTGCTTACTTTGTTTGAAACTATCCAAACACATATAAGATCGTTTGGGTAAGTATTTCTGATTGTGCTGGAGAAGCACCACTTGATACATTTTAATATTGCCAGCTTTCTGTGGAAAACATACAGTTCTTGTTCAAGTTATACAGGGGCTTGTGAGATTCCTGGTCTTTTAAGAAGAAAAAAAAAAACCTTCACCATGACCATGAACTCAGTCATCCTCTAAAATAAAATAAAATAAAATAAAATAAAATAAAATAAAATAAAATAAAATAAAATAAAATAAAATAAAATAAAATAAAATAAAATAAAATAAAATAAAATAAAATAAAATAAAATAAAATAAAATAAAATAAAATAAAATAAAATAAAATAAAATAAAATAAAAATCTGGCTTAAAACATATAATTTTATTAATTTCAGAAGTGAAAAACTGACGGTCTTTACTGAAAGTTGGACATTGTTGTTAGTCAAAAAAATTATGAAAAAAAGAAGAAATATATATAATAATAGTATATTTTTCAAAATCAAAAACACGACACAAATTTAAAGGTTAATGCAAAGCTCACTATGTACACATTTAAAGAAACTCTTTTTCCTCTAAACTGTTACCTTGGAAGTATGCTAAATAATAGTTTTAAAAATCAGTAACATAACATAAAGGGATAAAAAAGTATGCGTTTATGAATAGTTTTATAATTAATTCATTTTAATGAATTAATTATTGCAAATTTGCTAGACACACTAATGCTTCGAAAACTAAATGATAAATAACGAAGCAAATAGATAGATAGATAGATAGATAGATAGATAGATAGATAGATGGATAGATAGATAGATAGATAGATAGATAGATAGATAGATAGATAGATAGATAGATAGATAGATAGATAGATAGATAGATAGATAGATAGGTAGATAGATAGATAGATAGATAGATAGATAGATAGATAGATCGTTTTCTTTTTACAGTTTCATTAATTAATAATATAATTCTTATGACCACAAAGTCAAGGGATGTTTGCCACCATATTTAGAGAACATATTTCTTCTCTTTGAAACATGAGAATAAATGTGTTTTCTTACAATCTGCAATCGATTTCGTACCAACTGGTTCAACCATGTGCAAAATTACAGAAAGCCAGAGGAAATCATAAGCACACATTTTTATCTCACGAGCGTGATATCGGTCCTAATCTGCAGGATACAAATTTAGTCTGTTCATCTGCACTAAAGCTGCGCATGCACTGAACGCGATACTCAGCATTAAGATTACATATGGCCTTCTGAAAGCCATGTTACACTTTCTCAAACGAGTTGCCTGTATAGTGCAGATGGAGCCTTTTAATTGGCCATTGTTTTGACAGTCTCTCTCACTGAGTTAGGTTGATGAGGACGACTCTGTGTGTGTATGAACGCCTCCTCTGGAAGGCTGTGGACCACAGGGACACGAGTCACAGACTGAAGCAATCTGAAAAATTTGCCCTCTCATTGCACGATGCTGAATAACTATTAGCAGCATTGGCCTTCTCACGTGTTTAAAATCACCAAAATGTTTTCTTTAGCTCAGTAGCATTGAGTGGTGTAAATGATTGTAAATGAGAATTTATCCCTTGCACTATTAGCCTTTTCTCTCACATGTCTGTCTAGCGTTCAGAGGTGATGATTCACCCCTGGTGCACAGAGAGAAACGGCCACACACTAATCAATTACACACTGCCTAATGGCTGCCTGTTCCACACTATCCACGGCAGTAATGTCCATCGCACCAATGCTTATCTAAAGGATAAAACATCTTTGTCTGATAAGGTCAAGGTCAGTTATAAAATAGCCATGGTTTTCGAGATTTAATGCAACTCTGAAATATCACAAGGCCACCTTTTAGGGGTAGAAGCAAGGCTGAAACATAAAACTACTTTTATTTCACACAATTTTTCAATTTTAATTGAATTTGCCCAGGTAAAGACAGATGAATTGGAACCTATTTGGACATAAAAAATTGACATTTTTTTTATATATAAATTACAGGCGCATTATTTTATTAAATATTGACATGCATCACACAATATTCCTTTCAAAAATGCCTACCACTGTGTGTGGGTCTATAATATATAATATATATTATAGATAAATAATATAATATAATAATAAAAATTATATATATATATATATATATATATATAATAAATTAATAAAAATAATTTTTTTATTACTGTTTAGATACAAAAATAGAAATCATAATCATTCTAACCTTTTGACAAGTAGTGTGTTTACTCAAAATAAAACAATTTTATACTTTTGTGTTTTTTTTTTTAAAGAATAAAACAATATACGAAAAAAAATTATGTGCTGAATACAAAACAAGATTTGTGAAGAGATGGAAATGTTCACAAATTGTGTTTTATGTTTAACAGCATAAAAATAAAAAAAATAAATTATCTAAAAAGGTTTATCTAAAAACATTCCCTGGGACATTAATGTGCTGAAGAAACTGGGAAAAAATCAGTTCATGAATATTCCTCTGCAGCAACACAGGTTAAAAGCAGCAAAGGAGACATGGGGAAATCATTAAAATCTATGTTGTAAAAGCTTAGTTAACAAGTCAATACTTGTTCCATATATATATGGCAGATCGCTTTTAAGACTAAGAACTCTCCAGAGTCAAATAGCTCTTAAATAATTTGCTAATGCGGCTATGGGTCAAATGACCAACATCAGTCATAATGACTGTAATAACCTGAATAATCTAACCTGATATGAAGCCATTTGTACGTTTATTGATTCTACACTAAATTAAATCCACAATTTCATGCTACATACTGTCTGGCATGTTAAATAAGAACTAATTCTGGTCTTCATATTTCCTTCTTCTCTTGATTAATCTGATCATGTGCAATTGTTTAGATGATTCTGACTCTGACTCATATGATTATGATGTCCTTGCATCCTCTGCATTATTGAAAAAATAAAAGATTTTTTACAGTCCGACCCCCACCCCTCTTAGGTAACAGCGAAAAAAATCGCTAACGTCTTAATCCAAAATCCAAGCTACTGTTTGACTCTCAGTAACCCAATAGTCTAAAATGAGTCATGCTTCCTGTCTCAGCCATGCAGCCCTGATTATCCTCTCAAAGTGTCCCCATTGAAGGCAGGGAGGTTTAATTGGCTATGCAAATAGTTGGCACACCAGACTCATTACCTACGAGTATCGCAGTAGGCTCACGATGGGAGGATGACTAAGAAACAAATTGTGTTTTCAAGCCTCACAAGCTTTTTCTCCCTTAATACAAAGACTCTCGATATACTGTGGTGGGAGCAAAAGAAAATCAGCCATTCTCTTTGTTGCTAGAAGTGATGGATCCTTGTTTTGTAATTCCCTCTATTCAGAATTGGGTTTTGTAGCTCATTTGGAATGACTGCATTGGTGTAAAATGCATCGGACCAGTACAAGATCCGCAGGGTATCCCCATGCTAACTCAAACGCTCTCTGTCTTTAACACTGAACATTAGCATGTCAATAACAGCACAGTATGTTGACGAAGACGTAGGGGGATTCGTTTAGTACAGCAAGAGGCAGTCAATAAACCAGCCGCTTTTACCTCAGAATTCCTACTGACATGTTTTCACTGTGGAAAAATCGATTGGTTTGGATTGGAATCGATCTCATTTAGCATTTATGGAACAATTTTAACAGTGTAAGAAGAACCCACACACCCCTCGTCATTAAACCACATGAAACCTTTGAGTCAACAAATTCTTTCAAATCATTTTGTAATACCATCCTGTGGTCTTGGCAAACTTTGTACAGACTATTTACCCAACAGAATGCCATGTTCTCATGTGATCAAAAATTATTGTGTGATTTGACGCATAAAAATATGTTTGTTGAATCACTTGCACATGGTTTTTAAATCCCTTCATTATTCCAGCAATGGTGGCTCACTTCTCCTGAGAAAAATTACCACCAGCTGCTCAATCCTCTTTTGTAAACATAATTTCTGCAACTGATGGACCTTAATGGGATTTCTCAGAGATTCATTAAGCTGCAATAGCCATTTCAAAATCACATGTGCCCTGCATCTCAGCACTGAGAGACTGGACACTAGACACCAGTAAAAGTCAGATGGAAGATGCCAAGTGGATCGAATAAATTAAAGATGAAAAGGAGCATCTCACTTTGTAGGTAAAATCGATAGCCAGCTGTGGAGATTAAGTTGTTCTGAAGCTGTAGTTTTTGTTTAACCTGCACAATAATGGAAAATAGACAAAACATACCAGCATATTTTGTTCACGCATTGCTTGGTCTGCAATATATAAAGATGTTATAAACCTCCTGCCACCCTATTGTTCTCATCAACTTTGCTGACAGTACAAAGCAGAGACACATAGTAACTGTTGCTATGCTTTCCAGGTCAGTGAACATTTTGGTGGTGGGCACTCTTTTACAAAGATAGATAGATAGATAGATAGATTGTAATTGTAATTGTATTGTAATTGCTGATGATTAATGTGGTGATTTTAATTTATTTAAATTAAATGTATTTTATTTGATTTCATTTATGCTGATTGGAGGCAGACAAAATAACAGATTTTATTTACCAAGATATGCACCAAGATATAGCTAGTCTATATCAGCCTGTTTTGGCCTGAAATATGAAAAAAAAGAAGAATTTGGTGAATTGTTAGCTAATTTGCATGAATTAATAATATTTAAAATTTTTGTATGATCTGCTCATGTCCTTTGTTCTTAATTAATAAAAAAAATTCATTTAAAAAAAATCGTACATTTTCATAAAATTCACATTGTATAGCATACATTCATATAAAATCATCTTGTTAACTAGTTACATTTTCCCGTAAGATCAGTCTTTAAATTTCTGTTAAATTTTGCTGGCAAAAATAAAATAAAGGGTTCATTGTCCATTGTCAATATTGTAGCAATAGCTATGTTTCCAGCCACCTATTTTTATGCACATTGAATATTGCATAAAAATGCTTAATGGAAAAAAAAAACAAGATGCACATAAATAAAGAAAATGCAATTTTGCAAATGCAATTGCGATGCAATGTAACCAAATAAATTAATTGATGCGAATCAAAAAGGTCATGCAACTGCATGAATGAGACAGCATAACTGGACTAGCCAGCAGACCAATCTTAAATGTTGTTTTGGGCATTCTGAAATGCCTGAGCCAAAGTCTGTCATTAAATTGGTTTGGTATAATTATCTCCCAAAACTGTCTTTCCCAACTACGTTCCCAAACAGCAGGTGAACAAAAATACATTAAGCAAGCAGCTGTGATGAGTCGGCTGCTTCCCCCTCCCTAATTATCATCATCACCCCATCCCTTAATCGCCACCCTTCGCCAGGCTCCCAACAGGAGTGAGTGCGTGAGAGAGGAGGGGCGCAGAATCATCCAGGTCTGGCGGCGTGTGATGAGGCGCACCTGAACCGAATGAAGGCTCATTACTGCGGCTGTTTAAATGCTGAGCGCGGCCCTCCTCGGGAGACCGGTCTCTTCCCCGTGCATGCATGCTGGTTTCCTCTTGGATACAGGAAGGGTGCTGATCGTTTATCCCCAGGAAGCGCCGTGGGCCAAGGAGGAGATAGCCGCTCAGAAGAAGCTGTTGCCCCTCGCTCCCCAGACCAAGAGGTGAGTGAGTGCGTGCGGCCACCGGACTCTGCCCCTTACCTGGACCCTTGCTTCCCGAACACTGCCCCACCTTCAAGAACCCCGCAGCACAACAAGGACACCAGATCCCCTGTTTATTTTGAACACCATTTCCCTTTGGACACTTAATCCATTTTTATTTTCCATTAATAAATGTGTCCCCGAGGCCATTGCCACACCCACTGTGTGTCATTGCTCCTCCCACCATACAGCGATGAAAGGGGCCCTTGCACCCAGGCTCACCTCCATGATGGCCATAGGAAAATGGCGAACAGCAGGCAAAATGCTTTTAAAGTGGTAAATATAGGAGGAATATGTTAAAGTCATTTATATGTGCGAAATTTACAGTCTACCAACATTCTGTCGCTGTCACTGAAAACTGCTCTGCTTTTAGCACTGGCAGCAGGCGCTCTCCATTAGTCCTGCCTGCCTGGAATTCAGGCCTAACGACACTAAAGTCATCCTGAAACCAAGGCACAGTTACGTACCTAAGATGGACTTCACTCCTTTAAGAGCACAGGTAATTATGCTCTCCGCAATTCCTTGCACTGAAGAGGACAGACAGTTATCTCTGCTCTGCCCCAGTCAGAGCTCTGAGAATTTATATTATGCGTTCCGCCCCTTATAGGCGGTCGCAACAACCCGTTGTCAACTTCGGTAACTACACCAAAGGGCTTCTGGTCAATCAGGCAAAGACTCTCTAGATGGATAGTAGACTCCAATTTCGCTAGTGTACTCTTCTTTGGGCCTACAATGCCCCAGTTGGAGTACGGGCCCATTCTTCTAGAGTCATCGCCTCATCTTGGGCATGATCCAGTTATGTGTCCATTGTGGATATTTGTGAGTCGGCTGGCTAAATGTCCACATTCGCAAGGTTTTTTAACATGGAAGTCCCAGAATTTCAGGCCAGGGTACATTCCGCTTGAAGAGACATGCTCTGTGTAAACAGATCTTTCCTGCATCACAAAATCCTTGTTGCAATCAACTGCAATTTAACAGCTCAGCATCATCATACTATACCAAAATATATGACTGCAGAATGCCGCTACTTACCAGTCAAGATGAAATATTCCAAAGAGCCATGTAAAAAACACACATAATCTCTCAGGGCAGTGTGTGAAACACTGAGCCAAGGTAGAGAATAGTGCTCTGTGAATATATCTTAGTAGCATATTAAATTGCCATTTGAAAGGTAAATGAAAGTGGCCAGTGGCATGTCTCCCAGTTTCAGAGATTCACTGCACTTTCAGAGAAAAATGATGTCAAGTTTGGCTCAGAACAGCTCAAAGTGAATGTGTAAGCTACTGCGAGTCCTCTAGCTCATAAGGATGTCTGTACACATAACTAATGTTGTAAATTTTACCATGATCACTATGATGCATAACCCATTTGGGCCTGCACAATATCTATCTTTCTATATTTGAACTGGCTCACACAAACTTTGCCATTGTTCATATTGAATTAAATTCCATTTAAATTTAATGCTGATATTGCAATGTGTCATCATTTAAGTCTTTATCTTTATCATTATTTAAAACAGTTAAGTGCTGAATTCCGTAGGACCTGTACTGTAGTAAAATTACCAACCAGGCTCCTTGGCCTGTGGCAAAGTTAGAGAAATGTTAAGAGAGTTGCACTAAAACACAGTTTTATCCAAAACAAAATAAAAGTAATCTGTTTTTGTAAGTTTGGGGTGTTGAATGTATGGCCAAAGTTCGGAAATGAAATCCATTGATGGGTGTTAAAAGCTTAACTGTTTTGGATTTGAAAATAATCACCTACCCTAAACTGACAAAAGCAAGCATAAAATAAAAACACATTTGCAGAAACAAACATGGCATTTAAGGGTAGCTAAAATGTACAAGGGTTGGACCTTTTTTATTGCAATTTGAAAATAAGTATTTTTTTAAATCAATAACTTGCCGCTATAATAATATTTTGTGTGAAAAGAAATAAAAGTTGTAAAGAATTTAAGATTTACTCCCTTTATAATGTTAATTTCAGCTGGAAACCACTGTGTATTATATATATATATATATATATATATATATATATATATATATATTTTGTCACAATCATTAGATTGAGTGCCCATGAACTTCAGTAGAAGGCACTCCACTCAAGACCATTCCACCCATCAACCACCAGATGTCACTTGGACACTAGCACCTCTCATGCTGTTGCACCACACCCGAACTACATTCCCCATGTGTCAATGCATCACAATCACCTTGCCACACCTGCATCTCATTCACCAGCCAATTTCCTTGCCACACCTGCACCTCATTTACACACACATAAAAACAACACAATCACTCTCACTCACTGTGAAGTCTTGTTTAGCCAGTCTGACATTTCCGAAAGGTTTTCCCTGTGTTTGTTATTCCTGTGTTTGACCTTTGGACTGTGTATTCTGACTCTGATTATCCGCTGCCTATATATATATATATATATATGTATATATGTATGTGTGTGTGTATTAGGTGAATCTCAATAAATTGTAATGTCATGGAAAAGTTCATTTATTTCAGGAATTCAACTCAAATTTAGAAACTTGTGTATAAAATAAATTCAGTGCACAAAGACTGGAGTAGTTTGAGCCTTTGGTTCTTTTATTCTAGATGATTTTCACATTTAACAAAAACCCACCAATTCACTATCTCAACAAATTAGAATATAGTGATGCCAATCCGCTAATCAACTCAAAAAAACCTGCAAGGTTTACTGAGCCTTTAAAATGGTCTCTCAGTTTGGTTCACTAAGCTACACAATCATACTGGTGATGTGACAGTTGTCCACAGGACAATCACTGACACCCTTCACGAGGAGGGTTAGCCACAAACATTCATTTCCTAGGAAGTGGGCTGTTAACAGAGTGCTGTATCCAAGGATGTTAACAGAAAGCTGAGTTGAAGAAAAGAGTGTGGAAGAAAAAGATAGAACCATCTGAGAGAACCACAGCCTTATGAGAATTGTCAAGCAATTCAATAATTTGAGTGAACTTCACAAGGAATGGACTTAGGCTGGGGTCAAGGCATCAAGAGTCACCACACACAGACGTGTCAAGGAATTTGCTGAACCACAGACAACATCAGAGGCATCTTCCCTGGGCTGAGGAGAAGAAGAACTGGACTATTGCCCAGTGGTCCAAATTCCTCTTTTCAGATGAGATCAAGTTTTGTATTTCATTTGGAAACCAAAGTCCTAGATTCTGGAGGAAGGGAGGAGAAGCTCATAGTGCCCACACTGCTAAAAGCACCAAAAGTTGGTTAAATGACCATGGTGTTGCTGTGCTTGACTGGCCAGCAAATTCACCAGACCTGAACCCCTTGTCAAGAGAAAAATGAGAAACAAGGGACCAAAAAATGCAGATGAGCTGAAGTCCACTGTCAAAGAAACCTGGGCTTCCATACGACCTCCACAGTGCCACAAACTGATCACCTCCATGTGATGCCGAACTGAGGCAGTAATTAAAGCAAAAGGAGCCCCTACCAAGTATTGAGTACATGTACAGTCAATGAACATACTTTCCAGAAGGCCAACGATTTGCTAAAAATGTTTTTTTTTTTTTAAATTGGTCTTATGAAGTATTCTAATTTGTTAAATGTGAGCCAAAATCATCACAATTAAAGGATCTAAAGACTTAAACTACTTCAGTCTGTGTGCATTGAATTTATTTAATACACGAGTTTCACAATTTGAGTTGAATTACTGAAATAAATTAACTTTTCCACAACATTCTAATTTATCGAGACACCTATATATATATATATATATATATATATATATATATATATATATATATATATATATATATATATATAATATTATTTTTAAAAAAATGTAGCTAGGCATGTAGTTTTTATTATCCTGGGTTGCAAAATACACAGTGGTTCATTTTTGGCAAGCAGCTATAGTATAGAGTTTGAATTAACCTGCTTTAAAGAGACATTTAAGTTATTCATAATGAATACAGAGTACAGTTTTTTTTTTTTTTAGCATATTCACATTTGACTAGCTCAAATGGTAATTGAGTCACTACCTCAACGTGAAAGAGCACGATCTAATTCAAAGCTAAGGAGGCTGAGGTTGACTAAATCCATTTTTTTACTGGTAATTAAAGTGCAAGACAAGAGTGTAGTGTCATCTTATTGATGAAGCAGGGTTTAAACTCTGGTTTAATATCTTGTTAAATCGTTAACATACTAAATACTGTCTAGTTTATCTGTCAGATACATGCAAGGTCCGTTACAGGTCACAAATCCTGCTCAGTGAAAACAAAACCCAGAGGCAGCTGAGACTAGCATAGTGTCGCATCAGATACTACCCAGCCTGCCAGATGACGCTGATGTGATCTGCAAGGTTCTGGCCAGATTATTATACAAAAGAAGGGCAGTAATTCATAACAGCATGCTCGACAGCACACAAGAGCTTTAAAGAGGCTATCTGTAACTACTTTAACTAGCAGGTCATTACAAAAACTACTACAAAAAGCAACCCGATGAAAAACACAAAACCTTTTTCTGCAGTTCAAGTGGTTCTGCTGCACAATTATGAATATTTTTAAAAGGCAGGTTTGTTGCATTGTCATATATTCAGCTTCACAGAGAGGAGATAATATAACATGTTGATTAGCAAGAATTACTGTGGCACTAGTAAGACCATGATTAATCAAATGCTGAATAATAAGTCAATCTGACAACTATAATGAGAAAATATTCCATTTAAAATATGTTTTAATTTGTTTAATATTTATTAATTATAATATCATTACTACTATTAATTAAACATAATTACACATATACAAGTCATTAAATGCAAGAGGTCAAATGACAATGTGACTTAATCATGTATTCAGCAAAACTGAATTTCTCAAACAGCAGCCAAATCATTAAAGCCAGGTGCTTTTCTGTGTCAATCATGTTTCATACTGTAAGAAGGATATGAATGAAGACTAAAATTAAATATGAATGCTCTTCCAGAGTCCAGAGATGAGATGGCCATGGTCACTATGCAGAGAATCTGCAGGATTAGAAAAATCTGATTGGTCTCAGATATTTCATAGTGCTCGTATCGAGAGCGCAGCAGCAGCTGCTGTTGAGGGACTGGGGGCTGCTGCCAGACAGAACAGCACAGGTGGGGAGGGGGCTCTATGTATTACTGCTGTTCTAGAGGACGCACACGGAGGACAGATACTTAGCAGAATTAGATTTACTAAAGGGAGACTTCATTGTTTTTAAAGGTCATTTGCTTATTATCCCCTCATGGCTCTTGGTGCTCATTTTGCATTCTCATCAAGAACGCTGTAAAGTACACAGTGTCTTTATAGACATTTATATGGTATGGTTCAGACTTTTCAGCATTAAGAGAGTAAGAATAGACAGGATTTGTGCTCTGAAAATTCTCTCCACTTAGTGAAATCACTCATTTTGGAGACGGTTCATGCAGGGAACATTCAAGGATTACATCTTCTCTCTCTCTCTCTCTCTCTCTCTCTCTCTCTCTCACTCTCTCTCGGTTTTATTTTACACATAACATGGAAATCTTGTGTTGTTGCATTAACTGTTTCTTCAGGATTCTAATTCAATTACTTTTAGTGTTGAAAGTTTTTTTATTATTATTATTATTTATTTATTTATTTTTAATGCAAGAACATGACCTGTATGAATCACTCATGACTAATTTGATCTATTCTGGTAAACATGGTTCAGAGAAATTTTTCCTACTGAAGATACACAGAATTAACACAGAATTAGCTGAAGTCATGAACTGTTCATAGGGTATGAGTTGGTAATAACTTTGCGATAAAGCATTATTTATTTATTTATTTATTGCATATTTAATATTAATCCTGTCAATAAGTAATGAAATTTTACCAAGGTAACACGTCAAAACTTTATATAGCGAGGATATAAGTGGATGCATTGAATACATTTACATGTTAACGGATAGTTTTTCCAAATATGACTTTCTTTTTTTTCTACATATCATAGAGGAAATATTTGAAAAATCAACAATTGCATACAAAAGGGATAATCATTCCAAACCTCAGTGGCATTTTTCTGTGAAACATACGGTATATATATATATATATATATATATATATATATATATATATATATATATATATATATATATATATATTGTCACGGGAGGAGCACAAGACAGACACAGTGGGCGTGGCGTCAGGCCTCGGAGAGGCTTTTATTAACAGAAATCATAAAACAAAGGGAATAAAAGTGGGCAAAGGGGGGAAAGTGTCCAAAAT
Source organism: Carassius auratus (assembly GCF_003368295.1). Taxonomy (NCBI): domain Eukaryota; kingdom Metazoa; phylum Chordata; class Actinopteri; order Cypriniformes; family Cyprinidae; genus Carassius; species Carassius auratus. The sequence goes on from NC_039260.1 coordinate 11,629,284, forward strand.
AACAGGGGATCTGGTGTCCTCGTTGTGCTGCGGGGTTCGTGTGGGTCAGGCAGTGTTCATGGAGGAAGGGTCCAGGTAAGGGGCGGAGTCCGGCGGCCGCACGCGCTCCCCTCCTTGGTCCGGGGCGCGAGGGGCGGCGGCTTCCTCTAGCGGCCGCATCTCTCTCATTGGCCGCGGCGCTGGTAGGGGATGGACGGCCCGGCATCCTGGCCCGTCGGCCGTGTAAACGGGTGCGGTTCTCCTCCGGATCGCGGGTCCGGCTGCTCACGTCTCTTGTGGCGCGGGAGTCCCTCAACGCACCCTTCCTGGACCCACGAGGACACCAGCGTGCATGCACGGGGAAGAGACCGGTCTCCTGAGGAGAGGCGCGTTGGGCTTTTAAACAGCGGCGGTAATGAGGCTCCACTTCCTTCAGGTGTGCCCCATCACACGCCGCCAGCCCTGACTCGTCCAGCGCCCCTCCTCTCACACACCCACTCCAGTCGGGAGCCTGGTGAAGGGCGGCGATTTAGGACGGGGTGCCGGTGATAATCAGGGAGGAGGCAGCTGACTCGTCACATTCCCCCTCCCAAGCGACATCCCCGTCATCAGGGCGCCGCCCACACGGGAGTGCTACCATCCTCAACCAGGCTCCAAACGGTCGGAGTGGGCGGGGCTTCCTCTCCGGGCGGTCCTCCCTCTCGCAGCGCACCAGAACAGGGACAGAGAAACCGGGTTTTAGTGACAGCCTCACCCAACCACAGGGTAAAATGACAATGGAAAAGTCACTTACCCCTTGTGTGGCTGGGAGGCTGTCCCCAGTTTTCCTCCGTCCCAGTCTGGGTTCTCACGAACGTTTGCAAGCGAGAGGGAGTGACATCACCAGACGTTTCCCAACTGCGCTGTCTAGGCTCCGCCTGCCCGCATTCTCCACCAGTGTCACGGGAGGAGCACAAGACAGACACAGTGGGCGTGGCGTCAGGCCTCGGAGAGGCTTTTATTAACAGAAATCATAAAACAAAGGGAATAAAAGTGGGCAAAGGGGGGAAAGTGTCCAAAATAACAGGGGATCTGGTGTCCTCGTTGTGCTGCGGGGTTCGTGTGGGTCAGGCAGTGTTCATGGAGGAAGGGTCCAGGTAAGGGGCGGAGTCCGGCGGCCGCACGCGCTCCCCTCCTTGGTCCGGGGCGCGAGGGGCGGCGGCTTCCTCTAGCGGCCGCATCTCTCTCATTGGCCGCGGCGCTGGTAGGGGATGGACGGCCCGGCATCCTGGCCCGTCGGCCGTGTAAACGGGTGCGGTTCTCCTCCGGATCGCGGGTCCGGCTGCTCACGTCTCTTGTGGCGCGGGAGTCCCTCAACGCACCCTTCCTGGACCCACGAGGACACCAGCGTGCATGCACGGGGAAGAGACCGGTCTCCTGAGGAGAGGCGCGTTGGGCTTTTAAACAGCGGCGGTAATGAGGCTCCACTTCCTTCAGGTGTGCCCCATCACACGCCGCCAGCCCTGACTCGTCCAGCGCCCCTCCTCTCACACACCCACTCCAGTCGGGAGCCTGGTGAAGGGCGGCGATTTAGGACGGGGTGCCGGTGATAATCAGGGAGGAGGCAGCTGACTCGTCACAATATATATATATATATATAATATTGTGTTCCACAGAAAAGGTCAAACAGCTTTTGTACAAAATAAAGGAGAGTAAATGATTCTTATGATGGTTGTTCTCTTCAATAATTACCTTCTGTAATAGGATCCTGCCATTTCTGTACAGCTGCTTAACATCATTTAGAAAAAGGTGAGCTATATACAGCATGAATGGATGAAGTTGTTTGGCACATGGAGGGTGGGTGTCCACTTGAGACCCCACTGAGGAAATATGGCCTGGCATTCTCACTTTAGCTTCTTAGCTCTTCTGCTACCATGAGCCGGGCTCTTCCGGGGGTAACAGCTGCAGTCCCTGGGGGTGATAGGGTTCAGTAATGGGAGTGTGTTTGAGTGTGTGTCTATGACTGCACGACTAAAGTGGGCCAGAGATGGCAGCCAAACACAAGCTCAAAGCCCCGCAGTGCTGAATTCAAGAAGGCAGAATAACAGCCCAGCCTGAGGCCTGCCAATCTGTTTTCCTGCCTTTTTCCTCTCTTCATTCTTCCTTATTCTGTTTCTCAGCTGTTCATTAGCCATCCATTGAGAGAGAGCTATGTGTGTTAGCGTTCCACTTCGGGCACCACGAACTGGTACAGAGCAGATCTGGCCATAGCGGTGTGTAAGTCTTTGTGGCAGCGTCGGGATGAATGAATAATGCAGCCATGGTAGCGTCACTCAGGGAACAATTGTGCTGGTTAATATTCGTGGCATGGAGATTCAGATGGCATTGTGCATCGCTTTACAGTCTTTCAAGAGCTTAGAGTCCCTCAGCAAACTAACCTTGCCTGTGTAACACATGTGAAAACAGGTTTTTATGTGGATTTTCCTGAGCAAAACGGGACATAACACTTGCGGTTTGAATTAAAGTGTTTGTCCACTACACGAACAAATGTGAGCAAGAGGTTGAGTGTGTGAACTTGTGTGAAAGTGCACAGGGTTGTGTGTGAGGGAGAGCGAGAGCGCCTACAGCAAGCAGCTCGAGCTTAGTGTGCTTTCAAATACCTACGTCAGAACTGTTTTCAACAGAAACACTGTGAATTTCACCCACAGGGCTTTTTATTTTATTTTTGAAATCTGCTTGTGAATTCCTTGCAGCTGCACTGATTTGTCTGAGGAGTAGAATGATATTGTTGGCTTGTATTCTTTGTCCCTATGCTACTCGAGTGCTGTTTGATCACGGGAGTTATGGTTGCTCATTTAGGGGTTTTATAGATTACTGTGTTGAATGTATAGTATGCATGTTTTGTTTGTGGGTATTTAACATAGCTGAAGGTGAAATACAAGGCATCGGTTCTATGTACTGACTCCACAAAGCAGAGTGCAGGCTAAAAATGTTTGAGTGGTTTGAGAGCTCCCATGAGAGAGACAGCATAACAGCAAAGTTCATCTGGTAGTACTGTATAGTTTATTACATATCATGTATTTTACTATAATTATATAATAATATTTTTAACATCTGTTATCTCTTGCAAATGCGCTTAGCTGTGTGACTTTTTTTTTACATTATATTATATTATGTTATATTAATATTAATATATTTTAAGGCTATTGTTTTAGGTTTTTAAGGTGTTTTAGACTGACTACATTAACTGATGTAGAAATGATTGGCAATAGTAATTAAATGCTGGTTAGTGTCATTTTAAAACTGATTGTGACAATCATCTATACTCTCTATAGATAAAAAAAAAAAACTTGAAAAAGAATTATGATGCAACAAAATCCAAGATTCATTCCAAAGTAGGTACCAGTGGATGGAAGAAGTCCTCAATAATAACAGCAATCTCACATTCAGGTCTGTAGCCAATCTGGTGTAGAACAGAGCGCCTGCTTTTTATGATCCAATCAATTCCCAGTTCAATAAAATCAAGTTGTGCCCCATTTCTCCCATTGAAAATCCTGTTTCACTGGGGGAATACATCTTATTAGGCAAGTGAAATGGGTTGTGAATGCCGTTTCATGTTAACTATGATGTCTATAATGATAAAGGACAGGACGTCATTACTTTCTGTGTGATTTTTGCTCAAAATTTTGCAACTAAGATACGTGACAAATACGATATATTATGATATTACTTCCCTTTATATATTCCCTGCTTCATATCACAGTTGCTAATTGTTTGTCTCTTTGATAGCGCAACAGGCTCATTTAAGGTAGACTTTCCAGTAAGAGTTGCCCAATCTGTTTCTTAATGTGGAACTCCATCCAAGATGCATCTTAATAGAGATGCAATTTCCGTTGATATTGCTACTAATGGCTTCATATTCCTGCCCTGGAGCGGTACCGTTCATGCTCTTATGTAATGATTTACATATTTAGCTATGGTTGTTATTGCTTCAGCAGCTGGCAGAGTTGGGTTTTACACAATAAAAGAGAGCGTTGATGGCACTGATTTTTGTTAAAGCTTTCTCCATCTAATTAGCATCACGCTTTTGCTAAGCACCGGCCGTGCATTGTTCCCGGGGTTGTTTTTCGGCATGCAGGGTTGTTTTGACACTGGGTCAGGAGGGGGGAGGGGCCCTAAACTAAGCCGTTAATGACTGAACACTAATACCCAGGTGTAGATTAGAAGTGGCAGTGCTGCATGGCCGCAGCAGTGAACTGACATTACTGTTGACACTTCTTTGTTATGATACGTGTGTGGTTATCATTGCATCGCAACTAAGACATGCATATTAAATTGACACTTATTTTGTGTAGTTGCAGCTGAATATAAAATTAACCATAGACGACCTGGACTAAATATCCTATAAGTGGTGAGTTGCAGTGTTAAAATTCCTATATTTTAAGTCTAAGCTACGTACATTATTATCAAGAGATCCAACTGAAGCAAAACAGATCCATACTGAGCATCGACTCATGAATATATACACAAGCACGACTGTTTCCCAAGGCTCCCAGCTGGTGACTGAGTATTTCTAGCTGACACCACGGTGCTCTTTGAGCTCTGTGCGGATTACGAATGAATCTTTTCTTCAGGCTTGCCTCGGGTCTCTGCCACAAGCTCATCTCCGTGTACATCTTAACATATGCATGGCTTATTCTCAAGGGCTCATCCACGCAGCCGTCTCTCTCAGTCGTGAGATAGAAACAGCAGTCTCAGCTTCTGTTGTTGCTCATCAGCACAGAATATTGTGTGCCTTTTTGTGTTGTGCTCTATGACAGATTACACAAAGAAGGTTTGTCTTACCTTACGTTGATGCAGTTATTTCCACCACATGCTGCTGGATGCTTCATTCATTTAAAAAAATCCCTCCATCTCTCCCTCTTTGTCTTTGTGTGTCTCTCTTGATTTCTTATTTCTCCTCTTCTCTTATTTGTTTTTGGTCAGAGCATCCCTGTATTTGTTTGTGCTGTGGCTTCTGGATCAAACTGGAAACATGGGCTGTAATTGGGGACGGACCTGCCGGGAGATCTCCCCCGTTTTCCTCTCTTCCCTGTCAGACGTGCTCTCACTCAAGCTCACAATCCGAGAGAGAGGGATGTGGGCAAGACCCTGCAGTAATGGTGTGATAATTTGCTTGGTGGTTGTTCTCCGTCTCTCCCTCTGATTTCTCTGTCTTCATTCAGTGTGGCGATCTTGGCTCAGTTGGGCTGTCAGAACGCATGGAGACACATCTGTGAATGTGTTTATGTGGCTCTAACGCAGCCTCTTCGCCGAGGCAGAGACCCCCTCCTTGCTCAAGATGTGCTCACTAATGGCATGTACCATTATGGCTCAGAGCAGGGTGGGCTGTGAGGGAAAGAGGGAGAGAGAGAGATTGTGAGGGTGGGCAAGAGGGGGAAAATAGGCTTGGTAGACAGATAGAGTGGTTCTGTGCATGAGTGCATATATGTTTGTTGTTAGACATGTCTTCCTGTCATTGTACATAAAACAAAACAGGGGACATTTTGCTGTCTAATTTATAAATGAAGATTTTGTATGTCACTGCGTTTCTTTGAATTAATAGCGAAGTGCACACATATTTGAAACATGCACCGCTGTTTAAAGAGATTTACATTATTTATTCACTCTCACGTAATTCCAGACTTGTTTCACATTCTTTTTCCGTGTGGAACACAAAAGAAGATAAAAGTATAATAAGTATACAATAGGAAAGTGCTTATGAATAATTTGCAAACTATTTGTTTATTGTTAATTCGTTTAAAAATAAATACATTATGTACTATGTCACTTTAATTAACATATTATTATTGTTTAATAAGCTCTATTTTAAAGAGTTATTGTTTGTTATCATTTGTTACAACAAAAAGAGGTGTTATGGCTATTAGAAGTAAAAGTTCTCACAGTTTCATAAAAAATACTAAATTGCTATTTATTATGTGCTTGAAAACTAAATTTATTAGACATTAATTGTATAATAGCGAGTGTTCCTGGTACATTAAGTAGGGATAAATGTATATCGATTTACTTTATGTATAAATATTTCTTTATTTTTAATGAATTATATTTTAATGCTTTCATGGACCATTAACAACAGACTACGGTTTAACATTAGACTGATCTAAATGATTATATATATGTATGTGTATGTGTGTGTGTGTGTGTGTGTGTGTGTGTGATTTGCAAGTAATACACTGTGTACTATTATAAAGTGCAAGCAAGATTTTATTTATTTATTTATTTATTGTTTTTTTGTTTTTTTCTCCATACAAAGTGGGGTCAGTGGGGTCAAGTGTTGTTTTGAATTATTGGCTTTCATTATATGGCTAAAGACATAAACATTTATTTAAAATATCTAATTTTTTGTTTTGCAGCAGAAAGTTAGTTTTTGAAACAAAATCAACATCCCTTTGAATCATGATGCAGTCATCAATATTATCTCGTATATTTATTCTTCTTCCAGGCAAAATTTCTGCATATTACCGGTAATATGAAAAGGGATCCTCCAAAAAAAAAAAAAAAAAGGTTTACAGATATGTATAATATTTCAAAGGCATGTAGAGCATGATGCTAGCATTGGCAAGGTCAAGGGATTGATTGCCAGGAAATTCATGAACTGATAATATGCAAATCTTGAATGCAATGTAAATCACTTTGGGAAAAAAGATTGTCAGACTTTTCCTCAAAGTGATCGTTTTCCTAGAAGGTAAAAAACAAGCTAATAAATCACACAAATTTGTCTTAAAAAGGATCAGGGCTCAAAGGCATACTGTATCTCGAGATGAGGGTCTTACAGATACATGGGGTATTTTGGTTCTTTTGACCCCAGCCATCAAGGATACATTAACAACTGCATAGAAACACCTTAGCAAACCATTCAGAACACCCTAGCAACCATGTAACGGCACACTCCAGCCATATCTCAGTACCAGAAAATCATAGAGACACGAGGCTAGGCTATATTTAATTTGAGACAAAATAGTATCTGTCACATTTTCTTCAGAAATAATTATTTTAAATAATTTTCACATTTTCTTCAGAAAATGTATCTAGTTTCTATATTTGTTGACAGTTCTTACTGTATATGGCTCTTTCAAATGTAATTTTATTATAACCTGTCTTCACATCCTCACTTGAGAACCAATTTTCTGTAGGACTTTTCCATCTGGGTTCACTTCCAAAAAGCCTAGCAACATTTTGGAATCGTGTGGGAATATTAAACATTCGGACATGCGGCCAATGGCATCAGCACATGTACATTGAACAGATGGATCTCTGTGCAATCTGGAGCACGTGATCAAATATGCATCTGACAAAGTCCTTTCTATTGTGTTGGAAACAACTGATTTATACTGATGAATAATGTATAGGCAAAGTCGTTCAAGCTTCAAGTAATTAATCATTTAGAGGGGGAGATCAACCACTCTTTTTACAGCTGATGGTATGAAAACACAAGGGAATTTATGTCAGAAATGCATTTGATTTTATGTCAATACATTCATGCCAGTTAATTGTAATAAGCAGATGATTTAACAAACCCACTTTTCGATCAGGCATTAACATTAATTATATACTTCCTGCCTCATTTTATATGCAGAAAAGATCTGTCGGCTGTGCCATGGAATACAAAAGCCTGGGCCATACAGGGTCGATGCCATCTGGATATGTACAGGCAGGGGTGTGCAAAACCCTCTTTAAGTGATAGGTCAGCCCAGTGGTGAGAGAACATTCAGAGCTCTTGGAGTAATATGATGGCGAGACATTTTAAATAAACATTAGTTTGTGGTGTACAACCCGCTGACAGCATGAGAGCATAAGACAAGTCAGTGTTTGTGCAGCCTCACCAAGAAGACGAGAAATTATTCAAGTGTGACACAGAGGATGATTGTCAACAGGCACTGAGGTCAGTCAGCTGTAGAAAGGGAGCCAGTGAGCACTTAGAATACAGTCAAAATGTACAAATAAGACGAATTTGAATTGAATTGGCCATGTCCCACAAGTTGATGAATATTAATTGGAATGACAGAAAAAGAGATATAGTGCAGTCTGTGTTGGATTGTTAAAGAAACAATTATGTATTTATGTATGTATTTTATGTGAATTATTTTTTTTATTCATTTGTTTGAATATATCAGTATATTAATAAAACATTAAAAGTAAAATTAAATGAATAAATGAAATTTAAATAAAGTATTTTAATAAACAAATACATTGCTTGTGTTAATTTCTTTGCATTTTCATTACATTGTAACTTAACATTTACATGATGGAAATTGGAATTTCATTTTCTTTTATATTAATTAAATTCATCAAGGCATTTTTAAGGCACTTCTGATGATTTATAAATAAATGTTTTTCCATTTTTTTAATATATATAATATATAATAATATAATATATATCTGTGATATTTAAATAAGTTAAATGGATGACCTTTCATTTAATTATTTGCCTTTTATTATTAAATGCTATATTAAGCTTAGCCCTTTCTTGTTTTTACTGTGGCTTAAAGTTTTCTCAGTACACTTTTTCATGCTATTTAGAAGTTTCTGATGGAGAACCGACAGAAGCTCTAACAATCACAGAGGGAGGAGATGATGTTAGTGGGAAAGATGAAAAACCACTGAAGCATGTGCTTGAATCCAGCAGTAGCATGTTAGATTCAGCTGAAGGGCGTAATGCAATATTTTGAGGGTGACACTGTTGTGCCTTTCTGACCTTCCCAGTGTGAGTCAGATTCTGTGGGCATTAAGTTGAGCAACAAACGTCACTGTAAATCACTTGTGAAAAATAAAAGTGAAGCTGAACATCAGATATGAAAATCTCTCAACATTATGTTGAGTAATTATGTATAATAATGTACCATGATTTATATGTAAATGCAAGAGACTCATTTGACAACATTTTAAATAAACATCAAAACGGCATCCGTCTGTCAACAGACTGTGTCGTATAGGGTTTTATTCTATTTATTTTTTATTCTATATTGTGATTTAATTGTAACGGAAAGCATTTAGATGAGAGATCCTACCATGGGAAACGGAGCATGCATCTGTGACAGCTGTGCAGTACTCTGCGCCGAACACTGGTGCCCTGGGTCAACTATATGACCGAATCTGTACTGGGAAGGATAATACTCAATTTAATGTTTTTATATTTTTAAAGGGATATTTCACCCAAAGATGAGTTTGTTTCTTAATTTAAACAGATTTGAATGGGTGCCGTGAGACAGCTGATAAAAACATCACAATAATCCATAAGTAAAAATCCAATCCATCAATTATCCTTGTGAAGTGAAAAGTTGTGTGAAACAAATCCAGTATTATGGCATTAAACTTTACATCATCACTTGCCTCCAGAAGTGAAAAGATAACTTTTTCCTTCAGACAAGACAACTTTTCATTGAAGAACGAAATATTGTGGATAGAGGAATCATTTTAGTAAAAAAAAATGATATAAAAAAATCAACAACAACGAGCAAACAAGCAACTTTTCACTTTACAAGGATAATGTCTTGGTTACATATGTTACCCTCATTCACTGAAGGAGAGAACAGAGACATTATGTCATTGATGACGAATTGGTCATTGACGTGATATCGAGAGTGACCGACTGAAAGGAACTGATATATTGGTGTCTTAGTTCCGGATTATTGTGATATTTTTACCAGCTGTTTGGACGCTCATTCTGACGGCACCCAGTGCAGAGGATCTGTGAGCTAGTGATGTAATGCCAAATTGCTCCAAATCTGTTCTGATTAAGAAACAAACTTAGAGCCCATACACACGTGTTTAGCTGTATTTGAAAAAAAGGTTTTGGGAGCCTGAAACCGCTATTTTATTAAGACCAGGTCCCTGAGTGGATAAATTTGAAAACGACAGCCTTGCATTTTCGTGTGTACAGCCAGTCTGTATATTTTGTGAAATTCTGACATCTTTAGCACACGTATTGCAAAGTACGCTTTTATGTTCATGCTCCGAGTCTTCTTTTCCGTTTTTAGTGTATCTGTGGCAGAATTGTAGCACCACATAGCGGTCTGGCATGTATACAAACAACATAGTTTTGAGTCGGTTTTTCTTGAGATGACAATGTGTTTGCGGATTTCTTTTTTTTTAGAATATAAAAAAAAGAAAGATTGGATAGGGAAAGCTCTTGGCTTCATGTGGATGAGCCCTTACCTACATCTTGGATTGAGATGAATGGATCAGATTTTAAGATCGCACAGTAAAAGTTATTTTAATGACGTTTTGTCTATTGCAGTAACATTAATTGCGGTAACAGTCCTACAAGGTTGGAAAGGGAACTGGGGTAGCAAGGGTAAGACCAGTGATCTGTTGCTAATTCTTGTCTTTTGCTCCTCTTTTTATAGTAGCAGTACATTGATTACAGCAGGAGCTGGGGACTGAGTTACATCCACAGCACAGAGCATCAATACACAAGCCTTTACTAAGCCTGCTCATGTTTGATCACACTGCTGGAATGCCCAAATCCTTGTAGGATGTTAACCAAAACAAATTACTTCATTTTGTAGCCATAAATTAAATTCAAACCTGCTGGATTGTTAAAGCCTAGCCCAAACATTCAAAAAAAAAAGCTTAATCTGGCTTGATGTATTTTGGAAGCACCCTTGTTGTAATTGTAAGATTTCTAAGGTGCTCCTAGTGTTCACTACACAGTTCCTAGATAGTACCAAGGTGTTGCATTGCTAAGGTGTTGCTGGGTTTGCTAAGGTTCTTAGCTGATGGATAAGTGAAAGCAAACAACACACATGTACATAAGAACACTCAAAGTTAAAAAGTCAGTTGTTGACAGGTTTCAAGGTCTATCAGAATTGCCCTTGTGTCAGGAGTGAGAGATGGAGGAGTCTGTTTATGATGATTATGAGGCATTGGGATGATGGATAGACAGGTAAGAGAGATGCTAAGAGCTCATGTGATGGTTTGGCAGTGTCTTTGGCCCTGGGCTTAGGGCTTCTCGTTATTAAAGGGACAATGTTCTTTTCGTAGACCTTCATAATCTTCATAACACTGCTCAAGGAGATGAGTGACAGACACTAGCATGTGAAATAACTTGTGAGATACATTTTTGAAGTGGTTTTGTGTTTTTGTAAGTGAGCTGGAGCTGTGTCTAAATGGAAATAATATGAGCATTAAGAGAGTCACTAGATACACAGCTGCACATTTACCATGTTATCCTTTTCAGAATATTTCAAAATCAATGGCCATTTTGTACATTTCATAAATTACAATGTTGGGATGCCTAAATTCAGCTGTAGTATTCAAAATGGTTGATTTTAGTTTTAAATAATATATTATTTTAATACTCCATCACTTCTTGGCCATGACATGAAAATAATCATCTTATCTGTATCAACCAGAATTTTTATATTAGTAAATAATTTTAAAAGAATCAGTAAATGAACAATTAGCTGGAATTAGTGTCATAACCAGAATAATTCAATTCCTTATGATTCTCATCCTCAAAGTTATAATGTAAAGGAAGTAGCAACAGATAATTTCTTCCCTTTTGTGATGTATTTCTAAGTAAAACAGGCTATTGATTTAAGGCAGGATTTGGTTCTATCAATTTTTGATTGGACAGAGGCAAATCGGAACAGGAGCTTGCAGTTGAATCCAAGGAGTAGAGTTTAAGCTGACTAAATGTTTGGAGACGTGTGGTATATTGTATGTCACTAGAGAGAAGTCTGTTGTTTAACTGGAAAAATCAAGTTATGAAATCTTGATTAAACGAAAGGCCATAAACAAACAAACAGATGAATGAATAAAAGAAACAAACGCATGCATGGATGAATTGTTCATAAGATGATCAATAACATGCATTATTTTAACATGTACATTACATCAATAATATGCAGAAAATAGATTTTCCATGTATTGCCAACTTTTGGGCAAACCTCATCAATTATTATTCTAAACACAAAATATAACAAAATAAACAAATAAACAAATCCTCAGCATTAGATGTTTGGGTATAGATTTAAAGCTTCAAAATATCTGAGTCCTCTGGTGGAAGAATGTCAGCAGTCTGGTATAAAGAACCAAAGATGAAGGCCAACTCTTACTGAAAAAAACAAAAACAAAAAAACAAACAATTGGGTACACATGAAGCACTGAGGCTGCTGTACAAAGGTACTAAATTTTATAATTTTTTTGTGTTTCTTTTTACTCTCAAAGTAATGAGGAGAGGAAGCTTAACAGCATTTGATTGTTTGTTTGATTGATTGATTGATTGATTGATTGATTGATTGATTGATTGATTGATTGATTGAATGTTCTTTCACCTACATGATGCGTGACCTTTTCAACATGATTACGTTTTACATGAATTTTTGGACGTGCATCGCAGAGCAGTGCAAGGTGAGCATTTCTGTTTATAAAGCATATACAATTTTAATTTTTTTTTCATAAGACCCTAATTCCTCGTCTGGTATCACATAGAGCCCTTTGAAGCTGCACTGAAACTGTAATTTTGAACTTCAAGCATTTGATAGCGAAGTCCAGCCCAAAAGAAGAATCCTGGAATGTTTTCATCAGAAACCTTAATTTATTTTATACTGAAGAAAGAAAGACGTAAACCTCTCATAAAATCTTGGATGACATGGCGGTGAGTAAATTATCAGGAAAATTTCATTTGAAAGTAAACCTATCCTATAATATTCCAGAAGCAAAATACAATGATGGTGACTCTTAAAGTCACATCCCAAATCATTATGGGAAGACATGCACTCTGCATCAAAGAGAACAACAAACATGACAACACTTGTGCAAAATGATGCAGCAAACAAAGACTGAATGAAGACTGTAAACAATTTAAACAATGATTTATTAATGTTCTGCATTCAGCACTGCAGAAATAAATGTACTCTGTGTGTGTCCAACCCAGTCTGTGTGTTTGCATGTGCATCATGATATATGTGACTGCATTAATGGCTACTGGAAATTATTACATTGTAAAATACTCAAATGAGCCACTACATTATATGACCACCTATCTAATAACCTGTAGAACCTCCTTTAGCCCACAAAACAACAGCCATGTGGCCAGGTAATAGTTCTGGGGTATCTGGTACCAGAATGTCAATATTATTGTTCATTTGTAATATTTCTCAATATTAAAATTTCTACTGTTTCAAATAATTGCAGCATTGGTGAGCATAAACGACTTATACAAAACAAACACACACACACACACACACACACACACACACACACACACGCACACACACACACAACAAAAAACTGCATATTGAAACAGCAATACATGTATTTATTAATGACAATTTACAAATTGAACTTCATGTAGGCCCTCTGTTTAAAACAATGATTTTGAACTGAAAACTCCAAATAGGAGCTTTCACATCTGGTGAAAACTGATCCTGCGAGACCTCAATATATACACAGGAAACAATGGCAGACAAACCTGACATTGTAATCATAGAGAACGAGCTGAAAATGTCAGTGATGACAGCTGTTACTGCTTCTTGGGTATCGTTTAATCAAAACAAAACCCCTAGAACAGGAATTCAGAAAACAGAAGCATGTCTGAAAGTTTCATTTTATATTTGTCAGACACTGGCATTTTAATTCAGACAATTCAGATTAAAGAAAACAAAAGGCTTACACCTTCTGTGGATTAGAATAGTCAGAAATCTGAAGAGAACAGTTTTAATAAGAGTCTTAATAAGTTTGATGATATCAGATTACTATAGAACCAACTGAGCAAAAACACACACTCCCAACTTCCAAATTGTTAATATATATTTCGCACAACTATTTATTTGGCTCACAAACAACAATTTCAGTCAGAAACATTAAGTAAAACAACTAAAAAAAAGTCACAGTATTAAGAGACTGAGCAAAGCTTACTGCTGTGCAAAACATTCTGAGATCATCGTCTACTTCTAGTGAACTAGTCACAGCATACATTACAAGATTCGGACCCACTTTATATTAAGTGGCCTTAACTACTATGTACTTACATTTTAATTAATAATTTAGTACAATGCACTTATTGTGTACATATACATGTTTTTACATTGTACTTATATTTAAAAAAAAGCGACATGTAATTACATCTGTATTTAATTTCTTTAATTACATTTATAATTACACTGTTGACACATACTTTATACCTTAACCCACCCTTAAACTTACCCATACCTCCAACCCTCTCCCTAACCTTACCCCATAGCACCTCAATAGCAGCAAAAGTGTTTTACAATACAATATGAACACAATAAGTACATTGTACTTATTTTTTATGTAAGTACATAGTAGTTAAGGCCACCTAATATAAAGTTGGGACCCAAGATTAAAAAAATAGAATATTGTAAGAAGAATAAAGCATTCTGATTTTTTTTTTTTTTATTATTAAAATAAGTGAAGTTACATAATGATCAGACATGCAGACATTAAAAACACACAATATAGATTATGTTTACAGTGGTCCATAATGTGACCGTGTGTGTGTGTGTGTGTGTGTACTTGTTTTTGTGACATATCAGGACACAACTCTGTATAATGACATGGGTATGACACAGGTATTACAAGGAGAGGGTGACTTATGAGGACATAACCCATGTCCCCATTTTTCAAAATGCTTATAAATCATACAGAATGAGTTTTTTTCAGTAAGTAAAAATGCACAAATTTTCCTGTGAGGGTTAGGGTTAGGTGTAGGGTTGGTGAAGGGTGAATAGAATAGGATATACCATTTCTACAGTATAAAAACCATTACGCCTATGGGATGTCCCCACTTTTCACAACAAAAAATAAAAAATAAAAAAATGTGTGTGTGTGTGTGTGTTTAATCTTATTTCATTGTAAACAAACAAAGGCACATCTTATTTGCTGTCTGCTATCTAACCTTGCTTCTTTCAATTAAGTCATGTGAAAAAGGCAAAGGAAGAGATAAAGATAGAAACATTAAAAGTGAAATGGAGAGAGAGGATCTGACCAAAAATCATTTGAATTGAATTACACTAATGATGATCACCCACGACACTCTCAAGTGCTGATTATCATTAGATTGTCAGAATAGAGTCACTAAAATTACAATCCAGAAGTATGAATTGAATGGCAAGGACAAAATTAGTGACAGTTTGGTGGAACCAACAATAACAACATCTTAATTCAGAGGAGGGAAGCTATACACCAGCCACTGGGATCTTATGTTCAGCTCAGTGGAACAAAGGTGAGAAAAAGTTGATAAGAGAAACCTTTAGAATGATCTGTAAAGTAGAAAATGACTTAAATGAGGCATAATAAAGACTTTTTTTTTTAAATCACTAAGAAAATATTTTATTTTGTGTAGCTTCTACTGCCCTGTTTCGCTAACAAATATCTACAAAATAATTATTAGGAATCAGTAATTAAACTCATTGTAATTACAAACCATTCAGAGATTCTGACACCACCTAGACATTACAGCTGCAGCAAATTTTTTATTTCAACTTCTTAAAAGATTACAGGTGCATCTCAAATTAGAATGTTGTGGAAAAGTTCATTTATTTCAGTAATTCAACTCAAATTGTGAAACTTGTGTATTAAATAAATTCATTGCACACAGACTAGAGCAGTTTAAATCTTTGGTTCTTTTAAATGTGATTGATTTTCGCGCTCGGGCTCGGACCGCAGCAAACAAGCCAGGTGTAAAAGCCCCCTCAGTTTAGTTAACTAGGCTACACAATCATGGGAAAGACTGCTGATCTTACAGTTGTCCACAAGACAATCATTGACACCTTTTTTTTTTTTTTTTGCTGAACCACAGACAACGTCAGAGGCGTCTTACCTGGGCTAAAGAGAAGAACTGGACTGTTGCTCAGTGGTCCAAAGTCCTCTTTTCACATGAGACTACGTTTTGTATTTAAATTTTGAAACAAAGGTCCTAGAGTCTGGAGGAAGGGTGCAGAAGCTCATAGCTCAAGTTGCTTGAAATCCAGTGTTAAGTTTTCACAGTCTGTGATGATTTGTGGTGCAATGTCATCTGCTGATGTTGGTCCATTGTGTTTATTGAGAACCAAAGTCACTGAAACAGTTTACCAAGAAATTTTGGAGCACTTCATACTTCCTTCTGCTGACCAGCTTTTTGAAGATGCTGATTTCACTTTCCAGCAGGATTTGACACCTGCCCACACTGCCAAAAGCACCAAAAGTTGGTTAAATGATTGTGATGTTTGTGTGCTCGACTGGCCAGCAAACTCACCAGACCTTAACCCCAGAGAGAATCTGTGGGCTATTGTCAAGAGGAAGATGAGAAACAAGAGATAAAAAAATGCAGATGAGCTGAAAGCCACTGCCAAAGAAACCTGGGCTTGCATATCATAGCAGTGCCACAAACTGATCACCTCCATGCCACGGTGAGGCAGTAATTAAACTGACGTGATGGATCAGGGGCAACGAGGATGGGAGCCGAAACGAAGTGGCTCTTAAGTTTGCCAAATACAGCTTCTGCTGCATCAGACCACCTGAACGTCGTTCTGGGGGAGGTCAAGGCAGTCAGAGGCGCGACTAGTTGGCTAATAAAACGTTGATAAAAATTGGCAAATCCCAGAAACCTCCGTAAGGCCCTACGGGAATCTGGACTTGGCCAATCTATCACAGCCTTAACTTTGTCAGGATCCATACGCACTCCCTCAGACGAGACGATGTACCCTAGAAAGGTAACGGACTGGTCATGAAAAACGCATTTTTCCACCTTGACAAAAAGCCCATTCTCTAGCAACCTCTGAAGCACTCGTCTGACGTGCTGAACGTGTTCCTGGAGAGAAGAGGAAAAGATCAATATGTCATCCAGGTAAACATATATGAATTTATCAACCATATCTCTCAGCACGTCATTGACGAGTGCTTGGAAGACCGCGGGCGAGTTGGATAGCCCGAAGGGCATAACCAAGTATTCAAAGTGCCCCCTGGGGGTATTAAATGCGGTCTTCCATTCATCCCCCTTCCTTATGTGAACCAAATGATAAGCGTTACGTAAATCCAGTTTTGTGAAGATGGATGCTCCCTGTAATCGTTCGAAAACTGAAGACATCAACGGCAAAGGATAAGTATTCTTTACCGTGATGTTGTTCAACCCTCGATAATCAATGCACGGTTGCAGAGACCCATCCTTCTTCCCCACAAAAAAGAACCCCGCCCCCGCTGGAGATGAGGAAGGTCTAATGAATTTGGATGCTAGAGAATCAGAAATATATTTCTCTATAGCCTCCCTCTCTGGAGCAGAAAGTGAATATAACTTGCCCTTAGGCGGAGACTCACCTGGTACTAAGTCTATTGCACAGTCATAGGGACGATGTGGAGGAAGAGAAGCAGCACAAGACTTACTGAACACTTCTCTCAGGTCCTGGTACTCTTCGGGCACGTTAGATAAATTCACAGTAATGGGTTCAGTGGCGTGTGAGATGCTGGGAAGCTGTTGTCCATTGAGAGCATTGACAGATATCTTGTACATGAGGGGGGTGATAGGAGTGTGAAGACGGTGAGCCAGTTCTAAATCTATAAAGTTACCTTCTGCCCCCGAATCCAGTAAGGCCTGGGTGTCGTTTGTGTTGGTGGCCCACCTTAGTCTTACCGGAAGGAGAGTAGATGATGATGGTGAGGATGATATGACATGGCCTTTATAACTTTGGTGTTGTATTTCAGTGTATATGCAGTAGTGTATATTGGAGTTTAGTATACGTTTAGAATTTAATACTGGAATTTAACAAGAACTAGTGTCGCAATTCACTTGTGAAGAGCATGGAATGAGGGAATGAAGAGTTCTTAAACATCACAGTCTTTTAATATTCTAATCACAACGGGAACGTAGGAGACACAGAAACACATTGAAGGATGTTCAGAACTGACAAAACATTAACTGAATGGACTAGGGCTTTTAAATTCAGGATAATAAGGGAGGAACGAGACACACCTGGGATCAAATTAACAATCAACAAGAGGAAGAAACTGGGTCACAGGGAGCAAAAACACACACAGACGGGTCCATAATCCTGACAACTAGAAGTATTTGATTAGAAAAATGTTTGTAGAATGGTAACATACAGGAGCTGATATATGATTTCACAGTCTGACATATTCATTTGTAATTGCATTTAGAGACCTGGAGAAACAGAGACAGAGGTGAAACTTGTCATTTGATTTCTATGCTTATTCAAGGCTTTGTGGTTTTAAACATTGTCCTGACAGGTATACATTTTCTTGTTTGTTTGGTTTTCTGTGTGTGTGTAGTAAGCATTTGAAAATTTCATGATATAAAATATAGCTGTGGTAGTGTATTCATTGGTCCCACTTTATATTAGGTGGCCTTAACTACTTTATACTCACATCAAAAAATAAGTATAATGTACTTATTGTGTTCATATTGTGCAAGGTGGGATATGGGTAAGGATAGGGACATGTTTGGTGGTGTAGGTAGGTTTTATTATGGGTTAAGGTGTAAGGGATTGGTCAACAGTTTAATTATATAAATGTAATTTCTGAAATTAATTACAGATGTAATTAAATGCAGGTTTTTTTAAATGTACAATGTAAAAGCATGTATGTACGCAAAAAGTGCATTGTATCAAATATCAATTTAAATGTAAGTAGTTAAGGACACCTAATATAAAGAGGGACCTATTCATTTACACTTATCCAATCATAAAGCAGCCTTTGTTTTAAAGATCCTCTAACAAACCGCCAATTGTTGTTTCCATGTGCCAGTGTTTGCATACAATCTTCACCCCCCCCCCCCCACTACCACCAGTTTGCTGACCGTGTGTAGGCTCCTCATCCCTGCTGTCTTCCTCCAGAGAAATCTGATGTTTGAGCAAAAATCTGTCAAGCCCAAACATGATTGAGCATATTTTTGGGACATAAATCTCCCTAGACAAGTAGCCAGTACTGCAATATGATGATTTTTATGTTACTGATAATAATGTTAGATTCTCAGTCTGGTTCATCTATATTCTCAATCTTCATTGAAAGTGACTTATTTGTTGTTGTTTTTTTGTTTGCTTTTTGGCTTTAAAAATATTTTTTCTTTTACATTTGATGTTTGACTCATGATGGTTTTTGGCGAAGCCACACTCTCAAAGATGAGATTATAGGTAATGCTCATTGGCAAGCACATTTAGTTTACTGACATAAATGACAACTTTATGTCAAAAAGTCTACTGACAAAAATGACACATTTATGTCAAAAGTCTAACTCAAATGTTTGAAAATAATTTCAAATATGGGTGGGCTGTGTGTATATATATATATATATATATATATATATATATATATATATATATATATATATATATTAAAATTAAATTAAATTTATGCATTTAGCAGACGCTTTTATCCAAAGCGACTTACAGTGCATTCAGACTATCAATTTTTACATATCATGTGTTCCCGGGGAATCGAACCCCCAACCTTGCGCTTACTTGCTTGCTATCGCAGTGCTCTACCAGTTGAGCCACAGGAACACTATATATATATCTATAGTACAGACCAAAAGTTTGGACACACCTTCTCATTCAAAGAGTTTTCTTTATTTTCATGACTATGAAAATTGTAGATTTACACTGAAGGCATCAAAACTATGAATTAACACATTATATGGAATTATATACATAACAAAAAAGTGTGAAACAACTGAAAATATGTCATATTCTAGGTTCTTCAAAGTAGCCACCGTTTGCTTTGATTACTGCTTTGCACACTCTTGGCATTCTCTTGATGAGCTTCAAGAGGTAGTCACCTGAAATGGTCTTCCAACAGTCTTGAAGGAGTTCCCTGAGAGATGCTTAGCACTTGTTGGCCCTTTTGCTTTCTGTCTGCGGTCCAGCTCACCCCTAAACCACCTTGATTATGTTTACGTCATATAGTGACGCGTGTCCTGAAGCCTCATAAGCGTCACCCTGGAAACAAACGAGGAACACCCGGGAATCTCATCACAAGATCGGTCGCGGCTGGCAGCAATCAAGCATAGACAGTAAAAGAAATGGACACAGCGACCCCATTGGATTCAACAGAGACAAGTGAAGTCAATTAGAAGCACGCACTTCCTGCTGGGTAGAGCGTACTGCACAGATTCAAACTGAGCTTGATGATGTTATCATCCACGTTCCCCCGATTGCCTCATAGACAGTAAAAGATTGCCTGCGAGCTTCTCCTCCTGTCCATACGGTAATTTCTCTACTTTGTGCGACAGAGTCATAGGTTATGACCCAAATTTTTGCCTATTTTTACAAAAACTGCTTCTAGGGGGCCACAACATAAGGTAATGGGGCCTATTATACATTTTCGTGTTTCTTTAGAAATAATGAATGGACAAATGGAGTCTTAAAACCCATAAGATGCAAAGTAATTCACTGTCAAAATGACGCAAAAATGAATGGGATTCAAAGGAATGCTAACAACAGCTAGGGGTCCGCTAGCCAATGGTGGCACCTAGGGATGCTTCAATAAAATATGAAACCCTGCCCCCCTGCAATCAAGAGGTGGTAACATAAGCCACTAGCCTGGTAATACCAAACTCTGCTAATTTGCTTTGCTTCTGTCTGGAAGGGCATAATTGACAAGTGGTGCTTGTCTGAAGTTTAAAATCATTGGTTACCCATAAGCCAATCACATAACATTTGGTTATACGTGTGTTATTCGCCAACTCAGCCAACTCGAGCTTCCACTGTAAACACAGGAATGCGGCGAAAACAAAACCATCGAGTGAAATACCAGAGTGAACATGGCAGTTCACAATCACAATTATCACATTGCCGGACTTTGGCCTCCCGAGTTTCTCGCTAATGATCTGTAACAGTTTATAAATTTTAATTTTTCCCAAAACCTGTTGAGTACTCTAGGGAGTAGGGCCACAACTTCACCCCCATTTAAAATATGAACAAAAACTCTTCCTGTTCAGGCTTCATTTGGCAAATGCCGGGAATATTCTCCACAACAGAGCGAATAGCATCCCGTGTCTCCATGTCCGCTGTCGTTTTCGATTTCCCTAACCTAAGCTACAATCCTAAATTCGGTGCTAAGTGTCTATGTCATGGCTCTCGGCCTGCCCTCTGTTTGTTGACTGGCCGGCTGTTTTGGAGCCGGATGTAAACTGGGAGATAGGTCGCTATCTCAGACTGAGTATAGAAGCGAACTGAAATTGAGCCGAAGTACGAAGTCTGACATAGTCAGGCTAATAAGCCGCTGCCACCTACACACAAGAGAGTGTTCACTCCAGAAGACTGGACGCTTATGTTATCTTTTGGTTGTTCCTTGCAGAAAGCCAGTGACTGATCAGCACCCCACGCATGGACACGCCACACTTGGGATACCGCCACTACAAGCACACCAGCCAATGAGCACTCCTGCACTTCCATTTCACAAATTGTAAACAATAAAACCACCCTCCAGGGCCTTTATGGTATTCCTCATTGTCGTGTGATTCTTCACCCATTACTCTGGTTCTTTTATTTATGGCGATTTTGGCTCACATTTAACAAAAACCCACAAATTCTCAATAAATTTGAATATGGTGACATGCCAATCAACTCAGAACACCTGCAAAGGTTTACTTGTTATGGATTGTGAGAAAGGACCCAAGATTGAAATGCAAGAAAAAGTATTTAATGAAGATAAAGCAACAGGCCAATAAATCAGAAATCCTCTTCAGAGATAAATTCCAGCAACAGCCGTCAATACGATAAGGCAAATAAAAATATTCCAATGAAAAACGAATAAAAAGCACAGCAGAGGGAACAGGTCTGGCAGCGTCAAGCCTCAGTCTCTCAGAGGAGGTACGGCACACAGCTGGTGGGTAGGACGCTCAGGCCGGCAGACATCAGCAGGTAAACTGGACAGAGTGCAGAGCAACAACAATCTGTAAATTGTACAGACCAGATCCAGACAGGACTCTGACTATACAGGAACATGGAAAGGAGAGAAAGCCTCTGCATGGATAACTCTAGGAATAATCTGGCAATTGAGCAGGGAAATGGGAAGCAAGAAGTAGCAAACACAATCAGAGGGAAAGGAGAACAGGTGTGAGAAAATTAACACAAATGCTTATAGCAAACTGGAAACAGCTGACGTGAGTGAAGGTGCGTGTGGAAGAGAGTGAGTGTAATCAAAGTCCTTTCAGGCAAGTCGTGCCACTCGGCCGCCATCTTGGCAACACCTCCGGGCAGATATTTCAGAATAACAAGACCAGCTCCTATCTAAATGAATGGGCAGAGAGTCAGAACTGCACTTTCACTGGTCACTGGGACATAAAAACAGCATTTATAGAAACAGCAGTGAAATATGATAAAATTAGCTGAAAAAATTGATGACTTTGCCCCAAAATAAGGTTTAAAACGCCTTTTTGGCTACAGGTTATACCTTTACTACGCATGCGAAAGGGTTCCTCAACTGTGCGCATACGTCAGTGGAACCAGACGATAGGCTTAAATGTTTCCCGGCTTGACTGTTAAAAGCAGATGTTTGGCTTCCCAGCGGGAGGGGCGGGACATGTGCACACAACCGCTATCTTTGCCGCTACGGGTTTTCCTTATATAGTTGTATTGAGGATTGAGGAAGTGACATGTCTCTTAGAAACTGTCTCTGGTGTAATGGAGAGTGTGACTTAGTGAGTAACCAGTAGAGGGAGAAAGAGACGGATACCAGGCCCATGACAGTAACCCCTACCCTAACGAGCACCCCCTGGCGCTCCCAAGGGAGGAACCTGTCGGGTACGGAGTAAATCTTTAACAAGCGAGTGGTCCAGGACATCCCTGGAGGGAACCCAGCTTGTCTCCTCAGGACCATACCCCTCCCAGTCCACTAAGAACTGGTGTCCACGACCCCGGCGGGCGCATATCAGGGAGCTTACAAACTCTGTAAACTGGAGCTCCCTCAACACAAACGGAAGAAAGAGTAGGGCGAAGAGAAGCACGCACGACAGGCTTGATGCACAAAACGTGGAAGACCGGGTGGATGCGACTTAGGTTAGGAAATAGTTTGAGTCTGACAGTAACTGTGTTGATAATCTTAACAATCTGAAACAGACCAATAAACCGGGGAGCCAATTTGTGAGATACAGACTGGAGTGGCTGAAACCCCAGGCAACAATGAAACGGCGACAGACCGGTGGCGGACATGGGCAGGGAATTATGGGCATATTCAGCCAAGGGGAGCTGTTCAGTCCAGGACGCGAAAAGCCAGGCTGCGCAAGATATGACCGACAATTTGATTGGCACGCTCAGCCTGACCATTGGTCTGTGGGTGAAAACCCGACGAAAGACTGACGGATGCTCTGATTAAGTGGCAAAATTCCCTCCAGAACTGGGATGTGAAATGAGGGCCCCAATCAGAAACAACATCAGAGGGGAGGCCGTGAAGCTTGAAAAAATTACTGAACATAATCTGAGTCATCTTCTTGGCAGAGGAGAGTTTAGCAAGTGGGATAAAATGAGCCGCCTTAGAAAATCGATCAACGACGGTAAGTATCACAGTATTACCCGCCGACGGAGGAAGCCCAGTAATAAAATCAAGGGCAATGTGTGACCAAGGATGTGACAGAATGGGAAGATTTCTGAGAAGACCCGCTGGAGGAGAGTTACTCGACTTAGTCTGGGCACACACAGCGCAAGAGGCAATAAAGCGACACGTATCTCATTCATGCGTAGGACACCAAAAGTGTTGGCGAATACTAGCGAGAGTACCCCTAACGCCGGGATTGGCAGTCAATTTGGATGTGTGACCCCACTGAAGGACCACTAAATGTGCAGAAACGGTAACAAAAAGACAATCTTAGGAATTTTACATGGAGAGGTGGAGTGAGATAGAGCGTGCTTAACCAGTCTCTTGATTCCCCAGATTGCAATTCCAACTACGCAACCCTGAGGAATAATAACCTCCTGGGTCGAGGGGACCTCAGAGGAATCAAAAAGATGGGAAAGAGCATCAGGTTTCACATTCTTAGAACCGGAACGGTAAGAAATTGAGAAATTGAAACGAGCAAAAAACAAAGCCCAACTGGCTCGGCATGTGTTTAGTCTCTTAGTGGAACGAATGTACTCTAAGTTCCTGTGGTCAGTCCAGACAATGAATGGAATGGCCACCCCCTCCAACCACTGTCGCCATTCTCCCAAAGCTAAATAAATAGCGAGCAGTTCACGATTCCCCACATTGTAATTATGCTCTGCGGGCGATGGGCGGTGAGATAAGTAAGCGCAGGGGTGAACCTTCTCATCAGAGGAGGAGCGTTGAGAAAGAATAGCACCAACACCCACCTCTGAAGCGTCGACGTCAGAGATGTCAGGGGTCATAAGAATAGGAGCGGTAGTAAAAAGGGTTTAAAGAAGATCAAAAGCTCTTTGGGCGGACTCAGACCACCTAAAACAGGACTTGACCTAAGTGAGAGCTGTCAACGGTGCGGCCACTTGGCTAAACTTTCGTATGAAACGTCGATAAAAATTAACAAAACCAAGGAAACACTGAAATGCAACGCGAGTGTCAGGGACTGGCCAATCAGTGACCGCCTGAACCTTAGTAGGGTCCAATGCTAATCCCCTCTGCCGAGATAACAGATCCGAGAAAAGTAACTGAGCGCAAGTGAAAGAGTCGGTTCTTAAGAAGGCGCTGGAGGACCCGGTGTACGTGTTGTACGTGAACTTGGAGAGAGGGAGAAAAAAAATCGGAATGTTGTCGAGATACACAAAAACAAAAATATTAAGCATATCCCTAAGGACGTCGTTAATCGGTGCTTGACCGGAGCATTTACAAGACTGAAAGGGAGAACGCAATATTCAAAGTGTCCTAAAGGTGTATTAAATGCTGTCTTCCATTCGTCTTCCTCCTTAGGATAGCGATTCTTGACGGTTATGTCATTCAGCCCTCGATAATCTATATAGGGATGCAAAGAAGCGTCTTTCTTCTTCACAAAGAAGAATCCCGCACCAGCGGGAGAGGAGGAAGGAACAAACAGACCACCCGCAGGTCAAGATACTCCTCTGGGACCGCAGTTAAATCAACCGGTTCCTCCTGAAAAACAGAGACATAGGAAACAGGAGGGAATGCTGACGTTAAACACTCGACATGACAGGACAAATTCCAAGAAAGAATAGTGCCCTTAGAAAAGTTAATGTGAGGATCATGTCTTACTGGCCAGGGGTGCTCTAAAAACTACAGAGAAAAAGGGAGAGTGAAAAATTAAAAAAAGAAAGAATCTCGTGGTGGTTACCAGAAACAGTGAGAGATAAGGGAACGGATTCACAGAGTACCCGAGGGAGGGGGCTACCATCTAAGGTGAAATTCCTTCAACGGAATACCTTGTTCCAAAGCCCATGCCTTATCGATGAAATTCCCCTCTGCCCCCAAGTCAATCAAGGCGTTAAGGAGACAGAGAAACCGGGCCAGTGAAGTGTGATAGGAATGGTAGTGCAGGGAGGAGAGATCAGAGAAGTTGCACTCACCAGTAACCCCTCCTCTACTGGCGAGCGTTGGCCTTTAACGGGCATGTACTAATGAAGTGACTGGCTGAGCTGCAATACATGCATAAGCGGTGGACAATTCTGCATTCACGAGCTGAGATGCGAAGACCCCCCAGCTGTATAGGTTCAGACTCAGAGCTGGCGGAGGCAGGTGCTGATACGTCGGGAGAGGCGTGAAGTAGGGCGGTCTCTATCCCTCGGGAGCGGCGGCGGAGATCAAAACGCTTCTCAATATGAATGGCTAGGTCAATAAGAGGGTCAAGAAGTTTGGGTACCTCACGGGCGATAACCTCATCCTTAATGTCAGCGTTAAGTCCTTCTAGAAAGCGAGTGACCAGAGCAGGATCGTTCCAACCGCATGTAGTGGCTAGGGTGCGAAACTCAATAGAAAAGTCCGCAGCGGAACGTCTTCCCTGACGGAGGGGAGAAAGGATGCGGGATGCTTTGGCCCCATGAGCAGAGCGATCAAATACGCATATCATCTCCTCCTTAAACAGATCAAACTGATTAATGCCTCCCAGATAGCGGTACCCCACTCACGTGCCCATCCGGTAAGGAGCGAAATGACATAAGCAATCCAGGCTCGATCCCTTGAGTAAGTGGCTGGCTGAAGAGAGAAAACCACCTCGCATTGAGTCAAAAAGGAACGACACTCTGTTGGCTCACCAGTGTAACAGGGCGGGTTGCTTATTCTGGGCTCAGGAGTCTCCGGTATTTTGGAATGAGTAGGTGGATCTCGACGAAGCTGAAGCGCTTGCATGGAAAGATCTGACATCTGGGCGGCCAGGGTCTCAACGGCAGGTCTGGCTGCAGTTAGTTCCTCATCATGCCTACCAAGCATAGCTCCCTGGAGTTCGACTGCCGTCTGAAGAGGGTTCTCCTTTGCTGGGACCGTAATGGCCAGATTACTCTGTTATAAATTGTGAGAAAGGACCCAAGAGCGAAATGCAAGAAAAAGTATTTAATGAAGATAAAGCAACAGGCCAATAAAACAGAAATCCTCTTCAGAGATAAATTCCAGCAACAGCCGTCAATACGTTAAGGCAAATAAAAATATCCTCATGAAATTGGAGCTAGAACAGGTGTGAGAGAATTAACAGAAATGTTGATAGCAAACTAGAAACAGATGAGATGAGTGAAGGTGCGTGTTGAAGAAAATGAGTGTAATGGAGAGTGTGAGTTAGTGAGTAACCAGTAGAGATGGAGAGACAGAGACGGATATCAGGCCCATGACATTACTGAGCCTTCAAAATGGTCTCTCGGTTCACTAGGCTACACAACCATGGGGAAGACTGCTGATCTGACAGTTGTCCATTAGACAATCATTGACACCCTTCACAAGGAGGGTAAGCCACAAACAAAGAAGCCAAAGAAACTGGCTGTTCACAGAGCACTGTATCCAAGCATGTTAACAGAATGTTGAGTGGAAGGAAAAAGTGTTGAAGAAAAATATGCACAAGTATTGAGTACATGTGCAATAAATGAACATACAATGAACATGTTTACATAATTGTTACATCATGATTAATCGTTTGACAGAACTAATATATATATATATATATATATATATATATATATATATATATATATATATATATATATGTACACACATCTCTGAGGAATGTTCATAAGTTTCTTGGCACTGTAAAAAACATGTGGACAGCATACAAAAAATGGAGGTATTTAACCATAAAATAGATGGATATTGACAATATCATGGTGCTATACAGGATCTGTATAGGATCTTTACTTTACTTGAGTATCATTTTTGGGGAGTACTCATGACTTTACACAAGTACATTTGAGAGGCAAATATTGTACTCTTTACTCCGCTTCATTTCTATCCATAACTCTTAAGTACCCGTTACTTATTCGGCCCCGTCCACACGGAGACGGAGCTTACCCCGATGGGATCTTTTTTTCCCCTTGTCTCAAGAAATATCCGCGTCCAAACAAAACCACATAATTATGTCGTATACATGCCAGACCAGCAAGTGGCACTGTAATTCAGACACATAGATACACTTAAAATGGAGAAGAAGACATGGACTATGGTCATAAACCTTGCGCGTGGTATACAAACAAACATGGAACAATACATTTATTAATCAGTGTTAATGTTAGTTAATAAAAAGACAATCGTTCAGTGTTTGTTCATGTTTTTGTTGCTGTTACATGATGTAGTGGTGTCTTATTAGGGGCGAGATATTGGGGTGATGAAGTCATCGTTTCAGAAAAAATACAGATTCGCCATCCAGACGAAAATGCAAAATGGCGGATCCGTGTGGACGAAACGACTGTCCTATAAAAAAATGTGTGCGTATTCACAGAAACGTGTCTCCGTGTGGATGGAAAAAAAGGACAAAATAAATTATCTCAGAAACCCTCAATATGTTGTGTCCCTCTCAAACGTGATTGGATTGTGCAGGCGCCACTGATTGGGACAGCCTATCAGCAATCACATTCAGCTTTCCCCCAAAGACTTCATGACAGTACGTACACACACACACACACACACACACAAAGAGAGTTTAATGTAAGCTGAGCATTTGCTTTGATGTTCTTGAGTATGCGGTGTGTTTAACACAATCAGGTTCAAATGTGGGTGCAAAAAGTCCATTAAAACTCTAGCAGAGGTTTGTCAGAGCGTTGCCATTGTGCTGTTGCCTTGTGGGCAAGTGAGAAATGTTAAATAAAGAAACATGGTAAAATGACTGAAATGTCTTGATTTTACTTTCAATTCCTTTTACATTCTCCAAGGTATTAACATTAAAATTTTTCATAACTCCATGTAGGACGTTTCTGTACATAAATGTAAGCACTGTTGCAGTAGTAATGCAGTGTTTAGAAAATGTACTTTTGTACTCTTGATACTCAAGTACTTTTAAAAACAAGTACTTCAGTCCTTTTACGTAAGTACACAACTGACTGTAGTACTTTTACTTGAACTTGAGTAAAATTTAGCAAGGGGTATCTGTACTTTTACTCAAGTAATAAAGCTGTGTACTCTGTCCGCCTCTGCATGGCATACATACAATATTTTGTTTAGTCAAAATATAAATTACTCCAAAGCAGAAGGTAAGCATATGGAAAGGCAGAAGTCATGGTCATGTAGCCAGTTTATTGGGTGATTTATGATTTGGAGTGAAATATGCATGCACTGTTTGTTGCCTAACTAACCCCTGAGTACAGAGGGACTGTGTAAGGCATATTAAATGATGAAACTTTATTTTAAAATTCTACATTTATTAACACGTTAACACACTTTGACTTGCTTACTTTTTGTCAAAAAATAAATAAATAAATAACAATTGTGTATTTCTCTTATTTCACTTGCGTTGCAAAGTTTTGCATTCCGTTGTGATGTGCTACAGTTCTCAGTCGATATAAGATATTTGATATTCCTTCACTCTACACTTGACACTGCACTAAATCACTGTTTTTATATTTATTTATGTATTTATTTATTTATTACATACAAACAAAAGGCCAAAGTTCAGACTGGCCAGCTGAGACATTATCTAATTCGAAAATGAATGACAGGTTTTCTAAATTGGCAAGCTTTTTTAAATGACTTGTCCAGAAAGACAAAGCTGTACAAAAAAAAAAAAAAAAGATATTGGAAAGCATTTCAAATCTGAATGACAGCAGGGACATTTTGGAAAATGACTGCTTTCCTCATGTGTCACAATTTTTTTATTTTATTTTATTTATTATTATTATTATTTATTTATTTATTTTTTTTTCATGAAAAGACAGAATGCAGAATAATACATATATTCTTAGATGTTATATATAAATGTTATCTTTTTATTTTCTGCAATTAGAGGTGATGTGAATTTGGTTGAAAGGGTGGTAAATTTTGACTTAAGTATTTAATTTATTCTGTAAAATAATGCCTGTGAGAAAAAGCATATGACTTTATTTATTTATTTATTTATTTTCCTCTTATGGCTATTTATGAAAGACTTACTTTAGGGGATATATCACGTCAAATTCACTTTTGTTTCACCAGTGGGTTGATGAATCAGCCGTCTGAAGAAATGACGTGCTGTCAGATTTCACTACGGTGGCTCATGAATTTTGCTCCAGGACACTTGTTTCTCCACATCCACTCCTAAAGGAGGGAAATTACTTCAATCAATCATGTCAGGGGCCCGACTGAGACCAGACTTCATTAGGTCAGCAGCTTAGACACCAATCATACTTATTTTTTATTTCCATTAGCTTCTTTTTTGGCTTTTCACCTCATTCAGCCCTGTAAACTGCACAGCTCCTGATGCATTGCAGCGATAGTCCCACTGGTCATTAAAGTGGAAATGAACAAAAGGCCTTGTGTTTCAGTCAATATGGATTTCTTCATGGAAGCTTATGTTAGGCAGTGCAGTAGTAAGAGAATGCCAACAGGTAGCCACCCAATTGGCTATTACACTCACAAAATTATCAATTCACATTTAAGTATAGCATACACCCAAAAAACTGTAATACACACCCTATGAGAAAATTTCCAATGAGCCAACAATTACCACAGTGATGGTGTGTTTCATCAATATTTTTAGTCTGGGTCCCCACCTCTCTTCATCTCTCTCTTTTGCTCTGTGTATCTGTGTTTCTCTCTCCATTCTGTTCTCTCTGCTGGTGCCAGCATGAGTTCTGGCCTGGGTGTGTTTTTGCAGCTCTCCTTCCCGACAGCTTGACAGCGGGAAACTGACCGTCATTTTCCCCCTCAGCAAACAATTTCCCAGCCCATACCAAGCCCTGCCAGCTAAACCCTATGGGTGCTCTCATCTTTACCTTTAGAGACCACATATAACCGCAATTTTCAGTCATGTGTTGGCATTTTACTGATTAAAACAGGATGTTTGGGGAGGGACACTAAATATATTTTGATTGCAACTATATATATATATATATATATATATATATATATATATATATATATATATATATATATATATATATATATATATATATATTTCCATTTGATAGCCTGAATGCACTGTAAGTCGCTTTGGATAAAAGCATCTGCTAAATGCATTAATTGTTATATATATATATATATATATACTGTTGCAATCAAAATTACTCAACCCCTCATAGACTGCAGTACTTTACAAATACAAGCTTTTCTGAAGATCCAGGATAGAATAGAAATGGGGTCTATAACAGTTCACTGGCATATTAAAAGTGATATTGTCAATATATTATGTAATATTTTTGAATTATGAGATTTTTTAATAATACTGCTATGTCATGATTATTCAACCCCTATTCAACATTGCTGTTTTTAAATCACTTATTTGCATGCTGGGGAATCTCAAAACACAATTAAGCCTTTAGAAACTCTATTACATACATACATAGTTAGCCCATGCATGTGTTGAAGTTGAGTAGAAAAAAATGTCAACAGAGATCTCACAAAAGCTAAAGAGAATAAATACTGTATTACTTTAGAAAGGCTAAGGCTATATGAAGATTTCTAAGACATTGAAACTTCTCAGCCTCAGAGACACAGTTCTCAGCCTTATTCCTTAGCTTAAAGTGTGTTGTACCAGAAAACCTTTGAGGGTGTTGAAGGAAAAGCACAATATCATAAAATGTTTAATCTGAGCAACTGAGAAAAACCTGCAATGTACAGCCAAAGACTTGCAAGATGACCCGATGAAAGGAGGAAAACCATTTCAAAGCAGTGTGTAAGAAGAATGCTAGACAAGTATGGCCAACATGTTGAGACATCTTGATGAATACCACTCTTGATCAAGAACAAAAGGCAGACTTGAACTTGATAAAATTAATTTGTGTAGACCTGTGGAGCTCTGGAAGAATGTTTTATGGAGTGATGTGACCAAACTGGAATTTTTTTGACCCATGGATCAGCAGTATGTAAAAAGGTAAAACTCATAAACAGAAGAACACCATCTCCATTGTCAAATTTGGATGTGGATCAGTCCTGTTATGGGTTTGCTTAACTGTAGCAGGAAGTGGAAATCATGACTGTATGAAGGACATCAATGATTCTTTAAAGTGTCAGGCCATTTTGACAAGAATTGTGATGCCTTTGGTGCAAAGACTGAAGCTGATGATCAATGGACTTTCCTGCAGGCCAGTCATCCCAAAGTACCCATCCAAATCTACTTCTGCTTGGTACAGTGATCAGTTATAGAATGTTCTTGAGTGGCCTGTTCAGTCTCCAGGCTTAATTCTCATTGAAAATATCTGGTTGAATTTGAAGAAAGCAGTGGCAATTTGAAAACCAAAGATTATCAGTTATCCGGAAGCTTTTCAGGTGAGGAATGGGCTAGAAAGACTGTAGTAGAAAGGTGACAGAAGCTTCTAAACACGTACAGACAGCGTTATTTTAAAATGAACCTGATGAAATTTCAATTCTAGACAGCATTCTAGAATTCAAC
This sequence comes from Carassius auratus, assembly GCF_003368295.1. Classification (NCBI taxonomy): domain Eukaryota; kingdom Metazoa; phylum Chordata; class Actinopteri; order Cypriniformes; family Cyprinidae; genus Carassius; species Carassius auratus. The sequence continues at coordinate 11,661,154 of NC_039260.1, forward strand.
ATGAGTCATTTTTGAGCCTGTTTTCCCTGAAAATAAATGTAATGTATACACTGTAAAAACAAATTAGTTGATTCAGCATAAAATAATTTGTAACCTGGCTGCTTTAAGATGTTGTGTTAGGTAAGGAATGTATTTTATGCACTAGTTCAATACAATACACTAGTTCACCTTGTATTAATGTTTGGGGTGACAAAAATCATGTCTGAACTTTGTATTTCAACTTTAATATTTTTTTTCTTTTTTTTTTCTTTTTTGTCTGTACCAAAAAATAAAATAAAAATAAAAGAGCCATAAAACATTAATCCAAGTTGAGACAACATGATATTAGTGAGACCAACAAACTTTTATTGCTATCTTGAGTGGTATAAACACGAATAATAATAATAATAATAATAATAATAATAACTTGTTTGTATCTACACATCTTGTTGAATTATCCTACCTTATCTACATCCTATTTGAAATGTCATGTTTATTCAAAGAGCTGAACTACAGTATGTAACTTAAGTTTGTTATCAGTACTACATTAAAGGGGTCAAATAATGTGATTTAAAGTTATCCTTTCTCTTTGGAGTGTTACAATCTCTTTGTGCATAAAGAAGACCTGTAAAGTTGCAAAGACTAAAGTCTCAAATCCAAAAAGATAATCTTTATAAAAGTTAAGAGTCAACCATGCCCTCCTAAAATGGCTCATTCTAACACGCCCCCACATCTACATCACAATGTGGGAAGATTTGCATAATGCCTCCCAAATGTTCATGCAAAGAAATAATGCATACTTTTAATTCTCGTTGTTGTCACGGCCACCATGTTATGCCACGCTTTGTTTCATTGCGAAAGCAACGCTACTTTGTTTTGCCTTCCAAAAGTGAAATCAGTGGATAAGTTGAATTTACAAAACTGTTCTGGAACGCATTTTATGGAGGATGAGGGCTATTTCCTGTGAGAGTAGCCTACAAAATGATGTTTTATTAACAAATTTCAGGAGGAGCACGCACAGATAATCAATGCGGCCAATTCACTATCAATAACTGCACCATCCATCCAACCACCTGGAGAGAGAACCACGCGCAAAAGAAACTACGAGAAAATCAATGCAGCCAATTCACCATCAGTAATCACATCATCTATCCAACCACCACGAGAGCGAACCGCTATAAATAATCATAGCAGCCTTACCTTCATTCTCTCTAGTCTTTCAGCATCCCTCCACCACCCCGACTCCTCCCTGTCGGAGGATTTACCACTGATGATTCAAACGCATGTTTTGAGCAGTGTATAGTAGCACTTGTTGTTTGTCGTTTCTCCGATCACAAATGCAGACATGGTATTATGTTTATGCAGCGTGATACACAACACAATGCTTAATAAGACAGTGGAAGTCATTATAATTATACTTATTTATGTCCCCACTGGATACAACAAATGCCTCATTTATAATGGGCTTTTATCGTTTTTGTATGATGTGTACCGTGACACACATCATCACAGTATGGTGAGGGGCGTAATATTTCTGTCACACACTTGAGGCATTCGTCGAATCACAACACACTGGATAGCTGGCCAATCAGAGCACACCTTGTTTTTCAGACCAATGAGCTTTGTAAAAAACGATGCATTTCAGAAAGGCGGGGCATAGAGGAGAAACAGTAATGTACAGTTTGTCTAATTTTTTTTATTTTTTTTACCTTAAACCACATAAACACATTTCATTACACCAAATACACAAAATAATGTTATTTTTAGCCACATCATATGACCCCTTATGATTATTTATTCAAATTATTTATGGACATATAAGAACATTCAGAATGCTATTTTTTTTTTTTTTAGTTACATTTACCACGGTGTAGCTGAACATTGTCAAACTTCATTAATATGTTTCTTCAAAACATTTATCTAAAAAACTGAATGCAAAATAGTACACATATAAAATCTTACCTTGAGGTGCTAAGGTTCACAATTTATTTTTTCCCAATTTCTGCCATTAAAAAAGGCATCAACAAACATATCAAGAGATAAAAATCACAATACAAACATATCAAGTGAATATCACTTGATATCAAATGTCAAGCATCTAGTATGTTAATATCTCAAAATAAAATTAAAATAAGATCTGCCAAAATAAACAGAAAATGTAAGGGTTTATGTTACGTACATTAAAAAAGTCCCATCAAACTGCCAAAAGCAGTTGGTAGATCACTAGTGGTGTAACAATATATCGTTCTACAATATACTACACAAATGCAACAATATGTATTATGGATGTGGACAATTGCATAATTTCATGTTTACCATCTTTGGTGTGCTCAAGACATAAAGCGTCACAATGTATCTTCAGAAAACCACTACGTTGATAGATTACTTTTGTGTTTTATATACTTTTTGAAGTGTGGACTTTCAATTAAGGGACATAAAATATTAATCTAAATTGGGTTTAGAATTGATATTTTTGGTTGAACTATGCCTATTAATCACACTGTAAATTCACGCAATCGCATTTCACAAAAATGCACAAAACATTTTTAATGCAAATATATAAAACCCTTGCACTGTAAAATAACTGTTGCAGTGCTGTAAAACTATTAACTTTTGACTAATACAAAAATAGCATTGTACAGTGAAAGAATTACAAGATTTACTAGTAATTATCTACTTAAAGGGGTCAACAGATTTTCCACAAGTTTCTATGTTTCTTTAGGGCATCTGAAAAAAAAAAAAAAAAATACCGTCAAAAATAGCTTTTTTCAGAGCAAGCAGTTTTGGAGCATTTTCTTTTAAATGTTAATGGGCTCTGCTGGCTCTGCCCCTCTCTTCCGAGCTGCTCTCAGAGAGACTGTTTACTTTAGCTGCACTTATCGTGAAACTTGCTAATTAGCACATTATTAGGCAAGGCGATTTGCAAAGATTCATTTAAAGACCTTAAAGAGAGCTATACTAACTTTTTTCTGTTGATGAAGCTAGACCACGAATGATTCGCACGAATATAGATGTATTTAGGTAGATCAGGGACATATTCCACTGCGTCTTCGACGGCTCAGATGTCGAGAGTAAATGACGACTGCTATGTTCATTATTATATCCAGTTGCTAGCTCCATACTTTACTGTTAGCTACAGGAAGGTTTTGGATGCCATATGTTTTTCATGTGACCTATCCTTTTAAATTGTTTATGTGATATAAACAAAACTGTAAACAAAACATCTCAAAATGCAACCCACACATGATCACTGCATTGAGAACTACTTTTCAATTTTACATCGTCTTCTATGGGATTTCTTCAGAAACACTTTTTCTAAACTCTTACGTATCAGCTGTGGATTTGATGGTTCATTAGCGTGTGAAAATGTCATGGATCTGTCTAGTGACAGAGTGCTTTCTCAGTGAATGTGACAGATCTGCTGATGCGGCTAACTGGAGGCTCATACCTCAAGTGCTGAAACACAAAAATAGGTCAGTCTGCACCATAGTCCTCTCTTTCAACTGTCTTCAATAGCCTAATGAGCTGCTCTCCTTAAGCTATACAATGTCACTCACATAGGCTTTCCAACTGTCATACTTTGGTGAGCCTTCAGCTCTGCTCCCAATATAAATTAAGACTGAGATAACTGCACTGTACGCTCAAACATGATGGCAGGCTATATTTACAGTACTGTGCTTTCATGAGTGTCTTGCAAAAAGAAAAAATGCATTTTGAATACAATGAAGCATATGCAACCACTGTATAAAAGGAAAAAGACTTAATAAATTGTAGAAATGTGTGATTCCCCCATTTACAAATATTGTGGCAAGGATAATGGAAAAAGCATATATATGTTTTTTTTAAAGGGTTAATTCACCCAAGAATTTAAATTCATCCATCTTCTACTCACCCTCGAAGCATCCTAGGTGTAAGTGACTTTTCTCTTTCAGAATAGTCCAATCGAAGTTATATTCAATGGGGGTAAGGGGTGTTTGTTGTCAACTGTTCAGAAGACATGAAATTAAGTGCACACATCTGTAATAAAACATTCCTCACATGGCTCCGGGGGGTGAATAAAAGCCCCCTGTAGCAAATCCATGCCTTTTTGTAAGATAAATATCCAGATTTCAAATGTAATAAACACTTTTTTTTCCTCACTTCTACTGACTGGAAATGGAAAAATGTGCGGGTGGAAGATGGAAGACGTATGCGTTGCACGCATGCGTGCCTCTGGGAAAATGCAAGAGCAAAGGAAACAAAGTTTCCTTACTTTAGTAAAGGAAAAACAGTCTCCTCTTGGCTTATTTCGAAATCCTCTGATGTTTTTCTTTAAAAATCCTCGTTTTGTACTTCTAATTCGTGACCAGCGTTTCGTTTTGTTCTCTATCCACTTCTCTTCACTAACCACGCAGCGCTGACAACATCCACCTGCACGTCTTTCGGTTCACCACAGTCAGCAGAAGTGAGAAAAAAGTGTTTATTACGTTTGAAATCTGGATATTTATCTTACAAAAATGCATGGATTCGCAACAGGTGGCCTTTATTCAACCCCCGGAGCCATGTGAGGGACGTTTTATTACAGATGCATGCACTTTATTTCAGGTCTTCTGAACAGTTGACAACAAACATCCGCTAACTCCCATTGAAAGGCTTGGAAGAGCAAGGACAATATTTAATATAATATTGATTCTGAAAGTCACATACACCTAAGATGCTTCGAGGGTGAGTAGAAGATGGATGAATTTTCATTCTCAGGTGAGCTAACCCTTAATTAATTTGATCTTCAAAAAAGTGCCCCTATTTCGAATATTGCCTTTCATGCATTGTGTTATGTAGCTGTATGTGAATGTAAACGATCTGCAAAGCCAAAAGTGCAAGATAAATAAAGTTACTGTCTCCGAAAAGAAAGAATTGTCTCATCAGTAATTTGAATTCCACTTCCATGTTTGCTACATGTCATTGGATAACACATTTGCATAATGTCTGCCTGTGATTTATGTTGACTGGCCACGAACAACTTGACCTGACCTCACTGTAGTTTGCTTGTGTTGTTAACATCATGTCAAGAAGTCGCTGTACCCTACCCTGTGAAATTAAATTAGTTTTGTTTTCATTTCCAAAGGAGCAGGCTGATTTTTTCTCTCTCTCTCTCACCGTACCACAGCAGTACAGCCCCAGTCTTTTTTGTGTACCCATCATTTTACTGACTCTAATCTCAGGGAGCTCAACGTGGGATTCACAAAATGCTTGCTCTTGAAAGATGGCTCAGTACTCTGCTTATTTGGACTAGCTGGCTCCACTGAATCCCAACTTGTTAGTATGATAAATAATGTATGTTAAAATTTCTATTGAGCATTCAAAATTCAAAACAATGGCAATGGGCTTATCGTTTGAGGTTGATGAACGAAATGAATAATAAAACACTAAACTGACACATTGGTTGACAAAAATGGTTGCAAATACAAAAAAAAAAAAAAAAAAATAATTCACAAAGAGCCTTTATCAAAGGCAAATAACCAAATTTTACCCATCCTTGTAAAGAGCTGAAACAGGGTTGATAAAATGCCTTTGTCAGTGAAATTGCTAAATTACTTATTTTTAAGAGTTTCAAGCCTTAATTTGGCCATTTTTATGGAAAGTGCCTATTAGTGTTTCAGCTGCCCTGTCTCTGATAAGACTGCAGACAACACTGTATCTAGGTCATCTTATTCAGCTAATCAAAAGCAAGCAGCCATTTAACCTTTTGCGCCAGGCTTATGGTGGTTTCTAAGCAAACAGGGCTTTGGTTTTTAATTTTGAATAACCTATCTCTGCCTTTATCTCCAATGTAATTTCAGCCACAAATATGGGATTAGCCTTGCAAGGTCACTTTGTTTGGTTTGATAATTGTAAATCTTGTTGTTATATTACTCACATCAGATTCAAATATTCCTCTCTGATTCTATTCAGTTTTAACATGAATTCATAGGTTTATGTTTCTACATCAAGTTTCATCCACTATTCTGAGTATGAAAGTACTGAACTTGGCATGCAACCAAGTTTGAATTGTCAAATGAAGGCTAATGGGACTAATATAGCAGCATTTTATCCCCCCACACAAGTCAGCTTTTCCCACATGCCCTGAGAAGATAAAGACTTGGCAGTGGATGCTAGCGGCCAAATGAATACAGGAGCTGGGGGAAATAGTGATGCTAATGAAAGCATTTTGGGCAAAATGGCATAAAGCCTCCTTATCGCCACTGAGAAAAATAATGTGTTAGTGTGACTTTGCCCTCAGCAAGCAGGCTCTTTTGCTTTCTCTCCTGCAGATCAAAGTGTATGATCCAGAAGACAAGCAGCTCTGCTGAATACAGAGTGCTTGCTGGAGAGGGGCAGAGGGCAGCAGCAAAATAAAACAGAAGAAGAGATTACTCAGAGCCCAGATAAATGAAGTGTCCTATGCGACCACAAACAAGAAATGATTTGGAGTACACATGCAATGGCTTTGTTTTTCCTGGTTCATTCTGCTTGTTTTGAAATGTGACATGATGAAGGGAGATGGTTACTGAAGAAGCTTTCTGTGCAAGACCAAGTAAAAGGGTTACAATGAGCTAAAACATGGATTTCTAACTTTTATTAAGGCTAAGAACATCCCGATTATGTATGTAACATTAATTTCCTAAAGGAGGGAATGGAGACATTACAACAGTATGACAGACGAATTCGGATCTCTCTTAGCGAGACCAATACATTTTGAGTGTAAACAGACCAGGAGCTAATCTTGTCTGCAATTGAGTTCATCCCTACCCTCCACATAACAAAATGAACCGCCAAACTAGGAACTCAGCAGACAGGAGGGCCTCCGAGCTTCAGCGACAGTTGGAGTTCCGGAGGCAATAATGGATGTCATCCCCCACCGACAAGAGGAGTGTCACCCTCCCAGTGTCGTCCCAGGGTGAGTGGATTCTGAAGAATTATGCCTTGGCAGAGATTGACATCCGGTCATTGGAACACCAAAGATACTGCTAGTATGCTCCTTGTAGAGGGCCTGGCACATTTCATTGGCAGCTCAACTGGTTGCAGAGTAGAGACCTGGATTTCATCCCAGGGTCTCAGGTCTGTTTTAAGCTTCTCCTTATTTTTCTATTTTAGACATCTGTCAATTAGTGATGAAAAAATGCTGCACTGGTGGAAACAACACGAATCACGTGCTATCGCGGATGTCAAGCACGACTCGGCGGTATTTAGTGTCCAGCAGTAGCAGAAGCTTGCGTCAGCGCAGCTAAATATTTCTGCGTTCCAATGCATGCAATAAGCTTGCCACAAAGCACCAGAAAAAAAAAGTAATTACCATATTACGGGGGAAATATTATAGGGATATTTGAATTATTTACTAATAAACTAGTGTTTTCTGAGTCACTGTCGCAAGGCTGAAGTTGCTGATCCTGACTTATCATCTCCTCATTAGACACGCCTTTAGAGAGAAGTGTATCTTTACGGATTGTGAATGTAACTGAATTTTTTTTTTTCGAATTGTTTTATTTAATTAATTGGTATTTTAAATCTTTCTATAGATATATTTATTATGTCTTTGAGGGATGTAGTCATTGAGTTTTGTTCATTTTTGAACTCCTGTTAAAGAAGAAACTGCAGAAAGCGCATCATGTTTGTTTTCTTTATTTTATAAAAGTACAAAATTTTGTTGATATTGTGAGTGCACACAAATAAAAGTAGACCCTTTGCAGTTGTGAATGATTACTCATACCTTTATGAGCAAAAATTACGGCGTATCCACTGAAAAAAATGCAAGTGATTTTGCCTTGCACCTCCATGTCCTGCAAAGAGTATCCACACAAACTATTGGATATGCCACACATTTATCTAGATTTAAACATTTTTATATGTTTGAACTGTTTTATATCTATAGATGTTATCATCATAATGAAAATTGCTAAATTGATCAAAGTAGTATCACTGTCTGCAACTGGCCGGTTGGTAATTATTTTCAAAAAAATTAATGAATTAAATTAATGAAAAAAGTACATTTAATGAACAAAAAATGCTTAGAAAAAACACGAAGCAAAATCACTTTGCTATTACAAATTTAAATGTAACCATTTTAATAGCTGAAACGTCTTGGTTACGAATGTAACCCTCGTTCCCTGAAGGAGGGAATGGAGACGTTACGAATGGGATCTCGCCTGGGTAGCATATTCCAGCTGGACATATGCTAGCAGGCTGCCTGCCCGTGGGAGGACTTACAGAAGCAGGTATCTACCAAGGTGGTGATACGTAAGAACTCTGAGGTACCCAGCCCGCAAGTTTCAACGACAGAGCTGGCAAGAGGCTTGCCAAGGGAAAGACACATGCTGCGGAGAGACTTACTGTGGACATACACACGTGGGATTACCCAGAAAGGGGAATCACAACACATGGAGGCACCTAGTCCCACACATGGCTGACCAAAGGGCATGCGCCCAGGAGGAAGCTACGCTCCTAGTTGAGTGAGCTCTCACCCCTAGGGAGCATGGCAGGTCTCGAGCCTGATAAGCCAGGACAATAGCATCCACTAACCAGTGGGATAACCTCTGCTTGGAGACAGCCTTTCCCTTCTGCTGGCCTCCGTAACAGACAAAGAGCTTGTCTGAGGTCCTAAGGCACCGAGTTCTGTCCACGTAGGTGCAGAGCGCACGTACTGGACAAAGCAGCACCAGGGCTGGGTCTGCCTCCTCCAGTGGCAGCGCTTGCAAGTTCACCACCTAATCCCTAAAAGGAGTGGTGGGAACTTTGGGCACATACCCAGGCCGGGGTCTCAAGATAACGTGAGAGTTAGCCGGCCCGAATTCCAGGCACGCTCCGTCAACTGAAAATGCCTCCAGGTCCCCGACCCTCTTCACCGAAGCCAAAGCCGTCAGGAGCACAGTTTTCAAAGATAAAAACTTTAGCTCTACTGAGAGCAAGGGTTCGAAGGGAGCTCTCTGCAGTGCTGATATAACCACTGCGAGGTCCCAAGATGGGACTTGCTGAGGGCGAGGCGGATTGAGCCTCCTTGCTCCTCTCAGGAACCTGATGATCAGATTGTGCCTTCCAAGAGACTTACCTTCAACAGGGTCATGGTGAACCGAAATGGCAGCCACATAGACCTTGAGGGTGGAAGGAGACAGCCTTCGTTCCAACCCCTCCTGAAGAAAGGAAAGCACTGACCCAATCGGGCATTTCAAGGGGTCCTCACGCCGTGAAGAACACCAAGTGACGAAGAGGATCCACTTCAAAGCATAGGCATGTCTGGTGGACATGGCTCTAGCTGAAGTGATGGTAGCTACCACCTGTGGTGGAAAGGTACCTAAACCTTCCGTGACCCATCCAGAACCCACACATGTAGGTTCCACAGATCGGGACGTGGGTGCCAGAGGGTACCCTGTCTCTGAGAAAGAAGGTCCTTCCTCAGAGGAATTGGCCAGGGAGGGGCTGTCGCGAGGAGTACAAGTTCGGGGAACCAGGTCCGGCCGGGCCAAAAAGGCGCAACCATGAGGACCTGCTCCTCGTCCTCCCTGATCTTGCACAATGTCTGTGCAAGAAGGCTCACTGGGGGAAACAGCTGTGTGCCAGGGCATCCGTGCCAAGGGTGCCCTCGGTCAGGGAGTAAAACAACTGGCAGTGGGAATTTTCTGGAGAGGCAAACAGATCTACCTGAGTGTCTCCGAAGTGTTCCCAAATCAGCTGAACCGACTGGGGGTGGAGTCTCCATTCCCCGGGGCGAGACTGCTGTCATGAGAGCTCATCGGCTGCACGATTGTGCCTGCCTGGAATGTGAATGGCACGAAGCAACCTCAGATGCTTGTGACTCCACAGGAGGAGATGGCGAGCGAGTTGCGACATGCGGCGGGAGCGTAGACCACCCTGAAGGTTGATGTACACTACGGTCGCAGTGTTGTCCGTATGGACCAGAACGTGCTTGTCCTTCAGCATGGCCCTGAAGCGGTGCAGAGCAAGATGTACTGCCACTGAAGTCGGGGTCCTGTCCAGGAGACTGACGCAGCATGCCCATTGCACATGGCACCCCAGCCCGTGGCAGAGGCATCTGTTGACACAACAACATGTCTGGACACCGGTTCTAGGGGCACACCGGCCTGTAGAAACAAGGGGTCCAACCACGTGGAAAATGCGCTTAGGCGTTAGCATCTTGAACGGGAGTCTGTGAAGAGCTCGGTTCAAGGCACGCAGGCCATAACCCACCTGTCTTCTTGGGTACTATGAAGTAAGGGCTGTAAAAGCCATGTCGGCTGGAGGGATTGGCTCTATCGCCCTTTGCCAGCAGGGTCGCGACCTCCGCGCGCATGACAGGGGCATCTTTGCCCACCATCGACGAGTGGACACCCCGAAACCTGGGGGGACGCCGGGCGAACTGAATCGCATAGCCGAGCCTGAGCGTCCGGATGAGCCAGCGGGAAGGCCTGGGGAGCTCTAGCCAGGCTCCCAGGAACCGAACCAGCGGGGTCAAGGGGACTACAGGCATACCCACAGTGGGGCAGCGTGGTGGAGCAGACAGCATGAGAAAGCGAAGCATTCTTGAGCCGTCTTTGGATGGAAACTGGCAAGGGGAGAGGGGAACGAGAGCGGCAAGGAAGCACGTCGCCGGCTGTCGTTCGTGGCCTCTTGGGACCCGGAGGTAGAGGAAACAGCTCTCTTAGTGAAGATTTGGGTACCACCGGCCGCAGGGCCAGTGGCAGAACAAAAAGAAAACGAGAACAAAGGATTCTCCCCCGGCCCTCCTCCGGGGGAAGGAGTGGTCCTGCTACCATCTCCTGATGAGCTGACGTCTCCAACTCCGGGTCGCCCGTCACAGGAACGCCGCTTGGCCTGGCGTTTGGCAGGTTTAGGGGCAGAGACGGGTTGTGCCCCCCTTCTGCGGCCATCTCCTCGCTGCGGCCGGGGTTAAGGCTGCTGCTGTGGCCGAGCGGGAGTGGAGGAGGCCGCAGGGGGGCGCCCTCGGCGGCGAGCAGGCTGAGGTTGCGCCGGCGGCGGGTTGGAAACAGCAGTGGGCCGCCGGGGCAAGATGTGTCTGATGGCCTCAGACTGCTTCTGGGCGGCAGAGAACTGCTAGGCAAAGCTCTCTACCGTGTCGCCGAAGAGGCCATCCTGGGAGACCGGGGAGTTGAGGAGCTGAGCCCGATCAGACTCCCTCATGTCTGCCAGGTTCAGCCATAGGTGGCGCTCCTGGACCACCAAAGTGGACATCACCTGACCCAAGGAGCACGCAGTTAGCTTCGTCGCCCAGAGAGCGAGGTCGGTAGCAGTGCGCGCCTCCTGAAAAACCCCTGGGTCAACACCGCCCTCGTGCAGCTGCTGGAGCAGCTTGGCCTGATAGACCTGAAGTGAGGCCATGGCATGCAGGGCAGAAGCGGCCTGGCCCGCAGCTCCGTAAGCCTTGGCCACAATCGTGGATGAGAACTTACAGGCCTTGGAGGGCAGCTTGGGACCACCACGCCAAGCGGAGACACTCTGTGGACACAGTTGCATCGCAACAGAATGCTCCACCGGGGGAATCCCAGCATACCCCTTGGCCCCCCCGCCATCGAGGGCAGTGAAGGCGGAGGAAGAACCAGAACGGTTTCGGGCAGTTAAAGGTGCCTTCCATGAACTAGTTACTTCCTGGTGCACTTCCGGGAAGAAAGGAACTAGAGGGGGGTGCTGGCGATCCGCATGAGCAGCCCCCAGGAACCAATCATCCAGCTTCGAGCGCTCGGGACAGGGTGGAGGATTCCACTCAAGCCCGATGCTCTCGGCTGCCCGGGAAAGCACGGCCGTCAGCTCGGGTTCAGACTCGGACAACGCTGGCACTCCCAAGGGAGGCAACGCAGCCGAACCCTCATCTCCCGAGGACTCGAAGCCCACACGGTAACCCTCAGATCACCCTGGCCACCAGCCGAAGTAGCTCTCTTACGAGAAGAAGAGCTAGAACGGGGTGTGGCAGAGGGGACTCTATACCTTTTTTGGTAATCAAGTCTCTATCTCAACCCCGAGATGGTCATGTCCCCGCAATGAGAAAATGAGCCATCCACGAACGCAGTCTCAGCGTGCTGGAAGCCCAGACGAATGTGACCAACTGAAAGGGAACTGTATTATAAGCTGTTTTGGGCAGAAGGGGGGGGGGGGTGGGGGGTTGTTGAAGACGGCCTCGGGTTGGACTTGGGCTGGTAATTCTGATAAGCTGTTAGACATGGGCCAAGCTAGGGCCTGAGCGTCTCAGGCTCTATTGCAAAATGCCAGAGGAGCAATGGTTCATCGAGGGTTGGTTCCCTGGAGGGATTTACCTCCACTGAAACCCTCAGACCACCCAGAATGGATCAGTTTGAAAATGCTGCCTTTGCATTTTTCGCATTGGACAACGAATCAATGTGACCAGCATCATGTTGTTAGTTTCCTCTATGGTGGACATTTTGAACACATTGTTATGAGTTTTTTTTATAATGTAATTAAAGTTTATTTTATCTACAATAACCCAGTGTCAACTGGTACATTGTTACAGTTTACAATATACATATTTTAATTCAGATATATATTCAAATTCGAGATTAACTTAATTAATTAATTTGACTAAGACTGCCAGTCAAAAAGGTGAACTAATAATTAAATAACAATGCAATCATTATTTTATATTTAATTGTATATAATGTAATAATATTAAAATTTTATTTAATAAATTAAATTGCAATGATGGAGAAGAATCAGGTAATGCAGAATTCTCATTTGTTTACAACCATAAAACAATTGAATCACCAATCTGGTTTCCAAGCTCACAATGATGTCACGCAGCTGCTGCATAAAATTTTTACCACCAACATTGGCAGGAGTGGAAGATTTGGTTTATTCAACTCATTATGCAACATGACTGGAACTGTCACAGAATCATACATCAAAACGTGTGGTTTGCCAACCTGGTCTCACAGAATTCCGTGAAATGTCCACGGGTCCTTAACTCAAAATCCGTGAAGCCATCACGGAATTGCCCCAAATTCCGTGACCCGGCCACGGATATTTCTCCAACGCAAGTCAATGACACTGACCTCCCGTGGTCCACACACGGATACCCGTTTCAATGACGGAGTACAGAACTCGCTGAACGGACGTGCTTTCTCATTTGGAAACGCAACATTTGAAGTATTTGTTTCTTTTCCAATATCAAATGCCATAATGACATTAACCAGACAGCTGTTGTAGTTATTGCATTGTCCTGTCATCATAAAAATTACGTTTGTTTCAGTTGCAAAAGTCCCGTGATGGCACGGACCTCCACAACCTGACCTCACTCACTTGTTTAGGAACTTACACGCTTTTCGTCGACACTGTTGCAATGGCATGTAATTAACTTGGCATTTGTTCTCGTCCTGTCATCATAAAATCCAGTTTGATGGCGTTTTACACACATTTTGGCTATAGTCAGAACTAAAATCTGTGATAAGAGCACGGAGTGAGTCTGTGCTGAGATCACGGATAACTCTAACGCAAGTCAATGACACTCATCTTCCGTGGTCCGTACACGGATCGTTTCAGTGATGGAGTACAGACCTCACTCAATGGACGTGCTATCTCATCTGGAAACGCAACATTTGAAGTATTTATTTTTTTCAACACCAAATACCATGACCAACCTGACTGTTATTGTAACTATTGCATTGTCCTGCCATCATACAGATTCACTTTGATTCTGTTAGCCTAACTAAAATCTGTGATACGAGCACGGAGTGAGTCTGTGCTGAGATCACGGATAACTCTAACGCAAGTCAATGACACTCTTCTTCCGTGGTCCACACACGGAAACCCAGTCTCACGGCAGTTCGTGATTTTGTCACGTAATTTAATCTATTTATTCGTGGCAGGCACACGTTTATTTCCTTATTTTCATGATTGCAGCACGTTTTTTTAAACTAATGCATTTCAACTGGAGGAATCTTTCGTGCATCAGCACAATATTTTCTGATTAATTATTATTATTATTATTTAATTTTTCACAGGACAACAGAAGAAACTCACTGAAACTTGAAAAAAAAAAATCGGAGCTTAACTTACTGTAGTACAAAACTGAGCAACATACTGTATTGCTGGAGACAAAAACACATTAAAACTTTTTTAGCTGTAAAATGCGCAATGGTTCTTTTTTTACTTTTTCATTGATTTTTATTTTTTTCATAGGCCTAGATTTTGTTTTTTGTTTTTTATTACAGAATTCAATATCAAGTCCTTGACACATAACTGTAACACATTTTCACATTAAGAAACAATTTAGTTTAAATAAAAAGAACAAAAAAATAAAATAAATAAATAAATTAATTAATTATTTATTAGCGATAGGCCTACAGATTTATTAAAAGTTTTTATTAAGGCTATTGTAAAGGCTTCTTAAAAATGCTGTCGCTGATGAGCCTCTGATCGCTGTCAGATTCTGTGATATGAATGTCCGCTAATGGGTTTAGAATGAGCCCCGCTCGGCCCGTGTTCTGGCTTACTGTAATATTTCACCTGTAATAAGACCAAAATAATATAATTAAAATAAAGAAATGAATGAATACATGATAACATCTAAATAAATGTTGATAGATTTAGCGTTATAGTTTTAAAAATATGAATAAACAGCAAATCAACACAGCTTCGAAATAATAACCGAGAAAGACCTAAATAATAATAATACATAATTAATAAACAGCGCCGCCCCTCCCACCACGCGCATCACGCGCTGTGCGTCAACCCCAAAGCGTCAAAAACTGAACCGTGGTCAAGCGCCTCTAGCGTCACTGACATGAGATGTTTATCGCTTTGAAATAACGTTCAAGAAGTCTCATTCAGCACACATCGCGATACTTTCCATCAGTTTGCAAGAGCCGCAGGTTGGGTGAGTTATACAGTCTATGGTGAGTAGTAGTAAATATGCTCTTTTAATGCCTATCATAAAACGTATTCTGTCTTCTTTATTAATCAGATGAGCGCCTTATGTTTACTCTCTGTATTACATCGGTCATCCGAGGCTGTCTTTGAGTTTCATTGTGTTTAACTAAATGAACACAGCTGCTAACTGGTTAAACTCTATCGGTCACGTGACGTGACGTGACGTGCCACAGACCTGGGATCCGTTTTATATTCATTTCAGGTTCAAAGATGTAAGTTGTATTTGTAGTAAAATCATGGTAACCATGACACCTACAAAAGTAGGTAAAACCCAGTAAACAAGACATTTACCATGTTTTTTTTTTTTTTTTTTTTTTTTTTTTTTACCACAGTAACTGTAGTTTTACTGTGGTATAGTAATAGCACATTAATCACCAAATTAACTATAGTTGTACCACTGTAATGGTAGTGTTTTAATGTGCTTTTATATGACTTATTTCACAGTAATCACATTTACTGTACCATACTTGTAATACCTTTTTAATGTAAAAAAAAAAAAAAAACATTTTTCCCATATTGCAGTTCAATTCATATTGGTTTATATCTTAAATATTTTGCTCACAGATCACTATTAACATTCTGTATATAATTCTGTTTTATTTTCTTTCCCCTTGTATTATTTTTTTAGCAAACAGTCACCCCAGTGGTGTTTGTGGAGAGGTATTCCTTCAGAAATGGAGAAGACAGAAAGCTGCAGAGGCAGGTTGGTCTGTGATAGTTTGTCCCTTTTATCAAACATTCCTGTTGTTATCATTTGCACAGCATTTTGTTGTTTCTTAAACTGTTGTACGGTCCAAATACCCACACTTGCCATCTTTGCACATTTCCTTTATTTGGCCCAAGTGAGCATGAAGATCACAATGTGTGTCGATCTTAACATGACAAAGTTCCTTTCAACTTTGTATTTTAAAAGAAACTTCTAAATGTCTTTTCAATAGTCCCTAATAATACATTTTAATGCGCTTTTCTAGAACCCAAAGCGCTAAAATTAGCGCCCTATTAACCCTATTAAAGATGACAATTTATTTTGTGGTGCTTCTAATTAAGTGATAAAAAGAAGTTACAAATGATGTACAAAATAAATATACTTTTCTGTGCACCAAGAAAACATGCAACACTTTGTTTTACTACTAAATTACTCTCAATTTCTAATTATTATAATTATTTTTTCACAAACATTGGAAAGTTGCGTGACCTCCTGTGAGATCTCTGCAAAAAGTCTCACATTAATTCCAAAACATGATGCATGATGGGATACACTAAGCGTTGTATAGCGCTCCGGAGCAGTATTGGAGAGGTTTAGTGTGTGTTAAGGACACCGTGCTTTGGCATTATTAAGACCGGGGACAGTCTCATAGTCACGTACACACACTCTCAAGTGAATAAGACCTCAAGTGAGGGTATCTGGAAAGGGGAAAAGTCTTTAAAATGATCCCTAAATACAGTCGCACATCAAAGTCTTAATAATTCACTAATTCAATTTAACACTTGTATGATATTGTACAAGCCCCTGGACAATCTCATCTGACACTATCACAATATTGGAAAATCAGTTGCCTCACACAGTCAGAAAGTTTATATTGTTCATTGGCTTCTCATTAAATTACTTTAAATAAGCCCCATCAGTTCATGTTCCCACTATACGTGATCTCCATGACTAGATATTGCTATTAATGACTTGCTTTTAATAATGGATGCATTTAACATGTAATTATACAGCATCTTTGCAGATTATGCTTTCATGGTCTAAAAAAAACACAGTAATGTTGCATTTAATTACATAATATTTCTATCCTTTCTGTCTTACAGGATTGTTTCCAGATAACACTGTAGTTCTCCGTCATGCACAAGGATTCACCTCTTTAACTCCCCCCCACACACACACACACAGAGAAATGGTTCCTGGATCAGTGACTCAAGACTTTGCAGTGGTTTGATTTCTGCAGAAGATGTAACTTTGTTTTAATTAACCTTATAATGAATACATTGTGACCTTCCAGCAACCCATATACTGTACTGTATACAGAACCAGTGATGACAACAATAGTTAAAAAAATAGCATTTATCATATTGATAAAGCATTGTGTTCTCTTTGTCAAGCTTCATACAGTAAACTTTACTTCTGGTGCTTTTATCATAAAAAAGCTTCAGTTCTCATCAGGAGTTTTAGTAAAGGACATATTCATGCACAGCAATCCCCTAGTTCCAGTCATGAAGTGAATGATGTTATTGTTAAAGTTATATTTCAGCATTTTTATGTAGCAGGTGCTTGTTTTCCTGAACACTTTATCTTTCTTCCATTGTTCGGACAATCAGTGTTTACGTGATGCTCTGCTGATTGAGTTTTATAGATGATATTGCACACTTGACATGCATGTCTTCATGATGTTTTTTTGTGAGTTTGAAACATTTACATTGTGTTGTATCACTTTTTGGTCAATAGAATCTTTTAAGAAAATGTATATTTTTACGGTGTTCTCTGAAAGATATATACCATATTTATAATGTTTTGTTTTTTAATAAAATAATTTGCACACTGAAAATTGTTAACGTTTACAGCATAACTGCCTTTTTTTTCTTCATAGTTTTATTATTTAAAAACGAGCTTGGTGACAGTGCAGTAATATGCGCACTTTGTCTTTAAATGAGTTTGACATATCAATAAATACTGGAAAACTCTTACAAAATTATGTATGTTCATTATGCTTTATTTCAGTTTTTATTCCTAGAGATTAATTGGTAAAGCAAGGCAAATCACAGAAACAAATGTAAATAATTTAATAACTTAATAATTTCACTCTTTACTTTTTATTAGTAAATGCTCTTGTCTTTGGTCAGGAAAAAATTTATCTTTTAAATTGAATGAAATGAATCTATTGGTTAGATAAGATACAACTGTGACTGTGCAGTTCACATCACGTGTTGTACACACACATGTACACATCGATATTGCCAAATTGTTGTCAAGCTGAATAACAATAATTTCTGTATTTGCATTATTGTTGGAAGAAGGTGTAGACGTTAATATAACACTATCTGATAGGTGGCAAATTTAATTTATTGTTAACCAATCTATCCCTTTAGCCGAAAAACGGAAAACAGCGTTCATGAATGACAATAAATGGTTAAGGAAGTGTGATGACGCTGCTCAGCTTTGATGTAATTGGCTGTGAATGTCCCTTGTCATCGCAGGACTGTCTGTGGTTGGATTATCTTTTAACCCATATTAAACAGTGGATCATGTTACAAAAGTATGTTTTGCTGCTATTATCACATTAATAAATATATTAAGTCAACATTGGGTGTTTCTATGTTGAGAAAATCACCTTTTTACCGAGATCCTAACACTAACCCTAAGAATAACTTCAATGAACTACAAAAAACAGCGCCTAGTATTCCCTTTCCATAGATAGAATGATGGAGGCTTATGGGTAATGTAGTTTAAAAAGTTTTATTAACGAAATGAAATAAATAATATATTGAATGGTAAACTAGACATATAAATATGTTCACTGTGTAAACCACTATGATATATTTGAGAGGCATGGTGAAATTTAGTATTTTAGAGTATGCAATATGTAAAATGCCTTTATGCCACCTTTCCATTTATTTCTGAAAACTGTGCCCAACATTATTTTATCAGCATAGCATAAGTAGTAATCATGCTGATTTTCGCTTTGATATGTTAATTGGACTCTGATTTACAGCCATTTGAAATGTACAGTTTTTGGCTCTTCCGGGGGGTGCTACTGGGCCCCTGGGGGTAGAAGGGCAGTAAAACCTACATATATGTATTCTCCTCATCATGGAGAACAAACTGAGCTGAGTCACATTTATATCTGACAGTTTCCACAGTCCTCTGTTTTCTAATTCTTACATCATTGCTATTATACCTTTTGACAGGACATTGTGAGGCCATCTGATGAAACATGGAAAAATTATATATATTACTAATAACTAATTAGCAGAAATCAGCGTAAAAATGTCCTCTCACCCCTGTCTCTTGCTCCTCATGTGCTGGACATCAGTAATGTGTGTGCTCTTGGTTTTAATGCAGTACAAAATCAACGTTGATCATTCCTGCTACATTCTCAGTTATCCCTCAAGTGTTTGTAACAATAAAGCCCATGGCACCATCTTGTAATGCAAAATAATTAATCTCGTAACTCCCTTTCTTTCACAAAACAATTGGCATTTGTTACTAAATATAAACAATAATAACTTTCTGGTGTACTGATGTCCCAGATGTCATTAATCTGATCAAATATTTTTATGTCTTAAGTAAAAAATAATCCCAATAATGATTTTGTAGTTTTTCCAAGTCTAAAATAAACACATATGAGCCTACCTAGTAAAATGATGTATTTAACAAGAATCTTCAGAACACAATATTCGTCATATTCATTTTATTGAAGCATAGACTATAAAGATGATAAAGTAGCATCAAGACAAATAAGATTCAAGGAAAATAATTATTCATAATCAAAAATACATTAACCTCATATATTAATCAGTTCACACAGATGAGTGATGAAATGTCCTTAAAAGTCACAGTCCCATCCAGTCAACTGTGATACAGATCATGTGATACATATAAGACATTTGATACTGTTTCAGAAAATAATGATTCCTTATCAACACATCTAAACTGGTTTCATCGTGATCTTCTCTCGTGTCTGGAAACAGATTTTGGTTGATATCCAGCACTGATGTGGTGTAGCTTGTTCTCAGCCAGAAGATTAGATTAGATTAGATTAGATTAGATTCAACTTTATTGTCATTATGCAGAGTACAAGTACAGAGCTAATGAAATGCAGTTAGCATCTAACCAAAAGTGCAAGAATATAGTGTTTTATATACATAAAAGTGCAGAGTAAGTAAAGCTATGATATACAGAATTTACAGTGGAGTTGCTATATACAATATTGATCAGAGTATATACAGAATATAAATATGAATGTAATGTAGGGATTGTATGTACATTATGAACAGAGCAAAGAAGGATTATATATACATTATGAATAGCAGGAACTTGAGAACAGTGGTAATAAATACAGTTGAATGAGTGTGCAAAAGTATAGTTTAACAATTTATTATATGCAAAATAATAGTAGTGCAATTATATTTATTGTAGAAATAGTTTACTGTGCTTGTACAGTAACAGCTTTAGACAGTTTATAGTGTAATGGATTTAACCATGTGCAGTCTGTGCAAAATATGAGTAGTGCAATACATGTATGTAAAGTACTGTGACCAGTGCAGTAAAAGAGCAGTTGCAGGTTAGATTGGTGGTGTGGCGTTCAGGAGTGTCACAGCCTCGGGGAAGAAGCTCTTCCTGAGTCTACTAGTTCGAGAGCGTAGGCTCCTGTAACGCCTGCCGGATGGATGGAGGGTGAAAGGTCCATGGTTAGGGTGAGAGGCATCCTTGATGATGTTCCTTGCCCTGCCCAGACAGCGCTTCTGATAAATGTTCTCTATGGAGGTTAACTGGGTGCAAGTGAGATCTCCCAGTCCTAAGATCCCAGACCTGGTCAAAGTGAAACAAACAATCCAGATGAAGTTGTTTAATGGACAGAGAGCTCATCTTATGTTCTGTGTGATTTTAGCAGGGTGAGTAACTATGACCCTTGTAGTACTGTACACTTACCATTCTTCAAGCTGTTTTAAGATCTTTTGAGAAGCTTTTTCTCTGAAGACAATTTACCACATCCTCTTCTTTCAGTCCTTTCAAGAGCATCAATTGGTCAAAACCCCTCATTTGGTTGATGAGATCATCTGTACAAAGTAAAATTGTTAAAATACTGCAATAAACAATTTCATTATGCAAGAATTTAGAAAAAGTTACAGAGGCAAAGGACTTGCTCATGAGACTCCATTAGCATGTGTAGTTCTCAGAGACTCTAGAATTCATCTATTGTTGCAGTAAATGTGTTTTCTTCCTCTAGAATCTTTCTCCAGAGCTAATGACTTCTCTCACAAATGTGTTTTAGTCTGTGCAGTGTAAGGCTTTGCTCAAACCAATCAACTATCAATTCACAATTTATAACACAACATTCACAAAACAGTGAGATAATGTCAATTGGTGTTTATATCAATTAAACCACTTTTATGACACTTGTATGCTTTTAAGAATAACAGGTGGTGTTTTTTTTTAAACTTTAGATAAAAAATGTTCCAGTCAAACTTTGCTAACATGCTATAATTATTATAGCTGTATCAAATAAAATAAAATAAATATAAAAACATTGGAAAGAATAATTATGGCTGACATGACCAGTCCTGTGAGAGATCATCATAAAGTCCTGTAACACAGCATTGCTTCAACACACACATACCAGAGGACTTCTGTTTGCTTGAGCACAAGATGACCATCTTCATTTCTCATCCTGAGCAAATCATTTCCTTGGTCTTCCTTCTCTTCTGTGAAAGAAGATAATCTTACTCTGTGTGCAATGAGCAATATTGCTCATTAAACATATAATTAAGTTAATTTAAAGTAAGATTCAGACCAGAGCATTTGATGAGTAAACAAATGTACCTGGGAAGAGCTGATCGTGGCAAGAGTCGCTGAGACTCAGTAATAGCTCTTTTAGTTTTTAGGAAGGTTTGTGAGGGTTGGCTCCCCAAAAACTTCTGAAAAAGAAGAACAGCATTATCTGCAAACAATCCTGTAAGACAGAAAGAAAGGAAATATTATTTCATTACATGCAACTTATACATTACTATATACTTTAACTTATACATTACTTACATACATTATTTTTTAGACCATGAAAGCATTAGTGAATTATTAAGACTTTGATGTGCGACTGTATTTAGGGATCATTTTAAAGACTTTTCCCCTTTCCAGATACCCACACTTGAGGTCTTATTCACTTGAGAGTGTGTGTACGTGACTATGAGACTGTCCCCGGTCTTAATAATGCCAAAGCACGGTGTCCTTAACACACACTAAACCTCTCCAATACTGCTCCGGAGCGCTATACAACGCTTAGTGTATCCCATCATGCATCATGTTTTGGAATTAATGTGAGACTTTTTGCAGAGATCTCACAGGAGGTCACGCAACTTTCCAATGTTTGTGAAAAAATAATTATAATAATTAGAAATTGAGAGTAATTTAGTAGTAAAACAAAGTGTTGCATGTTTTCTTGGTGCACAGAAAAGTATATTTATTTTGTACATCATTTGTAACTTCTTTTTATCACTTAATTAGAAGCACCACAAAATAAATTGTCATCTTTAATAGGGTTAATAGGGCGCTAATTTTAGCGCTTTGGGTTCTAGAAAAGCGCATTAAAATGTATTATTAGGGACTATTGAAAAGACATTTAGAAGTTTCTTTTAAAATACAAAGTTGAAAGGAACTTTGTCATGTTAAGATCGACACACATTGTGATCTTCATGCTCACTTGGGCCAAATAAAGGAAATGTGCAAAGATGGCAAGTGTGGGTATTTGGACCGTACAACAGTTTAAGAAACAACAAAATGCTGTGCAAATGATAACAACAGGAATGTTTGATAAAAGGGACAAACTATCACAGACCAACCTGCCTCTGCAGCTTTCTGTCTTCTCCATTTCTGAAGGAATACCTCTCCACAAACACCACTGGGGTGACTGTTTGCTAAAAAAATAATACAAGGGGAAAGAAAATAAAACAGAATTATATACAGAATGTTAATAGTGATCTGTGAGCAAAATATTTAAGATATAAACCAATATGAATTGAACTGCAATATGGGAAAAATGTTTTTTTTTTTTTTTACATTAAAAAGGTATTACAAGTATGGTACAGTAAATGTGATTACTGTGAAATAAGTCATATAAAAGCACATTAAAACACTACCATTACAGTGGTACAACTATAGTTAATTTGGTGATTAATGTGCTATTACTATACCACAGTAAAACTACAGTTACTGTGGTAAAAAAAAAAACAAAACAAAAAAAAAAAACATGGTAAATGTCTTGTTTACTGGGTTTTACCTACTTTTGTAGGTGTCATGGTTACCATGATTTTACTACAAATACAACTTACATCTTTGAACCTGAAATGAATATAAAACGGATCCCAGGTCTGTGGCACGTCACGTCACGTCACGTGACCGATAGAGTTTAACCAGTTAGCAGCTGTGTTCATTTAGTTAAACACAATGAAACTCAAAGACAGCCTCGGATGACCGATGTAATACAGAGAGTAAACATAAGGCGCTCATCTGATTAATAAAGAAGACAGAATACGTTTTATGATAGGCATTAAAAGAGCATATTTACTACTACTCACCATAGACTGTATAACTCACCCAACCTGCGGCTCTTGCAAACTGATGGAAAGTATCGCGATGTGTGCTGAATGAGACTTCTTGAACGTTATTTCAAAGCGATAAACATCTCATGTCAGTGACGCTAGAGGCGCTTGACCACGGTTCAGTTTTTGACGCTTTGGGGTTGACGCACAGCGCGTGATGCGCGTGGTGGGAGGGGCGGCGCTGTTTATTAATTATGTATTATTATTATTTAGGTCTTTCTCGGTTATTATTTCGAAGCTGTGTTGATTTGCTGTTTATTAATATTTTTAAAACTATAACGCTAAATCTATCAACATTTATTTAGATGTTATCATGTATTCATTCATTTCTTTATTTTAATTATATTATTTTGGTCTTATTACAGGTGAAATATTACAGTAAGCCAGAACACGGGCCGAGCGGGGCTCATTCTAAACCCATTAGCGGACATTCATATCACAGAATCTGACAGCGATCAGAGGCTCATCAGCGACAGCATTTTTAAGAAGCCTTTACAATAGCCTTAATAAAAACTTTTAATAAATCTGTAGGCCTATCGCTAATAAATAATTAATTAATTTATTTATTTATTTTATTTTTTTGTTCTTTTTATTTAAACTAAATTGTTTCTTAATGTGAAAATGTGTTACAGTTATGTGTCAAGGACTTGATATTGAATTCTGTAATAAAAAACAAAAAACAAAATCTAGGCCTATGAAAAAAATAAAAATCAATGAAAAAGTAAAAAAAGAACCATTGCGCATTTTACAGCTAAAAAAGTTTTAATGTGTTTTTGTCTCCAGCAATACAGTATGTTGCTCAGTTTTGTACTGCAGTAAGTTAAGCTCCGATTTTTTTTTTCAAGTTTCAGTGAGTTTCTTCTGTTGTCCTGTGAAAAATTAAATAATAATAATAATAATTAATCAGAAAATATTGTGCTGATGCACGAAAGATTCCTCCAGTTGAAATGCATTAGTTTAAAAAAACGTGCTGCAATCATGAAAATAAGGAAATAAACGTGTGCCTGCCACGAATAAATAGATTAAATTACGTGACAAAATCACGAACTGCCGTGAGACTGGGTTTCCGTGTGTGGACCACGGAAGAAGAGTGTCATTGACTTGCGTTAGAGTTATCCGTGATCTCAGCACAGACTCACTCCGTGCTCGTATCACAGATTTTAGTTAGGCTAACAGAATCAAAGTGAATCTGTATGATGGCAGGACAATGCAATAGTTACAATAACAGTCAGGTTGGTCATGGTATTTGGTGTTGAAAAAAATAAATACTTCAAATGTTGCGTTTCCAGATGAGATAGCACGTCCATTGAGTGAGGTCTGTACTCCATCACTGAAACGATCCGTGTACGGACCACGGAAGATGAGTGTCATTGACTTGCGTTAGAGTTATCCGTGATCTCAGCACAGACTCACTCCGTGCTCTTATCACAGATTTTAGTTCTGACTATAGCCAAAATGTGTGTAAAACGCCATCAAACTGGATTTTATGATGACAGGACGAGAACAAATGCCAAGTTAATTACATGCCATTGCAACAGTGTCGACGAAAAGCGTGTAAGTTCCTAAACAAGTGAGTGAGGTCAGGTTGTGGAGGTCCGTGCCATCACGGGACTTTTGCAACTGAAACAAACGTAATTTTTATGATGACAGGACAATGCAATAACTACAACAGCTGTCTGGTTAATGTCATTATGGCATTTGATATTGGAAAAGAAACAAATACTTCAAATGTTGCGTTTCCAAATGAGAAAGCACGTCCGTTCAGCGAGTTCTGTACTCCGTCATTGAAACGGGTATCCGTGTGTGGACCACGGGAGGTCAGTGTCATTGACTTGCGTTGGAGAAATATCCGTGGCCGGGTCACGGAATTTGGGGCAATTCCGTGATGGCTTCACGGATTTTGAGTTAAGGACCCGTGGACATTTCACGGAATTCTGTGAGACCAGGTTGGGTTTGCAGACTACAGGCTCAGGTACCCAAAAAAACCCACGGCCCCTGCCAATGTATGGCTTCACTAAGTCTTTGTTCCACCCCCCTTCTGACATATCACAAATGCTAGATGGTTGATGAAAAACACACACAAAAAATTTACTTATGTTAATTTACCTGTTATTTTACACTTCTATATGCAGAAATTAAGAAAACAAAAACATGGAAAACAGTCAAATATGCACAAAGTGTAAAGTCCAATTTGTGCGTAATGTGAAGTAAAAGTTCAGTTACTTGGTTCAGTTCCACGTACAGACACCGCCACCAAAACGTCAACAATAAAGATTCTATATCCGATGATTAAAGAAGCATTGTGATTCTGCGTTGAACCCCAGCGATTGGCTGCTACAGATCTGGCACATCCGGTTCACGGCACCAATTTAATGTAGCATGTCTGGAACGGTCACCCTCACACATACAGAGACCACACGACCACTCGTTGATGAGATTCAGCACTTTATTTTGCTCAATCTGTAATAAGAGGAAATAATTAGTGGTTCAACAGGCGACAGCTTCATCATCTTTAACTTGCGAACAATAATAGAGGAACACATTTTGTGGAGTTCATTAACCTATACTTATTATGAAACACATAGAATTTATAACAGTATAAACAGCATATAAAATAATAATAATAATAATAATACAATATAGGAACGAAAGGAAAGCAAATTAAATTAAGTCAATTAATTATTCATACCGGTTACATATACATAGTATATAGTGTATAGTTTGTTTTGATTCGAATGACAAAAAAGATATATGCCCAAATTGAAATGTACGTCTTATATTGATTCTATGCCATAGTGATTCTATGCCATATATGCTCATATGCGGCATAATACTGGTGCTACATACCATACTTGTATTACACAGAGGGACCTAAGAGCCAGTTTAATGTGGGCCATGAATTATAGGATAATTTACCATCCTTCACTGATCTTTGAGGATAATCAGCATTCTCAGCATCAGTATAATTGGACAGCATCCATTTAGTATTGTAGAAGCATGCTAGCTGAAACAGAAGTTTTATACTGCAGCCAACTGAACTGTGAAAGGTAGGTTTTCATGCACATATGGGGTGATGCAACTCCAGAACACTCTGGTCAGTGGAGAAACATTCAGGCAGATGGGCTGAGGGTGAGGTAGTGGTCATAAAGACACTAGAAAGTTTGCCTTTGCTTCACTTCTAGAGGACAAAATAATTTGCTCATCTTTTGACGCAGAAATAATGTTTATGGCTCGAAAACCTGTTTGCCTGGAGAGAAGCACAGGACACAGATTCATATAAAAAGTATTGCAAAACCTGCTCTCACTATAAAGCTAAATATTGGATATGATCAAATTCTGATGCACCAGTAACAATATGATCAAGTAATGTAAAATGTCATGCATACTGCAGACAGATATGAAGATTTGTTCTACATTGGTGGTATGAAAATAAATTATGATACATTTCATAGATTTCAATTTCTTTTTAGCTTTAAGGGGTTAGTGCATATGAAAATATCTATCACTGTAATGCGAGGGGCAGGTACATATGAGCCATTGACCTCCAGTCCTCTAGAGCAGTAAACTCTTTCCTCGCATCCTTTATGCTATCTCTTGAGGGGCATAATAGATAGAGGGGGAAATATCTCACCATAAAACAGTATCTCTTCTAATGCTGAGCTACTTCCTCATGGTTTTGTACAGTATGTGGAGATTAACCATCTTCATGGTTGATATGCAGAGCTGGGTACTCTTTTCTTGGAGTCTGGATTATGTAATCAGATTCACAAAATTACGTACTTGTAATAAGATTAAATAACATTTTAAAATACTTGTAATAAGATCACTTTTTTGTTTATTTATTGCATGATTACATATTATTCACACAATACCTTTCTAATTCCTCTTTTAATATTTTTAAATGTTCCTTTCTTAAATTGCCTAACACTTATGTACATCCAGAAAGTGTTTCTGTTTTGTGGACATTCACACAAAGACCAGGAACTGGTCAGATGGCTACACAGCATTTAACTTATGACCCAGGAGGTTATTTAACAATATATTACAATAACTTTGGAAGGCTTTTGTGTTTTAAACTCATTAAAATGCACAACTTAATGCTATTTCTTATTTACTTGGGACAATCCCAAAATGTTTGTCTTCTGAACATCTTTCACATAATATATTTACTTGAAGTATCCTGAGATTTAAAAAAATAAACGTTTTAATAATTAAGTATCACATTTGCATGTATGTTCACAGTGTTCTCTGTTTGGTTAATAGTCACATGAGATGCTGGTAAACAAATAAAAAAAATAGTGTTTTATTTAGATTGATGTTATTTTAAAATGACTTATTTTTATTTGACATTTTAATGATTTAATTGATGTGCTTTTCATTAAACTCATGAACCCCTGCAGTTACTATATAAACTATATGAACATCATGTTTAATGCACTTCATGTTGTTAATTACAATGAACTGAACATATTTTCTTAGTCTTTTTATTTTTATATAAATATAAAAACCTGTTTAAATCAGTGTGATAGATGACTTAGGTCAAAAGTGATCTAAGAGTACAATCAAAAAGCAGTCTGACTGAATCAACTAAAATATGTAATGTAATATGGAATCATTAATGGACTACAATTTACAAGTAACCTGCCCAAAATGGGTAAAGGGATTGTGTGCTTACTTTTTATAACTTATCTGGTAGTAGGATTTTTAACAAACAAACAAAGCTTGTAAACAAAGTTTGATAGATTTGCTTACACAACAGAAATGCATGAAGAATATGCAGGGGAACAGAGCAACAATGGAAACATTCTGGACCAATACCTCCTGATTAAGCAGATATGGCAAAGTATCAGGGGCTTAAAGGAGAGAAAAGACAATGGATTCTAAATATCATATACATCTTTTCTTTATGCACCTCTCTGAGGTTCATCCATGAGCTTTCATAAAGAAGAAGATCTGCTTTATGTCTCTGACCTCTGTTTGTTTCAAGTCATCAGGTAAGCTCAAAAGTTTCTTACAGCTGCACTCTACTATATGGATTATTTTAAAGTTGGCATCCAAGAAGAATTAATAACAAAGTGTTGTATGTTTTAAAGTTAATAATGCAGAAAATTAAATTAATAAAAATTGATGACAAACCAGTTTAGTCTTTTTAGCACTACAGTGTTATTGTACAGATCTACTACAATGACTTATTTTAACACTATTATGACACATTATTGGTTATTTAAAAGGTACCTTGACTTGAGATATGTTTTATTAGAGCTGAATTCACACATTTATCAAAAGATATTGGTCGGCACAGGCTACTTCACTGTAAACAAAACCAATTGTTGGTATTCTGTCAATCATCTTTGTGTTGCCAGTCATCTTTCATAAAACAAAATATTCAATGTTGCATGACGGTGAAAAGAGATGTCTAGCTTTTATATCTTAAAACTGGGGAAGTTAAGATGACAAAACAACTCCATCGCCTTTTATCCCTCGCATCCAGGGAGTTTTCAAGACCTGTTTTATAACAACACTTTGTTTAATCTGGAGGAAAGGCAGATGGTGCCTCTCAATTAATATTTAATCAACACATTAACATTCACTGGTATCGGTTTTCTGAAGAAATTAAGATTGCGACTACATCCTGCAGCAGTGAGACAAGAGCATTATATTGTTTAACCTTGATGTCAGCTTTAACTTCACTTGATTTTGTAACTAATAAGAGCAGATGGAATACATTCAACCATATGTGTGTACTGTCTCTGATCTTTATATGAAGAGTATGATTTTACATGTATTAACGTAAGTCAGTAATGGAAGCTTTATCTGTTTATTTGGAAAGATTTGGTCATCTTTTCATCTTCTTTCAACACAAATAAAGACATAATGTCACATACATCTACACACTTTAGAAACTAAATGAATCATTATAAAGATAATATTGATAAACCTTGGTTTAATTAAGCCTGATAACCACAGATACTGTAGAAAGTTAGGTCATACATTTTATTGGAACCGTCCTATACAGTATGTTCATTGATAAAAAATACAATCCCACATAATCTGACGGCATTTTGATTTTAATCTCTGTTTGAAAAAGGTTAGAATCTGTTATTTATTTATTTTTTTCAGATCTTTGCAGACAGATGGTGGCTTGTCCGGTAGCTTTAATCTCTTGCAGCAGAGTTGCAGATTGGGATGACAAATGTTTAATACTGTGAAATCCAAAGGTTTTAGCTGTACTTTAGCGACGTTGCACATATGGTTAAACATCTGGGGTGAGTGGTGAGCAAAACAAATGAACACTGTGTGCAGTTTGAAGTCAGACTACATATTCAAACAGTGAGGTACTGTAAATGACCCCAGTTATGACATTGCATAGTATGTAAATCACTCTCTTTCAGAAACTGGCCTAATATATAGTGAAATGCAGAAGTGATATGCTGGAAATATATATATTTTTTTTTTTTAATTGAGATGCTATTTGAAAGTGACATTGTATCATAAGAAGTAGCAGCACAATTTTTTTCATCCTAAACAAACAGCATGCAGATGCATGATTGTGCAAAATAATAATAAAAAAAATACATTCTAGTGTTTTATTGTCAGCCATTTTAACAGGTTATAAAAACAAATGTGAAAACTACAACAAATAACTCATTTGGACTACTAAGCATATTTTCCGGGATTTGTGATATCACAAATATTGATGAATGGGACAAGACCTGGTTGAGCTGCACTAGAGAAGGCAACCAGTGTTATCACTATGTCAGAGACATGCTAGCTTTCCCAAGGCAGACAAACTTCCATCATCCAGGTTTAAATCGAGCTCAAATTGATTTGATTTTGACGCAATATTTACACTAAAGCTCGCAGCAGGCAGCTATGGTAAGGTGCATGACATTTCCTGACCAGGCGCCAAGTGGTGCCAATCACAACACACACTGGCCCAGCAAACCGATCACAGCACATTTCATATTTCAGAAAGTGGGTCTTGATTTGATAGAGTAACTATTCGAGCTGTTCATACCAGACTGGTAGGACAGGTGTTGTAATAATGTGTCCGAACAAACTATGAGAGCCTGTTCTTTTACATCCCCAAAACAAATTTGCATAATACCCCTTTAAGATGACTTCAAAATAACAAAGCTTATGTTTTGTGTTGGATTTATATTACCATGATAAGTTTAGGAATGACTCACTGTAGTGTGTGAAAAGATCAGATTTATTGTCATGTTGTTAACACTTTAGAATACTGTTTCTTACTTACTGCATAACTAATAAGGAATTATTGAATAACTAACTAACACTGCTGTTAACTACTAAGGAAGATGTGTTAACTAATCAGTATATATTACAATTTTCTGATTGTGTTAAGTAACAGTTTTATTTATTCTGTAATATATTATATTAATTATCTACTAGTTAAGGGTCGAGGAAAATAACTATGAAATAACTACTACTGAACTGTTATATGCAAATAATCACTATAATAATCAGGTTGTGGCCCACGAAACAAGTACTTTTACTTTCAATGTTAAATTCACATTAAATATAAACTCAGTTATATTAAAAATGGCATGGCATGGCACCCATATCTGTTAATTAAGAAAGGTTTTTATGCAAAGTTAATAGATTACATTATTAGGTTACTTTGACCATCGCCCTCCATAGATCAACATTATCTATAAAGTGAGAATCAAAATATTTCATTATATAGTTCATGCGTTTGGGGATTTTTCGAATAAAAATAATTTAAATAAGTGCTGTTGTGGCTTCTGTGTGTCACATGACAACCCTCCCACCCCCACCACACACACACAAACTTGTGCCCCCTCAAAAATAATGAGTGCATGACACCCCTGAGTATTATTATGGCAATACTCAATATAAGTGCCAGTTCCATTTAAATAGGTCAATAAAAAGATAATGTGAATATTATAAAATGACCGTTTCACATCAGAATGTAAAACGCAAGGAACTGTTACTCTGTGAATAGTTACTCTGTGAATCGCAATTCGTATTTAGAGTATACCATTGGATTATTGTCAGCAATCACACTCATTGAATTGACTTTACTTGTGTTTTATTCTAACAACAAAGTAAAGTCTGCTGCTTTACTAGATTTGTGATTCCACAGACCTTTCATCATCTTTTCTTTGAATTGCCTGGGAGAAGAAAAAAAAACTCACAAAACAGCTTTTTAAAGTATTTTTCATAAATTAGATATTTATTGAGAAAATGGCTAATTTTTACCCATAAATTACCTGCAATTCCTGTTTCCATGGTATTTTTTTTTTTATATTTTTTTAGAATTATAGTGTAGTGCTTCAGCTGTATAACAGTTAAGTTAAAATTGCACAAAACTCCATCTTATTAACACTTGAATGTTTAAACAACATTTTTACATTT
Organism: Carassius auratus; assembly: GCF_003368295.1. Classification (NCBI taxonomy): domain Eukaryota; kingdom Metazoa; phylum Chordata; class Actinopteri; order Cypriniformes; family Cyprinidae; genus Carassius; species Carassius auratus. The sequence goes on from NC_039260.1 coordinate 11,692,747, forward strand.
AAGGCACTAAATATACACTCTCATCATGCTTGGGGGGCTTTTTCATTTTTCAGTTTTGGATTCGGTGGAATACTGGCATTGGAAATCATGGAGAGAGGTAACATAATTTTGTATTTTGAGAAGGCTTATGTTTATGGGAGCTGAAATGAAACACATGAAGCCCTCATAAATAGGGCCTACAATCAGCTATGGCTCCTATCCAGATCAACTTACAAAAAGTGCTTTTGCTTCACATACTGTATGTGACTGCCGTGATCAACAGATGGTAAGCACACCATTAACATACAAACACAAACAAGTGCTACTAATAAACAAAGTAAAAGCTTAGTGCAAATAAAATAAAATCAAAACTAAATTAAAACTGTTGAAAGATGTGAGGCCTTAAGATTGACAAGGATTCTGCACATATGTGCTCAGAACCATCAGGTAGTCCACATTCATTAAAGCCAATGGCAATATATGTGTGTTGGCAAACCTGTGTTATCGCTAGTTTTCTGTTTAAGCTGCTTTTAAAGCTGAATATCATTCCCCGAGGGCACAGCAAGAAGGCAAGTTGGTGGCATAATGAAATTCTGAAATGTGGTTGATGAGCTTAATAGTGAGTCTGGAGGTGCATTACAGCACAATAGATTAGATTTTGTGTTGTTTTCTCTTTCTAAGAAGCTCTTGCTTTGTCTGCTTGTATGTCACCCATGTGTTCCACAAATAAACAGGCCCCCATTTATTTCAGAAAGACGGCTTGACATAAGGTCACAACTCCCTCGCACATCTTCATCAGCGTGTTTACATTTATTACATCTGAGGAAAAGAACACAGGAGCTTTATTCTAAACATTCGGTAACTCGGGTTAGGGTAAGGGTTAGGGTTAGTTAGTGTTAGGAGGTTAGGGGGTAAATGTTTATTTTTTAACAGTTTTAACTCATTTGGTGTAGTGAGCACAAACAACAGGTTTCAGAGTTCATTCTTTTTATATGAGCAAATTTCTTATTTAATTTTTATGTTATTATAAGCTGCACATTACAACTAAAACCTTGATGTTATACCAGATGTTTGAGCGAGCCGTTGAATTGCCACATGATAAATACAAACTCAAGCTACACATTTCCCTCATATGACCCGTTTTATCTTCCCTTTTGAACATCTAATTATTCTCTCATGCCCGGTGAGCACATTATTCATTGTTGTTGTTTGTATTGTTAGAAATGCAAATTGGAGTCAGACATCAAAAACACATTTGGATCCCTGAACTGAAACATTGTGGGAAGCTAACAAATGAATCTTTTTTTCTATAGGCAGGTAACTTATACCTTTTTCATAAACTTTTTCTGAAAATAATCTGTACACGTATGTATGTATGTATGTATGTTTCATTGATTTTGTGATGTAATTTTTTCTGCCAGGCCACAAGATCTTATTTATGGACATACTGATTCAGAGCCAAGAACGGGTTAATCACAAGGTTCAAAGCGTTTGTAAAGAAAACCACAATTCTTTCACTTTTATTCAAAGGCCTCCGTAACTGCTCTTATTAAATGACTCTCCTCTTCAGAGCCAGCAGTTCTCATGAGAAAATAATATTGACATTTATCTGTGCAGGCTGTCTGTAATGGTACAATGCAAATAGCTCAGAAGAAAGGGAGGATAGGCAAGTGCTTTGATTAGTGGGGGGAGGAAGAATTTGAGAATTTGATCAAAAATATATTTGCTTGCTTTGACAGATGTTTCTGTCACAAGGGAATTTGTTTATTCATTACCAGTATCTAGGATGCATTACAAACAGAATTTGGCATATTGTAGCAGATTTTAAAGAAAGAAAAAAATCATAAATGTGCCAACATGTGCGTAAAGATGAAATGGGTTTTCTAATTAAAGAAATCAAGCTCCAGATTAATGCAAAACAAAAGAAATAAGAAAAAAGAACAGACGCTGACTGATCATGACATTGAAATGGAAATAATTTTAATTTGTGTGGTGAAAATATGAGGGTTTGATGCAGTTTGTGTCTATCAACAGCAATCCATATAAACCAAAACTGTGAGCAAGATACAAAAGGCTTGTCTGTGAAGTGCCAAATGAATTATTGAGGAAGACAGATAAAAGCGGAAAGAAGATGCCATTTATGACCCCATTATGGAAATTTCACTATTTACTGCCCTGAATGTGGCTGTTGTGTGCTCAACAATGACATCTGAGCAAAAATGATTGAGGTCTCAAGTGCAGAGAATTCTGATTGGTTCAGTTTTACCTGAATGCTAGAAAATATTAATGCATGCCACTAAATATGACCCTATAATGAACACTATTATTAATGTCTCTCCTGGAGCTGTTTGTAAAGACTTAACAAAACTATTTATGGGCAAAATGGATATTTTAACATTTACAATTTGCCTGTATTATGTGTATTTTCCAACCCAGTCTCATGTAACCCAGAAAATATAACTATTATTATGAGGTGATCTTTTTGAAAAAAAAAGGTCCACCCCTAAAACTAATAATCAGTGATGTGTAAGCAGACTGTATACAAATTCAAACAGATTAGCCATCATAGCTACAGAACAAACTGCCATGAAAATGTATTGATATTTTCTTGGGATGTTCAAATATCTTCTCCTCGCAGATTTATATACAAGTATGTAGTGTTGTGTTTAGAAAATCAGTTTGAAAAAACATTTTTCAGTTCCACTTGGTGATGATAATAAACTACTACTAAAACAGAAACTACCACTAAATCATTGCTGTGTGATGCCAGTTTATAATAAATGTTTAAAATGCATGACACGGAATGGTATATAGTAATAGCATAATTTATTATAATAATTTACACAAATACACTGAAATAATTGAATGGGCAATTTAATGTCATCTGTGTTCTCTCTATCATGTCAGAGATGAAGTATATCCCACTGTAAACTACTTTGTTCACATCATACATCTCAGCCAAGGTATACAAATTCGACTCCAAACAATCCCATCAATCAACTAAGAGAGCCAGAGGGAAAAAAAAAGGGCTCTGTCCTTTCAGAGCAGAATGCCAGGCAGGCAGATGGATCTGGCTGTCTGACATGCTGTGAGGGAGATGGAGACCCTCACTCAAAAGAAACAGAAAAAAGCTCTTAGCTCTGTGGCTTAAACCATATTAGGCTCAAGGGTAATAGTAGACTCCATTATTACACTATTGCACTGCTCTCAATCACAAACCCTTGCACAGAAGACCACAAGGGACTGTGAGCAGCCATGGTGCGATCTCAACATCAGACTCTTTCAAGAACCTTTCAGCACTCTTTCTGAACATGGTCAGAAGCAGTGTGGTTCAGTCTCGTTGGGGCTTTAATGGAAAGCAAAGTCCTTAAATGAGCACTCAGACTGAGGATGAACTTAAAGCCTCTCCAACGTGTGACATTTCAGTAGAGCAGAGCTAGCACAGAAACCAAGCAGCTTAATAACCAAACAGGATTGAATGTCAGGTCGGCTTAAGAGCTGTTTTCAGTGGGATATTTGCCAGGGTTCCTGCTTGACCTGCTGCTACTATCGGACTGACTGCTTTTACATATCCAACCATCTCTCTAGTGTCCGACTACACAACGCAGCTCAGCATTCAGTGTTAGTTTGAGTGTTGTTTTCTAAGCAGCGAATATTGATTTAGTGGCAACTTTGCAGTGAGAGCATCTGTCTGCTATTGTATTCCCTTGATCACAAGTCTGTCTCAACTTCTGCCTCTATTTGTTGTCTATGTGATATGTGACTCCACCGTGTCCTGTATGTGTCTAGAAATTCACTTTTTAGACACCATGGTCACTCGCTGGATAAAATATTGAAACAGTCCTCTCACGTCCTATGAGATTACAGTTAAAGACTGCAAAATATTTCGGGTGAGTACAGAGAAATGCCATGAAAAGGATATTTCAGTCATAAGCAGCAATGTCCTCACTGTTTAATCCCATTGGAATTGTCCCATCATCATTTACTTCTTGTCGTTCCAAACCTTTAAGGTTTTCTTTCACTTTATGGTTCACACAAGATGATATATATATAAGAATGTACTGGCTGCTCTTGAGTTATTAAATGGGTAAAAGCGCTAATAAACATGGAATATTTCAACCCGATCTCACTGCAATTCGTACATTTTTTATGAGGTGGCTTATTCGTACGAATTCGTACGACCACACTCGTACAAATTCATACGATTTTTGCCAATCGTACGTATTTTACGAGTTGCACAATTCGTATGAATTTGTACAAATGACCTACACCTAACCCCGCCCCTAACCGTCACTGGGGTTTAGACAAATCGTATAAAATTGTACAAGTGAGGTCGTACAAATTCGTACGAATAAGCCACCTCGTAAAATACGTACGAATTGGTCGTGAGATAGCATTGAATATTTTGAATCCCATAAACCACATTTATGATGCTGATATTTTTATATTGTTAATTTTTCATCAGCTTCCATATTCCTATTAAATTTCAATATATGCCAAGAGTGGTAAGTAATTACTCAACATGTTGCCTTTTGTATACACAGAGGAAAATCAAAGGGATTTGGAGAATATGAAGGTGAGAAAATCACATCCATTTGTCTATCTATTTATCAATCCCTTTTCCAAAATGTGTGTCATTGCGCTATAGAAAGTATTTTATCACATTTTGTAATGTTGCTAATTTGTGCTAAAATGCTTCAAATTATTTATTTTTTTCACCTCCACCAACATTCCATACTCCATAATGACAACAAAAAAAAAGGTTTGTGATAACATGCATCAAAGCAAAAATCAAACAGTGAGATCAAAATAACTTCTTGCAGAGCTCAGAAACAGGATTGTGTTGAGGCATATATCTGTTACACTGAAAGTCCCCATGAAAGAAGGAAAGAGTTAATGGAGGAAACCAGGCACCGCTCATCAGCACAATACCATCTAAACAGTGAAGCAATATGGTGGTAGCATGATGCGGTTTGGGTGTTTTTGGCAGGGACTGGAGAACTGGTTAGGGTATAGCAGCACCTTCCAAAAGGACAATCACTAAGCACACAGCCAATATGATGCCAGGGGGCAAACAGTAGGGACATCTCTGTGACTGTCTTTGAGTGGCTCAGCCAGAGCTCCGACTTTAATCCAATCAAACATCTCTGGAAAGATCTGACAATGGCTGTCTGTCAGCAGTCCCCATCCAGTCTAACAGAATTTGAGATGATCTGTAGAAACGAATGGCAGAAAATCTCCTAATCCAGGTGTACTTATCACACCCAAATAGTCTTGAGGCTTCTGCCAAAGGTGCTTCAACTAAAGAGTTAAAGGGGTCGATTTCAATTACCCTGTCTCTTTGGAGTGTGACAAGCCCTTGGTGCATAAAGAAGATCTGTAAAGTTCCGAAGACTAAAGTCTCAAATCCAAAGTCATATTCTTTATAAAAGTTAAGACTCGTACACACCCCCCTTAAATGTCTCGTTCTAACACGCCCCCACATGTGTAGTATTGTTGTTGCCGCCGCAGCCCCCATGTCGTATAGATGCTGTGTATTTCTCTGTGAAAGTGAAACTGCTTTGTTTGGCCTTTTTTATATTTTTTATTTTATAACATTAACAAATGTATTAATGAAGTTCTCAAGAAACTGGATTTTGACTTGGAAAATAAGTGATTTTTAAAAATTTTGCATTATATGTTATATAGCTGACTATTAACAAGTGATCTTTCATTCATTTGTAATAAGGGTTTTCACCTTATTAGTTTAAGAGAAACAGATTAACTTTACATAGATACTGTAATTCTGCCATAGCAACATCCATCTTTATCACTTACATTATACTGTATTAATCTTATGCAATTTATTTCTAATTACTTGTCTATCTTTTTGTTAATACAATTCAGATAAACAGGGAGAAAGAGAGAGAGAGAAAAATACAATATATACATATTCATTTTATTTCTTTTTTTTATTTTTTGGAGAACTTAGGAGTGAAACAACTTGAGTGACAGTGACTTGAGTAGATGAATAGACTGCATCTCAGTGAGATCAATTCTGGGTTATTGCTGCACTCCTTTGACAGGCATGAAAGTAGATTTACAGTAATGGCCACTAAAATTACAGAAATTCAGAGCTTGAAAGCCTTTGCTTTTCTATAAAGTCCAGGTTCAAATTTGTTGAATGTGCATTTTAGAGTGCACATTCCCACTGAGACTTTTATTTGCTGGTAAGCAACAATATTTGGTCATATAGATGGTATATTGTAATCCACAAACAGAATCGCATTAACCTACTTTGTTCACCTCACTCGCAGAGGCATTTTAATTGCTCTGTTGTGTTTAGGCAAAAATAATGACAAAAACAAAATCTACTCTAAAATGGATATGAATTGACTACAGCTAAATTCTAACACTGCTCTGCTGCATACCATTGAAAATGTCGGTCTCATGAATTGTTAAGCAGTAAAACATATTGAATGCACCAGCAATACCAGGTGGGGGGCTATATGGTAATACAACTGAACTTATATACTTTACAGATATGCATATGTAGGACACAGAGCCTTGGGAGGAGTAGAATATATGAAGCATTGTGGTTGAAGCAGCCCTTTTCTCTCAGTAACTCTAATAGAATTTGAGATGCAGGCCTTGCCAGCTAATGGAAGGAGGTCCTCTCTGCTGTACGCCTGAATAACAACACAGTAAGTACTGCATTCCCAAAAAGACACACCAGAGAATTGAAGCTGTGTTAAATTCTTATGCTGTTATACTACAGCAAAGCTAGTTTGACAGGTACACTGAATAGGCTTTCATACTGAACCTGTCTTGCTCTTTTTCTGAATGTTGTGAATTTCAAATTTCATTGTCTGCCTGGGTATATTAATATATTAACATATTGGAACTGTATGCAGATTATTTACATCAGTGATTTACGGTACAAATGCTGAATAGCCTATAATTTTGGACTAGAAAAGTTTTCTGATTTGCTTTTTGTTAAAATTATTTCTGCAGAGGCAAGCCAAAAGGACCCTGTTGAGTGTTGATTTCCATTAAATATGATATTTTAAGCATATCCCTCATTTATGAATGATTTTCTTTGCATTTCTATGTTATACCATTCAAACTGGTAACAACATAGATAATAAGACCCTTAAAATAGCATTTGATTTTATTTAATGCTGTCAGATTGATTCTACAATATTAGATATTTGTATTATTACTATTCTAGGCCCGGTTCCCCAAAACGTTCTTATCGCTAAGTAGTTCTTAACCTATTCCTTAACCTCTCTCTTTACCTTATGGCACTATTCCCGACACGTTCGTACACTAAGTATATCTTCTGTAAGTCACACTTTCGTAAGGTTGGTCTGGACCATTCGTAAGCTCTCTCTTAGCGTTGTTTGAGCTCAAGACGCTACTGTACAGCAGTCTTTTGAAATCAGCACAGTGAAGTACAAGTCAAACTATGGTATGTTGACAATGTTGTGGCTCAACAATGATTTTATGTTATTTTTTAAGACTCATAATATATTATGTTCGCAATGGATACAGGCCTATTTATGAAGTTGACTTCATGTGGTATCTGAACTAATATTGTGGTAATTACACTAGGCTTTTTCGTAATGTAATTAAAGCAAATTGGCAATCAATTTGTTTCATAATTAAAATCTGGCAAACAGTTTGGCTCTAAATGGCTAAGATCTATAAATGGGTAATCATGGTTGTGTCCAGTAAGTGACCAACTATAGCAGCGATCCAACGTGTCCTTGTATTGAATCAAAGACGGAGCCGGACACGGAGCCGTTTAGTCCATGTCAATTTTTTTATTCGGCAAAACTTAAGCCCTTTTGACATTTTGCCTGACGTGGCTATATAAAAAAAAAAATTGCCTCCCAAGACAGCTCATTATGGAAGAGCTGGACCTTCTCAGACCTGCGCTTGCCAGGCTAACGCGGCGGAATTTTGCTTTAAGCCCTAAAGCCCAGCGCTACGTGTTTTATTTTTTATTTTTTTTGCTACAGAGGTCAAGGTCAAGGTCGTGGGAGAGGGCTACGGCCTAACCAAGACCTCGGTGTGGAGGTGTGTCCACACTGTCACCAATGCCCTTCTGCGCCATGCCGGGGATTACATCCTGGATGGCACACTCATCCCTATCACCAATTCATCAGTGATTGATCAGGCGTAGGCTACTTATCGCGAAAGGGAGACGCGGCCATAAACGTTCAGGTTATAGTGGACCATAGGGGTGTGATCTCTGACCTGGTGGCAAGGTCCAGCAAAACTTCAAGTTCCTCTGACGAGAGGCTTGGTGCCCTTTTTTTACGTTGCTTCCCCACAATATTTTGTATCTAACTCTCTCTCTCTCTGTTCATTGTAGATAGGTTGCTTTTTATTAAAAACAGAAACCAATTGCAATCAATACCGCATTAAACATAAGTAACTACAGCTGCTTGCCAATCAATTCTGATTGTAAAGTACCTTACCATTAATATAAAAGTGTATTATATAATTTTTATAAGTCGTTAAACCCATGTCAAGAAGCGGCACAAGTGGCACAACAGGATAAGGAGGGTGGATGATTAGCGAGGGATACCCGGTTTGTCTAACCGTCACAACATATCATGTGAACATATTACTGACAATTTGATAATTTAATTTATAGTCTATATTCTACTGATAACTTAAACTATGTTAAAATAAATGTTACTGTAATAATTTGAGGAATGCTTCATTTGCATAGAATGTGTTGTCTTTCTTAACGCTGTATTGCACCTTCGCGTGAAGTGGAAAATCGATTCCTGAGCAATTGATGCCAACTAATTCAGCACCCTAACTTTGGACAGCGCTCTTGTAACATCAGACGTAAGAGGCAGCATGCTAAGAAGCTTCCTTCGGCTTTATTTGGATATTTAGGGGTTGGGTTAGAGTTGGCCTGCAGTGCAATAATTATTAGAATATTTAAACTTTAAGTAGATACAATACTCATAGTTTTTGTTACATTTTAAACAAAACCAATACAGATTATTTCTAAAATGGGATTTTTTAAATTAATGTAAATTTTTAGGGTGAAAAAAAAATCTATACAATTAAAGGGGTCATGAACAGAGAAACCAAAATTACTTGGATCTTTTTGCATATAAGATGTTGTTATACTATAAAACATCCTGTAAGTTTCACATTGTGGAATGTGCTAACCCTTTGTTGTAATAGTGCTTCAAAACACCACCTCCGCAGAAGAAGATCAACAACTGCTTCTACATCGCTGCCTGTTTAGCCACACCCACCGATTCACGCATGCAATGTATATAAAAAGAGAGGCAAATGCAGGTAGACTATGCAGAAATCAAATAATAAAGCTGATCCAACTACAACAAGATGCTGTGCAGTGCCAAGCTGTGGAAAAACAGTGTTTGTATTGCCTTCCTTCTGGAAAGAGTGGATTAACTATTTATAAAGGAGTTTTGGTTCATATCAATAAGAATTTGGTTCTTTCTTCACTTCATTTTACCGTGGATTCATTTACAAACAAGGCAAAATTAAACACAGAAAAATTGAAACTTAAGTGTGAGAAACTGTTTTTATTGTTTGATCACTATTGCTTTGTCTGTTTAAAAGATTGATATGAGTATGTAATGCGTTTTTAACCTTTAACCTTTTTAACCACAGCAGCATCCAACTATGAGGGATGTACACTATCAAACCTACACAAACAGTGGGTGTTTACTTCTGAGTCTACAATCCACCATGCCTATTCAAACAGAGCGTTCTGATGAGGGGGTTAAAACAGTACAGAAAATAGCCTATTACTTCTAAATTATGATGTTTTTTATGTAAAAAAAAAAAAAAAAAAAAAAAAAACATCTTAAGTAGAGCTCAGAGAACAGTACAAAATAAAAAAACAGAGGCAGTTCATGACCCCTTTAAAGGCAAATCGCACTTACATACCACCATTAATAAGTTAATATGAGCACAATTAAAAATAATAATAAATAATAATAATGTTTGCACCAGCAGGTGTAATAATGGTTCAATGCAATGCAATGCAATTTGCACATTTTTACAGATTAATAAATATTCTTGAACAGGCCATAATTTTTCCATCAACTTCCACTTCCTACATGTTTGAATATTCAGGCTTCCTGACAGCAATGTTCCGAAGCACTCTATGTATTGCATAAAAGTCACTTTTTTCCAAAAACATTCAACTAGTCATATTCACTCATTTTAATTGGCTACACTTCATGGGAGGCAATTTCAGATCCAAGATGTCATTATCGTTCAAGATGTTTATCTGATAACAGTAGCCTAGTTAAACATGAGAAGATATGCTAGAAGATATGCCAGAAGACGCCTTTGCACCATATTTTATTTACTGCTGATTTAATAGAAGTGATTTTCATATTTGTGTATTTGCAATTTATTTCGTGAGAATAATCGAAAGTTCCCATGCTTTGCAGGCTTCAGTTTCTCATTTGAGCCACAGAGCTATAGCTTTAGCACATAACTTTAGCTGCAGAATGAGATTTTTGCAATCTTTGATTATTGTTTTGCCTATGGCATTCAGGTGTCAAAGTAATGCCACGTGCATAAAGCCACACATCTCAATTGCAAAAAGCAAAAGCAAATTGTGACAGCCTTTACACAAAAATTTATAGTCTTTATTATGCCTTTCATGCTTGTCATAAAATTGGGGTTGGTTGCCATGGAGACCACCGTCTATAGTACAACCTCTATTGACTGGGAAGTGTGAATGTGCAAAACAAAAAGCAAAACCTGCCTCGTCCTCTTTATTATTGTTCTGTTTCTTTTAATACATATGTACATAATTACTTCCAACATCGTTATTATTTTTGCACTGTTCTGTTTATTGAATTACTGTCTCAAATGCTCATAAAGCACACTGAAACAATGAAAGAGAGACAGCCCCAGTGCCTCAGCCTCTGTAATAAAAGCTGAAGTCAGGAAAAATCTGCACATAAAAGCTTGCGTCTCTCTTATAGCCTCCCGACTGACCTCTAGAGAGCCCAGCATGTGGGATGAGCTGCGGAAATGACCCCAGTTTGTTTCTCGAGAATGACATGGGGAGAGCGAGTGTCCTCTGCATCTTACTGAATAAAAGATGGAATTTTCTGCTGTTAAGATAGATACAGTAGGTTCGCGCTCCATGAGTCATGAGTCTCCAACATTGGTTGCTTTATATAGAGATTCAAAATGAAATGCTCTGAAAATAAAACTGCATAAACTGTAAGGCATTTGAGAGGTGGTACATTTACAAAGACATAATTTATTAACATAATTTCATATTATTTTCTTGATAACACATGTATGTATTCATATCTCCTCTAACCACCTCCATTTAGCACTGCTTAACCTGTTAAAGAGTGAAAAAGAAAACTTGACACTTTGTGAAGAGCTCCACTGTGACCTACTTTCACGGTTGTAATATTGCTGATTGTGAATTAAATTAAGTGTATATAGTTAGAAAATTGCTTGCATATTAAAGGAGTATTTTTGTCAGTCAAACGGTGTATGTGTGTGTCTGTGTGTTTACTTGGTAAGCTCAGGAGGAAATTGATTGTGCTGATTCTATCTCTTGAAGTCACCTAAAGGGTGTCTGTAATTTGTCTCAGATGGCTTGAAAAAAATGGAAAAATCTTAAAAGAAACTGCAGGCACATTATTGCAGAGATGTGTTGCTTTGCAATTAAAGTACAGTGGCTAAAAAATGCTTCTTTATCACAAGCAAAAGAAAGCGTTATAGATATTTTAATGGGGGGTCAGCATCATTGAGAGATCTTTCGCCATTAAAGATTGCCTGTGAGTTCTAATTATATGCTCATTTATTATGGCAACCTTTAGCTAATGAATGGGGTCAACCTTTGCCTGAATGTGGTGCTAAGAGGGTTTGTAACTCTGTGATTTGTGTTTAGGCCTATTACATCAGAAGTGAAATTCAATAGAGATCCAATTTTCTATTGTGTAGTCTTGACTAAGTGGCAAATTAAGTGCTATATAGAAACTGAATCTGTTGTCTTTTTTTCTTATCTTTTTAACAATGCACTACACAGATGAAAAGATGAGCAAAAAAAAAATGGTAGCAAATGCACTTGAGTTCACAGCTGAGCAAAACAAATCAAAAAATAAAATAAAAAACAGTAACAAACATTTAACTCTAAGGGTTTAAATGATATATATATATATATATAAACCATTTTAAATGTATTCTCACATATGTTTGTAAGTATCATAACACAGGCTCCACTGAGAAAATGTGGGATTTTTGCTTTCACCAAGTGCTAAACAAACAACAAGGGTGTTTCATGCCAGAAGCAAACAGTAAGAAATACATTCAGAAATGACAGTAATGTGTATACACCACTGAACTCTAGAGACAACCGTGGTGCATACAGCCTTTTGTCTCATGAATCGGACGCTAATGAGGCTGTGCGTTTGCTAATAGATTCTAAAGAGTGTTTATCATAACACTTTAGCATGCTCGTTCAGGTAGCAATACAAATGGTTTATTCTCTAAATTTTAGTATTATTATTCTTATTGTTTTTTCTGTCTATATAAGAAAATTTTCAAATCCTGTTTATAACATGCTAATACCTTAAGGCTAAGAACTGTAAAAATGCAAAAGCAATCCTGCTTTTGTTGTTTTGTCGAACTGTTGCATATGACCAACTAGCTACAAGTGAACAATTATGTCAAACTACTGCTTCTGACTACATTTTCAGATGTTATTTTTATTATTTTTGGGTTCAGAAGAATCACATTATGTCTAAAAGCTGATTTGATTAATTACTGATTTCAACCTAAACTGAATTATAGAATCAGGATTCAGGAAAGAACTTTTAATAGTTAAGTATATGTAAACAAAACTGAGATTAATGCTAAAATATAATGCTAATGCTAAGATCACATTTGGAACAGAATCAACCTCAAAAGCTTATGAATTAAAATTGAACCGCAAAATCTGTATTACTACCAAGTCCTTTTTCCTGTAAAAATATAAAATAAAATAAATAATAAAAATAAACCAGTTTAAGGTGCTAAACCAGCAAAATACCAGTTTTGCCTGGCTAAGAGTCCAGCTAGATCAACTAGTGAAAACCAGATTCAGATTTTTTTTTTTTTTTTCATCAGGGTTAAACTTAGATTTTTAAAGACCTTTAAATAGTTATTTATATACTGATATTGGAAAACTTAAAGAGCCAGTAAGATGAAAATTCTAAGCTTCCTATCAGTGTTTATAAGTCCTGTACATTAGGTTTAAATCCATCCAAGGTTAAAAACTATTGTCATTTTGTCAAAATATAATTTTAAAATCACCTCAATTCTCAGAGATCCCCAAACGGTTCGCGCAAAGCTGTACAAAAGATTACGTTTCCTTAAACCCCACCTTTCGGTAGCATACTGTGTTCTGATTGGTCAACTAACATAGTCAGGTTTGATTGGTTGTTCCGCGCACACGTCCACGGTAAACTATGCGTTAGCATCTGTTTGGGGTGAATTATGTCTTATTCCTCTAATCGCGAAGCAAACAGTAAAATAAAAAACTTGAACAGTCTCACTGCTTTTTCTTCTGTGTGGGTGTATTCAAGCCGCACGCTTCAGTTTGAATCTGAATAGCGCGTTCAGCGCGGGGCGTGGTCACATTAGATATAATGAAGGGAGACATGAAAAACAGACATCGCGTTGTTTTCATATGGATTACTTTATCACAGAATATATGTTAGCAGCACTTGTTTAGTTTTAAAGTAGACATGTCAAGCTTTCTATAGATATCTCTCTCATGTCTCTTCGTTGAGTATTCACGTAGTTACACTTCATTTTAATGACGTGTTTGTAAATGACGATCAGCGCAGGGAAAGGCTGCAGACAGCACACATACTGATAAGACGCTCGGGAGAAAACAGACACATAACACATAATCATACTTCGCGTTGTGATTCGGAGATGCTCGTTGGTCTAAATAAAGTTGGTAATGAACCCTCTTTTATGGCCAAATGCTTTGAAAATCCCGCTGTACTCACCGAGATTAGAAAAGCAGTCATCAGTGAAATGTTGTGAACACAACAAAAGGGATTTGTTGTACTGCTCTGGTATTGTGGTGAAAATGAATTTTAGCCATTGGTTCTTCTGATCTTCATTCTTTGGCAGTGAAAATAAAAACACACTGTCTCCTCGACATGATGCTCTCACACCAACCAGAGCGTCTGTGTGGGGGGTGGGGCAGGTCAGAGCTCCGTTTCTCCCAAGACAGTAGGCGGAGATTATTATGCAAAGTGCTCCTAGTGACGTACATAGAGTTTGGCAAAAGATTTGAAATCTATAACGACTCGTTTCAGCGATTCAGAGTCGACTCCTTACTTTAGAAGCCAATAACTTTATAAATCGTGTACTTTTTGGTTTAATTATTTGCACATTGTTTACACAGATGGACAGCTACATCATACACTGTAATACAGGTAATTTTTGATTTCCCATCTGTGTGGCTCTTTAAAGCCACATGCCAAGACATCATCCATTTGAGACATCGATGAAAGACACCAATCAGCAAGCCAAAATAAAAAATAAAAACACAGAACAAACACTCTCTCGCAAATACATTTGCTAACACACTTTGCAGCATTTAATTTAGTGAAAGGACGCATTTCTTGGCCGTCTCATTGAACCTGTGCCAGTCCAGCTTCAGAGAGAGGACACTGACAGAATTTAATCCCAAATAGCTTATTGATTGAGGCAGCTTTCTATTGATTTATACTATAAAGCATTCCAAACTCTGCAGCTATAACTCTACAAAGGAAGAGCGACTGAAACAGATTTGTAAAGCTTGAATAACTTTATTTGAGTCATCAACAAAGCCCTTGCCACCTGCCACTGCCATCTTTGCCCTTCAGGTCACAATGGCTCATCAGCATTCCCCTCACCTTCACAGGTCATTAAACAAACATATACGCTAAAAACGGCTGATTTATGTACCATGGAAATGTTCACACGGGGTTAGATGCGTGGAATTATGACTAAAACACTCATTTTGACTTCAACAGGAGCAGTGAAGAGAGAGGTTTACACCTCAAGTCATACTCAATAAAAATGTTGCTCTGGGATTTAAGGGGTTTGACCCAGAAGAAAACTGGGCTGTACTCTCTTAAAAAATGAATGTTTTAAAAGGAAGCTTTCACTGCGATGCCATAGAAGAACCAGGTTGGGTTCCCTAAAGAACCTTTCATTCAACTTTTCATAAGAGAACCATTTTTTATTTTTATTTTCTTAGCGTGAAGAACGTTTCATGCAATCCAAAGGCATCATGGCTTGTTTAGCCATCAATGCCAATACAGAAACTTTAATTTTAAGAGTGTATGCTGTAAGCACTTTAGAAACCCTTGCTGTGCAGAGACTAACAACAGCACTGTAGCGCACATGAAAGCATTCTGTAATGTGAGCTGGTTCACAAGTAACACTTTTCCTTACTTCATTTCTTTTTATGTTGTTTTCAATGTTAGTTATTGTTCTTGATAAATAGTAAATGTAGGGTATAATTATATTCCACAGTGATAGTCTTTATAACAGTAGTAGATATTATTCGCCATCTTTTTGTTTCTCTTTTGTTATGGTCATGCAGAATAAGAACTAATAAACAACCATGTAGCATTGTAAGGTTAATTTACTGCATGTAAGCCAAAGTTGAGAGCCCAAGTGAATTTTAATTAACAAAAGGGGAAAAAAACCTAAAGAAACATGATATGAATGACTTAACTCTGGTGATAACCATGATCACCATGGAAAAAGGAAACACGGGAACAATGCAAAACTAAAATTCCATGAAAAAGAAACTGAAACCAAAACTGAATGTGACAGCTAGCTATATGAAATTATAAACCATAGCGATTACAATTATTATTGGTGTAGTGATACAGATTGCTTGCCTTCTGCATAACACAATGTGATTCTCAGTGACAGTGATATTAATGTGACACTACACCCACAGTCAACATGATCAGAATGAATAAGTGCATCCATCAATGATTTGCGTAATGCCTCTAATATCATAAATTAGATGTAATCTGCACTGCCGTTTTTGAAGCAAAGCCAACACTGGATTACTACTGGGCATGATTTTTCATTGTGGTACGCGTAATGAGACTGCTATTTGACACGAACCCTCAGAATTATGGCAATCATTTGTTATGGCATAACATTTTACAGCTGGAGCTTTGTACTGCTTCCTTCACAAAACCACTGATAAAAAAAATTGTCAAACTATTGGAATCAGGGCAAATCAAATGTTCATAATTTGTCCATCCTTTTTCAAATTATGTCAGTTTATTTCTGTAACAGCTGCTCTGTTGAGCCCAATCAGTAATCTCCCGACTTTCAGAAGAAACCTCTTGAATCCAATATAAATCCGGTCCATGGAAACTGTGGCCAATTTTTTTACGACTCCTGCTGTTTCTTTTTGCAAATAAATGAGAATACAGAAAAAAATCTGCCAAAATCAAGTAGTATGACCTTATGTTATATTATGAGATATTATGTTTTATATGTCCAATTACAGTTAATACAATTACATCTGTTTATTAATAACAAAACTGTCAGAGTTATTCAGTTTGCCTTACAATTTTATGAACGACTGTAAACAAACCCTGTGAATATTATTATACAGTAATTAAAGTGATGAACTGAGAGCTTATGTGCTGCTTATTTTCAAAATGAGTAATACCTGCATGTGTAATTCAAGATGTATTTATGGCTTTTTGTAAATTGGACCCTGGCTGCTTAGTATCAAAACTCCACGACAAAAAGAAAACTCAGTGTTTTGCCTTCAGATTAGAACTCTGCAGGTGTTGGGCTTATTATAGTTTTCAATGCCCTATTAGACTATGTATAATGCATGCACCTGCAATGCATAATAGATGTGATCTTCATGGTAAAATGCTAGCAAAAGGCTAAACAAATGGCAGGCAAGGGAATTATTCAGCTTCATTAGTAAATTATTAACTTTACACAGCAGGGCCAGCAGTGAATCAGCTCAGGCAAATGAACAATATGGTTGTGAAATGTTTATTGAAACTGGATAGACAGTGAAACAATATTGTTTTATATATTATTATGAATTATTTATTCTCTCTCTTGGTGAAATCTGGTCTCTATTTTTTAAGAAAGGACAGACAATTAAAATAAAAAATAAAATAAAAACTTGATCTTTTAAAAAAGATGCTTTTTTTATTAGATATTACTAGACAAGGGCTATACTTAAGCACAACAAAACATCACTTTAATAAACCAGAAGAGCAAATATATGGAAAGTGCATGGTGCAGTTGAAGTCACAAGGTGTCAAATGGATGGTGTTACCTGTTGCATTTCATGTCTGTAGGCAATCTTGATTGAAATTGCACACTTGAACTATGTGCATCATTGCTAACATTTTTATCTTTTTTTGTGTGTGTGTGTGCAATTACAATGGGTTTTTTGCACGTACAGGGAATGTCAAATCGAAAGCACACAGCACTGATCATGTTTGTTTGAATGCTACTAATAGGACTCATAATTACATGCTCTTCAGTGCACAGTATTTATTTAATGCTATTTAATTGACTTCAGTCTCTGCTTTATTAAAAGGAAAGAAGATTATCTGTGAAGGGAGACAACAGATGACATGAGCATGTCTCCCTTATTGAAAAAGCAATATTAAAAAACAAACGTTGTAGTCGAAGTGAGCTGTCTTCAGTATTGGGGAATGAATTTTCAAAAGTAATAAGTAAAATGAATAGATGTTTCTTCAGCTGCATGTTTACGTCATGGGGTTGATTTTTATTAAAACCAGAAGATTTCAATGTTTCTTTTTTGTTATGAAGGTCACATTCTTTTACACATTCTTTATGATTTATTTTTTTTACACTGCTTTACACTGGATCAGATCCAGGCTTTTCCATCATACATCAAACTGCATGATAATGAATAATGAGTAAATTTACTCATTTTAAATAAATAAATAAAATATTTTGATCGTAATACGTACATGTAATACATGACTGCATTGAGCTAAATCCAAAAATTCAACTTGTTCAATAACACTTTAAAAGTGTTTATGCTGCCTTGTATTTTACATTATTCAATTAGTCAGCTTATATATCTAATTTGTCACTTAGTACAACTTAACATTTCAAATTGAGTCTTACTCAGTCAATTTTAAATAATTACAACATAATGTTTTTGAGTGTTACAAGAATCTTTGATTAGCAGATTAGGTCAAATTTGTAGTCAAGTGTTAATACATCATTCCAAAATAATTACTGATCGTTTGAAACTGATTTTAAAGCATTTATATCATGGTAACCAACTAGAAAAATATTACCAACTCAATCAGAAGGAAGTACTATCCTAAACCTTATAAAAATTCATAACTTTCAGCTATTTTTTATTACTAAGGAATTACTATGGTCGTCATCAAGAATTACTTATACATTATGTATTCATTTTTTAATTATGAAAATGTATAAAGAAGTTCTTATTAGTGCTCTTCAAAGTTTGAAAAAAAAATGTAGTTAATAGTGAACTGCCTGCTATTACTGTGTTATTGCTATTTTTTTAATAAGAGTTTCTGTTAGTTTACAATAGTTACTAGAATGCTTATATTTTGTTACCCATTTGTTAGTTTTTCATTAATGATGGAACATGATTCTAAAGTGTTACCCATAATTCTTCCAAGCAACAGTACATATTATCCTTCTACAACCTTGTTTTATGGAAAGTATAACTACTCTCATGACTTGCAAAAGCAAGCAAAACATACACTACTTTGACCTACACTAATGCTAGAGAAAAGTTGAATTTGTTTGATAATGGATAGCAGAGTGTTTCTTTGTGTTAGTTTAGCCTCAGGCCTGCAGTATCTTGAGAAATATATTTTATCTGATTTAACCAGGCTCCCCAGAATAATACAAAATATCTTACTGCACATTCTCCCAGTGGATGGTGAAATGGCTATCTAAGGCCTTCTATCAATGCTGCACCAAACCAAACAAGCTCGGGGAGTCCAACTAGATCATTTATAGCATTAGACATAGATCATCTGTCAATACTGCAGTCTAATTTCTTTCCAAGACTGATGAGTAAATTTAGCCTGGTTTGCTACGGTAAGTGCTTGCTTGAGTAATTGACATCAATACATAGATTGAGGGTTTATCCCAGTCATTTTCAACTTCTAGTCCAGGCTATGTAGAGCTAATCCTTATAGATTATGTGGATTTCTTGTGTCAAGAATTAAAGCATATCATTAATGAATTTATTTTTTTCACGCATTTTCACATTCACAGTTATATTGTGTTATTAACTGTGTAGTGGTTCTTTGTTTTTATGTTCGGTTTACTTTCGGTTATAGTTATAGTTCACAGGCATGTGAAGTGTATAAATCTTCTAAGCTAAGGTCAGTGAACGCTTGAATGACTGAATGAGAGAGAACTATCAATAAATCTCTCATGATAACCCTAAGGACTGTATGTGACGGCTGTTTACATATATGGCCTGCACACTGACAGATCTCTCTAAATAATGAAGTCATTTAAAGCCCCATTTGACTCACTGTTTTGATACATCTGCTGAAAGGGTTTGTGCCCATCCAATAATTAGATGTGAGAGCACCAGAGGAACATTCATTGAGGTTCATTTATCCATGAATGCTGTTTGTTCAGTGAAACACTCTTTCCCTGCTCTAAAAGAGTATTCTACAGCAATTTGTCAGTTTCAAGTGAAGAACTGACTCAAACCTCTGTTATCTTAGTCACAAGGGGTGATATCACACATAGGCATTCTGGTCAACACACCAGAGCAAATCACTGGAGATTTTTCCAATTGAGGTCTAGAAATAGTATTTTTTGCCCTATCTTAGACATCTTTTGATGGTGTACTGTGAGTGGCAGCTGTCCATATTCATTGGGCTTCATTCACACACTTGTTTACATCATCCATACAGCGCTTTGTAATTATAATTCAATCGCTGCAGCATTATAATTTCAATGGACGTATTCTGTTTTTAAACGGTGAATGTGAATTAGCCTTTTCTTATTGACAATTAATGGGCATTATTAAGTGCACCCTTAAAGGAACAGTGCACCAAACATGAACATTTGCTTAATATTTATTCTTTATCAGGCCATCCAAGATGAGTTTGTTTCTTCATCGGGACAGAGAAATTTTCTTGCTCACCTTTTAATGCCAATATTATGACAACATGCAGGGCTGTAGAGTGCGATATATGTTGCACGTGGTATGATAAATAAATCTGATATATGAAAAATAAAATCAGTAATAAATTTACCACAGCAGCAACTGTGCTATATAGTTTTGTGATACGATTGTTAACCTTTTTAGAAACCTGTTGTCAAACTAAGAGAACATTTAATAATGTTTTTAGTCCAGATTCACTGAATTACATCAGTTGAGAGATTGAAATAACTTCCTTTTGTGTTCTGATGTGGTTACATATCAGAGAATGAGACACAAATTATACTATTTTATAGTACTCTATACAGTGATAGAAGGCTATGACAATTAACATTCCATTATAAATATACGTTATTCTTATAAAATTGAAATTAAAAATTATGCATTTAGCAGACGCTTTTATCCAAAGCGACTTACAGTGCATTCAGGCTATCAATTTTTACATATCCTGTGTTCCCAGGGAATCAAACCCCCAACCATGCACTTGATAAAGCAGTGCTCTACCAATTGAGCTACAGGAACACTTAACATTTTTTTTTATAAAAAACCAGGATGGCTTGATAAACACAAATAAATAATTTATTGTTACACTTGTTTATTGTATTGACTTATATCTGAATTTTATTTAGCAACAGCGAAAGCTGGATTTCTTGCCTTTGTCTATAGGTATTTCCTAGAACGGCATAAGTTCTATTATTTCTGTGAGTCACACTTTCTGCTGGTTATGATCCTTTTTTATGATTTTATAGTGTATTTGGGCGCAACTCCATCCGGCTTTTTCAGATGTACATCCAGCTTTTTCAAAGGCTGTGCATTTCAGAAATATATATGTATGTTTGCATGTATGTATTTGACTCATATTAATAACTACTGAACTGAAACTATCAGACGGCACAATACTAAAACTCCACAGCATCACCAAACATGAACCTGTTTGCAGAGGAATAAGCAGTTTATATTTCAAGGCTTTAATCTCAATATTTAGTCTTCTCTTTTTCAAAAGAAAACATATTCTCTACTGGAGAACAAAAGTAATCCTTGGATGCATTAAGTCCTTGGATGCATTTATTTGTCATTGCGAATGGACATGTTTAATCAAAACACAACTTTATTCAATTTCCGCATTCAAAGTCTGTTAGCCAGCCATTTAGACCGATAGACAGAGGTTGATTTAAAAGGGAGGAATGTTGACTATTTGCCAAACATAAGAGGGAGCGTCCATCAGTATTCACATGATAAAGTGCAAACACTGAGAGGATCCTGCCTGGTGAAAAATGCTCAGGATTCATGAAAACCAGCTAGATTTGATAAAGCTGTCCAGCCATTCATGCAAACTATCATTGTCACCAAGTGACTTGCTTAAGTAATGAAGTATTTTTAATCATCTAGTCACTTAGTGTTGATTTTTTTTTTCACAGTTAGTGAAGACAGAGTCCACCTCTTCTCCTGTTATTACTACTATTCTTTCACGCACATCATTTTATACTCTATTTTTATGAACATATGATAATAATAAATGGTAATTCATTCTTTTGACAGTTCATTCCCACCCTTTGTCATCCTTTTATTCACTGTCGACTTTCAAAAGACTTGTCTATTTTTGTCTCTTGCTGTCAAGACATTGATGCAGTTAATGCAAAATGACCTTATTTAATACACCAAACTGCACCACAACTGAGAAGGGAGAGAAAGGAAACTATTGTTCAATTTTCTTTACAGAGAACAATGGGGTGTGTTGTTACACTTTTGACTCTATTAAATATTTCCTAGGGTGGTTTATTTTTGAAAATCAATTTCTATACATACCCATTGTTTAAAATCTTGCAAAAAAGCCATTTAATATTTCTGCAGGAAATGGCCAAGAAAAAACATACAGTACACATATGACATTTTTCATTTAACACACAGCTCATATTATTGTCACACTATATTTGATATGCTTTCGAAATTGATAGCAGTTTATATAAACAAAAATTCATGAAACAGCAAAAATAATAAAAAGTAAAACAAAAACAAAATTAAAATTTAGGAGGATTTTGATAACCAGCCCTATAGCCTCTCCTGTGTTACTCTGTTGAAAAGATAATATATTCAAAAGTGTGAACATCTCTGCAATCTTAAAACTAACATAACAAAATCAGAAACTGTGAAAGAGCTTTTTCAGCAGGATTTCTTATCCATTTTAATTTGTACTGTGGTACAAATAAATGTACCTTTCATATTTTTGGTTTCCTATCTCTCTCTTCATTTACAGGTTGCTCCGGAGATTAAGATTGAACATTTGATTTTGTTGTTTCTGAATGAAAGTGAGAAATGGGAGACAATCTGAAAGAACATAAATTACATATACACTGGTTCAATCCACCCTAAAAGGAAAAACTGACATCTTCAATCTGAAACACCTAAGGAAAATGTTGATTTCACTGTTATATTAAATAGTAAGTAGGTGAAATGAAAATGTATACTAAACCTGCTGTCAACAGTTTTTTTTTCCCCTTATGAGGACCAAAAACTTTGATGTATTATTTTAAATCAAATTATTTAACATGTTTTGTTGTTGTTGTTGTTGTTGTTTTATGTAAGGATTGTTGTAAAACTTAAAAATAATTTAAATAAAAATAAAAGTTATATTTAAAAAATAATATGAGGGGTCTGGGTGCAAGTAAAATGAGACACTTGAGACAATGTGGAAAATAATAATACAATACAATTATCACACTTACAATTATAACACTCCAATTCAATTATAACAAACCTTTTTGTCTAAATGGTTTAATAAAGAACCTCTAACATCTGAAGAACCTTTCACAAAAGGTTCTTTAAGGTGAAATAAAGTTCTTCAGATTATAAAAAGGTAAGAAAGAGATGGTTCTTTAAAGAACCTTTGACTGAATGGTTCTTTGTGGAATCAAAAATGGTTCTTCTATTGCATCGTTGTGAATAAAGCAATAATCCCCAAGAAGTCGTGGTTTACAGTGAATTTATAACAGCTAAGGATATAAAAGGGTTATAAATTCACTGTAAACCACGGCTTTACGGGGCATATTGCTTTTATAAAACGCTTATTCCACATACATAGTAAGGTTTTACAGAATAAACAGAGCAAATAAAGTGTAATGAATTAAATAAAAACAGTATTCTTTCACCGAACAATGTAGTTCCTCAGAAACAGTTGTGGTTTCAACAAAGTGGTGGCCAAGCAACACATAGAAGTGAACAAATGTGTATCTTTGTAGTGTAATTTTCAACAGCTTCGAACGTGGCTCAACCAATCAGAATCAAGGACTGGAACTATCCATTTTATAAGAACCTTTTAAGCACCTTTGTTTGTAAGAGTAATACATGAACAATAACTGCCTGCACATTTCAAGATCCTCCTGAATGAGTGCTGATCTTCAGTTGCACGATTTTATTCTATGGCAAATTGTAAATGCAAAAGCTGTCAATCTGGGTGATCAAAGGTTAATTTAAAAGGGAGAAACATAGACTGTTTGCCGAACAGAAGAGAGAGCACCCATCAGTGCTGACTTGATTAAGTGCAAACATTGAGAGGATCCTACCTGGTGAAAAAAAGCTCATGATTCATGAACACTAGCTAGATTTGATAAAGCCATCCAGCCATTCAGGCATGCAAACTGTCACAGCCACCAAGTGTCTTTTTCATAGAATTAAGTATTTTTAATCATCTAGTCACTTAATTTTGTTCACTTTTTCACTGTCACCTCTTCTCCAGCAAGTACTCAGTGATTACTATTCTGTCCACACATGCACAATTTTTTGTGATCCATCCAATCCCAATATGCTCCCGCTATAAAACAGCCCACGACTGCTCTTTCCTCATTTTCCCAAGCCAATTTCATCCAACATACCTAAAACCCAGTTTCTATAGGTTGAGCTTTCTGATGTTTTCAAAAAGCATTGTAAAACACCACATAATCTTTACAACATGATCAAATCCTGGATGCCCTATATCTTTAGCAAAGCAAAATGCAATGCCAGTCTATGAGATTTATCTCAAGATCTATGCATGTCTATTTATGCTGTTTAATTGTAATTTTAAAATAATTTACTTTAGTTGGAGAATAGGCACTGAGGTCCACCCTACACTGTTAAAAATCGCTGTAAAAAAACGGCCAAATTTCGACAGTAAAATACTGTTTTTCATTAAAACAGTGCATTCTGGGTAATATTCATCGTTTTCGAGAAGTAGCCTGCTGCTATATATCGTAAGTTAACAACGTTCAAAGTCGACACTCAGCGGCTGTGTTTCAAATCACACCCTAGACCCTCATTTACTATTCCCTACATGAGTTTACTAATATAGTCCACCTGACAGAGAGAATGAAAATTAATGAGTGAATTCAGACACTGATCAACAGCTGCTGTTAATGAGTAGAATCACTGAAGAAAAAAAAAACATAAGACAAACACATGAAATACAACTGACTTCAGCCACAGCCTTAGATGAAATCAACTGAAGATTTAAACGATCAACAAACAGCTTCACCAACTTCACACATTACTAACCAGACTGACTTTATTTCTGTCAGATCAGAGAACAGAGATCAAAAGATCTTATTGAGAATTAAAGAGATTTAGATGATAATGTTACTGTTTCGTTTAGCGTCACCATTGTGGAGATCAGTGTTTGCTTTAGTTGGGCTCCTGACCATTGACTTTTGCACTTTAAATTTTGTTTTATTGCTTTATTTGTATCTTTATGATGCATCTGTTACAGCAGTATTAATTTTGATAGTCAAGTGATTATGGTTGTTTCTAACAGGCATGATCTACTAGACTGACTTAAAGTGTTGCTATAATAATCAAATATTAATTTGGTGTTGAAATATTTGAGTGAATGACACTTAAATTTTGTAAGATTGAAAAGTAGTGTGATAACCAGTTTTTATGGATTTAACGACTAGTTTTAGTTAAAAAGTATTTCGGGCAGCAGTCCCCACAACACTCAAAGAGAGAAATCAACAATCAGCATATGAATCTCAACAATGGTGACAATCAAAAGGTTCATGATGCAATGCATGCTGGGTACCAGCACAGGATAAAACTCATCCATGATTCCCAGCATGCATTGCGGCATGAATAAATTATGCCCCTGAATTGTTCACTTATTTTCTTGAATTCTTATGTGCTTATAATTTTGCATTTGTTTTAAGTTTTAGTAGCATGTGTTGTGATGTTCATAACTGATCTGTTCATTTATTTTGTGGATTGTCACCATTGTTGTGATTCATACGCTGATTCTTGATGTTTCTGTCTAAATTTCAGCAAAGGTTTTTTTTTTTATTATGAGTGAAATTTTATTAACAGTCTTTCATAACTTATGGCTCAGCAGTGTTCCTTCTCATGCTGTAGTATCAATATTCAATAAGAGAAGAGACACGGGATTAGATCAGAAATAATAGTATTTGTTCTTGTCAATCTATAAACAACAATATCAGATTTTTTTTCTTCTGTGTACTTTTGTTTTGCTATAACAGGTTCCAAAGGCGCATTGTTACAGCATGAAAAAAAAAAAAAAAGAAAAACCTTAGTTGTTGAAAAGTCACGTTCAAGAGCCCAACTAAAGTAAACACTGATCTCCATCATGGTAGTGAAAAAAACACCTAAACCTATTTAACTCTCCATAAATTCTTCTGTAGACATCTGACAGAAATAAAGTCAGTCTGGTTAGTAATGTGAATCTGGTGAAGCTGTTTTAGTAGTTGTTTAATCAGATCTTGAGAGATTTTATGTATTCTTTTATTCAGTTGATTTCATCTAAGGCTGTGGCTGAAGTCATTTGTAGATCTTGTGTTTCTCTTTCCTTCAGTGATTCCGCAGGTGTTTATCACTAATGCTCAATCATCAATTAATCACCGAATTATCTCATTAACTTCACTGATTCAGTGTTACTCTAACACTCTGTAGTGTGCACACATTATAAGAGTTTATTTAAAACTGAGGATTTTCTTGTGGGGTTTAAAGGGTTAAAGATTTAAGATGAAGAAAAAACAGCATGAAACATAATTTAACAGTAATAAACTGTAATTAATTTACAGGAAACAAACTGTAGAAAAACAGTTATTTACTGGCACCCCTGCTGCCAGTAAATAACTGTTTTTCTACTGTTTCTTGCCGTAAATTAATGGTTGCCAGCAAAAAAAATGTTTTTCTACAGTTTTTTGCCGTCAAGTCAAGGAAAAACAGTAATATACTGTAAAATGTAAACGTAAGATTTACCAAATAAAAAAAAAGTTAATTTAACTAAAATATTTGTGAACATTCATAGAAAAAAAATTAGGCAAAGTCATACACTGATAATGAGAGTAAATACTGAACTTGACTGTATTAATGTGTGTTTGCACAAGAGAGATCGTTTAGTTTAATGTAGTTTTGTTGTTCACCATTGTGCTGTAGAGTAGAGCCGGTGCTTCAGTCAATGATGAGCCACAAATTCTGATTTTCTGCTGTTTTATATAAAGGCAGTGAATGTGGAGTCGCTGATACAGTGATGATCTCTGTGTTAATTACTTCAGCACATACATGTGTGCTATAGCTGACAATGAGCTGCAGTGATTTGAGTAAAAGTCATGTATTTAGTTACTTTATTACTGCACATTAAGTGTAAGAAATATTCCTTCTCAGTGGACTCAAATGAAATAAGTTCCTAGTACTAACATCGTAGGAATGCTAGTTTTAAAAACTCGAACTGTTTGAAGCAGTGGGAGTGGAGTTAATTTCCATGGTAGAATTTACGGTAAAATACTGTTAAAAAATAAGAGTGGTAAATTAATGGTTAAGAGCTGTAAATTAACAGTACTTTACTGGCACCCCTGCTGCCAGAAAATTACTGTTATTTAACAGATTTTTTTTTTACAGTGTACTTCACCAAAGTCCAATCCTTTAAAAAAATGTGGCCTCAACACTGGCTCATTTACTGAAAGTCTATTATTTATATAAAACTAGAATCATTTATTTGATATCATTCAGTCTTCACTAGAGCATGGCATTCTAACTGACGAGATACTGAATCATCAGGATCCTTGTACCAATGATCCAGAAGTCCTCCCCACTGGCCAGCTTGGGGTCGATGTTAATGACCTTCATTGTCCAGTCTGCTCTGAGTCTGATTGGAACGCTAACATCTATCCTGCTGCAGTCTGCTGCTCTACATCTGATTGCAGTACCGACATCCTCCCCACTCCAGGCACTTCAACATCCTCCAACATTAAGTTTGATCTGTGTAGTTCTGGAGTATTGATGTCCTTTAAACTCCAGTTAACTCGTGAGATTGTGTCTTTGGAAAATAATAGCAAATTGGCGACCATAATTGACGGTCAGTTTAATGGCAAAACACACACTCTTAATTCAGTATCTGTAAAGCAGTACCATTTTAATGTCTTCTTCTATTTAGACAAGCTCTTTTCTGTCCTGATGGAAAAAGAGCAAAGAGCAAAAGAGTTGCAAATAGTCCTACAGTGTTTTAGTAAAAATTTAAATGAGCTTAACTTGATTTAATAATGTTCACACTTGTCAAATTTCGTATTTGTGCCATTATTTAATGCCCAAAGATGCATGTCTTAAAGCAGACGGTAATTTGCACTGTTCTTGGTAGATTGCACTGGTTATTATGGAAATAAGATGTTGCATCTGTGTTTTTTTCCTTTGCACGTTGTCAGTAAATCACACGCAGAAATGTCCACGCCCATAGGCGCTGTTTTGGAATTGCACTCTTTCACTAATTTGCCCTTTTTAGTTAATGACCCTAACTGACTAAATGTCATTGTCCACAGTACTTGTTTATTTAAAATAATAATAATAATAATAAAACCTCCATCTAAGTATGAAACTTTAGAATCTGCGGTTTAAACAGGACACTCTTGAAGTAAAATTGATCTATTCCAGGACTGGTAAAACATACTAAAACTGTTTATAAGTTATGTATTATCTTTCAAAGTTCTAGTGCAGCTCTTAAACTTGGCTGATGAGAGAATCCAAGTATGTGTCCTGTGTGGGTGTCCTGAAAGCCCTCACTTTTGAAGCACCACAAAATGGGATCCGTTGTTATGAAAAAAGGGAGTCAAAAATATTTTTGTTTTTGCAGACTTACACAACAGACTAAATTTCTATCCCTAGGAACAGATCTGTATTGCACTCCTCTGTATGCAATGGAGGGAAAGTACCATGGTGAGCCATTCTAGAAACTTTCTGTCAGAGCTCCACTGGACTCTCCATCTCATTCAACTCTTCACGCCTGCCTCCTAATCAGACACACCTGCAACCCATTTCTGCTTATTATGGACTAGATATAATTGAGTCACAACTCAGTGTCATGTTTAACCAGGGACTAGTGAGAATGTGATGCTTTCTCATTTTCCTTTACAAATTGTGCCCTACTCAGTGTTTTCTTGCACTTTACCCATGTGCTCCTCTGCTAATTTGCATCTTCCATTGTTTCCTTGTATCCGTTGAAGTATTGGTTTTTCCCCTTATCTTCTGCAGTACTGTACTGTGCAGCCTGTGTTGGATCCTAGCATTATCCTTCCATGCAGTTTGCATCCATTAAAAGAAGACTTAACCACCGACATGGGCCCAGCAAAGGCTAATCTATACGGAGTACTGACGATACCCTTGAATAATTGGTGCAACAGCTCCATCGTTACCTCTAGTGTAACTGTGAGTCACCCCAGACTCTTTGCTTTGTGCCCTTCCTGCTATCCAATTCAGCTGGACCTATAGAAGAACTCAGACAAGAAGATTATTCTCATATCAGCCAATCAGAATATCAACACCACATCCAAAACCTTTGTATGTACAGCGGCACACCATATCACCTGCTCCCAAACTGTGCCCTTAGACCTTGATGCTTGCTGAAGATTCCAGTCACCTATAGTCCTAGAACTCACTCTTTTCTCAGCACAGTCGTGTCGATAACCAACAATACTCTCTCCTTCAATGTAGAGCCAGTCATTAATTCAGAATTGGCAGACAGATTTATCTCTGGGTTTCTCTAGTGCAGGCTCCACCTCTCTACCATACCTTGCGCCTCTGTCCTCTCCATCTGCTCAGGGTCAGCCAGTGGGAAAAGGACTTATTACACATCATGCTGATCTGTGACTTTTTTTAGATGGGCCCTAGGCATGTTGAACATATTCTATTCCTTGTACTTGAAAGAGTTCTACAACAGAATTCCATGACAGTTGGCCCTGTGTTTCCTTCTTCCCTTGAGATCCTGAGAGGAACAACAGTCTTTACAAAAGTAGACTTCCACAGCATATACAACCTCATATACAACCCCCCAAACCCCAATGTAATTTGCACCCGGGGTGTGCAGGGATTATCTGTCTGATAGTGACATGGATGTCATCAATCCAAACCTCTGGTCTAATGCTGGCTTATCAAAAGATGAAATCTTTATCACATGAAAATAGGTCAATAGATATTTTGTGTCAGGAGGGATGGGCAAAGACCTTGTGAATTACAGAAGAAAAATCATCACCTAGAAAATTATTGTATAGCCTTATATCTTATAACTAGAGGAACAGAATCGCTAAAGACTAAATGGTATGAATAGAACTAAATAGGTAATGAATGAAATTTTGAATGATACAGAAATCATACAAACATTTTCACTGATAGTTGCAGTAGTCAGTAGCATTTTGGAATATTGCATATAAAAAATTCTGGATGGAAAAATTAAAAGTGCATAATTCAAAAAATGTGCATTAAAAAAAAACATATGCACACCACTGAGCTGGAAAACTTTATCCGATAAGAAAAATTTTGCATAAATTACATTGGAAACACATTTACTGAATAAATTCCACCTAGAGCACCAAAGAAAGTCATGTGACTATGCACGATGGGAAGGAATAACTTAACTAACCAACGCACCAGTCTCATTGCACACCATCTGAAATGTTGTTTTGATCATTCTGGAATGACTGAGCAAGGTCTGTCATCAAAGTAGGCCTGTTTCTGTATACAGTAATTGTCTTACACAGCTGCATTCCCAAACAGCAGTCATTCACCTCAGAAAGCGATGACAACGTTTATTGGGTTCTGTGTGCTCGCTCTAAGGCAAGTTTTTTATCATATATAAAGGCTATTCCTACTTTAGTGATATATAGTGCTTGTTTATCATGAAGTGACAATTCTGTTCTCTTTGACTCATTGGATGGAAACAGTGCTTTATTCACAAACTTTTTATGTGATATTCCAGTTTTGCACATACATTTAATTTGACTCTTTGGATGGAAACATAGCTAGCTATTGAAATAAACCAAGTCAGCACCCAAGACCACCCTAAGATCCGGATAACCTGAGAGAGAGAGCTCTTGGACTGTAAAAAAAAAACTCTCTTACTCAATAAAACCCAGACTTTACTAGGTTTTCTAGTGCCAGAGCTTGGTCGTCGAGCTGTTTTCTTGACTTGAGTTCTAGAGCTCCACCTCTGCCAACAAGCCCTGATGTCTATCTTTAGAAATGGTAAATAATATGCATGAAATAAATAACTTTTTCCCATAATAACAGTATCATTGATATAATACGGAATTAAATGCTATTTGTACAGCCTTTAAAACCTACATGAACATACATATTACCTCTGAAAACTTTGACAGAACGATTGGTTGAAGAATCAAGCATCACTATTAGTCTGTACACTTCCTACCACCATACACCAAACATTTCAGTTTGACAATATCAAAGATAACTGCTTAAACAATCAATTACCTGAATAACAAATGCCTTAACTGCTTAACTCTTCTGTATTGAATGGTATGTTTAAGGGTGTTAACCGAGTGGGTTATAGATCATTTCAAAAGACTCATGACCGGCACAATGGAGACACAACTGTTTAAATGTCTTAAGGGATAGTATCTGGCCTAAAGTAGAAATTAAAATTTCTAAAGTATGAATGTCTAGTGTCCAACTGTTTTGATATTCATGCAGAAACAGCTGCATCCAATTACTAGGATTAAGATACCCTTTTTAATTGCTGTGGTACTTTTTTCAAGGTTAGTTTCAAAACTTAGTACGAAGCTGCAAAATGATCATACAGCTCACTTGAAGATTAGCTTTAAAAAAAGAGTCAAAACTGCAATACATTGAGAGACTTTACTGTAGAATTTTCTTTTTGCCACGACTTCAGTTATTAAGACAGCTATTTCTGAAGCAGTTTCTCAAACTGTTCCTGGAAGCACATACATTTTCAAAGTTTTCCAAATCAAACACATCTAATTCAATGCATCAACTTGTTAGTAGAGATTCCAAGATCTGAAATAGAAGGGTCAGATCAGGGAAAACATAAACTGTGCAGTCAGTGTGCCTCCAGGAACAGGGTTGGGAAAAGACCCTGGGTTGGAAAAGGTGACATAAGGCCACTTACTCATGATGTCCATGAAACAAATCATTGAATAAAAGCTGATTGGCTGTCAGGTGCACCCCACTAACCAAAACATACTAATGTTCTGGCAAAAGAAAGAAAGAAAAAATGTAGTTTCATCTTTCCTTAAGGTTGTGTGTTGGAATATCGTTTAAATTATTTAGCTGGAATCTAGAGCCTCCGCCATCTAGAAAATACAACCAATGAAAATGTTGACAGTCTTTTAAAGCATTTTATGTACTAAATGATTTGCAAAGTATTGACATTTGTTTACAGTTATTACAAAGCTCAGTATGAAGAGCATTCACATGAATGGGCATGAGTTATTGAGAGGAACACAATCACGAATCTTGAATTTGAGGCAAAGCCTTGGTTGATATGAAGTCGCCTCGCTGCCTGTGTGGAAAACATTTTCATTTGAGACGAGCCTGAGGCAATAAGTCACTCTGCCGCACTGTTTCTCTCTATGTCAACATGAGAATAGTAGCCTACAAGTCATTCACACTCTCACACAACAATATCTCAGCATGGAGCTCAAATATGACTTTTATAGATCAATTCATGTTTCTCATGTTGTGCTGGTAATCAGTTTGTATTCATGTAAATCCTTCAGTGAAATGTCGTATCAGATTTGTGAAGGAGAAATTACAGAATATTATGAGAGATGTAAAAAAAGATGCATTACTTATATTTGTATTGTGACGTAAGAATATAAACTGCTTCAATTTGGGATGGACTGTGACTTTCTCCTTCAAACATTTATTAAGCTATTCACTACATACTGCATACAGTGTGTCCTTGCTATGTTTATCATCCATGACATCATTTATTTATTCATGATGAGCATTCATTGTGAGCTTTCTGTCTAAAGAATTGTTTTTGTACAGTGCACATATGAGAAAATACACAATTATGCATAATTAGCCAATTTGCCTTGAAATGTTTCATCTGATTTACTTATCATCATGCCTTGTTCATGTGTGGTTATTTATTCCATGAAGCACAAAAAAGAAGAATCTTCATGCAGTTCGTTTCTACAGCTGCCAAGATCTGAAAAAGAAAAGACTGTTCCTATGGCTCAGTGGTAGAGGATTGCGTCAGCAGCGCAAAAGGTTGTGGGTTCAATTTCCAGGGAACACAAATACATACTGATTAAAAAATAAATAAATATAGCCTGAATGCACTGTATGTCACTTTAGATAAAAGCCTCTGATAAATGTAAAATCATAAAATTGCTCATATGACTCATGAACTATATTCTGAGCTATCTGAAGCCAAACAACAGTTACATTTTTTTATTTTTTTTATTTTAATGATTTGGTTCAATTTTAGTTTCTGATCAAATCATTTTTAACAGAACAAATCATTATTTTTACTAACAGAAAGACACAAGATCTAGGATAACACAAAGATGGTGCCATTTGGTAGTAATACTATTTTTTTTTTAAGAAATTATGTAAAGCCTTTGTTTCTGCATAGCATCTCATATATTGCCATAATGGAGTAATGAAGAATTCTGCCCTCCTCTCATCTTGGCCAGAGTCAGAGGCTTCCTGATCCACTGAAAAACTGTGCTTGGCAAGTAATGAGTTTAGCTGGCTAGTCAGCACATTAGATTGTTCCAAATGAGCACTTAATTCGTTGCTCCCTGTTCAGAGATGTGTAGCAGAATTCGGATGGTAATTGTGGGGGAAGAAATTGTGGGTCTGAAGAAAGATTCTTTGGTCCAAATACAAAGCCTGTGTGATCTGAGGACTGGCCACAGTGGAAATCAAGCATCGTTGTATCAACATTTAAAAATTCATTGATATGTTAAATTTTTTTATAAGCTAAGTTTTGAGAATCGGCTTGCATGTTCTCAATACATGTAATTATAATAATAAAAATAATTCTGAACAAAATTGAGCTTGCAGTAATGAAATAAAACAACTTATATATAATAAAATAATTTTCCCTGAATTAACTGTAGAGGTGCCAAGTGGAGCAAATATAAACACTGCAAAATGTTGAGTATTTTAATAACTCAGCACTAATAAATTGTGACACTTTAATCATTAGGCACAAATTCATTACATTTTCATCCCTGCACTCAATCGCACTTAGGAGTATGCAGTAATTCATCAACCAAAATCAAGCCCAACAAAACTAACAATTACAAAATAGGACTACACATTTTTGTGGTCCCGAGATGTGTTTTGATTAGATTCCAAGATACACAGAGGCATGCATTCATCCTCTTCACACCTTGTGTTAGTCAAGGCATTCAATAGGATTTTCTTTCATTTGCATGCCTACGGTACTCATTATAAGTTAATCTTGTTCTGTGAAAATTATGCCTTCTGGATATGACCTTAAAATATCCCTCATTTAATCAGTGACATATTTATTCCTGTGTAATGCGCTTAGAAACTCATTTGCATTTATTACATAGTACCATACTGTGCTTATCCATATTCCGAATTATACATTTGGACTTAATTTTGCATTTTTTTTTATTTTATTTTTTTTACAGTATATTAATTATTCAGTCTGCAATGTTCACACAGTGTGCACAGGCACTGTGCAATGATTGAATGAAATCATGCGACCTGCAGATAAACTGTCAATCCCATTATGAATGATTGATAAATGCATAGTCATGTAAATGTAACATAACCTTCATTAATGTCATTCTCCAACTAGACATTTGTCTAACTGATTAAGGTCCAGATTTACTAAACGGTGCAGATTAGTATGAAAAGCAATAAAAGCACTGAGGGGAGTGGAAAGTTCTACATGATACAGATAATGAGCAAGTTAAAGAGAACAAACACAGCCATGTCAAGCACAAAGGGTTAAGACATGCTTTTTTATGTGTGTTAAACAATGGTGCAAATACCATTGCACAAGTTATTTAAATGCTCTCCTCCCATAAATTTTACCTATGAAAGAAAACTCATTCAAATGCATATGCAATAACATCCATGCCTTTTTATTGCTAATTGTTCACTGCATGTCACAACTCCTGACAGTAGTGTTTAATGCCAAAATATGGTATTAAATATGGCCCTACATTACTTATTCATTCATTAAAGACCTGATAGAAGTCAAAAGTTTCCATCGCCTATGAGTTTACATTCCACCTGGACAATGCTCTTACGTTGTCATACTTTGTTTGTCTTGCAATTGCAGATAGGAAATGTGAAGCAAGTTTAATCACATTTTCCTCTAGACAATTCCCATAATTAGTTTGAAAAGCCTTGATTAACCTGCAGCTTTGTCACAGCAGATAGTGTGGAGGGATCACTGCAGACTGCTCTCCAGTAATTAGTTTGGGAATATTTGGGAACCAGGAAGGAAAAGTCGCGCCAGGAGTGAAAATGTCATTTTCACGGTTTGAGCTATACCTTCTGACACCTAATATCCTTGACCTCTACTATGCAGCTGTGACAGTGAAAGAAACACATTTATTTTGAGAATTATATCTGGACAGTAGATACACAGCATAAAATGCGAGTATAATGCCAGTCAAAGTATAAAATATACTAATAAACAGCAGCAAAATGTTTTTTTTTTTTTTTTTATCTTTTCAGAATTGTGTGAATTCAACTAAAATCAATCTCTCTCATACAAATTAATTTACTCTCTAAACATAGTACTCTAAACATATAGAACATATGCAATGCAATAAATACATTTAGTCAAACACAACCTGTCTTGAAACATGACCTCTTACGTGTATCTAAACCTTTAAATAATTATACTAATCACTTTGTAAATAACCCCTTGCCTTCTAGTTTGAAATAACTAATCTTAAAGCAAATAAAAGCCTGCTGAACATAAGCATATTCATGCTTACCTTGGAGATTTGAGCTAAGTTTTATACTTCAAGTAAGGTTATCATCTTTCATAATTATATGAGCCTGCCAAAACTGGTCACAGTGAAGAAATCTGTATACATTGAACATAATTAAGCCTTCTCTTGTCAAAATGTTTTCAAACAGTTTTTTTTCTTCTTCTTTTTCTTCTTTCTTATAGAGTCTCAACACCTTGAAATCCTTAAACTTCCTCGTCTTTGTATTTGTCTCGACTATCCAAGATATTGATTTGTCAGTAATTACCAGCCAGACACATCAGAGACTAATTTGCCCATTTGTCCATTTATCTGATTTGTTGAAAGGCAAGGATTGGTAATTGCAATCATTCCTACTTATTGAATGTGGATTACAGACATACTTGTTTGGCTTTTGCTTGGTCGTTTTATATCCCCAACTAAAAGTACTTTGCAATCTTAACATTAAACTCTTTACATAATGAATATTATGCAGGAAGTTGAGTTTATAAACCTAGAATAGTGGAGGAAACATGTGCCCAAGTTACCCCGCTGCATGGTTGGCAATATGGCAGAAAAAGTTTGCTGCTTGGCTGTAGTAAAAACAACTGAAGCAAGGGTTGAAAGGCTCTTGAATGATCAAGAGTCTCGTTGCGTCCTTCTAAAGTACACAGTGTTTCACAGATGAAAAGCTAAAATAGATAAACTGCTATTTTTGAAACTCTGCTTTGCTTTTTCTCAAATTTAATCATTTTCAAATTTGAAACTAGTGCAGTGCCTCACCTTTTTACCCACACTAAACTTAAAAAGGACAAATCATGTACTTTAGAAAATAAATATTCAGCGTCTGACAGCGTCTTGCTACATCAAACATAATAATACTTTTAAAGCATACATCACTAAGAAAATGTCTATTTTTGGATAAAGTGCAATTCAAAGTCACTTTTATATTACTCTTTATATTTAGGATGGGATTCATCACAGTCCTGTAGCATGAAAGGATAATCTACTTTCTGAATCTTTTTCAGCTCCTGCAAGATATTCTGCCACAAACACAACCATGACACCCTCTGAACTTGTCACTGGCGTACCATGTCAAACAAGCTTCCTGGCATTTTCCTCCATTATTTATGACTACAGTGATGATGGGACATATTAAGTACTTCAAGCTCACTGGCATAAATCTCTTCAATGTGCTATAAATGTAGTGCTGGTGATGTTTTGACAGTATTTTACTCATATTAAAAAACAGTATCTGTCTTGATCTTTCTTAGTGAGATTTGAATCCTCTACAATTAAAATCAGATAATGATTTTACACCCTTTATAGGGTACACCTTTATCTAAAGCAACTGAAGCAGTATTATTTGTAATAATTACATAAAATAGATGTTTCTTTCTCTTATTTAAAGGACATTTCTGCTCTGCAAATTTATATATAAACCTGTATACAGTATACTCCCAAAACTCTGTAGCGTTCCCTCACAACATTTACATTCCATCACTTTTATTATTTTAGCAGACCCTAAAAATGTCAAATGTTTAGCATAAAAGCCACAATATTATTGGCACACAATGGCAAGTTTAAGTATAGATTTTCTACATTAAGTTGTTTAAATAAAGTTCTTAGCAATGCATATTACTAATCAATATAACGTGCTACTTATGACTGGTTTTGTGGTCCAGGGTCACATATTGTCAACTGCAAAAGTCATGACATGCAAATAAAAGTTAAATGATGCTATCTGCTATCAACCCCCTTAAAAGATAGATCTTCTTTCCCA
The DNA here is from genome assembly GCF_003368295.1 of Carassius auratus. NCBI lineage: Eukaryota > Metazoa > Chordata > Actinopteri > Cypriniformes > Cyprinidae > Carassius > Carassius auratus. The sequence continues at coordinate 11,729,918 of NC_039260.1, forward strand.
CAATGCCTCTCTAAACAAAAAGTGATAATAATAGTAATTAACTCCAGTAATTAGCACTGTATTCATGCTGTATTCACTTTTGACCAGAGAGGTGATGAATTAATTCTGACCAGCAATCCCAGTCATGTGCTTATTGTATAATCAAGCTCACAGCCGACACTCAAAAGGACGACACTTGATGTTTAAAAAGCACCTAAATAAAATTAATTTAGTGTTAATGATGGATAAAGAAAAGACAAACTGCAAAAACCAACCATCTCTCGAGATTTGTCGGTCAATAGATTTAATTACCCTACATTAGTATCTTTCCAGATTTCAGTGTTTACAACTAAATCTACAGTACAATGCAAGGTGTGCACAGTTGTCGGTTTTGTTAAGTTATTTTGCATCATATCAATCAGGCAGCTTAGGGACAGGCTGTCAGTCGTGCTGAATGACAGGGATGATAATGTTCCGCTCTGTGTGACGGATTGACATGTCAGCGCTACAAAGTGGCATGGCAGATTGCTGCGGATGGGGAAATTAGGCTTCCATATCATTGCACTCACAATGATGAACCTTCAAGCCCGTCTTCAGATAAACAAGTGGCGATGCAGCATCTAGGGCAGAAACATATTTAAACAATGCCAGAAGAGGTGCTTGTCATTTTCCTTTTTCCAGAATAATCCATTACATGTATTGCCTATAGCATTTGAATACATTAAACGTGTCTGCATCATACAGATAAAAGAGCGTCACCCGGCGGGGGAGAACCACCTCAGTCCAGCCGTGGCTTTGTAAAAAAATAATCTGGCTTCTTGTTTATTTAATCTCTTTTTGGTGACAAAAAAGACCGGGCCCTAAAAAGAGAATTCCATTCATCTTTTGTCTCTCTTCATTTCAAAGAACGTCACTTTCGTCTGTAATCGGTATCGAAAAGTAGGAAGATTGAGTATTTGAGCTCAGCATGTGCTTGCCAGAGCTCGGCTCATTTGTCAAAGGCAGCGTGCTGAGCTCTAACACCAGCCCTGTTTTGGCTCGTATTGATCAATTCTGTCATGTGTATCTGCAGCAGGTGATACTGAATATCTTTCCTTGTGTTCTGCATGACATTTAGAGATGGCAAACAGACAGTTGGCCAACGCACAAAGAAGCAAAAGAAGAAAGGAAGGCTTTATCTCACCTTTTTCACAACAATATGTATACTACTACCGTACATGCCTAATTTCCTGATAACAGGTTAGGATTATGAGATGTAACCATCACCCTGCCTCAAGTAAAAGGGAACATAACTTCATATCCATAAGTGTAAACAAGTTGCCTTCTATCTCTTTACAACTTAAGTGGACCCACTGTTGCCAGAGTGCTGCGTGTGGAGGTTTCCCCTATTTTTTTTTTTTTTTTTTGTCCTGGAGCATGTTTTCATTCCTGGGTCCTTCCTTGTATTTTTCTGTTAGGATTATGGTGATTAAAAAAAAAAAAAAAAAAACACTGCATGATCAGCCAATTTTTATCAAAATGCATGAGGTGAAACCAGATATTTTTGATGGCATCAACATTTTGGTTATAGTTTATTTATTATTATTACTATTGTATTAAGATAGTGTTTTCACTTTTAAAGGGAATATAATATATAAAGTTATATGGCGTAAATTTATAATTTGAGGTAAGCTGTCACAATGCCATTACTAGCCCAGTTTGAATACAAATATAAAGCAAATCATGATGCAGCAAAAGTAAAAAAGGTATTTTAATTTATGCATTTGGCAGACACGTTTATTCAAAGTTACATTCGCTATCAATGTACACATTTGATCAAATAAATTTTCCTAATTGTTACGGAGTGACTTAGAGATGTGCAGATCCATATGCAAAACTTTTATTAAAAGGTGTGTTCAAAAACAGGCATGGGTCTGACAATGGCAAACAAGTATGTTGAGGACAAGACAAAGAGTATTCTGGTAAACGGGCATGGGTCAATCGACAGTGAATGTAATCCAAAGGGTGAGACAAATGGGTAATCAAACAGACAGACTATAGTCCAGATGAGGGGCAAACAGAGTCCGAAATGGCAAGACAAAGGGATATCCAAGACAGGCATGTGATCAGGAAATAGGCTATTAGGCACAACCAAGATGCAACTAGACTTGGGCTGAGAACTTGAAATGAAGTCAGGGAATTGTCTCCGTAAGGTAGCTATCACTAGGAAAGTGATAATTGCTAAACAATACTTCTGAGAAGAGTCTTAGTGGGTGTTATATGGTGTGTGTGATTAGCTGCAGTTGAGTCTAATCATTGCAATGGAACATGGAGAATGTAGTCTGGAGTCACACAAAACTATATAAAAAAAACTATATAAAGTTTATATACAAACTATATAAAACTATATAAAGAGTACATTATATATATATATATATATATATATATATATATATATATGTGACAACTAGCCCCAGATAGTGGTTGAAATGTATTGTTTTTATAATTTTTTTGTATGATTTTCTCTTTAATAAAGAAAAAAAGACAAAAGGCAGCCATCTGTTATGTTGTGTAAGTGTTATATGGATGTGTAACTTTATACACACTATAACATTTCATTCTGATCACTAAAATAGCAGAGCATGGCACCAGCAATGCCATGGTTGTAAATTTTATTTCATGGAAATTTAAACACTAGCTCATTTGAAAACATGCTTTCACCTACAGATTTGTAAAACTGTTTCGAAAACTGTATCTATTTTAAGTACAACTCACTGAACAATTCAGTTTGAAAGTGTCACAAAACATGCAGACATGTGGTCGCCGTGATTTTGTCAAGTATGACATGTTCCTGGATCAACATCTTTTGTTGATCCTGGATCAACATTATTATTAAAAATATAGATTTAACCCAATCCCTACCCTTAAACCTTACCCTATCCATAATTTATTCCTAAAATCAGTGGGAAATAGCTGATTAACAAGAGTGTAGAAGCACCTAACCCTGATTTTAAGCCTAAAACAGATTTCTGAATTATCTGAATTCTGATTGGTTGATTGGAATGTTGTTCCAGGATCAACAAGGATGTTGATCCAGGAACATGTTGTACTTGGTGAAATCACGCTCACCCAGACATGTGGCCACAGGCACATTTTCCCAATAAGCCTGGGTTAAAATACAGGATTTGATAGAAAATAAATAAAATAAAAAAACATAACACCATTCATTACAATGTAAGTGTATAATATTGAAAGAACTTGAAAATCTGCCTCCTAATACAGAGTTCACTTCCAGTTGTGTAATTTCCTCTTGCTGACATCGTTGTCATTTACTCACATTGTTGTCTTCTATGGATAGGCCTCATTACCCAGCATTGCTATGCCACCTTGCTGAAACCTAAATAATTATGAAACGTGTCTCTCCCAGTTTGAAGCAGTGAACACCTAATTGGGCTTCACATACCCAACTGTTCTCAAGCCTTATCTGCCCCAGTAAACAAAGAGCAGATGATTGGTAATGTTCAGGAGGCGGCAGGTGCTCTCATGTGATTGCATTCACCCCAGCGGCCATCAGAGGCTTATCGGCTAAGCTGGGAGGTGATGGTGGATAAATGTAGCGTCACCATTTGAAATAGCTTGAATGGAAAGACTTCTGTTATTGTGTCTAAGGTAATAGATTAGGCCTGGAAAAGGTGAAATATGTCTTGAGGGAAACAATGTTGGTAAAAGAGAATAGATGGCCATATTTACCATGCAGGCAAGCAGATGTATTCATTCCCTACACTGGCCTTCAGCTTCACTAAAAACAGACCTTGAATTCCCCTGGGCCAGGTGGTCCAGCCAAAATGCTCATTAACAACATGACCGCAGACATGCATCTATTGTCTCGAGGTCCTGGGCACCAACGTCTGATAACAGCAGTGTACTGGAATGACACATTAACAAGGCGTTATATCAGCAGAGTTGCAGGGTAAAGCAAGGGTCTGGGAAATAACAGGATGACTGCTGAAAGATAAAGAGGATAATGATGAAAATGGTGATTTTTTTTTTGTGTGACTTCAACCAGACATCACTTACAGGTCACACATACAATGTTACTTTGTACCGTAGATACTGACTAGGATACAAGGATAAACTCATTATCATGCATGAGTAAGAAAATATTCTGAGGGAAAATCAAGTAAATGTTAAGATGTATTTGGTTTATATTTTGATTTGATTTATTGTGATTTTTGACATGTTGATTTTAAATGATTGAATTAACAAGGGCATTTTCTAGCCTTTCATCAGTGCCAGGGATTTTGATGCAGTTTTTTTTTTTTTTTTTGTATGGGTACTGTTATGGATATATTTATATAAATAGGCTTTGCTGTATTTATATAAATAAAATGTATATTAAAATAAAATGTCTGTGCTTCATCACTGACAAACAGGACATTTGCAAGATATCCTTTCTACAGTGGATTGCAAATCTCATGCAGCACTCCTTTTGTGCTTTTATAAAGTCTTATAAAGTATAAGGTTACTATTTCAGTGTTAGAAATGTATGCGTATGTGTGCTTGACCTATTTAAATTAATCAAAATTGTTATGCAAAATAATTTAGACATTTTTGCAAACCTATACTTTAAGAAAAAAAAAATTTTTTGATAAGCAATTTAAAATTAGAGTAAATGAAAAGAATATCTCTGTTTGATTGATTCCCATGAGTGATTTATTTTCAGTTCTTTGTTTAGTGGATGCATTATGGTAATAAATACATTAGTGATAACTTGGTCATTTAGAGGATTTTTTGCTTATTGACATCAATTAAAAGTGCATTAGAAATATTGCTTAATGAAACAATGGAAGTCCACTGATCCGTTTTTCCACCATTTAATTGTGCAAGCTAAGCTGGACTGTTGCACAGTCTCTAATGTAATGCTAATTACTACCAGATGGAATATTACACAACAGGCCTTGATGTCTTGAATGGCAACTGAAGCCCATAAATTAGCGTATCGCAAAGTCACAAGAAAATTTTGAAACAGGAAATTGCAAAATTATTGATCCACATAGCACTAAATATCCTAACCAAGGTCCATAATGAACACTTGAGGAATTTGCTTTGATAAATAAAACTTGAGAAACAATTTAAAAATAAACTGCAGTATAATAAATGGTTTATATCATCTGTATTGTAAGACAGATCCTGTAGACACACAACAGAAAATCATTCTTTTAATGACTGGTAAAGAAAACTGTGATGAGAGGGGCGGGGCCGAGAGCGTTGGGAAGGGAGTGAGGCCGGTGAAGTAAATGGTAATGCATGACACCTGCGCCATTCATCAGTCTCGAGTCCCACTGAGGAGCTCCGGAAGGATAAAAGGTGGAGTGAAAACAGTGTTGGAGGGAGAGAGGACCAGGCCTGGACTTGAGACTGTCTCAGGTGTAATGCATTCTCCATTCCCATGGCTCTCGGCCCCACCCCTCTTGTCACAAAATCCATGATGATGTTGCTAGTATATATGCAAAACAGAATTCCATCTGCCTATCAAGCCCATCCTGACAGTCTTACAGCTGGAGCAGCAGATGAGGAAAAAAAATATATATATATAAATAAGAAATAGTAAAAAATATATATATCATTCTCAAATAGAGAATTATACAAATTAAACTCACTTAACAACTGAAAATAGAAAACAAAACATGATAGATTAGTCCTGCATATTTGCAAAGTCATAGTAATGATCGTGCTTGATAAACAACCTCCCACTGAGAGAGAATTTCAGTGATGATATTAGAGTGATGTGATTGCCCGTTATGATCACAAAAAGACATAATAATAATAATACAGAACAATGCAAAAAGCAGCACACATCAGTGACATTTATTCCACGTTGTCATGTGGTGACAAAATGTGTCACAAGTCAACAGCTCAGTTGTGTCAGCTAAATGATTGACATTTACTTAATAAATTCTAGCTGGAATTTTTTTTTATTCACCATTCATCTCAGATAATTGCACCCACTGTGCTAGAATATATTTGAAATCTGTGCTGAGAGAGTTCAATAGCAGGAAGTTATTTGCATGAAAATTAAAATTATACAACGTCTACAAGATTGTTAAAGTTTTCTTATTTTGCTTGCTCCATCACATGCATAGACACACATTCTCTAATTTGAATACTGTCTCAACTTAATAACGGCACTCTGAATAGTTCCAGAGATTGGCAATATGTAATTCCCCAGCTACGGGTGACTCAATGGTCCCCTAATTCCAAATATCACAGCTCTGACTCAAGCTGCCTCTATTGGGTATTACATATGAGCAGTGATCATTTATGCTTAGTCTGGTTTTAAAGGAATTGTCTTGTCTAGTGTCCCTAAGCTCATAACAGGACTATAGCAAGAACATTTAAAAGCCTTAGGATGAGAAAATATCTGATAGTACAAAAACAAAACAAATCAGTATAACAAAATATCAGATAAAAAAAATTGTGTAAAGCTCTTATCAAACAGCTGTCCAATAATTATACTAGCATATACAGACAACGCTCTCTTTTTTGCCTGGTAGTGCATCTAGGTCACTGTGATTGGCTGATTACAATGGAGAAATATACAACTATTGATAGCAGTTTTTTTTTTCTTTCTTTTTTATATTTAAATATTTTGAGAGCATGGTTTGAGAAACTGAAACTTTACCCAAAATGTTGGGTACAGTCTCAAAATACAGTGAATGTGAAAAAGTAGTAAAAAGTTGTCAATTTAGTGAATGTGAAAAAGTAGCAAAAAGTTGTCAATTTAGTTCAGTTAAATTTGCTGCACCATCATGTAGACAACCTGACCATAATTACTATGTACTTACATCAAAAAAAATAACAGCAGTGTACTTATTGATTTCATATTATATTGCACAACAATATAATATGAAATCAATACCTCAAGCGTGTGGTTAAGTTGTATTTACAACACTGTTCCAGAACAGTTCAACCCAAATATTCAGATGTGTGCAGTGCATTTTACAAAGGATGGGGACTATTTATTGGGAGAGTAGCCTACAATTCCGATGCCTGATTTTATAAATAGGGGCAATTCCAACTTTGCAAGGACAATCTGGGCTTCTGACTCACAGCCTGTAAGTAAATTTTTGTCACTGATGATTCAAACGTGAGTTTTGAGCAGTGTAGAGTAGCGCTTGTTGTTTTTTTATTTCTCCGATCACAAATGCAGACATGGTTTTATGTTTACGCAGCGCGATACGCAACTGGATGCAACAAATGCCTGGTTTATAATGAGTTTTATTGTGTTTGTCTGGTTGTGCCGGGAAACGGCATCACAGTATGCTAAGGGTTGTTTCCTCTTTTTGAAGGCAAATCGAAGTAGCCTTTTTTTTAAAACGAAACACACAGAATCTCCACAACATGGTGGCGGTGGCAACAGCAAGAATCAAAGTTACTCCTTCTTTTTTCACATGAATGTTTGGTGTTATGCAAATCTTCCACATCATGACGAAGAGATGTGGGGGTGTGTTAGACTAACTTTTATAAAGAATATCTCTTTGGATTTGAGTCTTTGAAACTTTAAGATCTTCTTTATGCACCAAGAGCTTGTAACTGTCACGGTGCGAAAGAGGCGAAGACTCAAATGCAGGCAGAATGGTCCTTTTAATACAAAAATGAAACAAAAACTAACAAAAACCACCGCAAGGGGGACAAACAGGCAGACTGGAAACTGTACTACAAACAGACATAACACCACGATGGAAAACAAAATATCAGCACAGGATTACAGACACCAGGAGAGTAAATAGGGAACCTAACAAGGGAAACACAGGTGTGGCAACTAAAACAATAATGATGTAACAAGATGGGTGGGGTCAGAAAATAGACAGGAGAGAGCACATGGCACACAACACAACACTCACAAAAAGACAGTGTCATCTGGTGGCCCTCCAGGGCACACCAGCTGAAGACTGTGACAGAACCCCTACCTTAAGGAGTGGATTCCAGAAAAAGTCAGAATCATGGAGGGAGGTGGAACTGAGGTGGATCAGGGGGAGGGATGGAGGGCCAGGCCTGTAGATGGAAACAGAGAAAAAAAAAACAACAACAACAACAACAAAACAAAAAGGCCTGGCCCTCCATCCATAGGGAACCTAACGAGGGAGACACAGGTGTGGCAACTAAAACAATAATAATGTAACAAGATGGGTGGGGTCAGAAAATAGACAGGAGAGAGCACATGGCACCAAATACCACACAATACTCACAAAAAGACAGTGTCATCTGGTGGCCCTCCCGGGCACACCAGCTGAAAACTGTGACAGTACCACTCCAGCGAGAAAGGAAAAATTTACATTGCGTCATATTAAACAAATTGATTGAGTGAATGATTCAATAACTCACTTAAACGGTCACCTGTTTTGTTCCTTTCCTTAGGGTTAGTTCACCTAAAACATGAAAATTCTGTCATTAATTACTCACCCTCGTTTTGTTCCAAACCTGTAAGACCTCTGTTGATCTTCAGAATACAAATTAAGATATGTCTGATAAAATCCAAGAGCTCTCAGACCCTGCATAGACACCAAGGTTACTACTACGATCAATGTCAAGAAACTTAGCAAGGACATCAATAAAATAGTCCAATTAGTGCAAAAAAAATCAGGTGTTCAACTGTAATTTTACGAAGCTATACTAGAATAGTTTTTGTGTGCAAAGAAAACAAAAATTTTATTTAACAATTCAGGTCCCACTTTATATTGTCTTCCTAATACCTGTGTACTTAGTAACTAAATGTCTATGTAGTATGTAACCACAGTTTAAGTACACATTGGTACATCTTCAGCTATAATATTTCTGTAACTACACATATATAACAACCCTCAAGGTGGTTTGAGTAAGTATAAATGTGTAACAAGACATATTTAACTACATTTTGTAACAACAATATGTATAAGAGTAATTGGAACCATTTGATCCAGGGGTGGAGATGGGTAGGTTAAGGGATATGTAAAGTGAGGAGTTGGATCTAGAGTTGCAGTTGGTGCACCACTGTAATACCAGTGTACTTATATGGTAACTCCTCAGGAACTGTCCATTTTATATAAAGTGTAACATTCTGGACACCAACCACAAAACCGATGTCCATGCTACTGATGTCATGGACCTTGATCTTGGTAGTATCCTTACTGTCTGTGGGAGGGTAAGAGAGCTTGGAGCTCAGATTTGATTAAAAAAAATATCTTAATTTGTGTTCTGAAGATGAACGAAGATCTTACAGGTTTGGAATGACATGAGGGTGAGTATGGGGTTAACTATCCCTATCAATCAATCAATCAATCAATATTTTATTACAGACTCAAGGTCCAAATAAAAAATAAAATAATATACATAAATATAAATATAACATAAAAAACAACATATACAACCCACAGCATCTACCACACACAATAAAGAGCTATACAATTTATTAAACTATACCAATGTCTTCACAGCTTTGGCTGATACTGTGAAAGTGAAAGGGACATGACATTCAGCCAAGTATGGTGACCCATACTCAGAATTTGTGCTCTGCATTTAACCCATCCAAACTGCACACACACAGAGCAGTGAACACACAAACACAATGTGAACACACACCCGGAGCAGTGGGCAGCCATTTATGCTGCGGCACATGGGGAGCAGTTGGGGGTTCAATGCCTTGCTCAAGGGCACCTAAGTCGTGGTATTGAAGGTGGAGAGAGAACTGTACATGCACTCCCCCCACCTACAATTCCTGCCGGCCCGAGACTCGAACTCACAACCCTTCGATTGGGAGTCTGACTCTCTAACCATTAGGCCACGACTTCCAAAATCATGGCCTTATGTAGTACTAACCCTTATATTTAATAGGCCCACATTGATAATTTTTAGAAGCATTTAGTCGGCAGAAATCTATAAATAAGATTCGTAACAGTGCTTTAAAAGTGATTACTCTTGCACTCACAAACATTTCACTTGCACTATGCCATCTAAGTCTCTTTAGTAAAATTCTCATTGCATTATTATAAGCTACTTGCAGCTTCTGTAAACTAGAGTTCTATAGAAACTCCATAATCACGGGAAGAAGGAGGCGGGAACCGGCGGACATTCAAAATGAAACTTTAATAATAAAATAAACACAAAACAGCTCGACAGCCCCTCGCAGACGACTGTCGAGCACAAACAAAATCCAGACACAAAATAAAGCCCAGGCCTGGTCCTCTCTCATCCTTCACTTTAGTCGCTCCTCTTTTGTATCCTTTCCGATCTCCTCCGTGGGACTCGAGACTGATGAGTGGAGCAGGTTTCGCTCATTTCCCAATCACTCCACTGGCCTCGTTCCATTCCCACGGCTCTCGGCCCCGTCCCACTCGTCACGCATACTTATATCTTTCATTTGTAGACTTTTTACTCAAGCTCAGGTCCTTACCTGGGTCTGCCTGCTATAACCCATAATTTAATCAGTTTCTGTGAAGAGATGTGCATTCCTACCAGGACACATCTACCTCACAAAAATGACAAATCATGGTTCACTGCGAAGCTCAAACAGTTCCGTCAGGCCAAAGAAGATGCTAAAATGAAGGTGTACAAAGTCTTGTATAAACAGGCTAAATACACACTGGAAAATGAGATGTGGCAAAGAGGAATTATTCTGAAAAACTAAGGACTCAGTTCTCTTCCAGTGACTCAGAATCAGTGTGAAAAGATCTGAAGGAGATCACCAACTACGAGACACCATCCCCCAGCACTGTGGAGAAACCTACCTTATCTCCCCCCACTCATGATTATAAACACCACTGTTACGACAGGGGAGTCATTCAGGTTCCTGGGCACCACCAAAAGGTGTATCAGAGGTTGTACTTCCTTCGCCAGCTGAGGAAGTTTAACCTGCTACAGGAGCTTCTGAGTCAGTTCTACTCCGCAATCATTGAATCCATCTTCTGCACTTCTATAACTGTCTGGTTCAGCTCAGCTACCAAATCAGACCTCAGAAGGCTACAGAGGGTAATCCGGACTGCTAAGCGAATCATTGGTACAACCCTCCCCGCTTTCCAAGAACTGTACTTATCCATAGTGAGCAAAAGGGCTGTCAAAATCACTCTGGACCCTCTTTGAACTGTATCCATCTGGTCGACGCTACAGAGCCCTGGACACCAGAATGACCAGACACAGGAACAGTTTCTACACATCATTAAATTTACAATAAGTAAATTAAGATAAGGTAAATCTGTCAGTATTTACATGATAGACTAAAATGTCCTCCCTTGTAAGTGCTGATCAATCAATTTTGTTCTGCATTGATATTATTTTCATTATTATACATCGCTACAAGATTCTTAACATTTATCACCATAGACACAGGTATGTGATCAGTTGTTATAGTATCGTATAAGATACTCATACCCCTCAGCAAGGCATGTGCATCTGCTGTACTAATACAATGGTCCAACCATGATGTTGTGTTCCAAGCCTCACTAACATAGGTATAGCTATCAACAGGCAAACACACTTTACATGACAAAATTAGATTATTATCTTGACAAAACTCAAAAGGGACAGATTTCCTGATAATGACTGATCTTAGTGCTTAAGAGTGTTTTATGAGTAATTTTACAAAGTTCTTTATTGTTTCATGTGCGTTTCCCAAAATTGCACTTGACACTGTTGCTTTAATTGCTACTAGGTGTCGCTATTCATCTGTCAAGTGCTGAAATTTCACCTTGGCTCGTTTATTGAAATGTTAACCTAATACTGTGTTCCAGAAAGCTTGAATATAATATAATATAATATAATATAATATAATATAATATAATATAATATAATATAATATAATATAATATAATATAATATAATACAAATTCTGCCCTTTTTAATTATTTCATATATAAATTCAATTTTAACTATAATGAATAAAGCACTTGAATAAATGTAAAGGTGTAATCTGCTGATTGTCCTGCAGGTGACCGTATAAATACAATGCACTTATGGCTTTACGTTTACTCCAGAGCACTCATAAACTTAAGTTTACGATGATTTTGGGAAACAGACCACAATAATAAAATCAGACATACAATCGTTTTTACGAACCTCTTAGGCTTACAAAGCTTTTGGGAAACGCAGCTCAGTATGACCGGAAAATAATGAATTTCTAAAATAAATATCCACATTCATATCCCCAATGACATGCACACTAGAAATAGTAGAGCTCTCAATAAAAGAAACGATAAAAGCTAGTTTATTTAAATACTCATTGTGACGAGTGGAGCCGTGGGAACAGGAGTGAGGCCGGTCCTCTCTCCTCCATAACTGTCGTCGCTCCAGTTTTACATCCTTCCATCTCCTCTGTGGGACTTGAGACCGGTGGATCAAGCAGGTGTCGCTCATTTCCAATCACTCCACCGGCCTCGCTCCTGTTCTCACGGCTCTTGGCCCGCCCCACTCGTCACACTCATCTTCATTCAGATGGCATTCAAAAGGTGTATACACATTTAGAATAATACAAATTTTATCTTGATAAGTAATCTGTAACTTTTTTTTTCAAAGTATGGCTACACCCCCAGATATCCTAACTTTGATTAAATCCATAACAAGATCTACTGTGGATTCACCAGCACCATGAAAGTTATCATCAAGAGAATTAAATGTATCCAAATCTTGCATTTCTTAAAATGTCACTTGCAAGCATAAAATATCACGGTTCTCCAACAGACTGTCCACAACCATACGGCGGACTTTGTCCCCAACACTCTGGCCCACATGCAGACCATGACAGTTGTATGAAACAACCCGAATGTCCATGGGGGACACCAACATTTCTTTATTCTACCCGAGGTTGCACACGTTCTCGTGCAACTGGTGCAGAATTTGACCCGATGACTCCCACCTTACGCGACTTCATCCTTTAATGAATAAAAGCATCAATAGAATGAATGGTTCAATTACATATAGTCGCTTCTTCCCACTTATTAACGTAACAATGTCAAATGCAGAAATGTTGACTGAATTTTTTTTTTGCATAAAACACAAATAAGAGTTTAAACATCAAATGGAACTTTGTTGTTCACCAGACTTTAAAAAAATGCAAATAGAAGACTATGTCCAGCACACAACACCGGAATGTGGCCATAGGCAACACATTAACTACTAAAAAAAACAAACACAATGCATTTTAAGTCAAGTGTTTGTTTGCTCACAAAACATAACCTTGAGTGTCCCTACTCAAGGTTATGTTATGTGAGCATACAAACACTTGAATTAAAATGCATTGTGTTTTATAGTTAATGTGTGATAATAGTAACAGTATCCTCGAGGGCATCACAGGTGGAACTGGCTGAGTTCATCTTCTGCTCAGGATATAATGGTTTGTACATTTGTACAAGCTTGGGGCAAAGTTGTCGCGTCTATTTACATTCAGGAAATGAATTGTGTGTTTGTGTGACTGTGTGCATCCCATGCCCTCTGTATTGGAGACAGATGAGGAGCTCATGGTAACAGCCCAGAATAGAAAGTGCAACGTCATTGTGCTGAGCCGTGTGGGCTGGAGCACTGAGTGTGCAGGTTTGGGGTGACATTGACCTGAACTGAGGCAGACACTGCAGTGAGATTGTGTTTCAGAGTAAGAGGAAAAGGAAAAGATTGTGTGTGGAAAAGGCAGTGGGGGGTGGGGGGTATGGAGGTATCCTTGGAACACCTGACAGTGCAAAATCCTAGGAGGTCAGTAATACCTAGAGAAAGCACGTTCGTGTTTATCTCAATGGCAAGGATTTGGAACCCATGTCAATTAAAACCTTAAAAATCTTTGCTCTGGACAGATCATACAGATTTCTGTGAAAGTCACAGTGCAACAGTTTTAGAAACTTTTTACCACAACTATAGCAGGTACATTGTATAAATGTTTTTTGTTTGTTTGTTTGTTTTGTCTTACCTTTGACCCAGATCCAGATTATCAGTGTTACATATAAAGAAAATTCTGATTAAAAAACTATGATAATCTAAACAAACAGTAAAATAACATGAACCATGTATTTAATGTGTGCACGTTTTCCACAATTAGTCAAAATGTGAGGTCAGTAAGGTTTTATTTTATAAATTTTTTTGGAGACATAAAATTGATTAAATGTGATAGTGAAGACTTTTACATAAAAAGTAGTGCTGTCAAAATTAGCGAGTTAACGCATTCGATTAATTTGAAATATTTAACGCGTAAAAAAAAAATAACGCAATTAACGCGGTTGCAGTTTTTTTTATTTCCAGTTGTGGCCTTGTGTGTTCAACGTGCAAAGAAATATGGATAAGACCCAGGAAGGACTTTTAGACGGAAAGTTTCAGTATAAAACTCTGCCGGATTACTCTTCAGTCTGCCACAAGAAACATTATAGGCCTTCTCTTCATTTAGTCTGCCACAAGAAACAGCAACATTAAAATCATGAACTCAAATGTCATTGTTTAAACGAAAATAACGAAATAATTGTGTAGCGGAGTATTTTTTGTACACAGTGCCGCGAACTGTCAATCACTCCTGTACGCGTGCATCACTGTCCTCCTCAGCTGCAGCAACTTGCGCTCTCTCTCTCTTCATCAAGCTTTAAAACAAAAAGGGGACAAAAAGATCATATTGTCTTTGTGCATAGGCTATAGATTAATTAGATAAATGAATATCTAAATTTGTGCCTTGCCATCTACGGTATTTTTTTTAGAACTTAGAAAAAAGATGCTGCAGCCAATGAGCAGCCAGCGGGGGCTGCAGGACGACTCAACCTCCGCAGACAGTTTTTAATGTTTATCAGACAATAAATACTCAAGATTTTGCTTTAGTATAACTCACAACGAGTTTCACACCTTCTCCGGCCACGTTGAGTTGTTGACACTTAACAGTGGGAAAAGCGACACATGCGCTATTCACTTGTATAACTTAAGGGTGAATGGGTAATGTAGTTTATGCTCTGGGTGGGATGAATTAGGAAGCTTGCATTGTGAAGGGCGCTCTGAAAATCGGCAGTGCAGGTAGTTTCTTTGTCTTGAGTTTACATTAATTATTTACATTTTACATTTACATATCCAAAAAGTTTCAGTCTTTTAATTGCGATTAATCGTGATTAATTTTAAAAAATTGTGCGATTAATTAGTTAATTTTTTTTAATCGATTGACAGCACTAATAAAAAGTATAAATAATTAAATCTAATCTATTTCAAATAAATGCTATTCATCAAAGAACTAAGAAGTGAAACTAAGAAACAAAACAAGACACGACCGTGCCATATGGGAATAAAATACATTTTAAAATATAGACAAATAAATGATATGTAATATTAACATTTATTCATATTTTAAAATATTACTGATTTAGTGTATTTTGATCAAGTAAATGCATCCTTGGTGATCATAATTTATTTTTTTATTTTTTTATTTTTTTACTATATCAGAGTTTTAATTTCTCCTTTCATGAGCCACCAAATAAGTTTGCCTTTTTAGTAGTACAGTTGCACTTGTTTACCAAGGATGCAACAGCACAAAAGAAAAAGCTTGAGATGAGAAGTGAGATGTGTAAAATTATGGTAAATATCACTTTTAGTATGTATCATTTTGTGTTGGAAATTAACATTTGTAAGACTGAAATCAGTCATCTTCAAAAATATTACAAATATTATTTCCACCACAGAATCCTATTTAAGACATGATTAGCAGTTACGATATAAGACCTTTTAACTATGCTGTAATTTATTAACAGTGTCTGACATTGTAAGTAAATTAATTAATTCATGATTTGTTTAATTAGCGAGAGTGAGAAACTTGTTTGAAGAGAGTATATTTATTAAAGTCCACTTATTTCTCTAAAAGTGTCTCTTTTTTCTATTCTATTTTTTCTATATGCAAAAAAAAGTTGTATTTCATCACAATAAACAACTACGGCCTCCAAATGATAAAGATGTTCTTTTGCAGCCAGATGGTGTAGTTACAGCGCCTCCAGCCAAACCTTGACCCTTTAGAAACTCTTAATCTTAGCAACAGAAACCAGACCTCCTCCAGCACTTTGAACTCAGACTTCAGTCACCAAATACTATTCTTCCGTTTCACGGCACCATCAGTGTCTCTGCTCTGAAGGTTTTCAATTAGGATAAATAATGAATCTAAATGAACAGCGCCTGACATCTCTGGTTGAACCTAATCAGTGTAATATGTTTTTACTGTTGCCCTTGAGCCAAATTGTATCAAATTATTGTTGGAAGGAACATCGATTAGCTGGAACAGTGGAGAAATATTATGTTATGGTCACTCAGTAGAGGGTGTAATTTAACAGACCTCAAAAGTGATATTCATATCTTGATAGATTGTGAATGATCCACTCCCTGTGGAAGCCAAATGGCCTACACTTTAGCTTTAGATTGAATGTACACAACCATCTCAATCATGAGTAAAAAAGGCCTCACAGAACTAACAGAGCAAAACTATTATCTTCACATGCCCTGAGCATTTCACGCTTGATGTGCTCTCCACATTAAATAAACAGCTTTTATTCCTTTTTGTTTCTTTGGTAAGAGGCTACTTAGCCGAATATAGTGGAGCAGCTCATGTGTTGTGTTTTTAATATGAACGCTGAGGTTTCATCTTCTGTGATTAATAGGAAGCAGAATAGCTTTAGATCCATCGTGCCCACGCTGGCCATATGCTTGCATTATGTCATAAGACTGGTTTCTATATTAAGTAAAATCATTTGTGAACACAATTAGGAAATTATTTCTTCACCAATGCACTCTTGACTATTTATAAAAAGAATTAAAATCTCATTACCACCTATTAACCTGTCACATCTTATTACATCCCATTCAAAATCACCATTTAATATCTTTTTCATTACCATTCGCCTAACAATAATGGAGATGAAGAAAAGTTTAATTTCAAGCACTTTGTCAAAAACTATCTATCTATCTATCTATCTATCTATCTATCTATCTATCTATCTATCTATCTATCTATCTATCTGTCTGTCTGTCTGTCTGTCTGTCTTATCTATTAAAAAATATGCAGATTTGTTTTTTTTTTCTTACTATTAAAACTAATGTTGTCAATAAAATTAAATGTGTAAAAACAACATTTTCTTGTAAATATTTCATCATTATAATCAATCTAGACTGTAAAATCCATTTTTTTCTCTAAATTTTGTGAGGAAATATTTGTCTTAAATCCAGTTTAAAAGACAAAAAAATATAATAGACTATTTTTTTGTTGTTGTTGTTAAAAGAGGGAGAAATTGTACTCAAATTGTGTTTTCTCTCTTGTAAGAATACCAAAAAATTGTAAAATTCAAGAGATGCATTTCATGAAAAGACCAACCATATTCCACAGAGAAATAAAAATGTGTATTATGTAGCCTAAGCATATTAAGTGAAATCTGGTGGTCTTAGTGAAATCTCTTTTAGACTTTATCTTTCCACTCTTGAAGACAATTGTGTGTGAGATTGTTGTTGCAAAATCTAACTAAATGAGCTTGGCCTTAGGCGTTTTGCTTGATTAAACTTGTTGCACATCACTGCCAAAATTTGATTTTAAGATCGCATGTACAGCTGAGCAAAAGAATCACAATGACATATGCGTACATACTGTCTTACATGATTTATCCATACATCATGCTACACTCAAATAAACTAAACTACTTCTAAAGCAAAAACATAAATATTGAAAAAGCCTTCTGCTAGACCATTGATTGTTGTTTCTGTTTTGGAATTGTGTTTTGTATTCATTTTTAAATGCAATTATGTTATAAGATAACCAAATTAATACATTTTGTGTACTATATGCATTAATCCCTTAAATATGATTTTTTTTGTGTGTTTAAAGAATGTGTTTAATGTGATATTGTGTGTGGGACAGACAAGCAAACAAACAAGCTTTTGCGTGATGCAGTGACAGTGGCATCCAATGCAGACATTGTGTTAAAACCTTTCTAAGCTGCAATTAGTGCAATTACAACTGTCTTCATACACTTTTGTAAATCCTGTGTACAAATGCCACGTGGCCTCTCCGTTTTTAGTGTCATTATAATTACCTGACTATGCTTGCCTTTGTGTGAACATCCACAAAACTAGAACACTTTCTGAATGTATAAAAGCAGTAGGCTAAATTTAGAAAGGAAAATATAAAAGATGAAGCAGAAGAGCGAATAATATGTAATTATGTAATCGATAAAGTAACTGTAATCTGATCAATAGTATTTTCAAATGTAATATAATAATTACATAACATATTCCAGATTACATGTAAACAGTTACTCCCTGTGCGTTGATTGTACTTTTGATAAATAGCATCACTCTTCTTGAAGGTGTGATGGTTTAGTCTGACTGGCTCATATCCCTGTGAAGTTGCCGAGGGGTTTAGTCATGCTGCTTGCATCTCCACTCTGCCACAGCATGAGGTACGGATTCTTTTTGATGTCTGCTTGACGTATTTCAGCGAGAGCCCTGATCAAAGTCTACAAACGTGCAACTCTACACCATTTTTGGTCTGTGCCAAGAGACATTTATATGTCAACTGACTGTACCTGTGTGCACCTTCTGTGGGTTTGTAAAGAGCATAATGGCAATATGTTGCCATTCTAACATCAATTGTCAGTAAATGAGAGATCTAACAGATAACAAATACGGTGTGTCAAACCAAAATTTCATTTTTTTTTTTCAGTTAAAGAGATGTGAAAAGACTGTCATGATTTGTTCACCCTTATGTCTTTCCAAACCTTTATGACTTTCTTTATTTTGTGGAACAGATACTGAAATCAAAAGCAAATGCTGGTGTACTCACCTGATATTCAGTTGTATAATTATGCCTCTGGGGTGATTATTTATATTCATAGATGTGATTTATATTATGACACTGAATATTAAATAGGTAAAACAGCTTAATGTACTGACTGAGTGATATTGACCAACTGTATCATCTTCATTGTTCTGTTGATGGGATCTTAAAATTGTTTCATTCACTGACATTCACTGTACCCTCTGCACTGCCGCATGCAGATGCACCGTCTGCTGTTGTGCATGCCTCACTGTCCCCTTCCTTTCATCTGCGTACATAATGGATGTCCATCTGTGAGACACTCATAAACAGAAGAAGGAGATGCAGATGTTAGCAGGACAATGCAGATGGCACGCATCACTCTCGCTGTCATCTGCCCCGCTGGCCTGCGGGCCGACCACATCAGAGCAAAAAGAGCTTCTCTTTAGATGAGGGTGCCAAGAGCTTTTGAAAGTTATGAAAGAATGATTGGACTTGATTTTAGTGCTTTCTGTTTTATAGTAATATTCAGGATGGGCGATTACTATTTATTTGCAAGTAGATAACACATTGAATACCCTTCTGAATGCTTCATTGTGCTGCTTGCACTAATGACTGAATGCAGTAATGACCATTGTTTGGCAGGACAGGAATAGAAAATATTTTCCTTTTGCTGTCAGAACAAAAAAGAGATCTACATCAGAGGATTCATTTTATTGTAATTATTTCACATGTAATGTATTTAAAATACAACAATAACATTTTTACAGGAGGTTTTGTTTGTTTTTTTATCATAACCCAGTTTATAGTGTTTTGTATATCCTACTGTACACTTGATATTCAATATAAAATCTGGTTCCTGAAGCAAAACAATGTACAGCCAAAGGCTGCCTTCAAATGCTTTCAGAATTATTCCATATTTACAACTGGAAAACAGTCAGAGATAATTTTGATACCCAGTTTCTGAGTTGGAGAGGCCATAAATTTGAAACATGGTGAAGGAGAGACACATAGCCGTAGTACTGTAAAGTTTTTTTTTTTTTTTTTTTTTTGTTTTTTTTACATCACCTGCCTTGTTTGTATTGAACACAGTGGTAATAGAACATATTTGACCAAAATATTGTCAGCCAGCTCAATATCTTGGTAGCGCAGTAAATTTGGATTCTACATTTTATTCAAAAACTGCTGGATATTGACTAAACATTTTCTATGCCTGTGGGCATTAATAAGATTTGCCCAAGAAACAGGAAAGAATGAACTCATGAATTCCATCTACCATCCACCATGATTTCAAATCTTTCCAACATCAAAGCTCTTGAATGAGACAAATTCGTAATTACAACTTCGGAAATGGGAAGTAGGCAGTTTCTGAATTTACTTAAAGTCAGCATCACTTATTCTACAGTTAGTTCAGGTTATCAAATTTGATTGGACAGGTGTAACACTGTAGTTTAAACAGTGGATGGCAAAGAGTGGCTGTAATTATTATTATTAAATAATTAATTTACCAATTAATTCAAAACAGAAATTAATTAATTTATTTATTTATTTATTTTCACTTGATATCCAGTGTAGGGGCCCTATCATACAACCGGGACAATGCGGACCAATGAGCAGCACAAATGTCTTTGCTAGTTTCATCCCGACGCAGTTCTCATTTTCCTGTCCTGCGCCATGTTGTTTAAATAGCAAATGCATTTACAACCATTTGTGCACTCAGGGTTGTGCCGGACTGAAAACGAGGTGTGGTAATTTGAGGAACTGAAAATAGACTGCACCATAGACCAACTCAAAGTCTAAAGTCTGCAGCAATGTTTTTTCTTTGTTTTTTAAAGAGCGCTTTAGTACAGGCGGGTCCACAGTGTGCAGCGTACACTCTGCTTATTACACACTCAGGGATGCACAGTAGCACACAATTACAAACAATTAAAGGATTACGATGTCAAAAAAAATATTATTGTGTAGGTTATATATATATATATATATATATATATATATATATATATATATATATATATATATATATATATGTGCCTACATCTCATAATGGATAGTCATCACATCACATGTATCAGAATTAGGCTCCCTATTTGCTTGCGCATGAGCAGCTCCGTTTCATCTCGGAGACGCGTTCTGTATTTGCGCTTGCAAATTCTGTTGTGTAAATAGCAAATCCGTCATGGCACGAGCACAACTGGCACTTAAAGGGAATGGGAGATGAGACTCTGATTGGCTTATTGCACGTCACGCCCAAAAAACAACCATTACTCGTTAAGAGAATAGGGACAACTCATTTAGACCATGAACCCAGGTGCGCCGACTGTTTTCCCGTCATTAAACTACATGCCCTGAGTGCACCTGTGCTTTAGACAATGTGCTAGATCATATTAGATCATTAATATAGGGCCCTAGAAGTTTGATTCTGAAGAAAACAAGAACTACTTATGTGATACCTCTAATATGTGATTAGATCTACATTAGTACATTGACTTAAGTTTGTCTAGTTGAGGTTTTTTTTATTCTTATGTTTTTGGTAAATAGCATGTATTTCAGGCAAAAGACTGGAATTTATGTTGTTTCTGCAAACCTGTTTTAGTGCTACAATTTGGACCATTTTGGTATTTTTCTGTAAGGAAGCATTGAGTAGATAACCTCAGACAACATTTTCATTTGATTCAAAAGAGAAATGCAGAGTTTTGCTGTGTATGCAGCTAAAGGTCATATAATTCAGGAACGAATGACAGCCACATCAGTTAAACTGTCAACATGTCAGCGGTAACCTTTCGGAAGAAAAATATGAAATTAGAAAATTTAGGAAATATTTCAGAGCAGCCGAGTGTGCAATCATTGCTCATTAATGAAGACCTTAAACCATCTAGAGCTTTTAATTTGTAGAGGCCAGACAGCAGCAGAGGAGACCGTCTGTGAGAAGCAAATTGTTATTCACATCCACATGTGTGGGTTCAGAAATTGTTTGCATGATTTTATGGACTTTGAAAAGGTCAGTGTAGATACCGCTCACAGCAAATATAAAGTGAGCATACTGAATGGCACATTTACAGTGATTTTAACAAACAGATGTACTGTATTTACCTTTCAAATGACTTCACATATGGTGGGTATATGGATATATTTGTAGGAAAACTCATTGGATTCCCCAGAATTTCTACATAAATCGGTCTTAACAACAAACACACTATGCTTAACCAACACTTAACTGCTTAACAAACTTGTGACGGGTAATAATCTTTCCACAGCAGCGTAATGTCACACATTTGTGGTTTGAGAACAGTTTGACATCGCTAACAAACTGACAAATTCAACTGGCTTTCACACCGACCCAGAGAGACGATGATCCAGAGAGAATGCAAGGCCATCTGTCTGCCAACTGAAGCTCGGCAGAAGTTGGGTGATGCAACATTACAACAACCCAAAGCACAGGAGTGAATCAGAATCGTTCGGAGAGGTCCAGTCGCAGTCCTGATGCTTTAGCATGAGCTCAAGAGAGCGTTTCACACCAGACATCCCAAGAATATTGCTGAAATTAAACAGTTTTGTAAAAAAGATGCAGAACTCTTCCTGACCACTGTGAATGCCTGTTCTGCAGGAGGTTATTGCTGCCAAAGGGGGTTTACCAGTTATTAAATCCATTTCATGCTGGACTATGAATGTTTACAGTTTGTGCAACAAAGACACACACACACACACACATAAAAACATTCCTGTTTGGGTTTTATTTAGTTTAATATTGTATTACATGTATGTCATGTGACCCTTAACCAACATCTAAGAATGTAAACATCAAATGTGTTGTCGAAATCTTATATAAATGTAATTCTTGGTTAAAGTAAACAATGCACACAGACAAGGGATTCAAGGAAACAGTCTTTAATTCGATAATCCAACTCAGAAAACACCAGGACACAAAGGAGAAATCACAATAAACCAGAGCAAAGAACTCCCAAGAAACACCAAGCTTAAATAACAAGAACTATAATGAGATATTAACAGATCAGATTAATGGAAACAATAGCTGATAAGTCATGACAGGGAGACATAACAGAACTAAATCAAAACAAAGAGCCAAAACCAAGAACCTGAAAATAAATGACTGAAATAAATCTAGAAATCTCAGGAGGTTTTAGGTCAAAAGCTGACAAAAAAAATAGTTTTCGAATCCTTGCCTTTGAGGGAAAGTTCACCAAAAGTAATAATATTTCACATCAGTTACTCACCCTCAGGTTTTTTGCAAACCCATGACTTTTTTATTTCTTATTCTTATTTACACGAAAGAAGAAAGAAGATGTTTAATGTTTTACTGTTGTTGTGGTTGTTTTGTTTTTTGGTCCATATTATTCAATGTATAGTAGAAAATGTTCTTCAGAATATATTTTATTTTCACATGAGAAAGAAAGTCATACAGGTTTGGAGCGACATGAAGGTAAATAAATGCTGAAAGCATTCCTTTTTGCGTGAGCACTTCAAATGCAGTACCAGCATCTGCCGAAATACAAATGCAAACATTAGGAACAATTTAGGCATAAATCCAGGTGAATCTTCATAATATTTCTCTTTCTAAGCCACATTTGCTTTACATATCTGCTAAGCCACACATGAAAGCTGGCTCAATGATAGAAAACAGTACGGTTTCAATTTCCAGGTCAAGTATTGCATATTTCTATTTTGAAATAAAATACTGACGACTGACAGTTGCTTCAGATAACTTGTCAGTTTTGTCTCTGTTAGGTTTGAGCTGTCAGAGCATAATGATGCTTTCCCACTAATGTTGTTTTCAAGCGGGGCATACTGCAAAGTGCTTAGATATGAGGATTGCCCACCGGGGATTGTTATGTGTTTTCATCACATGTATTCCCATCCTCAGATCTTCCCCATGAGTTAACAACAGACGAGTGTTATCTAGCAAGGTCTGAGACATTCTCTGGCCCCCAAACGATAAAAGTGATGAACTATAATGAGCACCGAAAGTGTTTGGACAACAAGCCTTTGCTGCGTACATCAGCTCATTATATTGAAATGACCACCACCACCACATGTATTATGTGAGTGTCAGTAATTTATTGAAGTGCTGGTATACTGTGCATGACTTTCCATACATTAAATAAGAGAGACAGTGTGAAAGCAGCATGCACTTCTCTGAGACTAGACTCTAGCAGAGCAACTACATCTCGTGTGCTAATGGATTCACAGCTGTCCAACCGAAAATCTCTTCGATTCTGTGTGAAAGCCTCAAATCTGTTCACAGGAGAACTTTTAAGCAGGGGCTTTCAACATTTGTTTGTCCATAAACCCGAAGAAATTGACAACCTCTTTGAGACACAATAGCGGTGTCTGATTTGTACACAAACTTCTCCTTTTCATTCAATCTGTTGAACGGATTTGCAAATCATTTTGAGTAAGTGTCATGTTTTTATGCTTGACTCAAAATTCTAAATGAATTGTAGTACGACTATTCATATTCAGGACATAACTATCAGATATTTCTAAACTGAATCTGCTTTAAAAGGGCAACCACTGGTAATGTCTACATGACTACTAAAAAACACTTTATAATAGGGAACGCTTTTCGCTTTTAACTAGGAGTTTTCCCTGAACAAACTCCTAATTTGCTGCTTATTAACAGTTAATAGGGTTGTTGATGAGTTTAGGTATGGGGTAATAGATCTAAAATATAATCATGCAGAATAAGGCATTAATATATGCTTACTACTAATATATGTAATATGCTGTTTCCAATATTTCAGTGTCCAATATACTAGTAATATGCACACTAATAAGCCACTAGTTAATAGTAAATTGTTGGCAAAAGAAAATTTACACCCACACTGAAAAAAAATGGGATAAAAACAATTTTACCTTTAATGTATAATAATAATAATAATAAATAAATAAATAAATAAAATCACTAATAAATAAATAGTTCAGTGAATCTGAATCTGCAAGTAACATGTTGAATTAAATGCAAAATTTGAAGTAGAATGACAGAAATAATTTTTTATTTTCTTCAATAATCTGCAAAGGTCTTATTTGCAACATTTTATAAAAACAGCATTCTTCTTAAAAACTAAATTTCCCTCATGCAATGTCTCCGTACTGGATGCTTATACCTTTATACCTCACTACATATTTACACAAATTTAGTTTTTCCTCACATTGCACCTATACATTTCATGATATATAATGTGAAACATGATTAAGCACAACAGAAGCAGCACATGTAAATTACAAGTCTAGCCATTGTTTTAAACTGGATTAGAAAATACATCAGAGATTCATATATTTTTTATTTAATACTGTTTTGCTTCTTGATGTTCAAAATAAAATTGTGTGCTGAAGCACTTGTCTGCATTGTATTACCTTTTCTGTCATCTTCCTTAGAAGTCTTTTAATTTAAATAAAGCCAAAAGTTTAATATAAAAATCATAATTCGATTACAGGGAGGGCAGAACTTCATAACAGCTTCTCAGACCTTTTTTATGTCCACTAGATTTTTTCATTTTCTGAAGAAAACATGATGCTTGCCAATGTAGAACTCACCTTGACGATTCAAAGGTGTTCTGAGTTGTTGTAACATGTTGCTCTGCAGTTGCAAAGGTGTTTTGGGTGTTTGCTTGCAGACGTGATATTCTTCTAGCAGATTCTGGTCTAGCTGTGGCTGCAGTCCATCTAATATGACAGGGTAAGCCTACAGAATTTTTGGTTCCCAATTCACAATGAAGTTTAACATTTAAAGGGATTTTTCAAATAGTGATGCTTAACATTGATTAACAGAAGGGTAGCATTCATTCAGTGTTGCTCTCATGTAAAAATAATTTAAGTATTCATTTAGTTTTTAGTATTTTTAGCAAGTTTATTC
This sequence comes from Carassius auratus, assembly GCF_003368295.1. NCBI lineage: Eukaryota > Metazoa > Chordata > Actinopteri > Cypriniformes > Cyprinidae > Carassius > Carassius auratus. The sequence continues at coordinate 11,755,516 of NC_039260.1, forward strand.
ATTTTTTTAATTGTGAATTTAATTATATTTGTGAATTGTGGATTAAAATGTATTAATTCTAAAAGATTAAGCAATTCAAAACCCACACTTCTATGATCGTCTTGTCCAGAGATGTCAACCCAGGTTGAGTAAGCATGCAAATTTCCCATGTTATTATTTCTTATTCACGAATAGACTTGAATAGATAACCGGCCTGCTGGATTTGAGCCAGTCTATGTGACTGGAAAAATAAACTCCAGATCTCCTACCGAGAGTTAGAGGAGCTTGTCAGAGTTTTATTTATTTAATTTTTTTATTCTATCCTTTCTATTTCTTTCTCTAGGAATAGTTCTCAGCAGAACCATGCTGAAAAAAATGTGTGACTATTATGAATGTCGGATATTAATTGGTTTGGATACTGACAGGGTGGCAGCTTAACAATGGCCCAAAAGAAATCTGCGAGGTGTCATATTACAATAAAGATGGCTTTTGTTTCTGCAGTTGCTTTATACTTTCCTCCGTGGTTAATTAGAAACACTAAACAGCCTATGAACTATGTACAGATATTCCCATTACCAATCATCATGCCTGTATTTCATTTCTATTTTCTAATCAACGAGGGCCAGAACAGTGTAATTAATTGAATATAAATCTGTTTTGAAGTGTGCACCCTGCAAATGAAGCATATTGTGATTTTAAAGATGTTTGGTACAAGATTAAAACATCAAGATTTTTTTTTTTCGTCTCAGTCTGCCATATGCGAATTTTAGATACTGTCAGTTCTGAAATGCAAATGCAGATTGGATGTGAATGTACAATCAGTTTGTTTATTCTGAACGGGCGCAGTTGCTGAAAGATCCCAAACAGCCTTCTCGAAGCTGACACTCTGTGAATTTCAATATGAATCGTGATCTAATGATATGCAACCACAGAGGACCGGTCCGTTTGTTTCACTGCGTATATCATGCTTGAGCAAACTCTGTGTTGAAGGGTGGCAGAACTTTGAACTTTTGTGCTACTTCCAAGGACAGCCATATGCTCTCACATGAATATTAATCATTTCTCTGTGGGGTTTCATATTCTACTGCTCTGACATAGTTGTCACCAGCCATATTCATCCCCACCCCTGATATCCCCTGCTAACTAAAGAAGGAGAAGCTTTCAGGAGGCCAGCGGGCAGTGCTGATAGCGGCTTGAGGGTGCGTACAGATGGCTGGACCATGACGGTCCAAGGGCAAGGCCTGAGACAGCCCTGTTCCACTTCTTGCCCTCAGATAATTCCAAGACATCTGACTTTGGAACGGATTTCACAGCTTACGCTTATAAAAGCATGGCAATCTCCAGCTTTTTCCACTGCAGCCAAGGCTGTGATTTACCCTAACAATGGTTTCCCTTCACAGGCTTGGACACATGAATCATTATATCACTTAAAATTGTACTCTTAAAGCAGAAACAGACATGTATTTGGCATCTATATAGCCTATACACACATATTTCATTTATTTTTTTGTTTTTGTTATATAAAATGTAACTTTTGGGGTAAGATTTCCCGCTCATAATTAGTACAGAAGGCCCCAGTTGCATGTTATTATTGTTATTATTTTTTAATGTAATATTTATTTAAATTAATGTGGTTATTATTTAGTAATTCCATGAATTAGATGAACATGTGAGACATTTTCCCTTTTCATTAACAGGCTTATTGAGTGAAATTATCCCATCTGAATTCAAAGTGTCTCTATTATGTCATACCTTCAAGATCTTCAATTAAAATATGGGCAATTAAAAATGTAAATATACATATGCCTGTATTTAATTCACTAAATAGATTTACCTTTATTACCCTTCTTAATATGATTCTGTTTTGTCAGCCATTGGTTATTTAATTATTCAACCAAACTATCAAACACAATTTTAATAGAATAATTACTTTAGTATTTTATAAAAATTAGCAAATTTTAATATATATATATATATATATATATATATATATATATATATATATATATATATATATATATATATATCAAAAGTAATTTATACATTATGTAAAAATTAAACACATTGATGCATCATCATACATACACGGCTTTAAAAAAAAGCAGTGCATTCCAAACTTGTGTCATTATGTTACAATTTATACAATTTATGTTAATATGTTCCAATTCTAAATATGTTCCAATAAAAGTAAATGCACATTGTTCTTAAGGGAGAAGCATCTTCCCCTATCTTCCCCTATGCTTTCACATGGCTGTTATCACCATGCTGTACCACGGAGCGTGCAGTCAATTTTACCTCTCACAGTTTTGCATTTGCAATGCATCGTTAGACGCACCCTGACTGTTTACATGACACTCCGTACTAAAACGTCTGCAATATGCAGCTCATATTGCAGCCGTTTTAGTGTGGAATGTCATGTAAATAGTGGTCATTAGATTGGGATCATATACAGCTTGTTCCTGCTGGTGTGATTTATGATGGCCTTATTGCTGTTTGTGTCATTTTATTTGCCTACATGATGGAGCTGTCAGACCCAGGTTTGATGAAGAGCATGCAGTAGGTTGGACATATTTGCTGGGATTTTCCACTGTCATGTTCAAAGAGCTTGTCTCTCTCAGAAACTGCTCTTTGGTTTATTGCCTGCATGTGAAATTAAATCTAGGGCAAAAACACACTCTTTCTGAACATTAGGTTGAAAGGAGTTTCCAAACACTGACACAGGCCCTTACTGCTACTGTTTGTGCTGTTAAAAACTTGCCAAAAAATAGTGGTGCTCTGGTATGTTGTCTGAAAAGTAAACAAATCATAAAGATTTGCATATAGTTAAGGATAATTAACTAAAAAATGGAACCATATATGCCGATACACAACAATCAGTTTACCACATAGACATAGTAATATAATTACTATAATTTCATGGGTCTTCAAGGTCTGTAGGTTTTGGGTTAAGTGCCTGAAATAAGGTCTGTGTTTAACACTAGCTATATCTTCACTTTTTCTGAGACATAATATAAGCATACATAAAACAGTGTCTGCTAATGGCTGGAAAAAATCAATGTAAATTGTGTAGCAAAGGTGGAAACAGAGTATTCAATGAACAAAACAAATAGAAAACCTTGAACCAGGATACACACAGGGCAGGAACATCAACAACTGACAAGGGTATATATAGACTGGGTTAACAAGATAGCAAACAACACCTGGGGAGATAATCAAGAGGAACCAATCAACAAAGGAACTTCAAAACTAGACACAGGAAACAGGAAATCAGAATTCCGACATAATTTCCAAACACTACAGGGAACACATTACAATGGGACTAGAGATTATTTGGGACATGTAAATCTTCACACTTTTACAGCCTCATTGTGTTTATAATCGATCTCTCGCAAACTATTCAAAATTATACATAAATATATGTTTAAATATATATTAAATATAAATATATACATTTATATATTTTATATATAAATAAAGACTGAAAGTGTTTTTGAACGCTTAGTGATGTTGATTTTGGAGTCATGCAGGGAACCAGGGCGATACTAACTTCCAGGTCAGACTACAACATGTCCTCACCACAACACTCTCAACCCATTTACTGCGGTTCTGTTCCAAATCCTAAACGCACAGTATACGCTTGCAGATGTCCTTGCTTTTGCGGCACAATGCCACTTTGATTGTCTGGTGGAAGTCTGCTGCGAAATTCACCTCAGAACGGGCTGGGAAGAAGTGCGGATCGAAGACATGCAGTGGCTGCAAAGGGGGCGCTCATGAGCACCCTGCTAAGACCTTGCAGTCTCGTGGACTTAACGTACTTACACACACACTGGACATTGTAAGATCGCAAGACCCCAAGTGCTCATGAAGTGTGACCCGCATCTAGCACAGGTTCGGTCCTAGAGAGCTGCTGTCCTGCAGAGTTTAGCACCAACCCTAATCAAACACACCTGAACAACAAGCTAATCAATTTCTACATGAATACTAGGCAGTTGTGGTTTATTTTTTTCAGTGTTGGAGCTAAACTGTGCAGGATAGCGGCACCCTAGGACTGAACTTGCCCACTCTTGCTCTAGAAAGGGGTGGGCAACTTTGATAGTGACGAGGGCCAGCATATTTTCAAGGGGCCAGATTACTAATCCACTGTTTTACTTAATTTCCTTTTTATTGATATAGTATGTGCACCTTGTCATAGAGACTGTCTCTGAGCGCTGTCAGAGGGGAGTGCAACGAGAAGACAGTTCTCATAGAGTACTCATTTTTAATGCTTTTTCTGGCCTTGATATACACAGATATACACAGACCTATATGTTTCAAAATGCGCAAGTATCCTCGTAAACACAGTAGGTCTTACAGAGGTTTAGCAATAGGGCAGGCAATGCAGGAAATTGCCTGGGGCCCCGCATTTTGAGGGGGCCCCTGAAAGCTGACCACTTAAACAATCAGAAATGTCATTATTAATATAACATGGAGCAATATATCGGCCTCCTCTCGCATTACGCTGGATGTGCTTGCTTTTTCCTGGTGATGTGTCGGCCGCTGTTTTCAAGCTGGCACAGTGCTTACTCATGTGTATGCTAATTTAAGCATGAAGAGGACTTATCCGTATGGCAGCCATAAGTAGAAAAAAGCAAGAAGAGGAGGAAAAGAGGAAACATGACTGCAGTAAATGAAGGAGATAAGACTGACTTAAGGATAATTATATGTTTTCGTTGTTAATTCCATATTATTTTCATTTAATTACTTGCCAGATTAATTACAATTAATAGTCCAATTATTAAAAGGGTTACTGGGAAGCAGGTTAGTCAGGGTTGCACGTAGCAGCAGCATATTATGTATTAGGTATTAATATAAGCTGCAATAGAATAGGTGATACAGGGAAAGATGTGCACATCATCAGTGTCACGGCTTTGCAAATTTCTGTACCGGAATGCAAACTTGTCCCCTTTCGGTGAAATTCACAGTTTTGAATACATTTTTTTTATTATTATTGTTTTAAAATAAAAAATGTAAGACTCAATTCTGTACCCGCTCGAAGTCACTCACTTTCAAACAGTCCTGTGTTTTTGTGTGGTTTGTGTGCAATGGTTTCGAATTACAAAACCAAAACGTTGTTTTTTTTCAGCGTTGAGTATTGTATCCAATCACAGGCATCTCTGTTGAAAGCAATGGCTAATCAGAAGTGTTTACTGTAGGGTAATCAGAATCAGTACTGATCTAGTTTTTGTTTTCGTAAGTTTACGTAGTTCTACACGCAATACAAGTCTGTTTTGCCATTAGCAGCTTCTACAGGTAAAGATAACTTAAAGCTCTCCTTTGATGTGTCCTTTTTAGGCAATGTTTGAAAAAGAAAACATTTATTAAAGGGTACATAACATACACAGTTTCACCTAATCTCATGTTCATCTTGAGTACCTATAGAGTAGTACTGCATCCTTCATATATCCAAAAGTCTTTAGTTTTATCATATTTGTAAAAGAAAAATACAGCTTTCCGAATCTTTCCAGAAAAAGAAGAGCTCCTGGAGGCATGCCGTGAGCGGAGTTATAATACTGATGTTTTGTGTTGTTTCCATTAACATATATTCACTTATGTGCTAATTTCCAAAAAACAAAATACAGAAATCTGATACAATTGTACTTACATGAATGGGGTCTTTTATCATAGGGATGGCTCCATGTTTTAATAGCAAACGATGTGCAAATCCAGCATCGACTTGGGCCTTGTTTATAAAACATTCATCACTCAAATGACAAAGGCATTTGATACACTCCGTTGCTGCCCCGGAACAACAACCTGTTCATGTAACGCTGGGTTCTGTGGGAAGCTGAACATGGTAAACTTTCCCTCACATCCAAAAACCCACTTATTTGGAGGCATTCTCGAACAAATCCTATTGAGCGCTGCCGACGATTTTGAAGCACGTCGATGTGAATGGTCTTTTGCTCTCCTCTGGCCAACATGAGTGCAGGCGCGCTTTTCTGACAAAAATGCTCATATAAGGAGTTCCGATCTTGTCTAAATCATTAGATCCACGATAAAAAAAAAACAAAAAAAACAGCCGAAACTTATGCCAACCCGGAAGTAAGATTTTCGGCACAGAAATTCTCAGTCATTCTTCTAAATTATTTTTTACAACTTTGGCCATGTTTAGCATGAGAATCCATCTCTTTAACACTGTGAACAACTCTGAATACACGAAACACCATTGTACCCGCCCCCCTTTAAATAAATAAAAAAAAGAATACAAAATATTTAATACATTATTTAATTATTATACCATTAATGATTAACTTAATTTGTAGTTAACTAGTTAAGTATTTAAATAATTTACCATACTAGGCTGTTGGTGTCTGGACTTATTTATTTATTTATTTTTAAATGACATGAGACATTGTGACTTCCTGCACTTGCTTTCATTTATAAATGCATTTTATAAATCCAAAAGCAAGACGTGAAAAAAAGAAGAAGAAGAAGTAGGCTAGGGAGTTGAAATGGCAACTGAGCTAATGGGTGATCCTCTGCTGCCATCTACTGGATATAATGGTAATTTCATGTCACTTTCATCATAAGCCTTTGTTTTCCAGCAGGAGTCTATTATTTCCCCTGCCTTCTTCATGAATGAAAATAAACATTTAAATGAATTTAAAAAAAAAAATTAAAATATAAAATAATAATAATAATAATAATAATAATAAAGGCTTTAAATTATGAAACATTTTTTTTTTTTTTTTATGAAGGTTTTATTTTGAGGGGAGTGCTCGTCTTTGTCTACCATGAATAGTTTGCATCCATGGCTACTGTGGCTTGCTGTGGAGAGCCTACGAATCGATATAAATAAATATAATTACATTTACTTGGTTAACATTATTTATTTAGCTCTTCTACATTAAATTAGTTTAGTTAACATAATTAGTTTTCAAGTAATAACACTAGTTGAGCTGATAAAAACATACCTCAGGTCAACAATGAACCAAGAGAGGCTGTCAGCACTGCCTCTAATATCAATTTAACGGAACATATGAAGGTCTTTGTATATTTTCTCAAGGGACAATACTATAGAAATTAAACTTGGATATATTTTTGTGTAGTCAATGTGCTGCTTGTATAGCAGTATAGATTTACAATCCTCTGAAAAGAACTTAATATACAGCCATTATTGTCAACATAGCTGGCAATAAAAGTGAGTTCACCCTAAGTGACAACAAAGCCGCATGTCCAATTCATCATGTTCATGTTTTATCTGCTTGACAGGACCATACAAATTTGTGTATCTTGTATTAGAGCAGTTAGGATTTGGTGCTTTGAGTACAATTCTCTCATACGGACCACTGGATGCTCAACATGGCACCTCATCGCAAATAACTCTCTAAATATTTGAGAATTAGAATTGTTGTTCACCACAAAGATGGTCTAGGCTATAGGAAGATCAGTAACACACTTAAACTGAGTTACAGTACAATGGGTCCAACAGAGGTTTTCCAAGATGGGTTCCACCTTGAACAGACCTTGCAAGGGTTGATTGAAGAAGTTGAGTCCTCGTGCTGTGCATCAGGTCCAGAAGCTGGCTTCATGAAACAGATGCATGAGTGCTGCCAGCATTGCTTTATATGTTGCAGAAGTGGAAGGTCAGCTTGTCAGTGCTCAGACCATAGGCCACACACTGCAAGAAGTCAGTTTGCATGGCCGTCGTCCCAAAAGCATGGTGGTGGTAGCATCATGATCTGGGGCTGCATGAGTGCGTTTGGTGCTGGGGAGCTGCGCTTCATTGAGGAAAACATGGATTCCAACATGTACTATAACATTCTGAAGCAGAACATGATGCCCTTCCTTCAGTTTTCCAACATGATAACGACCCCAAACACCGCCAAGATGACAACTGCCCTGAAGGTAATTGTGTGGCCAAGTATGTCTCCAGACCTGAACCCTATTGAGCGGAAAGTGGAGAACCACCATGTGTCTAACATCCAGCAGCTCCGTGATGTCATTATGAAGAAGTGGAAGAGGATCCCAGAAACAACCTGTGCAGCTCTGGTGAATTCCATGCAGGAGGATTAAGGGAATGTTAGATAACAATGGTGCTCACACAAAATATTGACACTTTGGACACAGTTTTGACACGTTCACTCAATTTTGTTGCCTGACAAAAATTGCTATATGTTAAGTTATTTTCAGAGGATAGTAAATCTAAACTGCTATACAAGCAGCACATATACTACTCTAAAATACATCCAAGTTTCATTTCTATAGTATAGTACCTTGAGAAAATATACTAATATGGTTGCTGAAATGTTAGGGGTGCCCACCACTACTTCCAGTGGATTAAATGTCTGAATTCACTCACTGGCTTTCATTCACTTATTTAGTGGGCTATATTAGTGGAATGATGTACAACAGTGAATATTAGAAAATATCTCACCATTGAATAGAACTATTGAACAGTCTGAATTTAGTATTCCAGAAAGCAAAGTAATAAAAGAGATATAAATTATTGGACCAAAAAACAGTACACAGAATCTTGTAGATTACAATCTGCAACTAGACGGATGTACTGTTACTTCCTCTACAGTCAGAAATCTGGGTGTTATATTAGACAGCAACTTGTCTTTTGAAAATCATATTTCCCATGTTACAAAAAAACGCATTCTTCCATCTTAGAAACATTGCCAAGCTACGAAACATGTTATATGTTTCTGATGTAGAAAAGCTAGTTCATGCATTCATGACCTCTAGACTGGACAATTGTAATGCACTTCTAGGTGCTTGTCCTGCTTTGTCAATAAACAAGCTACAGGTAGTCCAAAATGCAGCAGCTAGAATTCTTACCAGGTCAAGAAAATATGATCATATTACCCCAATTTTACAGTCTCTGTACTGGCTACCTATTAAGTTCTGTATCAGTTACAAATTATCATTACTTACCTATAAGGCCCTTTATGGTTTAACTCCTGCGTACATAACTAACCTTCTACCACGTAAAAATCCATCACGCACCCTAAGGTCACAAAACGCTGGACTTTAGGTAGTTCCTAGGATAGCTAAGTCCACTAAAGGAGGTAGAGCTTTTTCGCATTTGGATCCCAAACTCTGGGGATAGCCTTCCTGATAATGTCCGGGCTTCAGACACACTCTCTCTGTTTAAATCTAGATTAAAAATGCATCTCTTTCGCCAAGCATTCAAATAATGTATATCTTAAATTGTGACTGCAGTCGTATCTGATCAAATGCGCATTCTTATTCTTTAGCTTGAGTTAAACAAATTAATTTTACTTTGTTGGAACAACAGCTACGCTAATGATGTCTCTATTTGTTTCTCTGTCTCCAGTCTGGACCCAGAACACCTGAGAAGAGATGATGCTGACCCTCAGAAGATCTCAGATGATGCTAACCCTGAATCAACAAACAGAACTAACAAATATTGCTACAAGTGTGACTGCATCATATAATAACTGCTGTTAATAGTGTTCGTCTGGCTGACTACGTTTTTCTGAAAAATCCTGTCATATGCGCACAAACTGACAGTCACCACTTATAAGCTACTACTAAATATTGTAGAAACGTAATTTTATGTAAAGTTGCTTTTAGTGATTTGCATTGTAAAAAGCGCTATAAAAATAAACTTGAATTGGAAAACTTGAATTGAAAAAGACTATCAACAACATCAAATTCAAGCTGATCTCAAGTTGAAAAATAGAAAGAGAATTACATTTCAAGAAACAGAAATAAGAACTCCATTAAATCTCTTTAGCTATGAAGGAGCAACCACTGAGCAATAGCATTGTCCCCTGGCTGCTTCCCCAAATGTGTTTTTAAAATGTTCTTCTCTCCTAAATCACGTTAATTATATCCCTACAAAGCCTTCAGCTCTCCAAATACCTGTCGGCATGATGAAACAGCTTAGCAATTCCCACAAAATTTCAAAGCAATTACAGACTCACACTCCTTTAAACCAAGAAGTGCAGCTTCACAGAAAGTGTTAAAGGAGCGTTCCTTTACAAACACAAACAAGGACTCATTTAAGCCAGCAGTCTCTGCTCTCCTCATTAAGAGTTGCACTCAATTAAGCCTATTGGTGGGTGACGGCAAAATTACAGCAGTAAAATCTAACCTACTCTCATCTGTCCATACTGAAAGAAACACAGATCATGTAATGTATTGCAAATGCTGCTACATCTCTATTTAATGGCACTGCTGTGCAGCATCATTTGCCTCTCATACAAACATTTTACTGTCATTCGAGCTCCCCCTGCTGATCAAGAGCATAACTGCAGCTAGCAGATCAACCATCAACATCCATCTTTGTACCACATCCAGCTTGATTTTCTCCGCTCCATAACACACAACAATGTGCTCCTGCAGTTTTAATGCAGTCCATCTTTGCTATTTAGACGATGCTTTATTTTATTAATGCCGGCCACATGTTTTATGTTTGAAAGCACTGAATCATTTAACATAAACTTGGAACTTTGCCATCCATTGGAAAGGAAAATCTGATATATTAAAAAAAGCAGCTGAGTCTGTAAAAGATTATTACTTTATTATTAGAATGCCCTGAATAGGTCATATACTGACAAGATTTAACATAAAAACCTATTATTTGTTTCAGGCTTGAAGTTGCTTTCGAGATTTGCTGTGACTTTTCAGGACACATCTCTGCGTAATTGAATATAAAATGCATCACAGCAGATGCAAAGTGTAAAGACTGCATTCAAAAATGATTTAATTAGCAATGCTTGTCCTCGGAGAAGAACATGCAGTGAATCTCAGGTTAACATCTGCAATGGAGATAACAGTGACTAAGCGATGCATATAATTAAATTCCACCCAATTAATGAGATTTTTGCTGTGAAGGAACACAGTGTCATTGTCAGTCCAATTTAGTGCTGAAGTCTAAAGAGTTTCTGTTATTTTTGTATTAATATCTTTCGTCATGTTTGGGGATTCTATTTTTATAGAATGTATTTTTAATCTGCACTTTTATGATTCTTCCTTTGCATTGAGTTTAAGCAAAGGAAGATAAAAGGTAAGCAAATGTGGAATGAACTTGACAGTTTGTAGACACTATAGAGCTTTACTGCCTGAATCAAATGATTTCCACTTTCATCCGTGATCCACTTCCAGGTTTCTGAAAATAAAAATGTGCAGCAAGGAGTCATAGTAAGGTATTGCAGCAAAGACAACAAATATTTATTTTCCAATATTGAAAAAATTCGGTAAGCAGAAAACAATATTATGTGAATCTATTTTATTTAGTTTTGTGCATCAGACCAAAACTGACATGGAAAAAAATATATTAATTGAGAGCACAGTCTCTGTACCAGCAATTTTATTAATGATGCTAAGCTGTGTTCAAATATGCTGGAAATAGGTGTGAAAATATATGGCTCCTTAGATGCTGGTCAGTTATAAAACGATGTGTTAAATTAATGTCTCCAATCTCAAGACAAATCGAGCTAACGTTCAAGAAACTGGCAATTGTCCAAGTACACAGTTCATGTGCATCTTAAAGTCGTCCAATAGATCAGCATGCTCGTGTTAAAATTCAGGCCTCATGCTCTCTCTCAGTCGTGTCTTGATTTATAATGCTTAAGGACTCAATTAAAACGCTAATGGCTATTACGATTGCTCACTTTGCATTTAAATGTTCTTCTCGGGTCATTCTGTCTCTCACCTTCAACCTGTCATCACTATCCATTATGGAGCCCATAGTAAAATACATCAGTCCCAAGTAAAATGTTACTATTCATTGATCAAATATGGTATGAGCTAGTCAGTGTAAAAGTTTATTAGTCAGTGTGAAAAAAAAAAGAAAAACAGCTCTGCAGATGATTGATTTTTGTTGCTGTTGAAAGCATCAGTTATTTTGAATCAAAAACTGCTGAAATTTACATAAGTTACATAATATTATTGAATAATATCAAATATATTATTAGTATCAGGTTTTAAGTAAATGTAAATTATATGCTAAAAAATTCTTATTGTGTAGATAGATAGATAGATAGATAGATAGATAGATAGATAGATAGATAGATAGATAGATAGATAGGCTAATAAGTAATAATATAACTATACCGTTGTTTGGCAAAGTACAGTTTTTTTAAACTATACATTTTGAAAGGATGAAACATAAGATGTAATTCTGTCAAAACAAATATGGAAATTATACATTGTTTTAAAATCAAACTTTTAAAAGGAAGGACAAGTGTTTATTTTACAACAAACAAGGCCACTGGACCTTAAAGAAATGTTTCTCTCCTAAACTAAGCTAGTCTGCAAAACATCTCCAATAATTGAAGTCCTAAGCACAACATTTCCGTTTAATAAAAGCTACTGCCTTTGCAGTGTTCTTCAACTTCCTTTAATGAACTAATTATCCAGTAATGACTTCATTGACCATTTTAAACCCGTTTCTTCATCCTTTCCCGCTGGGTTTTTAACTAGCTGATTGATCAAAATATTTTCCGCTCTCTCTCTCTCTCTGATTAGTGGAATGCAAAGCTTTTATTTTTAATACCATCCCATCTGCTGTAATGATGTTGCAAAGTTAGGCAGTCAATTAGCCTCTGCCAGGATGCAATTAGACTGATGGGATGCCATGTTTACTGAAATGTATGCTAAGATGATGAAATCGGCCACTGACATTTGAACTGACTTTGGGGGCAGATGGCTGGATTGTGACTGGTGTACGGATGGTAGGAACTGACGTAGATTCCGGAAGCGATCCGGAAATGGAGAATGATAGGATTGAGGAAGATAGTGGGTTGCAGAAACATCCAGACGAGGAGTAGGCTTGGGCCTGGCGTAATGAAGCTTGTTTGGAACATCCTTAGTTTGCAACGTAGAAGAGCGTGATCAGTGTCACAATCTGCTGAATGCAGTGATCGGCAGTGTGATACTTCCTTCAAATGCTCACGCTTCACCAAAACATGGTCAAGTTGGTGCCAGCGCTTAGAACGTGGATGACGCCAGGTGACCTTGGAGGAGCTTGAGCCCTGAAAGAATGAGGAGGGGACACAAAGTTTGTGGGTGCTACAAAGTACCAGTAAGCGCTGACCGTTGTCATTCATGTTGCCATATCCATGGTTTCCCAGAATGTTAGGCCATGCACTAGAGTTAGCACCAACTCGGGCATTAAAGTCACTAAGGATCATCAGTGTTCATTTGAGGGGGTCTTCTGAACAATGGCGCTAAGTTGATTGTGGAATGATTCCTTTTACATCTAGATCAGAAGTAGTGTTGGGGCATAAGTGGCTATGATTGTAAATGGGCCACAGTATGTGTGCAGGCGCAGTAAGGAGAGACGTGAGGAGATGGGCACAGGTTTTTCCACTGAGGACAGTAGCTTGTTTTGAATTGCAATGACAACACCATGCATTGCTCTGTCATCGTCTGGGTATCCGTTCCTGAATAAAGTATAGTTTTTTTCCAGGACAGATCCAACACCGGTCAGCCAGGTTTCACTCAGGGCAGCGATGGAGATGTTAAGTCGGAGTAGTTCTGCATCAATTAGAGCTGATTTATGAGGTGAGATGCAGTCCGTGTCAGAACTAACGGCAAGAGAACGCACATTCCAGCATGTGAAGGAAGTGTACACGACAGTTGGATGACGACCAGGTCGCGCCGTACACGCGAACCTTGCCGAGCAACGACAGCTCTCTTAAGGACAGAGTGCTCCCGAGTTGCCAGTCGTGGAGGCTGAATGTTAGACATCATAATGGAGAGATAAGATGCTCATAGTAGAGAGCGACAAGGCAAAATAAGTGAAAGCATGCATGCCCAGGTCAAACTTCCACCTCTGGACTCAATGCTTACAGATTCCAATGGAACACAGGTGTGTGACGGTTGGTGTAGTTATGAGTTGCCCCGCAGTGACCAACTGACTAGTTCTATTGCCTCGTGACCATTGGTGAGATGCTGTGATGCAGGTGCTGTGATAGCAAACGCACTCTGATACTCAGCATACCAGCCCCTGCTGCCGGACTAGCAGGGTGGACTGGATTTTGTCTGGTCTCTCGCCTTTGACCTGTCTGGCTTGCTTGAAGCTACCAGGGGTACAAGGCCCCTGCCAGCTTAGCTCTCAGGGTCATTGGGACTCACAAGCTGTTCCGCCACGACAAGGCACCAGTCCATGGAACAGGGTACAGAGTACATATACAGAAAATAATAGATAAATGTAAAAAAGTGATAAATATAATGAAATGTCTAGCTGGAGCTGAATGGGGAGCATATCGGCAATCACTCAAAAGTATTATTATGTGGCACTAATTGGAGCAAATTTAGATTATGGTAGCATGGTGTATAGTTCTGCCTAAAACCGAAAAAACTCAACTTGCTAAGATTGAGGCAATTCAGAATCAAGCATTAAGGATATGTTGTGGAGCAATAAGATCATCACCAGTGTCATCACTTAACATTGAGACGGAAGTAATGCCACTAGGAATGAGAAGGATTAAGTTAAGAATGAGATACTGGGCAAACATAAAAGGTCAATCTGAAAATCATCCAGTTAAGAATGTTTTAAGTGACTGTTGGGAAAATAACCATAAAAAACTAACAAGTTTTGGATGGTTTATTAATGGGGAAGCAAGAGACATGGGGATTAGTGATGTTAATATTGCCACCATTGTGGTTCTGCCAGCAATTCCTCCTTGGTTTTTACCCATGCCTTCTATTGGTATCCAGTAACACAAAGACAAACATAATGCAGAGAATATCCTGGATAGCGTAATGGTACAAGATTACATAGATCATGTATATTATAGTGCCATCCAGATATATACTGATGGCTCAAAAGAACCAGATTCTGGTACAACATCTGCAGCAGTATTTATACCTCAATTTAAAGTCAACATTTTGGAAAGAACATCAAATCACATTTCAGTATTTACATCAGAATTAATAGCAATTATATTAGCATTACAGTGGGTTGAAGAAGTTCAGCCAATCATATCAGTTATATGCACAGACTCTCTATCTGCAATTGAAAGTCTTGCAAGTGGTATTTCTTTATAGCTAGACAGGACTTAATAAATGAAATATTACAAAGTCTTTTTAGAACCAGACAATTGGGAATCATTATTCATTTTCTTTGGATACCAG
The DNA here is from genome assembly GCF_003368295.1 of Carassius auratus. NCBI lineage: Eukaryota > Metazoa > Chordata > Actinopteri > Cypriniformes > Cyprinidae > Carassius > Carassius auratus. Next base: position 11,770,591 of record NC_039260.1, read on the forward strand.
CTCATATGGGGATGGCAGGAACGAAGAGGTGGATAGTTTAGCCAAACAGGCCATAAGATGTACAGAAGTTGATGGAGAAGTTGATGAAGAAATGGCAGAAGGAGTGGGACAGTGGAAATAAGGGTTGACATTTATACAACATTTAAGGAAGAGTTGGTTTAGAAAGAAGAAACATTGGAATAAGAGGAAGGAGGTTTTAATTTCAAGAATGCGCATCGGCCATTGTCTATTAAATCAAAGTATGGTCAAGATTGGAAACACGAGACTGGGTATTGTGACAAATGTAGTTCAGAAAATATGGAAACAGTAGTAGAACATGTATTATTAAAATGTGAGGCTTGTGCATGAGAAAGATTTTAATTGTTTCAGGCATTAAGAGAAATGGGAATGGAAGTTTTTTTTATCCAATCACTATTAGGTAATGGTAAAAAGCAATTTAAAATATATGAAGAATTATTTCATTTCTTAGAAAACACTCATTTAATTAACAGAATTTAGGTCACTACTACCATAACGTTATCCACAATCCAATCCAGTAGGTGGCGGGAATGCACCATTTCAGTTTGTTTTGCCAACCGCCATTAAACTGAAAAGAAGAAGAAGAAGAAGAAGAAGTGGACCTCACCACTGCTGTCTGCATACAGTCTGATTGGTGATATTTTTAGTGATGGTTCTGCATGCACATTACAATGCTGAAAATGGCAATTAGACACAAGACCAAAGAAAAATGGTTCATCCCGATAAGTCAGTGACAATTATTTTGTTTTTCTTTAACAAGTTTATTCACATGCATTAATGCTTCGAAGGTACAGTACGCTACATCCTAAGATACAAAAACTTAAAGGTAGCTAATATTTGTATAATTTTCATATTAGTACATTTTAAAAGGATACCGCCCCAGTGACAGTTTTGCAGGCTACCTTTTTTTCTAAGAGTGTAAATTTCTCAAATTATTTTCGCTTTCAATATAAGTGACCGGTTTGACAACTTAATTAATCAATGAACTGAATGCTGCCCAACCTTTACTGTCTGCTTTTAAGTAAATGCACTTCCTTGTTTTCAATCACTTGCAGAGATGCTGACCACGGTTACTTTCTCACTGCTTTTGAACGCATTTGCCAGTGTTTTATCGGCAGGTAAGTCAGTGCTTTTTGATACACTGTGACTTACATTAAATAAATATTGTTTTTAACGTTTCCTACAATGTGCTTTCCAACGAGGTTTTGATAAGCGTGGTGTTTGCAGACACTGTATGAATGGTTTTACTGAGGTCGAAAGCAATAAGGAAATAGTTGAGCATAAACGCAAATTTACATTATGTGAAATTCAGACTGGCTGAAGTGCAATGCGGCGAGGCAGGGTCGATGTAGTTATGGTTGTTGTTGTTCTTTTAAGCGAATGAATGAGCTGAGGACCGATGCATGGGCTGATTATAAGCGTTTGGAATGATCCTGTGATTTCACTGAGAGCAGAACATGGCTTGCTTCAAGTGCCAGATAGCAGAAAAGTAAAAATAATAATTGTCTTGGTTTTATAAGTGTCAGCAAAACGCGCACTATTTGCTTACATAGGACTACTGGAATGTTTTCACACCATGTCACGCGGGGTTGTTGTGTGCATCACGTGTTGACGTATTAGCGTCATGACGTAAAGACATGACCAAGGAGCAAGAGCAACACATTTTGTGGGAGAATACAAAATTGATGTTTTGTTCGTTTCAAAAGGCCACTCAACTCAATGGGACAATGTAAAAAAATATTATTATCTGTATTAGTTATTTTGTACAGTAAATGTTCTTTTAAATAAGAAAATATTTAGTTTACTCGTGTCCACAAAAATTCAGTCAACGATTTTTTTAACCAACCACCCCCTGAAGAAAATTATCATAAAACTTTGTGATCATGAGATGTTATTTTCTTCTGGGGCTGGCATTTTGAACACGTTATGGTAAATGTCCTATTTATTTTTCGGTATTTGTCAAGGATTATTTACAATTGCCCATAAACTATGCTGTGGGGACATTTTTATGGTTTACAATATTTTCATAATTCAAAATGATGAAAAATAATTTTGTATGCTGTATTTCAATCAAATAAATTTAACTGAAGGTATTCAAAATGTAATCAATTTAACAACTTGCTATGATTCAGTGCAGATTTTCTTTCTGCTCTTTGCTCACTATATATAGATATATGATATTCTCTAGATTAATGTTTCCACAATATTTCGAGTTCAACATGCCATTTTCATCACAACTCAGTGACTTATGTATCATCTGGAGTTCCGTGATTTTTCTGTAAATACAATTTCACTATGACAGGCATGTGCTTTGAACTTGTAATTACAATATTTTTGACTCCACCTGAAAGATAGGTCTATTTGGCTACATGCTAAAGGTTTCTGTCCTGTGGTCATGGCATTAGAATAGTGTGGAAAAACACTTTTATCTAAATGTTGGAATGTATAACTGAAATATATATTTAAAGGATTGGTGGATGTGAATGATACATAATTCATTCCTGAAAATGTGCTGAATGAAGGACCCAATACGAAGGCTGCCTTCTAAGCATCCTTCAAATTAAGATGGCCTTCGATGGCACTTAATGATGTGGCAGCTAAGGTCTACAGCCGGATACATCCTTCAAGCACCTGGATTGTTTGAGATGAACTATTTTTTCAAGTCACATGAATCGGTAGGACTTCACCATCACTACAAACAATCATATCAAAAAACTTAATCTCATTTCCTTGTTTTCCCAGCAGAAGTGTTTCGGTTCTCTTCTTATTATGGGAATCACATGGTTCTGCAGAGGGCCCCAGCCAAAGCAGTGGTGTGGGGATTTGGAAAGAACGGTGCCAAGGTTGTGTTGTCATTGTCAGGATTTCAAGAAGAATTCTCTACTACTGTTATCAATGGTAAGTATCATTTACACAAATTATATTATCCGGTGAAGCATGCTTTAAAGGAAGAGTTCATCCAACAATGTATATTCTGTTTATTTACTTGGACTCTCGTCAATTCAAACCTAGGTTCTTCTGTGGAAAAGTGATCATTTAATTAATATCCAGTTGAAACAATTCAATACAATAACAGTGCATTCTGACTTTAATGTCTCACAGGTATTTGGCGCACCACTCTCAAACCTGTGGAGGCTAGTGGTAGACCGTACAACTTAACTGCATCTCAGAATATAACTAATAGCTCAATCACACTCACAGATGTGCTATTTGGAGACATCTGGTTATGTAGCGGACAAAGTAACATGGCATTCACTGTTGGTCAAGTAAGTGAATATATCTCTTAACTCAAAGTCTTTGATATGCTTATCCCTCTGTCTTCATATGTGATGTAATACACATGAATGTCACTTGTTCTTAAAAAGGTGAATAATGCAACAGAGGAGTTGGCCTTGGCTTCTGAGTTCCCAAATGTGAGGATCTTCCAGGCTGCCTTGGTGCAGAGTGGTGAGGAACTAATTGATCTGGCAGGAGTGGAAGTTCCTTGGTCCCTACCAACACCAGGTATGGAAAATGGTCTGGAACACAAGCTAATGAGATATTTGTTGCATTCCTGTTTTTTGTTAAGGGTGATGTCCAACTAGTATTTGTCTCTAGAGGAAAGTGTGTTGTTGTTGCTCTTTATTCTTATTTCCTGAAGAAATAAACAGCTGTTCTTGTTGTCTTTTTGTGTTCATTGTTGAAGAATTGCTTGGAGGAAAGAAATTCAGCCATTTTTCTGCAGTTTGCTGGCTCTTTGGTCGCTATCTCTACAAAACACTAAATTATCCGATAGGGCTAGTACACTCAAGTTGGGGAGGCACACCTGTGGAGGCCTGGTCATCCCCAAGGGCACTTCACAAATGTGGACTGGAGAACAGGTACAATGCCAGAACATAATACTTTATGATGTTCTGTATAAAGATGCCATTTTTAATATTACATTGAATTGCTTCTGGTTTTGCATGTTTAACTTCTGTACCTGAATATCCTGCACTGTTCCCCTTAGTGTTTTACATGTACAAAGTTACTTGGAGGGTGCCTTTGTTAAATGGAACAGTACAGTGCTCTGGAATGCCATGATTCATCCATTACTCAACATGACCATAACAGGAGCCATATGGTACCAAGGTATTAATTCTCAGGTGAAGAATTCCAGCAAAATATATCAAGTATAACATGCAAAGACTTGCTATTTTTACTTTGCTTTTTATCTCAGGTGAAGCTAATGCAAACTGTAACCGGGATAAATACAACTGCTCTTTCCCTGTGATGATTGACGACTGGAGGATGGCTTTCCATGAAGGCTCAGGTGGTCAGACTCCACTAGACTTCCCGTTTGGATTTGTACAGGTGCCACTGAGTAGACAGAAATATATCTTAACAATACTTTTGAAAAGACCCATGTATCATCAGTACTCAAACATCAAATTGTACTTCCATATCATCTCTAGCTAAGCACATATCGCAAAAACGATTCAAAAGATGGGTTCAGAGAAATACGCTGGCATCAGACCGCAGACTATGGCTATGCCCCTAATGAGCGCATGAAGAACACCTTTATGGCTGTTGCTATTGACGTACCTGATGATAAGTCCCCCTATGGGAGGTGAGGAGGAGCACAAACTGGGGTTAAAGTGTTATTCAAATAGTTTAATGGAAGTGCTGAACTCTAACATGCTGATTTGCTTGTTTTGTTTGGGGGGTGGTATAATAGTATCCACCCGGAGGATAAACAGGATGTGGCATACAGACTTGTGCTTGGAGCAAGAGCTGTCGCTTATGGGCAAAATGTATCTTTCCAAGGACCTTTCCCTACTCATGCCGTGCTCGAACAGAATTTAACTCACATTTTGTTCCATCAAGGAATCGTCAGTGCCACTACCAATGATCGCTTTTTTGAGGTAAGATGAGCTTCTTCACATACGTTCATTCAATTTGAAAATTATGATTTTAAAAATATATACATTCAGTCGAGGGTAGTTTAAAATGAGAATGCTCCTTCTGAACTGACCTTGACTAACTGCTAATGTTTTCATTTGTATCTTTTTTTTTTTACCATAGATATGCTGCTCTGAGGATAAGACGTGTGAATCCGATAATAAATGGTTTTCTGTTGACATTGTAAAACATGGCTCTGATGATGTCTATGTATCTACAAATCGCTGTCCATATGCTTATATTACTGCAGTGCGTTATCTTTGGACAGACTGGCCTTGTAAATTTAAAGCCTGCCCTATCTACAGCTCTGATAGACTCTTACCTGCACCACCATTCATCCTGGCCATCGGAAAACAGTGACCTACAATAGCATACTGAAACATCAAGTTTAGAAAATGTCTCTTAATGTCAAATAGCAGTGGTCTCAATCCTGGTCCTGGGGGCCCACTGCACATTTGGTATGCCTCTATTATCTGACACACTCAGTTTGGTTGATAAAGCTCTCTGCTGATGACTCGATGATCTGAATCAAGTGTGTAAGGAAGACATACAAAATATGGGTCTTTAGGACCAGGATTAAAGACCACTGCCATTATATAGGATGAAAAATAATTATATGAATGTGTAAAATGTAAAAAATGTATATTGAGAGAATGCACTTCTGTAAATCTATTTGAGTGACGATCTAAATATGTTTGTAATTTGCACTCTTTAATGGGAGAGCTGTTTTCCACCAACTTCCACCCCAATTTAATCAGTTTGCACTTTAAAGTGGGGAAAATATTTATTTGATTTGGTAGGAGATCAAATACTTATTTCACTCACTGAGATTCAAATCAGTCTCTAAACATTAAGGGTTTTTTCAGAATTTTTTGTATGGTATTCTGTCTCTTATCTGTTAAAATAATTTACAGAGCCTTCATTTCTTTGCAATTGGGTAAACTTACAAAATCAGCAAGGGGTCAAATAAATATTTCCCCCACTGTAGACTTAAGGGGTTAAAACTGAGGTAATTTTTCCTTCACTGTAATGAATGTAGAGTTTAAAGAAAATCATGTTTAGATATCATATAACACATTCCACATTTTCCTGAATCAACTGTATTGGACATTTGTAAAATTGTTTTGTTTCATTTTGTTTCATTAAATTACTCTATTAGTACTAATATTAGGCTAATTTTCAAAGTTATGCTGTGAAGGTTTTACGTTCACATAAAATGAATAACATGATACAGTTTTATTCTCGTTGTTCAGTTATGTCCAGAACCGATTATCTTTTTCTACCGGTCATCTTTTGTATTCATAGGCTTATGAAGTCTGACAAGCAGCATAAAACAGTACTTTATGTGTAATTTTGGTTAATTTTTAGTCTTCGAACAGACTACATGTGATGTGTTTAAAATGTTCTGCTTGCCAAGTTAATTTTCTGTTACATAACCGTGGGATTTGTCCCTTGGCCTTTACCAAATATATAAAAATGTTGAATTTTTTTAAACGTGCCAGTATCGCCATCTAATGGCCAGTTCATTAAAACGTTTTTTTTTTTAAGTTCAGCATATTAAACAGAAAGAAGTTGACACTTGCTTTAAAGTGCTGACATATCACATATATTTCTTTTTTTATTAAAAGTTATTTGTTTTGTTTTTTATAAAAACAGTGTACCAGGCATCATGATGTTATGTTCTGTAATCGCATTGGCAAGCAGTGGCAAGTGAAACCTTAGCTTTTAGGCAAAGTCCAAGACAAATCTCATATTACAGCACAACACATACATTTATGAGTCAATCTTTAATTCATTTTGCTCTTTTTTTTCCCTGTACATTCTGCCATTGTGCCATATTTTATGAGGTATAGTGGTAGGCATTATACTTTATATAGGCTAATAAAGTTCCATTTGTTAATATTAGTTAACTAGCCGACATGAATTATCAATGAAAAATACTTATTTCCAACATTTACTGATAGGCCTACATTATTAAAATTAAACCTTATATCTGTTAATGTTATTTAATGGACCTAAGTTAAGAATGAGATATTAACAATGAGACTAACAAGCAATATTTTATATTTTAACATGATAAAATAGCTACTTTATCAATGTATTGCTCATTATTGTTAGTTAATGCTTAAACTTATGGAACCCTACCTTATTGTAAAGTGTTTAGCTACCTGTACAGCGCTAATATCTTCTGTAATATACTGCTTACAGCTTAACAGAGACAAAAACCCTTTTTTACTACAAAAACCCTATATATGATAACCACCAGACTGATCACAGTTATTATAAGTCATATTAGCTAACTAATTTATTAATATCCATATATATATATATTATTTGCACGTTTCAAATATCTCACAAACAGTCTAAAACGCCTATAAAGTACATACATTTGCTTTACCCTATAGTGTTTGTAAGCCAGAGTGCGCTTCCTATGGCAGGATTTAGATTCTTACACAATGCAAGTCTACCAGCCCCTCTAGATGTTTCTTCAGCTCGAGGATCTGAGAGCGCTTGCGCGTGCATGGAAACCAGCGGCCTTTTCCACTTGCTGACCGACGTTTGTGTTTTCTATCAAGAAAACTCACACTATACATATTGTAAACATAAACAGGTAATTCATTTAATTCTAGAGGTCGCAGAATATATTTGGTGACGGTCGTATCGCTTCATTGTCAGTTGTTGTAAAATATAGCCAGCTAGCACGCTAGCGTTAGCGGCTCCGCCAGCGTATAGTAACATAAATATATAATGTGACGTGAGATGTGAATCTTAAAAATTGACTGCATTAAAGTTGCACGACCTACGAAGTTTATAGTCTTTGATGTGCGTTCAAAATAACAAGAATAATTTTCAGAATTGACATGTAACGTTATGTGAAGTTAGCCTGAGAGGCTTTAGCCACTTGGCTATATCAACGTTACTTTTCTTCATATTGTTACTGTGTAGATAAATATGTGATATTATTATTACTTGACCTTTACACGCTTACAATGTAAAGGTCAATCATTTCAACCATTTTTATACAGTTCTGATGCTGTTTTCGTAGCAAACGCAATCCTCTTTTACTTAGAAACTGACAGTGTCACACTTTTTTTTTTTATTAAGGTTAGTTAATCTGTAAGCTATACAGTTTTTCTTGTGAGTGTTTGGACACTTGGTGTTCAGTTAATACAGTTTACTAGTTTCAATAACAATATGCTAATTGTATTGTACATTGACACATGACACAAGTGTCATATTTTAAATGTATATTTGCTGCAGTATATTACATGCAGTGGGGAAATCTGTACAGTATAAAATATTTTAACATAATGTATTTGGCATGTGTTTTCTCATGATGAAATGTATTTTCTGTAAACCTCAAATTCAGAATGACACCATATGTGACAGCTAGTGTGTTAGTTGGTTAGGTTAGGATGATTTGTGCCCTCTGTGTCCCAAAGCAGCAGCCCTGCCCCGACGCACCCCAACCCCAAGCGGAGCCGTCATGTGGCAGGAGGCCCGCAAACATGAGCGCAAACTGCGCGGGATGATGGTGGACTACAAGCGGCGTGGAGAGAGACGCAGAGAGTTCTATGAGAAAATCGTAAGTTGACAAATGAAAGTCTGTGACCTTGACTGCACTTTTGGTCTTTATTTTTTGAGCACAGCTTAATCTTGGTCCTGGACAGAAATTTTAAATGAACAATCACACTTCTCTCATTCTGTGTAGAAAAAGGATCCAGCCCAGTTCCTGCAGGTTCATGGCCGGGCGTACAAAATCCACCTGGATTCAGCTGTAGCCCTGGCAGCTGAGAGTCCCCTCAACATGTATGTAGCTAGCGTTTGGATCAGTGATTTGAGAAATAATAATTTGGAAAACTGCAGTACTGATACTTTTGGCAATGTTCATTTCTTGATTTTAAACATTGCAGCATTCAATTTATTTTTGGATGGAATGTAAAAGCTTAAATCTGAGACATACAGCACATATGATTATTAATAAAATCACAGCCATTGCAATTTTGAGAAATTGCACAAATACTTAATAGCAATTTAGATTTTAGATTTAGACACACCAACATAACAGCTCATATAAAGGTTTTTATCTGGAAATCTGTCACATCTTCATCCTTTGTCCTAACAGGATGCCTTGGCAAGGAGATACCAGCAACATGATCGATAGGTTTGATGTCAGGGCACACCTGGACTACATTCCCACCTATACACCACCTCTCCTCAACACTACGTGAGTATTCTGACCTTAATGCATCTTCCATATATCTAAAGGTAAAAAAACATTATCTTGATTATGCAAAGAAATAGGTAGGATGCAGTCTTTTCAAAACAGTGGCATAGTGTGGTTTAATTTCCCATCTGGTTTTAAGTTTAACTCTATTTCTCACTTAGGGAACACTAAACTTCTTTTAAAATAACTATATATTCCATATTTTGTCCAGTAATATTTATTTTCTAATATTTTCTGTTTTAAGGGAACTTAAAACATGCTGGACAATATTAATTTCTAAATTCTGCACTATTTATTTATATTAACATAAATTATATTATAAATATAAATAAAAATGCAAATGTTCAATTGATACATCATTAAAGTTATAACAGAGCAAATGCATTTAAAATCGAATGAATGGAAGACAGATTGGCGCCATAAGGTAAGAGAATTAAATAAAATCATATTTAATACCATAGATATTGGGATGTATGTTTTCTAAATTCTTTAAAGGGTATATAAAGTCATATTTTTGGTAGGTTTAGAATTTGAATATATATTTAGACAAGATTGAGGATTACTTTGAGGAAAAAAATGTACCATTCATATACTATGGTGATGGTTATTCCTGACAAATCATTATTTTGCTTTCATATAGCAAGTGCCACTAAAGTCACCAAGTTTTGTACTGTTCTGATGAAATAATACAAATCGATTCAAAACAATAATGTGCAGTTGAAAATGACCGACGGGGTTCAATGAAGTTATAAAATTATGCTGAAGTGGTTTGTGCATTTTTGAGTGAGTTCATTGTTTCTGTCACAGCACCCAAGAGCAGGAATCAGAAGAGAGGAAGTGCAATTATGAGCGCTACAGAGGTCTGGTGCAGAATGACTTTGCAAACAGTAAGTTTTTATTTCATTTTTTTTTTGTTAATACAATTCAGTTTTGACCCTTATAATGTTATTTATAAATTTGGAAGTATCCACAAAAAACTTTTTTTTTTCATGTTATAGTCTCTGAAGAGCAGTGTTTGTACCAAATCTATGTGGAAGAGCTCTACGGTGGCCTACAGAAACCAAATGAGGATGAAAAGAAAAAGTATGAACTTGTGCATCAGAACATAAAACATATGTGGCTAAAAGTACATTGTTAGAAGGATCACATCATCATTTTCTCACTATTAGACTCGCTGAGAAGAAAGCTCAGATTGGTTACACATATGAAGATAGCACAGTGACCGAAGCAGATGAACAGATGGAAAAGGGAAATGAGGATGACTCTGAAAACAGCGAGTCTGAGGAAGACGAAGTCATCCCTGACATTGGTGCGTTTCTTCAAACTCTGAACACTTCCTGTTAGGATAATTCATTTTTAGTATGTAAAAACACTTCAGAAATGTGATTTACTTGAATGTAGAAGGTGTGTGTGAATGCTTTCCCAATTTGTAGATGTTGAGGTGGATGTAGATGAACTGAATCCAGAGCAGGTGACGGAGATAAACAAGATGGCCATCACTTACGGCATGGCAGATGGAGACTTTGTATGGTTCGTTCGCTCGCTCGCTCATTCTTTAACTAAAAATCGCTGCTTGAGTGTATTTGGACCTAAAGATCTAAATTAATGCATTTTTTTCTACAAATGTGATAAAGTAGTTCAAATCCATTCTGTCTTTTTGGCAGGATGTTGAAGAAGGACAAGGAGGAAGTGGAGGCCATTAAACATGCAAAAGCACTGGAGGCAGAGAAGGCCATGTACTCTGTATGGCAGAAACCTATTAACGTCCTGCCTTCCATTAAAGATGCTTGTTTGATTTATTAGTATTTGTAATAATAATGTTGTTTTGTTTCCATCAGGGCCGGCGGTCTCGCAGACAGCGAAGAGAGTTTAGAGAGAAGTATATGAAAGGCAGGCAGATCAGCCCACCCAGGTAACCAATACAATATCAGCTACATATTTCCCAATATAAGCAGGGATGTTTTTTTCTGCTCATTTATAAAAATCTAACTTAGTAGTGTCTTTTAGTTTATTTTTTTGGTTCCACTGACCACTACTCAATAAAAATTTAGTGTATGTATATTTTATAATGTGCACCAGTTACGCATGTTGCTGATTATTTTGATTGAAAATTGGTTAACTGATTTGAATTCAATATGTACATTTCAAAAACAGCTATGCCAGAAGAGACAGTCCTACATACGATCCCTACAAACGGTAAGTGTTCATGGATTGCTGCTCTGCACATTCATTTTGAATGGTGTATACATAATGTAATCTTAAGCACCAGAATCTTTTAAATTTAGGTTGCCCCAATATTGAATTTATGACCAATACCTTTAAAAAAAAAAAAATTAAAGTCAGTAAAATTTTGTCTAAATGAATTGAAAATTTTAAGTTTTTAAGGAAACTTTTTATTTTTATTCATGTTTATAATGATTCGTTTTGAGTGTTAGAGGATGGCAAAAGTAATCTAAATGTCAAAATGGAAAATGAACAGGCACAATACAGTACAACCAAATTTTTTTAAATTAAAATACTTTAACTTAATACAACTGCATACATTACTTTTCAAAGGTTTGGGATCAGTGAGGTTTTTTGAGTCATAAACGGATTACAAGTAATGGTAAATTATATTTATGATGTTACTAAAGATCTCTATTTCAAAGTAATTTTTTATTTTATTTTTAAATGAAAATATTAAGCAGCAACATAAGTTTTCATCATTAATACTAATAAGAAATGTTTATGGAGCACAAAATGAGAATGATTTCTGAAGGATCATGTGGCTGTAAAGATTGGAGTAATGTCCCCAAACTTTGGAACAGTAGTGTGCATCATTTATTTATAGTAATGTTTCTTATTAAGGTTTTCGTTCTTTCTTGTCTCAGGCCAGAGTCGGACTCCAGTTCAGAGTCACGCTCTCGTTCTCGAACCCCAGGCAATGATAAGATCACTTTCATCACCAGCTTTGGGGGCAGTGAGGATGAGGGAGCCTCAGCCGTACAAGCCCCACCTGCAGCGGCGTCAAGCCACACCTCCTCCAACACCGCAGGTCATAGCAGGGGCTCCCGGTCGGTAACTTCCCCTTTCTACGTTATGGCTCCTTAGTGGCTTTTTTCTTCATTTATTCATAAGCGTGTTTAGCTGTGTAAGCATGTAGCCAGAGAACTGCCACCGGTTGAGCTTATATGATTGGTGATATTTTGAAATCGTTGAGAGACCAACCAAACCATTGTCTGAGTTGCCTATTTAGCCTGATGATTATTGTTTGTGGCATATTCAGGGTTAAAAACGGTATGGGATAATTAAATGGAAGCTCTTTGGCTTGTCTTGTTTTTTTATTAGTTGCTCGTAATGACATAGCACATTGTGTTTTTCTTTTAGCCGAAGACGGTCTTCCTCCAGCCACTCTTCCTTTTCCTCCCGCTCCTCTTCGCATCGGTCTTCACGCTCATCCTCACGTTCCCGCCGGAGTCGTCGTTCCCGTGGGGGCAGGGACCGGGACAGCCGTTACTCCAGGTCTCGATCTCGTTCTCGCCGGCGGTCTGACTCCCGTTCATGGCAACGCAGTGGAGGAGCTGGTTCAAGGCGACGATACGACAGGACTAGGTCTCGTTCCACAGATCGGGGTAGAGACCGAAACCGTGAAAGAGACAGAGACCGGGACAGGGGGAGGCGGTACACAAGCCGCAGACGAACCAGGCAAGAGATCTTGCTAAAGATATTCAAACCCTTGTAGATGCTTTGATTTTAAAAGAAAAATATGGGTTTTCTTGAGTGAAATTGATCGGAAGAATCACTCTCTCATTCAGGTCTCGCTCGCATTCTCATTCGGATGATCGTTACCGGCGTCGGAGTCGCAGCTCAGCATACAGGAAGGGCGGGAGCGTCAGTCAGAGCCCCTCCCACTCACCTGCAGCAAGCCGCAGCCTTTCCCCTGCTTCCCATTCTGCTCCACCTGCATCCGCTTCTGCAGACAAACTGAGAAAGTAAGTTGCAACACACCTATAAGTGCTAAAGATACACTTTACCACCTTGATATCAAAAAGTCACAGATGCAATTTTCCGACCTGAGAAATGTGACCCATGTAAAGTCCATGAGTTTGAAAAAAAAATCTTGCTTTTTCAAAAATATATTTTTTTTTTAAATAAGTAAAATTGGCATTGGCAGGTTATGAAACGTTACTTGACATTTGGCAGTTTTTGCATTTGTTTTGAGAATGCTTTAATCCCTGAGAATGGGATATGACCTAGTGCAATTACAATTTCCAACGACTACAATTTAGATAAATATTTATATTTACTACATAAGCTCGACCTGAAGAGAGATGCTTATAAAAATTTTGTTTAAAGGCCTTATACTTTTATTTTTATATATATATATATATATATATATATAATATAAAAAGTATAAACTATCAGATGACATAAGGCATGTAGTAGATTTTGTCCAACAGGTTTTTCTGCAAAGGTTTGATCATCTTGATTATTTCGTTTAGATTTTCACACTGCGGGCGTGGTGCTCAATTCCGATTTTTGCTCAGATCCGATTAATTTTTTTTTATTTATATTTTTATAGCTGTTCACATTTTTGGTTTAAATGTGGCCAATATCAGATTTCCAGTGTGAACAGAACACAGTTCTGAACTGACATGCATGCGCAAATGAACAATACACTCAGGGTTTCCAGGTTTTCACAACAAATTCCACCCAATTGCTTCTCAAAACTACCTCAATCGCCCTCTGGGGGTAAATATCCCGTTTATGGGTTCTCTTCAACCCACGGAGTTAAAGAACACCACAGTAGTGAGAAGTAACTAAACTGTGGACTTGGCAACATTTGCACAGCACGCTGTTATACTATAGTAAACACGGAGTACATAAAGTAAGTGATTATGTGTTTATTTAGCCATGTGATCTGCCACAGAAGCCGGCAAAATTTTGCACAGGCAATATGAAAAATAAAGATAAGGATGTGACAGAGAAGAGCAGAGTTTTAAAACTTTTATGATCCAAACTTTCATGTTTTGCATTGAATATAGTGTTGTTAATGTAATACTTATGAGTTCTGACAGAGCACTGACCAAAATGCTTGCAGCATCTTGTACATGAAATGGCATTCTAAAAGCACGGCGCTCAAACTAAAAGAAGTTCAACCCCCATATTGAATTTTATTTATTTTTTCTGATCCACTGCCTGCATCCCATCTTTGTCAACACAAAAGCGCATTCTGTATGAATGGCACCTAGCGATATATTCTATCGGGTGGGCTTGAGTGTCACTTCACTCGTGGTATTGAGTGTGGAAGATAGCGACCGTTATTCACCCCTCCCTCCCTCAATTTCTGACAGACCTAAGACCAGAACCCACAATTTTCAGGTTACAAGTCTTGACTCTTACCATTAGGCCATGAGTGCAGAATCGTGACAGATGTTGATCTAAAGTGACGTAAAAGTTGCATGAATTCCGAAATGATTGTTCAGTCTGTGGTTGCATTGCTAAACACCAAAAAATGTGGGCCACATTTGCCTGCACTTGTGAACGTAGCCTTAGAAATTGGTGGATTGAATATGATACAGTTGAATTTATAGGTTTAAGTAGTAGTAGTATTGCAATTATACTTCTGTAAAATAGTTATTATTTTTAGTAGTATTTGCAGTAGTAGTAGTATTGATTTGTATTATAATTATCATTAATATTACTGTCCTATGCCTCAAAAGTGACTGCTGACCAAAAATTTGTTTCTTTTTCTCCCCACAGGCCTGAAACTCCGGGTGGTAAAGAGACTGGAGCTGCCAAAGTCAGTAAGAATTTGATATATCTCGAATTTGTTGCTAAAGACTCCGCCTCCCTCACCCCTGACAGGCTGATGCAGTTAACAATCAGGCTGGGGCTCCTGCCCATCTCTTGACTCTTCAAAGAGCCCTTGTTCTCATTTGAAATGTGGTTCTGATTGGCTGTCCACTTGGTGATCAGCTTCCCTCTATTTGCAGAATGCAGTGGTATTTTGAAGAGCTCATCCAACTCACCTTTTTGCCTTTTTTATTTTTTTTTATTTTTTTATTTTTTTTTTGTTGTTGTAAGAAAGAGACAGGAAGTGACCAACTCTATCTCTAAAGGACCCAGATATTTCTGTGTGCTCTTTGGAAGTGCTATAGATTTGTCTTCTCTTTAGGGAAATGATACATGTACTTCACATTTATCTTACTATGTATTATCTGAATGGTGGGTTGTTGAGAGACACCTGTGAAAGAACGTGAGCTGATGAAAGGAAACCTTCAAAGGAATAAAGGTTCTTAGCAGGTTTGCTCAGCAGTTAAACAGCTCAGGTGTTGCTTCTGCACTGGGCTTGTCGAGACAGGCAGAGCAACTTCGGTCACTCGCACACACAAACACACCAGCATAAGTCAATACAGATCGTCCTTGTGTGTAAGGGTTGAACCGCTTCAAGGAAGCACCTTCTGAAATGGCTACAGTAGCTGCCATTTTGTAATTGTTCCATCAAGTTGACGTACCTGACCTGGTGAGAAGAAGAGTCGACAGCGCTGGCTGCCTCCAATTGCCTGTTCACACTTTGCACTTTGCCATACCCCTACAAATAGATCTTTAACATTAGCATCACAGGCATTTCTGTGAAACAGGACTGTCTGCTGCAGTTCAGCATGCAGCATGTAAATGATCTGTATGTAGTTAACACTCGTCCTTCTGCATGACATGACACAAGTTTAAGCTAGTAAAATAGATCCCTTGTTGTCAGCCGCTGTTCTTTGCATAAACTTTTTCATCGTACTTCTTCTAAAGTCACTTTGTCCATTGCAGCCCAAGATGACACCACAAGAGAAGCTCAAACTCCGTATGCAGAAGGCTCTAAACAAGCAATGTAAGGGACTATCTCAGGAACCATCTTTTTCAATGTTTATTCTAGGCATGCACAGGATATTGGTGCCATATCAGTTAGTAGAATTTTTTTTAATTTGACATTTCTTGTGCATTCTTATTCCTGTCGGTTCTTAACTTTGACATCAGTTAACACTCAAAAGCTTTAATAACACACTTTTTTTAATATAAATATTTTAAAACACTGGTGAATGCAATCTTCAGCAAGTCTCCAAAAGAAAATAATGCATCTTTTTTACATTGCTATTCAAACGTCTTTTTTCCTTTTTGTTGTTTATATACAGTAGTCAACATTTAAAGTGGATCAAAAAGTTCAAAGTCAAGAATACTGTGTGTGTGTACATGTATGTTTTTTTTTTTTTTTTTTTGTTTTTTTTTGGAAAGGAATATCATTTACTGTTACTTTTGAATCCTGAAAAAAAAAATGCAGTTCAGTTTCTTCAAAAATATTAAGCAGCACAGCTGTTTACAACAATGATAATGTTTTTTGAGCACCAAATCAGCATCATTTTTAAAGCATCTTGTGACTTTTAAGACTGGAAAAGATCTCTTTTAAATGATCTTGTGGCGGCTCAGCTTTGCCTTAGTTTTTTTTTTTTAAGTAATCTCTTATGTTCGCCAAGGCTGCGTCTTTATTTGACCGAAATGCAATAAAACAGTAATATTTTGAAATTATTGAATTTTAAACAGTTGTTTTCTATTATATAAACTTTAAATATATTTGTGTTTTTAAATATAATGTATTCCTGTGATTGCAAAGCTGCATTTTCAGCAGCCAGGATTTAATCGCTTTAGTAAATGGTCTTGAGTGACACTTAATATTTCACTAATAATTTTAATGTTAATCTTTATATTTTTGTGTTAACCGATACTTTTTTTTCACGATTCTTTGATTTAATAGGAAGTTCAAAAGTTATTTTTAATTTTATTATTTTGTAGAATTATAAAAGTCTTTAATGTCACTTTTGGTCATAAATTGGAAATTTGTAAAGTATTTTTTACTGACCCCAAAGTTTTGAACAGCAGTGTATATACCACTGTTCTAAGCAGCATATGTTGTGTAAAATAAAAGCCTGTTGACCCTGCCTCACCTTCTGCTTTTACCTTTATCAGCCAAGGCGGATAAGAAGGCAGCACAAGCCAAGATCCAGCAACAAGAGAACAAGCGACAGGTAAAAGTGTGGGTGTACAGTTGGTATGTGGGTAGGAGGACTGATTCCAGGTAGTTTTTTACTTTAACGCTCATGTATTTCCTCCTCCCATCGCAGGAACGAGAAGGAGTTCTTCGCGCAATGGCACGGAAAATACGCATGAAGTGAGTCCGAGCATGTATATACATGTGCAGCATGTTCATGTGGGAACTGTCCTCTCGGTTTAAAGAAGAGGATACAGTTTGGTCATTGTTTGGTCTTGTAGGGAGCGAGAACGGCGGGAAAAAGAGAGAGATGAATGGGAGAGACAGTATGAACGTCAGAGTCACTCGCCCTCCCCCAATGCCAAATACAGTGAGTTTATTTGCTGAGCCTCCCACCAAAGAAGAGATGCGTCGTATTCTTATTCACATTGTGAAAGAACTGAAGCAAGAGTCTTTCTGTGGATTGAATTGTTTGTTTTTAGTTTTTTTTTTTTTTTTTTTTGGTAGTGATCGAATTCCATAGATATACACTGTGGTAACGCATGCAAAAACTTACTTGTGAAGAAGATTCTAATCATAAATCTTCACCACCCCACAGGTCGGGACTACAGCTCATCTAGAAGGTATGCTGAAACCAGTCTGGACCAGCCACACTTGTCCATTTCATCTAAACGTACTGTTGTTCTGGCTAATTTCAAACACTTCTACTGTCTTCCTCAACAGGAGATCACGTTCAAAATCACGGAGTCCTCACTACCGGTACTGAAGAATCGGCTGATAAAACAGTCGAGGCCATAAGACGTCAAAACAGAATGGTGACTTTGATGGCAAGAGTTTACTCAGAAGATTGGGAAAAAATATCAAAAATATGAATCTCACTCACTTCAGCTTCTCTTTTACATCTTCTAACCTGGATGCAATGGAAAGTAAACATTTCTAAAATGTGAAAATTAACACCTTCGTGCTCTGAAAACACATTTCGCCTCCCATTCTTGATATTACACAGCAGGGTTGCCAGGAATGCTTTGAGCTGCTAGGATTCTAATAAGCTTTGCTGATTATTTGGAGTCGATCTGTCTTGATTTTGGTGACATAAGTGGGATGAACCTTATGATCTCCCTTGTATCTTATACCCACATTAAAGAGAGAGATGACCTTAAAAAATGCTAATTCTGTCATTTACTCACCCTCACGTTGATATAAACACATAGAACTGACTGACAGGAAACACATAATTCTGCCTAATGTCTTCTTTCGTGTTTAATAGAAGATAAACATGATGAGTGAGAGTGATTAAAAGCATCTACCCATTTTACCTCATGTTTGTATATAGTCCCTTCATGTAAGAGTGATGAAATTTCTTCCACAGAAAATGCTTTTTCTTTTTCACTCGACAGTGTAAATGGCTGGTGGTTCTTTCTTGTATTAGGATCACAGGTTTTGACATTGAAATAAAAATCTAATCATGAATGAAAAAAAAACTGGCTTGTTTTTTTACTCGTGAACAGAAAACAAAAACGCATTTTCTACGGCGTCACAACCGCTACCTATTGTAACCGCCAGATGGCGCGCCTCGCTGTTACAAACACGTGTGATTCGACAAAGATTGCTGTTATTTTGAAAGGTAATTTGACCACTTCATATACACGAAGACAAATTTCAGTCTTGCATTCACCCCCGCCCTCCACAAAAGAGAAGCAAGTGTCTGAAAGTAAACAGACAGTTACTTTGGTTTTCGAAATAAGCCGGACAGCAAAACAAACACCTGTCTCAGCCGACCTCGATAAAGCCACTTCCTCTTCACCCACATCCTTAACCAGAACATTTTATTGGTGTCAAAGCAGCTGCTGCGCGCCATCAAAGCGACTTTTTACATCATTCCTCCAATACGACAGAAAGATAAGAAATAGAAAGAGTTCGGATCATTTAAAGTGGCCCTGATGCTATTGCCTAAGCAGAGTTGATTAACGAGGTCAATTATGATAAGAGAGAGGAGGATGAGGAGGATGATGATGGGCGGGCAGGAGGCGTTGCTCATGCCCTCCTCCTCCTCGTCGTCTCCTGTAGGGCCAGCAGACAGTGTGAACTTGAACACCGACGGCCACAGCACTGAACGACAGTCAAGTCACACATCACTGCCGTTTTATGAGATTTATAGAGTCCGCTTAGTTCTGCTGTAGTTTCAGAGGACCTTCTCTCACTATGTCCAGACGTAAACTCGGCAGCAGACCGCAACACCTGAGCGCAATGCAAGGTAAGCTGTATTTAAGACAACTTTATCCACATTTAAACGCTAAAATGCACATATTAATGGGGATCCTTGTCTGAATAATGTGAGAGTGGTCGGTAACCAGTAATCAATGTAATAACTTTTCACGTGGTGTGTGGCTCAATCCCGTGCGTGTATAGAACTTGACATTGGAGTTGAAATAATAATAATAAGAACATAACTTTACCCTCATGTTTTTATTTGTGCGTGTCGTTGATGAGCCTTCAGTGTCGTATCAGTAGCCATTCTGTGCCAGTTTTATATTTACGGGCTTTTTAAGGGATTTTCGGTTTAAGTTTCTTAGACCGAGTTGGAGCAATAACATAGCACTTCCTTATTGCATCTTCACAATATCTTTGTTTAGTGTCGTCACTTTCATACCTTAGCGTCTACTTTGAATTTCGGTTCCGTTAGGTTTAATTTTATTTAAACCAATCCAAATTTTCTGATGGCAGTGAACACGTTATTTTAACAAGTGCGCTTCGCTTGAATATTGTTTGTTTATGGATATAAATAATTGATTTGATAAACATAGACTCTGTGAAACGTATGGGTGTACATTTTGCTGTGAAATATTGTTTTGATCATGACAGGATCTTTGTGTTGTTTGTTTTATCTTCTAACTGTGGGCAGCTGTGCGAGCCTCACCTGACCACAAGACTTGAGTCTAGTTTAATTGGTGAGTCGGATTTATTCAATGACTCGGTTGAACGAAGGATTTCACTGACGGGGCTAAAAAGCAGCTAACGTTACTTTAAAAACCGAATAGCAGAAAAAGACTACAGATTAAACGTACTAAAATATGATTTTTAGCTATAATCGTCGAGACTGTTGTTTTTTTTTTATTGCATTTTTAACACCCTAACTTATTTAATTTTGAGATGTTATTTAATTTAAGTGTTGTTTATAATGCAAATGCAAATTACAGTTAGGTTCTAACTGACTAAGCTAAATCGAGGCTACAGTTGAACTGAGAAACACAAATTATAAACATCCACATTAATACCCGTAATAAACCGCAAATGTGCCTATAAATGGCTGTACAGAACTATTTTGGGCATGTAGTATATCCCCACAGCGAGACGTTTTCCCGTTATCACGTGGTCCTTGACAACCGCTGAACGCTTGAAACGAATTGCTCGAAAGAACCGATTCACTTAAATGAGTCGGACTTCCAGTTACTAGTGTGTGTGTGTGTGTGAGAGAGAGAGAGAGAGAGAGAGAGAGAGAGAGAGAGAGCAGCCGCGCCTTTTGCGTGTCGGCACAAACAACCAGAGCTGTTGAAACAGGAAAGGTGACATTTTTGAGTAACCACCAGTGAAATCCTCCCCTCCCCGGGACTGTCTGTACCTGCATCGGCATGGACAGCCTAGCCCGGGCAGGTGGATCCAGTCCAGGGCGCAAGGTGTGTGTGTGTGTGTGTGAGTGATCTTGAGCCCATGATCACAGCAGCGATACCCAGGCCAAAGGGCAAGTTCCTCTCTTAACTTGAGGTTTCTACACAGCCAAGGTGCACAGCCTATGATCTGTGTCTGCATTAATTCACTATGTGCAAAAATTTAAATTACACATAACATGTTTTAAAATATGCAGATTTGATCCACCTCAGGGGGCCCTGGTGCTGCTGTGTAAATGAATGCATCAACACTGCATTCTTAAACGTTGCCTTTATTATTGCAGAGTTGTTATAGTTTAATCTTTCTGTTCAAGAATTAATTTTAAATTATCCTCTGTTTAGCATTATCCAGTTTAAATGCACTTAAATGCAGCTTCTGTGCCACATTTGCAGTGTAAAAACAACATTATATGCACTAAGAGACAAAATATTAAAGTGACTTTCAGTTTAGGCACAGATACATTTTTAAAAGTTTGTATTAACCCACTCAAAGTAGGCTTTTTTCATAGTTTTGGTAGCAAAATCCTGTTTGGCTCAGCTTTGGCCGGTCTAGATTTACATACTGCATCGCTAATTCTCCACAGCGGTTATGAGTGGTGTGAAAGACACCTTGTTTAGATCAGCAGACTTGTGAGCGTGGTAGGACGACTACAGTGCAATGTGCCTGATACATCAGCATGCACTAATTGGCGAATTGCTCAAGCGGGTCGGAGCTGCATCGCGCTACTTCCTGTGCAAAGCAGACCTTGGTGGCAGAGACACAGGAAGTGGTCAGTATCTGCTGACCAGACAGAGCTGTGCTGATGATGACAGTTTAGCAGTACGCAGACGATTGCAGAGAACTGAAAGTAGCACATTAGAAGAGAAACAAGGCTTTTGCAAAGCCACTCAGTTAGGTCCTTTCAAGAGCTCCAAGGGACTCTCTGAACAAAGAGTGTTTTTACAGCTTTTCTGTGTGTTGCTCCGCTCACAGACGCTCCGGATTCCACCGTCATCCCCGCCGACTCTTCGCCGTCCCCTGAGCAGATGCCTCAGCTCGATGATGGAGGCCGTGACCTGCTGACATGTGGCCAGTGTGGTCAAGCCTTCCCATTGGCCCACATCCTCACCTTCATCGAGCACAAACAGGGCGGGTGCGACACAGCCAGAGCCAGGCCTCAGGTCCACACTCCTCCCTCTCCGGCCAATAGGACGCAGCGATTCGGCCAAGGACCGCAGGTGGAGGCGGGTTACGTGGAGCTGCGGCGTATGACGGACAGGAGATTGAAGGAAGAGCCAGGTGTGCGGGTGGAGGCCACCCGAGCCGGTGAGTTCTAGGTGTTAATTAGTGTCTTTTTTTGTAAAACTGTCCCCTCATTTAACGACCTTGTCCCCAGTCCGGCTCATTAGGCTGCCGTTGCTGTGGCACTGAGGCCTTGGTGAGTTGGAGAGTTAGAGATGTCAGGCCTAATTGTGTGGAAGAGATAGGCAGTTCTGCTACGCACGCGAGCAAACGTACACTTATGCATGCACCCTGGGGGACGGCGGAAAGGCACCTGAGCACACCTGAGCATCTCCTTAGCTCTGTCTCTCAGGTGAAGTGGCCAGGTAAACACGGCACAGTCAGGCCACCAAACTCCCAGAGCTCTCGGAGAAGCGGCACACACACACACTTTCCTCAAACCCCTCATTATTCCAGCACTGTCAGTCATAGCAGGTGCTGACATGGTGTGTGTTATTCCCAGAGTCCTATGTGAATTGCTTCGCTTCTGTCCTCTTAATGCGCTATTTTAAAAAAGTCTCAAAATTTGATGGATTTTGTTTTTTTTCGTTGTTGACCTTGAGTTCTGAATCTGTTGCCTGCTGAAGCATCGTACAGTCTTAAAAAAAAAGAGGGGTTTTTGCTAAACTTTATAGAAGAACCGTTTGTAATGGGACGCTCTTATCGTAACGGGAAATTCTCTCATCAGTTTGTTTCTTCAGATGAACACAACTAAGATAAATAATCAATTTCTTAGTCTATATAATGCAAGTGTACAGGAAAGCTAAAGTTGATGCTTTGAAAACCACACCAAGCAATCCAATTGATTTATAAATTTCTTCAGAAGCAAAAGATGTGTAGAAATAAATACTAATTAAAACAGCTAAAACTGTTATTTGCCGGTTTTAATATTTGAACACTTTTTAATAATCAAAGAAGCCTTTTGAGAAAAGGAAAGGTTCCCATGGATGCTAAAGGTTCTTCAATGAAGCAAAGCTTTAGTTTTAAGAGTCGTAAGAGAAGAATTTTGACTGCTCAACAGGATGTTGGTGTGGGTGTGTGTTACAGTAGTGAGTGTGTGTCAAAGAGTGTGTTTCAGTGCAGTAGTTGGCCCTAAAGGGACTCATCGGCCTGTGCAGGTGTTGGTGTTTCTCAGCGTGATGCTATTGAACCGTGACCTGAACTGCTTCCTCATATGGGCAGGATTCTTTCACTCTACAGCATGAGCAAAGCAAACATTTATTAGTTTGTGATAACTTACTGTTTATAGAGGCAATAAAATGATTATTGATTGCTATCAACGAAACATGTTTTTGCTTTCGGGTCACTTCCTCCTATACGTACACATGTTTGCGCTTCCTTCCTTTTTGTGCTCTACTTCCGACCGTCCATGTTTCTTGCATGGGGTTCAGTCCCTTTTGCCTCTTATTGTGTGTGTGTGAAGGTGTATGTAGCTGATGAAGGTGTCGGGGTGAGAGGTGCAAAATATAGTTCTTGGTTTATTATTGACGCAAAGATTGAGGCTTCAGTGACAGAAGAAATAAGTTGAGATGGGGTCTGATAAGAAACCGTTTAATGTGTAAAAGTTTTGCTTGAAAATGAGCTTGTAATGTATGAGGGTAAGTGAATGGTGAATTGTTTTTGTTGTAATGGACAGGTTCTGGTTGCCAGATCTGTAATATTTCTCATTATGTTGAAAATGGTTGAAACGGCATTCATTTGAAATCGAAATACTGTAACAATGTAAGCGTCTTTACTGTCAATCAATTTAATGCATCCTTGCTGAAAGTAGTAGTCATTTCTTAAAAGAAAGCGATCTTTAAAATGGTAGCTAATGGCACTGCAAAAGCAAACACACTAATTTAAGAGTCCCTAACTATTTTAAGTATTTACATATAATTTGTAGGGATAGGGATCACATATGATGTAGGTTACAGCATTAAAAAAGCAAAGTTTAAAAATCATAACCATAGAAAAAGTAAGTACCATTTTTACCACATGTATTTTATTGTGTAGTTAGATATATTATAATGGTAGCATATTGCTTATCCCTTTATATTATTTATATTGCTTTTTAGAATAAAACCCCATACTTGATATTTAATCATTTAACATTTTGATTTAGATTTTTTTGAATGCTAATATATACTGTAAAAACACAAATAATTGAATAACCTGTATTGGTTTGAAAGTAGTTGTATTGGTCGGAAAACATTATGTTCTATGGGTGGCAGAGTTTAAAAGTTTCCCAATTCTTGGCAAATCTTGGAACCCCAAAAACGATACATTTTTGTGCTGCTTGGGTGGATGAGGGCGTTTTTGTGTGTGTTGTATATAGGCTTTCATTTTGACTCATCCAATGAAGATTCAGTTAGCCCGCAACCCATCAGACAGGAGTGTGTGTGTGTGTGTGGGTCAGTGGGTGGGTGTGTGAAAAAGAGTGACAGAGAGAGATTTTGGAGACACCAGTGCAGTGGAATGGATTATTGAATTAGTGTAGACAATGTATCAATAGTCTTATTTTTATTTCCTCCAGCTTTCTCTTTGCTCTTCCTTTCAACTGTCCCTTTATTCTCTCTCTCTCTCTCTCTCTCTCTCTCTCTCTCTCTCTCTCTCTCTCTCTCTCTCTCTCTCTCTCTCTCTCTCTCACTGTGTTCCCTAGAGAGAGAAGATTCTGCCTGCTGCTCGTTAGCACTCTCAGCCAATCTGCATTTTTAATTAGCGGTTATTGCTTCTGCTTAATATGCAATTGCTACCCTGGGCCAAATGGGAATCCTTACAAAAAAGAGTGAGGGGAAAGAATGAAAGAAAGGGAGAGAGGAGAGCGAGACAGGCTGGGTATTGTGTTTCACTCCAAGACCCTGAGACAAAAGCCCCCCTCCACCCTCCTCGCACTCTCCACCCGAGGGAGAGATTTGGGAGCAGAAGGGGAGTTGTTTGGAGGGGGTGAAGGTGCAGTCACAGGGGCGATGATTTTTCAGTTGTTTTTCGTGACCTGCGCAGCCATTTCTTATTGTTCTTAAATGAAATGCTATTCTTCCATCCTTCCCCTTTTCATCTCCATTTTAACCTCTGTCCCCGCGGCGCAGAGATCGGCTTTTTGATTTTTGACTCGAGTTCTTCTCCATGCACAGAATAGTAGAGGCTCTTTTTAATCTTCTTCTTTGCCCCCTCCCAATAAAATGCAGAAGGATTTTGACTTGAGGAGATGTAAAAGAGGCTTATAGCACTCTGCTTTGAACCCTTTGTAAGAGAATGGAAAAAATGAAATGAATTTTCCTCTCAGTTTTGGGATCCTCTTTGCAGACAGGCCCCATTTATCAAGAAGGTTGAGTCAGGACTCATTTGCATAAAACCTTCGTTTGCCCCGTTCCACTAATTAGCAATTTGCAGCTTAATTGGCGAGCGGCTCTCTGAAATAGAGACAAAGCTAACCACGTTTAAAAATACCACCAGAGCTGCTAAAGGAGCCCATCCGAGCTCATTTGCTTCTGTCTCAATCTTTCTCTCCGCAGTCATCCGGCTCTCCTGTGAGCACACCTTTAATCAAGCAAGGCTTTCTGCTCCGGTCTGACTCAACAGCGGCGCTATTACCAGCTCATTATTGCTCTGACACCTGCAGGGGTTTGTGACATGAAGCTTTCTTTAAAAAAAAATTGCCTGAAAAAATTAGACGAATGAGGAAAACGTGTTCTCGTGAGGTGATGCATGGGTTTTTGTGACGTAGACTGTAGCATACTACTGGAGCTATTGTAGCAGGATGCATATGTAGATTAGAAGTAAAAAAAAAAATTAGCTACATGGAAAATGATGGTCAAACGTTTTGACAGTTCTTTCTTTTCCCTTTTATATTCAACCATGATATAAATACTTTACAATTTAAACAATGCATGATATTATATTTGATTTTACAGTAGGCAATTATTAATTATAAAAACAATTTCTTAATGTCACAATATAAATAAATCATAGTGTTACAAAACAAAATATGAGTTTCTGCCTCTGGATTTTGTTTCAATATGATATGAACACGTTACAGCAGGAAATCACATTCACCATAATTTCTCTTTCTTGAATATTTTATTGGAATGGTGAAAACTGACATTTATTCACAATTTGATTTAAAGCTGCTATATAAATTAAACCAAGATGGTATCACTGAAATGAGCATGCAGTGTATTGAGGTCATGTGACAACATTGCACCTGTTAGAAGCATTTATTGTTGCATTTCAGCAGTTTGTTTAATTTTAATATAGTTTTTAGCAATGCAATATGCCATAAGAAGCTCGGTAGCATTTTTTCTAAACATAGCCTTGGACTGTACCTAGCCTGTTTTCACATGTATTTGTGGTTTTACCGGTTTTGCTCTGTTTTCTGTAAATGATCAAGTTCGCCTGCAGCCTTTTCTTTCAGATGTTTCATGTCATTATGATAGACATTTTTCCAATCCACTCAGCATGTTTTGTTAGAAATATACAGGGTCATAAAGCGTGAGAAAGGCTTCGTTTGTTTGCATTTGACCCACACTGAATCTCCTGAATGTACTGCTATTTAAAAAATGCCATCTGTTAATGTGTTTTGAGTAATTTTACCATGTAAATGTGGCTTTTAGGTTGGTTTACTGATGCATTTTTCTCTCTCTCTCTTTTCATAACAGAAGAGCCCTCCGTTTTCACCTGCCAGGTGTGTCAGTATGTGTTCTCCAGTGCATGGACTCTCCTCCAGCATGCTCAGAACGCACATTCCCTCAACATCTACCAGGTGGAGGATGACAGCATTGTACAGACGTCAAAACCGGCAGCCACCATGGATCCACGTCACCTGGGCGCCGCACTGGCCTCTGCATTCCAGCCGTCCTCTCGGCGATCCGCCCCCCTTCACAAGCCTCTCCACGGCTCCAGCATTGCACCACGTGATCTTCAGGGCCTGAACTTCTCCATGTGTTTGCAGCGCCTGGCGGAGGTGAGCTGCAACAACGGCGGAGTAGTACCTTCCCCGTCCCAATCTCCACCGGCCGCTTCACCTTTTCCACACTCAACTCTGCCTCTTCACGCAGCCTTCTCCTGCGAGCTGTGTGGCCAGGGTTTTCAATCTATGCGCAGCTTGTCTGCCCACCGCCGCACCCACGCCTGCGATAGGCCCTACCACTGCGGCGTGTGCCAGCTCACGTTCTCCCAGAGCGGTGAACTGGCACGACACATGAGGAGTCACCGCCGCCCTACCGCTGGACAGGAAACTGATCCCAACTCTGCCAGTGCAGATGAGGACAGAAAACTTGGTGGACAGGGAGATAATGAGATTTCCATTGGACACGGAGCAAGTACGGAGGCTGGGAAGCCTCCAGGAGGTACTACTGTCATCTTAACATCATCGCAGTCCAATCGCAATCTGCTGCGGTACTATCAAGCCCCGAGAGAAGCCGATGAAGAGGGTCACGGTGAACCGCAGCACCCATCTCCCTATGGCAGCCCCTCAGAGGGCTCTCTGGAGAGCGGAGATACAGGTGGAAGCGGCGAGAGCGGGATCGCCAGCGGCAACTGCACACCAAAGCGTCCAGAACGGGAAGATCATCCTCAAGGCGAATGGGAGGGTGAGGTGGAGGCCGTGGAGATGCTCCAGGACTGGCAGCGAGAGAACGAAAGGAAGCAGGTCACCACCGGAGGGGGCAAGAAGAAAAAAGAAGAGGCTTGCGAGTTCTGCGGGAAGTGTTTCCGCAACAGCAGTAACCTGACGGTCCACCGGCGCAGCCACACGGGCGAAAGACCGTACCGCTGCGGCCTCTGTAGCTACGCCTGCGCACAAAGCAGCAAACTCACACGCCACATGAAAACACACGGCGCCCGTGGGACACGTGCTGCTTTTCAGTGCCAGCTATGCTCTGTTCCGTTCACCGTCTATGCCACGCTGGAGAAACACCTCAAGAAGGTCCATGGACTCACTCATGCCAGTGCCGGCGCCTACAGCCAGGGCCCGCTTACTGATTACAACGGCCCAAACATCCAATTGGAGGATGACTCCGTCAGTGACCAATCGGGAGCTCCCATCACAATGCTCACCGAATCCAATGCGGACTTATCAGAGCAGCTCAGAGAGGAGGATGCAGAGATGAGGGTCAGCACTGATGAGCTACCTACCTCTGAGGAAACCAGCAGCACTGTGGCATTAGGTCAAACCACAGTATAAACATAGCATATGACTGATCATGGCCAAAACCACCAAGCTTGATGATCTTCTGCCCACAACCCAGTATGCCAATTTATCAAAAAACCGAGACCTTTCTAGAATTCACCACAGCACTTCGAGACGCTGATACTGTCCGAGGCTTGATAGATTCTCATATCAGTACAAGTGCCTACTGTTCAATCCTGTCATGCAATAATGGAGGACTTCTGAGCTCTTCGTCATCGTGAAGGCACTTCGAACCCAGATTTGCAACTAGCAGAGCACAGTCCAAGAGTATATGGAGATGGTGGCAAGTCGCCTTTTTTGGAGCTTAAGACAATCGCACAGAAAGCCTGAGCAGCCTGATCTGGTGATCTACCAATGTTTTTGAATTCTACAGTGCAGTTATGAAGTGGGATTACACTGTTGTGGCACTCTACCGCAGAGCCTTAAAGGTTCATGGTTCATAAAAATCAAAAATGGGAGGTGGTCTTACATCAGGGGTGTACAGTCCTGCTCCTGGTGGGACGCTGTCCTGCAGAGTTTAGCTCCTACTCCAATCAATCGAACACACCTGAAACAACTAATCAGAGTCTACAGGACCTTTACTGGAACTTTTAGTCAGAATAGGATGTTCTAAACACTGCAAGAGATTGACCCTCCAGGAGCAGGATTGTACACCACGGTCTAGTTAATAGACAGTAGACAGATTTGAGCTTATGTTTTCCTAGCTATCTTACAGGGTTGTTTCCTTTTTGATACTGTATATTAAATCGGACTGATTGGGTCTGTGGCAATATATGTTCACTGTCACTTATTACTGTTAAAGTGCATTTGTTTGCCATTTAGAATGTCATTGTGTAAATATATATTTTAGTTTGTGCTGACATTTTGTAATACAATTATCACATACTTGTTAATATAGCCTTTAATACTGCACAAGAAATGAATTTTCCTTGTATTTTGTGAGCCTGTTTAGTTTGTTTACAGATTGTTGCTTTACTGCCGAGCACATCGAAATGCTATGTTTTTTTTTTATATATATATAAATGTGGTTATTCGAATGTAAAGCCTAATTTCTGATGAAAACTGGGTAAGAAACGACAGCACTAACCGTGTTGGACGGTGGACCCATTGAGAGAGCACTTGTGTTTGTGTGAGAGACTTCGAGACCAGATATATCATAAATCTATACAGGGAATGTTTGCTTTGTTACAGTTTTATATGATTATCAATGTCAGGGAACCATTACGTTACAGTTTGTTTGTATGGTAAAAAAAAAAAAAATTGTATAATGATCAAATGTAATAAGCAAGTTTTTGTATCAACAAATGTGAATATAGTTGGACATCCAGTTGTGTCCATTTCTTCAGGGAGCAACGAAAACAAAGCTCTTTTTGTCCTCTGTATATTTGTTATAATAATTTCTGTTGATTTGAAATGTCATGTCTTATGTGAAATCTCCCAGAATTCCCTGCGTGGCCCACAACTTGGCTGTTTATTTTGTATTTCCATGCCTATTTGTATGACAATTAAAAGACAGAGGCACAGTCAGAGTGTGTTGTGTGTCAGTATGATCAGTATGTGAGAACCAGAAAGTGTGACGGAACAAAAGGTGAAGTCGAACCTGCCGCTACATGTCTCAGATCACATCACAAATTCACCAGTATTTGGAGAGATAAACCACTCTCCTCTAACGGCTGTTGTTGAGTCATTTTCTGTTAGTAGTACAGTCGTATCTGAATATACCGCTGGGTCATTCCGGTTGGCTTTCTAAGAATAGGGTTAGATGGAATAGATGAGATCGACAGGTAGATTAAGTGACTAAAAAATGTGATCAAGCATCTGGAGAGATGATGAAGACAAGGCTGGAGAATTGAAACGGGATGTTGAGAAACCCGAGGGGAGCGGAGTCGTCTTAACAGCTCTCTTCTTTTGTGATGGCACAAAACCTTCACACCGGTATCTCTGGCCCCCCTAATGAGTGGGATGCTCCGTGATCCCTATAGCTCATTAACAAGCAACCTTTTTAATGAGCTTTCAGCCTGGGCTGGGGGAGGTTAGATTGAAGGGACCATATGTAGCCCTCACCCCATCGCCGACGCCAATTATCGCCATTTCGGAGAACGGGAGAAAGATGTCGAATCGTGAGGGAGGGGTCCGGAACGTCATTTACAACTCCGGGAGTTCTGCAAAAATTCCCTACTCCGAATCACAGGTGATCGCCCTGGGACCTGCATCGCTTCTCCTCTATCAAAACCTACACCCATCCCCGCCACGCACCATTTGGTGGCCGCACGGGCCCAATTACATAATGTAACACGAGCTTCTCCGAGTTAAGATGGCCTCTGGCAGACGAAAACATTCCCAGGTGCCCTTTGTCTCTTTTGGGCCGCCTCTCTGCACCTTTTTTCAAACGAGTCGCCCCTCTGAGCTGGGACTGGCCCGTGTTTATCTTTACTGACCAATCACGATGAGGTATTCCTGTCAGGGCGTGGTGACGTAACTGACCGAGCAAACCTGCAGGTGCATGTGTGGGCTTCGAGATGTGTTTTGAGTTCGAGCACAGACCACAATAAATACCCCACTTACCTAGCACTGCTAGCTGGGTAAAAAGGGAAAGTTTGTGGTTTTGGGGTCTCAAACCTACATCTTAACCTGCGCGTCTTCTCAGGGTGGGAAATGTCTGAATGCATTTAACCCTGTTCATTATGAACGTCTTCATATGAATGTCTTTACAATGCTCTCAAGACATTCAATGTCTTTCCAAAGCTCTCCAGACATTGACAGAAACCTTTAAATCAGGCTAAGGACCCTTTTGAATAGAGAGACAGAGTAGGGGGCCCCTGTTATATTGTATAAAACCGATTGTCTGGCTTTTAGCATACAAATAGTACCATATCCGTTCACATATTGTGTTATGTTGATTAAATTCCTTATGCATGAAAACGTATATTTTAATACATTAATATAGATATTGATTTATCACCTGCATTGATTAGGGTACATTTTTATTCAATTTCTTATATCTAAATGTGTTTTTTTTTTTTTTACATGTGTTATGAGGTTGCATATGCATTCATATAATATTTTCTATCCATAAGGATTTATTGCCTGTTATTGATTAAGTTAAGAATACATTTTTCCCCCATTTTTATTTACAATTGTCTTAAATTTGAGTTATGTGATGCTTATACTGCATATACATTCGAATGATATTGTTCATCTATAAACTGGATATTTTTATCAGTACTAAATTATAAAATTAATTGCTTGGGGAAAGTTTTTCTTATTATTGACTTGTGATAAAATTTCTAAACTATGATTTAGTGCATTGATTTATCACCTATATTAGGGAAAGGGTACATTATTTTAATTCCTTCCATTTTTTTTTATTTTTTATTTATGAAATATTTAAATAATTAAACATTAAATTATTTAATAACACATTGCAGGAGAAGCAACAACATTTCGCAAAACCTTTAAACCTCAATGAAGTCTTTTCGTCACGTTGTAATTATTATTATCATTATTTTTTAGATCAAACAATAATTTGCAATCCCCTTGTAGTAATGTAGCACACTCCCTAGGGGTCTAGGTCCCCTGCTCTAACTGCTGCTGTCTGCAATCACTTTCCTTCATGGCGAGATCACAAGATACAAAACTAGTTCTCATGAAACCTGATGTGAATAGTGAGACGGTTGGTGATTGGCAGGCTGGTAGATTTACGAATAGTAGATCATATCAGATGCACATCTGCAGACAATTAAATAGCTGCATAGCATTGCATTATTAGGAGAGTTGTGCATGTACAGACCTTTATATGCAATAATAATGGAGACCTATGCACTGCAGGCAAAACTTAATAGAGACAGAATGTATGGTATTATTATAACTATTATTAATTGATTTAAAAGCAAATTCATTCTTCAACATACTTTTAATACTACTGAATTCCTCACCTTTCTTCCCACAGGACTATTTCTGGTGTGATAGTATCAGTGAGATGGAGGGAAATGAGGGAGGGAATGGGCAAAGGAAGGTTGTGTGAACAAGATAAACCACAGAAAAGCTCTCTAGTGTTTCTTTTATCCTTTTCCCCAAACCTGCATCCAATACCATCCTCCTCCTCCTCCTTGTGGTAACGTCCATCCTTTCCTCCGCAAAGACCACAGAGAGAAACCTGAACCCTAAAATTAACCCCCCTGCCACAGCGATGCTTTAGTTGCCTTGTGTGGGAGAGGAAGACAACGGTCCAGCTGTCCACATACAGTCTGTGACAATTCCACAGTGCCACGGCGGGAGCAGCCACAAAAACATGACCCATCTCACCACAAAAAACAAGGTGATAATCCTATTTCTACTGACACCCCAGAACATTCCCAGCGGCTGTGGTGGAAGTGGTTTGGCATTTCAAATTTCATTTCATTGTGATCATTTCCAAGCACATCCACAATGATTTTTCTACAAAACAAGTTCATGCAGCTGTTTTGAGCAGTTTGAAGAGTTTACTCAAAAATGCAGACATTATCATGAACTAGTATGTTGTTAGATTTGCAGTGGAGACTTTTTAAAATATATAGTTGAAAAACAGTACCCAAAAAACAAGAGGAAGAACACTTGAATATCAGTGGTGTTTGGCTGCCAACAGCAAATGAGATTAACTCAGATTTTTTTAACCTGAAAATTAAATTTTCACTTTTTTGTTGTTGTTGAAATATCCCTTTAAACTAGATGGTTGTTAGAATTTAGGATTTTCACGTCCAAGAATGTTTTATACTCGCCAAAGCTGCATTATTTGATCAGAAATACAGTAAAAAAAAAAAAAAAATTTATATATATGTGTGTGTGTGTGTGTATGTAGTGTATGTTATAACAGTGTTATTACAATGTAAAATAACTGTTTTCTATTTTAATATATGTAAAACTTTAATTTATTCCAGCGTTATTCCTAAAAATTTTGTTATGAAAATCTTTGGTGTTTGGCCGCCAACATTACACCTGCCCAAATGCACCATTTTTAAATCAGAAAATGAATTGACAGATTAGTAATTTTTGGTAATTCAGTAATGATCAAATGATAGAATCATAGGATTTTAAATCTTACATTTCTTATCAAATATACTGTATTTCCAACCAAATAAATGCAGTCTTAGTAAACATAAATTGTTTTCTAATATTGTGAAAAAGAAAAAATATATATATATATATATATATATATATATATATATATATATATATATATATATACATATATATGAAGTTGTGAAATGCTAGTACATTTTAAGTAACATTTAATTTATTTCTTTGATGCAAAGCTGAATGTTCAGCAGCCATTACTCCAGCCTTCAGTCTCAGAGGATACTTCATAAATCACTCTAATATGCTGATTTTATGCTCATGAAACATTTGTATTATTATCAATTTTGAAAACAGCAGTGCTGCTTAATATGTTTTTGGAAACAGTGATGCATTTTTTCAGGATTCTTTAATGAATACAAAGTTTATTTTATATAGAGATGTCTTTACTATCTCTTTTGATGAATTAAAACTTCCATGCAGAATAAAAGTATTTGTTTTTGAATGGTAAATTAGCTATATTTAGAAACTGACTTGTAAACTGTGGTAAGACTATCACATAGTTCTAGCCCTGGCACAAATGTGGCATAAATAAGGTCAAATTAGGTGACAGGAAACCTGTGCAACACCTATGCCTTCCCACACACACACACACACACACACAAGAATTATATGCCACTCCTTCATAACCTCCCAAACAAGCTGTGTGTGATATTGAGTAAATGGGGGGGGATTGAGCAAGATACAGGTCAAAACAGCCGTCTGACGCTGGACAGACAGACTGGTTGAACTAGGCTTTTTTCTGCAAAGAAGAGCTTGCAGGCCTCTTTGTCAGGTTCACAATGCTGTGACCTGCCCCGAGGGATCGACCCATACTTACATGAGTTAACTGACTTGTCCTTCGCCCCTCGCAAAATAACACCTTTTCAGTTTCTTGCACAGAATACAGCGTCTAAATATAAGACTGGGAAAAGAAGGAAGAAAGAGTAGATGTAAATAAGATGTTTCAATTAATCACTGAGCGCATTGCATGCCTGAGTTCTTTCTACATATGTATGTCTTTAAATAGAGAGAGAGAATAGACACAAATGTACAGAGATAGTTAGAGGTGGTTAAATAGAGAAAATACTGCTAGTAAGCGACACACTGATGCAGGATAGTTTAATAGCAAGATATAGAGTAATTGTCTTTCTGTTGTTGACCTCCTGACCTTCTTTCATCCCATTCTAATGCATCCTTGCATTGGGCACCGCAGCAGTGCCTGGGAACGACTGGTGTTAATTGATGCCTGTGAGCAGATAGGCTCTGGGTTTGGGTTGTGGGAGCAGTAGGGGTCGTGGACGTGACGGGAGTGTGATAATGTTCTGGGTGGGTCAGCGACCTTTGTCGTGACGAAATAATCCTCTCTAACTGAAAGACCATATAGAACATGGGCATCACTAACAGAGTTAATCGTGAGCAATTGTTCACATGCCCCTCATTATGAGCCGTGTTTATTTAGCCCCTGTAAGCTTGTCCGAATGTCTTTAGCAAAGCGTGGGCAGCTAGTGAAAGTAAGCCAAAGTTTTGAGAGCAGGTGATTTGATTGGTACAAATGTGTGTGTCTATGTATATATATATATATATATATATATATATATATATATATATATATATATATATATATATAATCATTAAATGATTGTTTAATCTACTTTGTGTTGGATTATATGTGCAAGCAATGGCAATTAGACCCTGTTGTGCTTTATTTATAGAAGGGTGTCGTTTAACTAGATTATCCAGTCAGTAAAACATAACTGGTAAGAAATTGGCATTAATGTGTTCATTTAGAATAACAATCCACAACTTAGAACTCAACTGAGAACTAGAACTGTGAGACTGAGGGTAGTGGCTTGCAGTGCCATCTAGTGATGAAAGTGTTATTTCACGCGCACAGACACACACACTTAGCTATCTAAAAGCGAACATTACATAGACTTCTATTGTTTTAAAATACAGATAGTTATACACTTTTTACCCTAAACCCACCCCTACCCCTCACAGCATTTTTTTTTTTTTTTTTTTTTTGCATTTTTGCGTTTTTACAGTTAATTTTAAACTAGTTTTACGAATGAGGACGTCCCCAAATGGAGGTTTTGGCCGATTTTGTTAGGTTTTGTACAAATTTGTCACCAAAATATTAAGTAGGTACACGCTCGCACGCACACACATTTATAACAAAAGTTCATTTTTGTTTAATTTAAATTCCTTTTAAAATTAAAAAAGGGCGTTAGATTCTGAGACACGCATGCACCTATATATATATATATATATATATATATATATATATATATATCCCAAAATATTCAGCAGTGACTGATTTGGTATCGAAGCCACATTATTGCTAATAATAGACAAATTATCTAAATATTAACAGCAAGTCTAATTTACATCAAGTATCAGTCGATGTAGCCCAGCTATTGAATCTACTCGTACATTAGCAGACGTCTCAAGTTTCTACGCCTCCCAGGGGCAGTAAACTTGAGAGGGTGGGAATGGGATGGGATGTGCTGCTCCAAACTTTTCTGAAGTTCAGAAACTTTAGCACAGCCTGTGACAGCACTATCGCATCTGATCATCGCTGCTGATTTGAAGAGATGTCTGAGCTAGGCTCCATTGACAATCCGGTGAAGTTTAAAGATCAAGACTATGACGCCCTGCTGCAGAAGTGCCTCAAATCTGCGTCTCTCTTCTCTGACACGGTGTTTGCAGCGAACCAAAGCTCCCTCGGTGTTCCAGTGGATCCTGATCCTAAAAAGGCAGTGAAGTGGCTGCGCCCAAAGGTAACTTCACAAGTTAGGTTACTTACTACAGTGAGAATAGGCTTTTTTATTGTCAGTATAATATTTTTCTTTTTTCCAGAAAGAATGCCGTGATTTTACAGCAAATTCAATTGGTAACAGTGTATAATAACATTTATCGGTAACACTTTAGAATAAGGTTCCATTAGTTAATGTTAGTTAATGTATTAATTAACATGAACAAACAATGAATAATACATTTATTAATGTATTTATTAATCTTCGTTAATGTTAGTTAATGAAAATACAGTTATTCATTGTTAGTTCATGGTAATTCACAGTGCATTAACTAATGTTAACAAGCACAACTTTTGATTTAAATAATGCATTAGTAAATGTTGAAATTAACATGAACTAAGACTTATAAATGCTGTAGAAGGATTGTTCTTGCTTAGTTCATGTTAACGAAAGTAGTTAACTAACATTAACTAATGGAACCTTATTCTAAAGTGTTACCCATTTATCAAAATCATTTTGACAATATTTGACAATAAGAAACATCAGAAAGTGAAGTAGAAAGCAATAATTTTCATTGAACACCAGTAAAGTCATTAAAGGTGATGTTTGCACCACAAGGGAAAATTACATTATTGAGTGGCGATCAAGCATAAAAAAAATGTTTATGGGGAAATCATAATTGCAATCTGCATTGTACTTTTCCACCACTTTCTGGCAATTCTTTTTTAAATTGAATTACAGTTGAAGAATATCACTAGAAAACACAGAAGCAAGTAAAATTACATAAAACAAAAAATTTAACTTGATGAAAACAAAAAAATAAAGCCTCAGCCTGTATTTTCTCAAAATCAGTCAATGATTAAGATATATGTTTTTAATTGGTTTAAAAATACTCCAAAAATTTAAATTCTCTCATAATCTACTCGCCCTCATGCCATTCCAAACCTGTATGAATTTCTTTTGGCTGCTGAGCACAAAAGAAGATATTTTGAAGAATGTTGGCAGCTAAAACAGTTTTGGTTCCAAGTCAATAGGAACTGAAACAGTTGAGATATTCTTCCAAATATTTTCTTTTGTGTTCCACAGAAGACAGAAATGCACACAGATTTGGAATGACAAGAAGGCGAGTAAATGATGAAAAAAATTTCATTTTCTTGGTGATTTATTCCTTTAAGACAAACCGACCCTGAACCTGTATAGTTCTTGCATGTGTTTTCAGATGTTCCCATCAGCGCATCACATGTACTTGCAAATAGTTTTTGGCTCACACCCATCTTTCTTCCCCACCTCTCCCCCTCTTCAGGAAATCACAAGTAATGCTGTCTTTGTTGAGGGCACCATGGGCACCACCGATATCTGCCAGGGCCAGCTGGGTGAGTGTACGCCCGTGTTAGCGCACGGTTGTTCATATTTTATGCCAGGATAATGGGATAACGCCTTACTGCACTTGTCAGAAACCAAATCAGCTGAATGCACCCTCAAGGCATGAGCACTATCGGTGAAATATCCGTATTTTGGCAGTGCTCCCACTATTCCTCTCCTTATCATGCAGATGCCCTCCCCCGATCCTCTTCCACCCAGATCTTCCTCATCATGGTTAATGTACTATCCCAATCCTGCCCCTGTAGCCTCGAGACACTGCGCTGATCTCAGAGCCTCCTGCAGAGTCTCTGCTGAGAGATGCAACATGGAGCCGCCGCAGGCAACTCACATCAAAAACATGACAAATTTACTAGAGACAGGGAGGGATGAAAGCAGAGGGAAGAAGGAGGGAGTGTGAGGACGGATTGGCATCATCTGTACACCCCTCCCTCTCCCACCCCCCATTTCCACCCACATTTTTGTGCACAGCGGGTATTGTTTTATTGTTTTGCCTTGCCCCTCTCGCTTCCTTTCTACATATGGCGTTGATTTGGTGTTGATGGAAAGTGTTTTCTTTGACGTGGAATGCTGGCGAGATGGTCAGCTGTATTCTAGTTAAGTGTCTCCAAACCTTTTTTGTCTTACGTACCCCTATGAGAAAGGGTCAGGTACCCCTTTATCAACACCAGGCTAGAAATTTGCACCTTTTCAACTTATATCAAACATGCCAAGTAAAATCGTAATTCAATTAAGAGTCAACGAAATGTGAAACATCTTTGTTACAGAAATAGATGTATTTAAATCCATAAAAAAATTTGAGTTCAGTGTTTATTTGTGACCACAAAACCAGTTATAAGAGTCAATAATTTGAAATTGAGATGTAAACATCAAATCATATGAATAAATAAGCTTTCCATTGATGTATGTTTATTAGGATAGGAGAATATTTGGCCGAGATACAACTGTTTGAAAATCTGGAATCTGAGGGTGCAAAAAATCGAAATATTGAGAAAATCGCCTTTGAAGTTGTCCAAATTAAGTCCTTAGCAATATCATTTTGACCCATATATTTATTGTTTGCTGTTGCTACAAATATATCATGCTACTTATGACTGCTTTTGTGCTCCAGGATCACATTTACTATGCATTTTGATGCATGCACCATAGCAAAATCTGTGCCTGTGCCTACACTCTAAAAACTGCTGGGTTGAAAACAACCCAATTTGGGTTATTTTGACAACCCAGCGCTGGGTCAAAAAGGGACGAACCCAGCGCTGGGTTGTTTTAACCCAACCAGTTGGGTTATCATATTTAACCCAGCCTGCTGGGTTGCCTTTTTTATGGTTTAAAATGACTATATTGCAGGGTTTAAAAAAACAGAGCGGGTGTTTTTTTTATCACTGTATTTCAGAAGGAAAACTACTGTATTTAGAAAATGTTCGATATCATTTCGCATGTGCTTGATAAGGCAGCGTTTGTGAGCTCAGCACCGCTCTGCAGCCGTTACCGGAGAAACCTACCTCTCCCGCTCTTAGCGCCTCCTGCTGGCAGAAAATAAACTCGCAGAGTGCAGCCAGGGAAACAATGCATTTCTACGTTAAAATTAACCCAAATTGAGCTAGGCATTAAACCTACAAATGTTGTTCATTTTAAATATCACTTTTACACACAAATAATAATTACCAAAAGGAAAATATTTATTAAAAACAAGAGAAAAGTCAAAAAGTAACATGTTAGAAGAAATGCAGAAAAGGATGGCATTAACAGCTACAGAGTTCATAAACAAAGCATTGAACATTTGATGAATATAACTTAAGATCAAATTGGACCTTGTTCAATTGTATATATTGTATAAAAATATACGAAAACACATACAATAAATTTACAATTAGTTAGTTTTTTTTCCAACTATTCTGGCATGACAGTACACAAATAAATCACAACATTAACTTTGATATTATAACCTTTAACAGACGCATGTGTGTGTGTGTGTGAAAGAATGTGAGCAGGTGTATGAATGACAGAGTGTAAACTTTTCTACTAAACAACACAGAAAAAGCATTTAACTTTTTTTTTTTAACAAATTATACACTTACAGTTTGCTTCATAGTCCATGAATACAGATCATGCATCACAGTCAATTTTCATGATCTCTTTAGCATAACTGATGTAATCATGAAGAAACCCCATCAGCACAGCATGTGACATCTTCTACATCATCCAGGGCAGCGTCCTCCTTTAAAACCACCGCTGTTTAGGGGAAAGAAGATTCTCCTCTCTGACCAGCATTCATCCCAGTCACCGCCTGTTCTTCATCAGTGGCCTAAGAGAAACACATTTGAAAAAATTAAACATTTAATTAAACCATCCATTTTCAGGTAGAGGTGTATTCACATCCGTAAGGATAGGTAAATAATCTGTGTTAAAGTTTCAACACTTTGTGTGGTTGTTTAATGTCTCAGTCCACCACAGCTCTCATGAAGTCTATAATGGCAGCACTAGTGTGAGGACATGCGATATTGTTTGAATAAATATTGCTTTCAGAAAGCTTCTTTACTGAAACATTAAAACAGACATGACATTCACATACCTCACAATATTCATGTACATGGAGGGCTGCTCTTCAAACCGTTAGTTCACCAAATAATTAAAATGTTCATAATTTACTCTCCCCATGTTTTTCCACTCATACAAACTCTGTTCATTTTATGGAAAACATATGAATATATTTAATATTCTCTTTTTGTGTCCTCCATTGCTGGTCTGGGAGACCAATATTTTATTATGAACATACATGTTTGCTATCATATAATTTAAGATGTATTCATATATAAATATCAGAATGTACTTCTACAATAACTCTATATTTATGAAGCTTGAAAATACTGATTATCTAAACTATAAATGGATTAACAAATATTATGAGAAAACTAAAAATATATTAATTTATTTTGTAAAGACAGACAAAAGTCTTATAGGTTTGGAAGGCAAGTAGGGCAAGTAAATGATTTTTTGTGTGAACTTTACCTCTAAGAGCGAAGACCAAGAATAATGACTCTCCAAATCAGACAACTCCAAAGTTGGTTTGAGTTCTGCAATAAAAAACACAGACATCAATGGTCTTAATGAAATGAGCACATAATCACACTGTTGTTGCATCAAAATGTGAAGTAAACTGGCAGGAGACAACAGAAAAATTTATTTTCTAAAAATAACTTACATAAAATCTCAAGGGAATGATGATCTCCCATGTCTCTTGCTTTTAACATCTACAAAAACAAAAAACAAACATTATTTTACTCTTAGTAAAAAAACAACAACTGATAACATGAAATTATGAAGTTTACTTGCCTTAAACGATCTTTCCCTCTCTTCAGAAGAAGCTGAGAAAACCTCCTCCTCACACAAGCAGACTTCTGTGTCCTTAACTCCAGTTAGTTTGAGTTCTGCAAAGAGGGGCATCAATGGTTTCAATAAAATATTAACATATACATACATACATATATAAAATCAAGTTAACAGGCAGGACACAACAGAAACATAAATTTTCTAAAATTCTATAATTTAACTTACATCAGTCTCAAAAGAATGAAGTTATCTTGTCTCTGGATTTCAACATCTAAAAAAAACACACACATTATTTTAGTCTTAGTAAAAATAAAGATAACTTGATGTTATTCTGAAGTTTACTCTCCTTAAACCGTCTGTCTCTCTCTTCAGAAGAACACCTCCTCCTCATCCTCACACAGGTCTGTGACTCCTCACACAAACAGCTTCTGTGTCTTTAACTCTCAGCGCGAGGACAATGAAGACAGGAGCTGGACAAGTCTGAAACATTACATGTAAAACATACTTTTAACAGTTACCACTTCAACAGCCTCAAAATAATTATGCTAGTCTTTACTACACAATGCCGTTTCCTTTAGGAGACAAACATACATTCAGTTTAACCGCGAAAAAAAAAAGACAAATTCACATGAGCGTAACCGTGACCATAACCGTCTGTTAACGCCTCAAAGAGAACAGATAATGTAAAATCTTATGTAAATATGACAAAATACATTCACAGACGTTATATTAAAAGTACATCCTCCGTTCAGTAACGTTACATGAGGCAGTTAAGACCTCCGTGTCTGAGGCGAAAACCGCGTCCGTTTTTTTTATATAACGTTAGATATAACGTTAAGCTCCTTTGTTTCCGCCTTTCATAAAACCTTCCGCCTTTCATACAACCGGGTAAACAATAAAAGATAACTTTACATTTTGAATATTTAACGTTACTTACCATAGTCTTTCACTCGCTTCTCGCTTCTATCACGCTGAGAAAATGGCGGCTGCTCGCACTGGAGAGACGTACGATTTTGACGTGACGTGCGTGCTCTCCTTCACGTCCGCGTCCTCAACCCACCCCCGCTGGGTTAAAAAAGATAGTTATTTTCAACCCAAACTTGGGTTAAAACATCCCAAAGTCCTATCCAACGGCCTCAACCCAGCAGTTGGGTTGAAAAAACAACCCAGCGTTTTTTAGAGTGTATATATATATAAAATATATAAGCATTTACATATTTGGCATAAAGCATATTGCAATGTTTATTATCTCCGAAATTAGTCCAACTCACTCATTAGACAATTTCCCATTCATGTTTCACCTTTGTATATTTTGAAAATGGCTTCTATTACAATTAAGATGCCATTCACACCAAAATGGAAATGGAATTCAGAAATGACCTTTAAATACGGCACCCTCCTCTGAATCTGCTCTTTAAAGCACTTTAAAAAATGTTTTATCAAATTGTGTCTTATATTTCGAAGGCTGCACCCTTTAGAGGTCGTATTTGTTAGAAGCATAGATCAAAAGTGGAGCTCAAAACACACCCAAAAATACAAGGAATGCTGAAACGCACACAAACATGTCCACTTCTCCACAGACACCTTCCATCTCAAGTTTTTGAACAAAATGCATTCTATATGACTGGCCGC
This sequence comes from Carassius auratus, assembly GCF_003368295.1. Taxonomy (NCBI): domain Eukaryota; kingdom Metazoa; phylum Chordata; class Actinopteri; order Cypriniformes; family Cyprinidae; genus Carassius; species Carassius auratus. The sequence goes on from NC_039260.1 coordinate 11,813,058, forward strand.
CCTACACATTTTTGCATTCCACACTGCTGCTTTTCCTTTGTTTTTTTGTGTTGTTTTTTTATGTACACATGCAAACTGACACATTTGACCATTGCGTTTTTATCTTTTGTACAGTCAGAAATTTACGACTGGCCTAAAGCAGACTTGTTACATCATACCATTATTCTTGTGCTTTGTTCACATAAAGCATCAAAGCAGTAATTTACTGGTAATGCCACAGCTTCTCATTCCAGAAAACTGCCAAAACTAGTTTACCAGTGTTTCTCAAAAGGTCCTGTCCACACATGATCTTTAAATGGTAATTTATCATTAATTTTCTGGAAAGGGCTGACTCCCTTTTGTATCCCTCAAGAATACAATGCAATTTAAGGGGTATCCCTAGATACTTGAGTGGCAATACCAAACAATATCCTTGTCACGGCAACATTTTGCTGTCATTTATTGCGAAATCCAACATTTCTGAGTTGTAAAATGCGCATGCAAAGAACTGAGGGCCTCTTGCATCAAAGCAGGCAGATCTTTGCTTAAATCATGAAGTGTGCATTTGCCACTCAGGATTTGGATGGCCTCTCTAAATAATATATGAACATCGCAAAGCATCACTAAATAATCTATACACAACACGTGGAAATAATCTCATTTGAATGGAAATCTGCCCAACAATTCCTCATTCTTAGCACTTCAAGCAGAAATTTTTATTATTTGTTTTCAAGTGGCTTTCCACATCAACATATCCAGCCAGTTTGCTTCATTTGAAGATTAATTGGATGTGCTCCATACTAGAGCTGTGTTTGGTGTCATTCCTATGGGAGCTGCTGCGTTAAGTGTGTTTTTTATGAAGTGCCCCATTACGATTTCCCCCACACGGGGCAAACGAACAGCTGTTACCTGTTACAGAGGAATGTCCCCATGCCGGAGACAGACCGCATGTCTCCTGCTTCTTCAAAGCCAGAATTTCCACTTTTCTGTTTGAGGCTGTGGTCATATGTCCTAAATACTGATGTAATTGATGTGTTGTGTAACACAGCCTGTCACCGTGTCTTGCTACAGGTAACTGCTGGCTGTTGGCGGCACTGTCCTGTCTCACCATGCACCCGACTCTGTTTGTGAGAGTGGTTCCATCTGGACAAAGCCTGAGTGAATCCTACGCTGGCATCTTTCGTTTTAGGGTAAGGGGGAACGGGAAACCTAGATTAAAAACAATAATTACCAGACAATTTATGAGGTTATTCTTTAGAAGTCATACAATACGTCATGTTTTTCCATACACAATTGCTATTAAATCTTAAATTCAACTGAGATTAGTAAATAAAAGATGCATGGGGAAAGCTTAAAATAAATCATTGGTCCATTTTTATAGTCTAAGTGGGGGTCTGTGAGCGAGTCGAACCCGTCCAGAATTTATAACCTTGTTTTGAATGTCTTCTGTGTAATTATGTATCTGGATTTACCTCTAGCTGGAGATGTAACACGTCGAAGGGAATGGTAATTAGAATCATTCTTCTTCGACCTTACCATCCCGAACAGCTGAGGCTTTTTCCAGAAGCAGCTCCCGTCATCTTCCTTTTGTCCCGATGACATGTACATCCACTTGCCCCTCCCCCTTTAAACACGCACCACATTGGCACAGATGATCATAATTCGGTTGTCTGTTTTTCATTCACAGAGAAGGAACATTGCATTTCGGTTTGTTCCAGTGTTGTGTTTTTGTTGCAGAACCCTTCAAAATCAGCTTTTACCCTCTAGCTACTATTCATTTGGTCCACCAATGAAAGTGACATAGTATGGCGACCCATACTCAGAATTCATGCTCTGCATTTAACCCATTCTAAGTGCACACACACAGTAGTGAACACACACACACACACAGTGAACACACACCAGGAGCAGTGGGCAGCCATTTATACTGCGGCGCCCAGGGAGCAGTTGGGGTTCAGTGCCTTGCTCAAGGGCACCTAAGTGAAGATATTGCCGGCCCGAGACTCAAACCCACAACCCTAGGGTTAGGAGTCCAACTCTCTAACCATTAGGCCACGACTTGAACTGATTGGAACCATAATGGTCAGTTAAATCCAAAGTTTGGAATGACCACACCCCTTAAAATTATCCTATAGTTGTAAACTCTCATGTATCAGTGCTTGCCTACAAAATTTCAACAATTACTGATAATAAGAAAAAAAAAAACAGATAAGACCAGAATAGTCTTTATTTTGTCCACCCCTCAGGAATCCGGTCAGCCTTGTAATTAAGCAGAAACCACTAGAGAGAGAGAGAGAGAGAGAGAGAGAGAGAGAGACATTTAAAAAAGAAAGCTGTGCTTATAGTGGTAGCCTGAAAAAAAAAAAGAGGCCCACTGTGAGGCTCTAGGCAACATGAAAGTAAACTGATTAATGAAAGAATGAAGGTGGGTGGAGTTTGTTCATCTAATTCTGCCAATCACATCACAAGTGTATACAGAGCGCAAATTACAGGGGAGTTTTGGGGGGAATCTCACCTAGCGTTTTGATAGGGGCTAATGGTGACAAAAGACAAATTGTGTTCATAAAACTACTGGCAGATATTACTGAATGAACTATCCTTTTAAATAAGTTCTGTCACCTTTCTCTTCTCAATTACAGGCTGTTGTATATAATGAGCCCTTTCTAAATACGTGGTATATATATATGATAAATAAGCCACATTTTGCTCACCTACACTTCAGGGTCTCTTTTTCTGAAGCGCAAAGTGACGAATGAACCACTGTGTGTGTAATTATTGCTGCAATGCTATTTGTTTCAGAGAGTTCACCTTGACAAAGCATGCAATAAAACAAGCCACTACAGCTCTCGTGGCATGTGCTGTTATGTGCTTGGTTGTAAACTAAGTGTAAGCTTGTGAGATAACAGCACAGTTAATTAAACAATCATAACATATTAGCACTGAAGAGCTCTTATTGAAGGTTGTGAAGCGTTATGTAATTGTTATGGCATTCTCATCATATAATTATCTTCTGCCTGATATAGTATTACATTCAGAGGCTAAACAGCTATGCGCAACATGACTTGACCTGATCCAGGAGGGTTAGAGAGGATAGGAAAGAAAGAAGACACATCTAAAATGGAGTGACAGGAGAGAAATGAGAGGCCTGTTGATTGGTGGATGGTTCCTGAAATGTTTAGACTTGTTACTGTAGCCCAAGGACATGGTCACAGACACATGGATATACACATGGAGCTACCTGCAGGCCAACAGGTCCAAACCTGCCTGTCTAACATCCCATAAAGTCTTTAAACTTCACATTTCAGGGGTCATTCGTACAGTTTTTATTACTTTAACGTGTTTACACCAAAACATTCAGCATTTAGTTCCCCATGACTATTTTCCACCGTTTTTGCTGCTGTGCCTTTATGGCTCTTTGGTAAATTAAAGTGTACTACCATGTAGAAGTTGTTTTGTATGTTTGTTTTGTTTTTTGAAAGAAATTAATACTTGTATTCAGCAAGTATGAATTAAATTGATGAAAAGTGGACATTTATAATGTTACAAAATAATTTTATTTAAAAAAAAAAAATGCTGAATCATCTGACACTAAAGACTGGAATAAAGTATGCTATCAAAAGAATAAACAACATTTTTAAATATACTGAATTAGAAAATTGTTAAATGTTAATTTTTACTGCATTTCTGGTCTATTTAATACAGCTTTGGTGGGCATAAGAGACATAATATATATATATATATATATATATATAATTTAAAAATTCCCCTCTTTTATTGATATATTTTCATACAATGTACATTTAGTACATTGACCCATTTTAAACAGAGGAAATTTACTGCAAAACCGTGACGGATACAGAACAGTAAAACAGACCACTTTTTTGGGGTACATCTACACCCAGAAGTGCTTGTATAAGAGCATATGTAACCCTGTTCTCTCTCTATGTGTGTGTGGTGCAGTTCTGGCAGTATGGTGAGTGGGTGGAGGTGGTAGTGGATGACAGGCTGCCTGTGAGAGAGGGCCGTCTGCTTTTCAGCTACTCTCGCACCACCAACGAGTTCTGGAGCGCCCTGGTGGAGAAAGCTTATGCCAAGTCAGTTCCAGCATATGTGTCCTTGACTGTTCATTAGTGACACCGCTCACGTGAAGGCCATTGTTCATTTGTGTTATTTAAGGACTGATATTTTTGAAAAAAAAACATGCAGTTGTGAAAAATAATCAGATGCATTTCATAGATGTAGAATAATTCATGTGAAATCACGCTAACCAATAGAAGCCAATTAGTAATATTTTATATGTGTCTGTCTGTTCTTAAAGGCTGATTGGATCTTATGGCAGTCTGAAAGGGGGAATTATCTCAGAAGGAATGGAGGATTTTACGGGGGGCATTGCCTACTCCCTCCCAGTGTCTTCTCGGCCCCCACGCATGTTCTGGAGGGCCATGACTGCTGCCCTCGCTAGGAGCAGCCTGCTCAGCTGCTTCATACATGTATGGACCCATACACACACAGACACAGTGACGCATACACACACAAACACTACCATTTAAATGTTTAGGGTCAGTAAGATTCTCTCTTTTTTAAAGGGTTACACCACCCCAAAATGAAAATGTTGACATTAATCACTTACCCACCATGTCGTTCCAAACCCGTAAAAGCTTTGTTCGTCTTCAGAACACAATTTAAGATATTTTGGATGAAAACTGGGAGGTTGTGACTGTCCCATAGACTGCCAAATAAATCACACAGTCCAGGTCCAGAAAAGTATGAAAAGCATTGTCAGAATAGTCCTGTACAATCAGTGGTTCAACTGTAATTCTTTGGGACAGTTAAAAGCCTCCTGGTTATATCCCAAATATCTTAAATTGTGTACCAAAGATGAACGAAGCTTTATGTGGGGAAAGTGATTAATGAAAATATTTTCATTTTGGAGTGGAGTATCATTAAGAGTTTAACGTCAGGTTCTTTCATTACACTCTAGATGTTGCAGGCTGATGGGTCCCTAACACAAACTAATGATATTCACAGCATTAAACTATTCATGTTGCATATGCAGCCAATAAGCTCACTGCTTTAAATTTAAATCACTGCATTAAATCACGTTAGCATTCACTAGAGCAGTTGACAGTACGCTTTCAGAGTTCCTCTGAAACCCTCCACCTCCCCAGCTCCACCTGTATAGATCTGCTACGAGTTATTATACAGTATATTCTAAATTATTTAATGCAAGGATGCATTAAATTAGTTAAAAGTGACATTACAGATGTTTACAATATGACAAAAGATTTCTATTTCACATAAACCTTGAAATTTTTTTTACTTTCTACTCACCACTGTTTTTTTTAAACATTGCATATCAACTATGGTTTCTGAATTATAATGTGACACTGAAGACTGGAGTAATGGCTTTTAAAAATTTAGGAATACATTTAATTCTAGAATAAGTAATGCTGTAAAATGTATTACAACAGAAAATAGGTAAAATTGTGGTAATATTTCACAATATTGTTTTTACTGCTTTTTTGATCAAACAAATGTGCCCTTGGTGAACATAAAAGACATATACAATATAAAATATTCATAACTGTATGCATAATAAACACGCATATATTGTGTTTTGTGTGCAGGCTGCAAGTGTCAAGGAGATTGGCACTGTGACATCAGAGGGTCTTATCAAAGGTCATGCATATGCCATCACTGATACAGATAAGGTATGAATATAACACACACATATACATGATTTCAAAAACATGAACACTGGATGGAGGGATGGGGGGTACTTTATTTTACAGTATTCTTTACTATAGTAAATAATGCAAATTGCATGCAACTAATCCTAAACTAAAACCCTATTCCTGATTCTATCCCTATAGTAAGTAGCACATATTTTTAATTAATATTACTCAGTACTTAAATGTGTGATTACACTTAATAACTACACTTATAAAAATTATAATTACATTTACATGGACACTTTAAAATAAAGTTTACTTTGTTTTTTGGATTGTGAGATTGTGATTTATTTATTTATTAAATTATTAAATGAGGGGCAGATTATGACCTGGGCATTTGATAGACAGTGAATGATTCGTCCAATTAGTGATTTTTAATAGCTTTTGGCAAACATCTCTGTGTGTTAGTGCCCTTGAGAGCCTAATATACACCCCACAGGTTCTCACATGCTCTGTGTGTGTGTGTGTCTAGGTCCAGAGGGCGTCTGAAGAGGTCTTACTGCTGAGGCTGCGTAACCCCTGGGGCTTTGTTGAGTACTGTGGACCCTGGAGTGACAAGTGAGAAAGACCTCAGCAGCTCACTTCTTACCAGAGTTGCATCTCAGGGCTGCTAAAGATTGCACATTTGTGTTTGTGTGTGTGTGTGTGTGTGTGTGTGTGTGTGTGTGCAGGTGTAAAGACTGGGACGTTATAGATAATGCTCAGAAGGCCAGACTTGAGTTGGCGAAAGTTGAAGATGGAGAATTCTGGTGGGTAAATGTACACTGTACACAGCTTTTTCAGACACCTTTGCATAACTCACACAATCACAATTGTATCTTGGGACACGCACAGAAACATTTTATGTCAGACAAATCGTGAAAATAAAGTGACCCAGCAGCACGCTAAAAATATAAACAGGCTGGTCATCAACTGGCGCTGACAGAGACATTGATTTTATCATGGGAGTGATCTCCTCACACACACACACACACACACACACACACACATCTCCATCTCTCGCTATTGTTGAGCACATGCCAAACAGGAATCAATTAAATGCCAAGAATTATATAACACCACTACTAATAATAACTGCCACTGCAGTCAGCGCATCCTTTAATAGGCCATTTAGTTAAAGTGATAGTTAACCCAAAAATGAAAATTCTGTCATTTAGTTGTTCCAAACCTGTATAAGATTTTTTCCCCCTGTTGAACACATTAGAAAATATTTTGAAGAATGTGACCAAACAGTTGACAGCAACCACTTATTTACATAGTACCAAAGTCAATGGCTACAATCAACTCTTTGGTTACCAATATTCTTCAAAATGTCTTCTTTTGTGCTCAAGAGAAGATTTGAAACAGCTTGAGGGCGAGTAAATGGTAACAACATTAACATTTTTGGGTAAAATATCCTTTTAAATCTACCTGCGTCTGTACTTCATAAGCATTTATGTGTTTTTTTAGGATTGGAATAGAAGACTTTTGTCGGCTGTTTAATACAGTGGAAATGTGCAGTGTGAATCCGGACTCTATGTCGGGGGAGGCGAGTGATGACACGGCCACCCCGTCCTGGACACTGAGCTCACATCAAGGCACCTGGGTCCCAATGTGCTCTGCAGGGGGCAGCCGACGATACCCCAGTAATTGCATGTTTATTAACAAATATGTCTGCTTATTATTAGTTAATAAGGTAGTTTTTAAGTTTAGGTATCGTGTAGAATATGGTCATGCAGAATGAGGCATTAATATGTGCTGTAGACATACTTATAAACAGCCAATATGCTAGTAATATGCATGCTAATAAGCAACTAGTAAATAGTGAGAACTGGTCCCTACACTAAAGTGTTGCCTATATAATATTATATTATATTATATTATCTTTAGCATTATCCTATTTGCTCTAAAAATAGTTTTACAGTGTAACTACTTCCTCTGCTTCCTTAGCATGCTTCCTAATCACTTATTCCTCCTATTCAATCCTATTAGGATCTTTTTGGAAAAATCCTCAGTTCCAGATGGTTCTGTCTGAGAAAGATGTGGATGATTATGATTATGGGGAGGATGAAGAAGGGGAGGAAGGAGATGGAGAAGACGATGAAGTAGGTGTAGTGGTGGCTCCTGTGAGCAAGACTGAGAAACCGCGCGAGAGAAAGAAGAAGTGCACGGTGCTGGTGGAGCTTCTCCAGAAATACCGCAGACAGAAAGATCAAGTCAACTTTCTCTACATCGCATTTCACATCTACAAGGCGAGAGAATGTTACATATCACATAAAACTAAAATATGTCTAGAGTCTAGTAGTAATGTATTTGCAGTCTTTAAATTAATCATTTTTAGTGTATAGAGGGATGCATATGACTTGATATTATAAAATTTATATAATCATTAATTAAAATTATAATGAAATGATGCTGAAGACTGGAGTAATGTCTGCTGAAAATTCAGCTTCACCATCACTGGTAAATTACAATTTGAAATATATTGAAATAGGAAATAGCTTCATAAGCAATTATAGTGTAATAATACTTCACAATATTAATGCTTTTACTGTATAACTAATTGAATAAATGCAGACTTTGGGAGCATAAAAGATGTTTTACAGAGACATTTTTAAAAAATCTATAAACTGTAAATACTGTGTGTGTATGTGTGTGTGTGTGTGTCATGTATATATTTGGGGAATCTCATAAATGCACATACAAAAACTGTCACATATGTTGTATTTTGTGTGAAGGCTAATAATAAAAGTATTTCAATAATAAAATCCTAATTATTTAATAATTAAATAGTAAACATTATACATTCAAATGTGGTAGGTGGAAATAAAACATTAGCTCAATTTTATTCTTTGTAAATGTAGCTTTTTTTATTTGCTTAATGCAGATTTAAAATGTATTTTATTATTATTATTATTATTTTCTCTCTTGTCTTACCTCTTCATTCTCTTTTTCAGGTTCCCCCCGAGGTGAGCAACTGAATGAATATCAGCTAGCAGGATTAAAATACAGACAGAAATACAGAAATACAGAAATACAAACACCTGCACACACTTTCACATTTTTCTACCTTTAGCTGCAGGAGAAACCAGCATCTCTGGACCAGCAATTCTTCTCCAACAACAGTGCAGTTGCTCGCTCTGGAAAGTACCGCAGCATTAGGAGCGTGTGGCGGAAGGTGCACCTAGAGCCTGGCAGTTATGTGATCGTACCCTCCACCTACAGGCCCAACCAGCAGGGGGAGTTCTTCCTCCGTGTTTACACCAAAACCGGCAACATACAGGGGTACAAAGAACGAAAAACATCTCGTTTCTATCAGTTCTCTGTTGTGATTCTGGCACAGTGCTGTTTGCAGTATGTCTGTCCAGCGGTTAACCATAAAAAAGTTTCAAATCTGCTTTACAGGTTCCAGGATTTCCCCTGCACCAACAACTACTCTGTGGTAAGACATCAACTGACTCAGATGAGAAAGTAGAACAACTGTCTTTGTGTGCAAATATGATGATATTAAATATTGCTCTCTTTATGTCCATATGTGTTTGTCATACCACAGATGGTTATGTCAAAGCCAGTCTTGCCAGAGGATCAGTTTAGAGTGCAGAAGTGGTTTGATGAAAAAGCTGGATCAGTAAGTCACATTCTACGGTAGAAAAGATTTGTGGGCATCTGATGGATCATTGAAGAAAGCATCTCTACATATGTCTTTATGTTTTTCACTTTCCAGGATGACAGAGTGAATGCTGTGCAGTTCATGAACCTGGTGAACTCAGGTCTGGATGTACACATTTAGCACAAGCTGTCACCACAATGATTGTTCACAATAGTTAAGCAAACATAGTTAATGTTTCACAAATGGCCACAAGGTGGAAGTATTATGTAGCTTCACTTATTATAAAGTTAGGCTAGTGTGATGAGTTCCAGCAGTGTTACTATACATTCATCTAATTGTATGCATGTAGAAGAAAAACAAAAGTAGATAAATACTAGTACTGTATAAAAAATATGGTTATATAATAAAATTGTTTATATAATACAATAATTTATAGTGAAATAAGTTTTATATTTACCTGGAATGGGTCACCATGTGACAATACATGACCCACTAATACATTTGTTTCATACTAAGCAGTATAGTTCAAATATATTACTTTATTTACTGAGATATCACTTGAGACTCACTGATATAAAATGATAATTAAACTATATTTGGAGTACTACTTGTGCACAATGCACATTTCTTGATATTAAGCCTAGAATGTGTTTTAATGTCACTTTTGATGAGGATTTTAGGATCTTTGAATAATATCGGTCTTTAAATGCAAGATATTTAAAGTGTATCTGAAATATACTTAAATGTATCTTTAGTTGGACTACTTCCGCAGAATTAAAGTGCATTAAGTACAAAATTAGTTGTTTCAGTTTTGCAAACTTTAAAGGGTTAGTTCACCCAAAAAGGAAAATTATAACTCACCCTCATGTCGTTCCAAACCCGTGAGACCTCTGTTTATCTTCAGGAACACAGTTTAAGATATTTTAGATTTAGTCCGAGAGCTTTGTCCCTACATTGAAAGTGTGTGTACGGTCTACTATCCATGTCCAGAAAGATAAGAAAAACATCTTCAAAGTAGTCCAGGTCAGTTAGAATTTGTTGAAGCATCGAAAATACATTTTGGTCCAAAAATAACAAAAACGACGACTTTATTCAGCATTGTCTTCTCTTCCAGGTCTGTTATGAGACAAAACACTGCAGTTTAGTGATATCCGATTTCGAACAAATTATTCGATGTAACTGGATCTTTTTGAACCAGTTCACCAAATCGAACTGAATCTTTAGAAACGGTTTGCATCTCTAATACGCATAAATCCACAAATGACTTAAGCTGTTAACTTTTTTAATGTGGCTGACACTCCCTCTGAGTTAAAACAAACCAATATCCCGGAGTAATTCATTTACTCAAACAGTACACTGACTGAACTGCTGTGAAGAGAGAACTGAAGATGAACACCGAGCCGAGTCAGATAACAAACAATAGACTGACTCGATCACGAGTCAAGAACTGGTTGCATCGGTTTTCGGATCACCAGTAGTTCTTTCGGACAGTTCGATTCAATAAACCGGTTGAAGAACGGTTTCCCCGCATTCATAACACTAGCATAGAATCAGTTCAGTATCAATCACTAAAAGAATCAGTTCAGTTCAGACGCTCTGTGTGTTGGTCTGCTTCACACTGAATCACACATGCACAGTATCATCAGCTCCTCGGTTCTCGAATTGGACACATCCGACAGAAACGGTTCTCAGTTCAGTGTGCAACCGGTTCTTGACCTTGAGAATGAGTCAATCTTTTGTCCATTATCTGGCTCGGCTTGGTGTTCATTTTCAGTTCTCTCTTCACAGCAGTTCAGTCAGTGTACTGTTTGAGTAAATGAATTACTCCGGGATATTGGTTTATTTTTTAACTCAGAGGGAGTGTCAGCCACATTAAAAAAGTTAACAGCTTAAGTTATTTGTGGATTTGTGGACCGTTTCAAACGATTCAGTTCGATTTGGTGAACTGGTTCAAGAAGATCCGGTTACATCGAATGATTCGTTCGCGAACCGGATATCACAAACTGCAGTGAGGGCGCTCACAACAGACCCGGAAGAGAAGACAATGCTGAATAAAGTCGTTGTTTTTGCTATTTTTGGACCAAAATGTATTTTCGATGCTTCAAAAAATTCTAACGGACCCTTTGATGTCACATGGACTACTTTGAATATGTTTTTATTACCTTTCTGGACATGGACAGTATCTTTGGAGAAGACGTATCCTTCTTCCACGTAGCGATATTTTTAAGAAATGAATACTTTTATTCAGCAAGGATGCATTAAATTGATCAAATGTGACAGTTAAGACTGTTAAATTGTATTAAAAAAAAATCTCAAATACATGATGTTCTAGCTTTCTAGCAGAAGTTGCATCACCGTTTCCACAAGATGTTAAGCAGCTGTTTTCAACATAATAACCTGAGCAGCAAATCAGCATATATAAAAGATTTTTGAAAAATCATGTGACACAGAACAATTGAGTAATTGCCATCACAGGAATAAATGACATTTGAACATATATTAATTAGAACACAGGTATTGTAATATTACATCACAATATTACACGTTTTACTGTATTTTTTGTATCAAATTAATGCAGCCTTGATGAGAATAAGAGCCATTTAAACAGCAGCATACTATTTTAGTGCCATGTATATTTTTCTTGGTTGATATTCTTAACGGTTGTGTGTAGACTGGTGGCAGAGGCCGTCTGAGCAGAGCTCAAGCAGAGAAGCTGCTCACCTCCCTCCGCAATCTGCAGGTATCTTAGTTCTCATGCGTGAAAAGGTCACTCTCGGCTTTGGCACAGTGTTAGAAAGAGCAGTGAGGACACTGAGAGCTGTGACAATTATCAGGTTGTGTTAGGTTACACGGAGCTCGTCTTGCGCAGGCCAAAAGACCTTGAAATGTTGCTGCTGTTGTTGTTTATTCTGTTTATCAACTCATTTGCCTTAGTGCTCTGTGCCAGTGTCGTATCGGAGCTAAATCCCAAACACTGGCTTCCTTTCAAGAAAACATGGAGAAATTACTGCTTGATATTACACTCCATAATTTTTTTTCTCCTCAGTCTATCTTTTTCCAGTTTGATGAGGATTCATCAGGAACCATGAGTCCGTTTGAGCTCAGTTTGGCTCTGAATGCTGCAGGTGATCACATACATACGCTGTGTCAATATCTAAAGGGACAGTTACAGTCTGTACACTCCTCTGAGGCGCTCACGTTCCCTCTCCCTCGTTCTGTGTCTGTTTCTGCCCTCAGGAGTGGAGTGTGACAATGTTGTGGTACAGTTGTTGTGGGAGAGGTTTGGCGCCGGTGAACAATACCTGCCTTTCAATGGCTTTGTGTCTTGTGTTGCCAGACTGCAGGTGCTCTTTGGTAAGTCCATGAACAGAGTGTTCTTGCTATCCATTTTGCAACACAAAAGTAAGCTTTTTTTCTGTGAATATGTGAGACTTCTGATTCATTGACACTATAGGTGCTAAATAACTAGAAGAAGAATAAAGTATCCAGGTAAAAAAAAAACAGTACACTTCCATAATGTACTTAAAGTGCTCTATTTTCACACACTATTTTTGCACTTCATATATACTAAAAATGATTCTTTAGTACTTCTTAAGATAAACTTAAGTTCATCCAAGTACTCCACTGTGCTATTCTGGGACATCATGAATATGAACTAGAATGTACTTTTAACATACTTTCTCTGTATTTGAAAAAAAAAAATGTGTTTACTCACCACTTGAGTGTAATAGTGTATGAAAGATGGGTTCAAGTTTACTACAAGTTATAATAATGAATAACTAATTATAAAAATGTAAATAATAACTAGTTATAATTTCTATGTTGGTAATATACCAGTCTTGAGAGTTATGTCAGTAAATATGTTAATAGATTTGAAATAGTATGAAATAAATACTAAGTGTAGGGAACTTTAATGCTTTTTTCAGCAAGGATGCATTTAAATTGATCATAAGGGTACATTTTTGAAATGTACATTTATACATCATCTGAAAGCTGAATACATTTTCCATTGATGTATGTTTTGTTATGATAGGACATGAGATCTGAAAATCTGGAATCTGAGGGTGCAAAAGAATATTATGATCGGTTTTGTGTTCCAGGGTCATATAGGCTACTCAGTGATCACTTTATTAGGTACACCTACTTAGATTAAACATAATTCATCCAAAAATGAAAATTCTGTGAGCCTTGAACGTGGTAGTTCTGTTGCTGTCTATGCAGGCTCAGAAAGCTCTCGGATTTCATCAAACAATATCTTAATTTGTGTTCCGGAGATGAGCAAAGGTAATTAATAACAGAATTAAAATTTTTGGGTGAACTATACAAACAGCCAATCGTGCAGCAGCAATTCAATGCATAACAGCATTCACATTTAAATAACATTCAGTTCTAATTCAAACCAACAACTGGAATGAGGAAGAAACACGATCTAAGTGACTTTGACCATAAAATGATTGTTAGTGTGAGACAGAATGGTTTTAATTTCTCAGAATCTGCTGATCTCTGACTGATTGTGCACATCAGTCTGTAGAGAATGTGGGAAAAATGCCTTGTTATTCACAGAGGTCAGAGGGGAATGACCTGAAAGGTTTAAATGGAGAAGAGGGTGGCAGTAACTGAAATAACCAGGCATTACAGCAGTGCTGCAGAAGAGCTCCTCTGAACACACAGCATGTCAGATGTGGCACTGGATGTGCTACAGCTGCAGCGAACCATGGGTTCCACTCCTGTCAGCCAAAAATAGGATACTGAAGCTACAGTGGACACAAACTCCCCAAAACTTGTCAGTAGAAGACTAAAGAGTCCATTCCATCTGTGACATGCAAATAAAGGGGTCAGAGTTTCTCGTAGACAAGTGTGAATCCATCCTGCTGTCAAGTGGGAGGTCCAGGTCTAAAATCTCTGAACATCTTGTGGAAAATTAGGACATTGTGAGGAAAATAACACACAGAATTTAACATTTTAAAGCAATAGTTTACCCAAGAATGCAAATTAGCTGATAATGGACTCACCCTCAGGCCATCCAAGATGAGTTTTTTTTTTTTTTACTTACCATTGGATCCTATGCAGTGAATGGGTGCCGTCATAATGAGAGTTTACACAGCTGATAAAAACATCACAAAAATCCACACTGTTCCAGTGTTTGTAAAACAACAAAACATCAAGACGTTTTTAAACTACAAACCATTGCTTCCTGCTAATATATGATATTTATAACATTCTTTTCTCCTGCAAAGAAGTTATTCTGAATCAGGGAAGAAATATGCACAGATAAAGCACCTTTTATTAGTGAAAACAATCTAAATTAGTTTAATACAAATAAATAGGTAGATTTTGATGTAAAAAGACAACAGGGTTTTCCACTGGAGAAAGAGTTACTATAGATTACAGACTATGGATTATGAATTATGATTACGAATTATGGATTGGGGCAATAACCAAGCAATGGTTTACAGTTAAAATACTTTAATGATGAATTTGTTTCTCACAAACACACTGTTATTCACTTGACGTTTACTGATTGATTAGAATCGTGTGGATTATTGTGATGTTTTTTTCAGCTGTTTGGACTCTCATTCTGACGGCACCCATTCACTGCCAAGGATCCATTGGTGAACAAGTGATGCAATGCTAAATTTCTCCAAATTTGTTCAAATTAGGAAACATCTTTTCATTTTTGGGTGAACAATTCCATCAAGCACTGAAATGCCACTCTTTATATAACACAGAAGCAAGATAATAAAAGATTCACATACATCTCTTTGTATCAATTCAGAAAGAGTTAGAGAACTAAATTGTCTGTTGTTGCACAAACACTACTCATGCTATGAATTACACTTCCTGTATTACTCTTTATTAGAAAAGTGTTCCACTGAATATATGTACCCATTTTGTTATTTATTATTTTTGTTAGCTTGTATTTATGTCATCCCCATTTACATATGGTTATCACAATCTGATTCTAGTGTGAAGGTAAATATAATTGCGTAGCACTGCATCTCATCATGCTGTTTATTGGCATGCCTAAATGCTGTTGAGATGTTCGTGACGTCATTGGCATAGACGTGAGAGTCTGTAAACATGTTAATTGGAAGGATTCAGCTTGCCGATTGTTTCTCCTCAGATCTTTTTGAGTCAGAGACCAGCCCAGAGGTGAAGGACAAGGGCATCAACGCTGTAAGATCTTGTTTGTCAAAATCTGCTCATTTCTTTCTATCTGCTGCACAACCATCTCTAAACACCCTCTGACTAATGTTAAAATGATAAACGCTTTTCCAGCTATAGTCAAGAGAAATTTGATATAAATGTCCTCCACAAAATGTGACATGGGGGAGCAAGGGTGCATTAAATTGATCAAAAGTGATGATAAAGACATTTATAATGTCCCAAAAGATTTCTATTTCAGATAAAAGCTGTTATTTTGATCTTTCTATTCATAAAAGAAACCTGAAAAAAATCTATTCAGCTGTTTTTAAAATAATAATAAAAATAATAAATGTTTCTTGAGCAGCAAATCAGAATATTACAATGAATGCTGAAGGATCTAGAGTAATGATACAAAAAATATACCTTTGAAATCACAGGATTAAATTACATTTTAAAATACATTCATAAAGAAAACCGTTATTTTAAATAGTAGAGATATTTCAAAATTGTATTGTTTTTGCTGTACTTTGGATCAAATTAATGCAGACTTGGTGAACAGAAAAAAAAATAGAACTTTGACTGGTAGTGTATATTAAAAGTGCTGTAGGGAACTTTTGTAAAAAAATATTTTTTACATATTTATTAAACCTTTTATTATGTCCTGACAGTAGAATATGAGACAGATAATCTGTGAAAAAAATCAAGCTCCTCTGGCTCCTCCCAGTGGTCCTATTGCCATTTGCAGAAACTCCATCGCTCCCGGTAAAAAATAACCAATCAGAGCTGCGGTCCGTAACTTTGTTTGTGTTCAGAATGTAGAAAAATGTATATAATAAGCGAGTACACCATGAATCCGTGTTTTTGGCTCGTCCTGAATCACTAGGGTGCACCTATAATAAGTGTTTATATTCGGACTATTTTAGATTGCTTCGGGGGTACCGTGGCGGAGTAACCCAGTACCTTTGTGATTCTTCATAGACATAAACAGAGAGAAGTAGTTCCGGCTATGATGTTCTTCCGCAAGACGCAAGCAGTTCTGTTTATTAACCGCTAGAGCGTCAAAAGTTCCCTACCGCAGCTTTAATTCATTTAAAATAAACCATAAAACACAAAAGACTATTTTTTTTAAATGTTTTGTGCACAGAAGTTAGTGGTCCCCAAAATGTTTTTTCAAAATATGTTTATGTTCCACAGAAGAAAGACATAAAGTCATGCACATTTGGATCAACATAAGTGTAAATAATTGACTAAATGTAAATTTTTGGGAGAACTGTCCCTTTCATGTATCTATAAAATGTATGTATAATCTAAGCATATATTTATTAATAATGTGCCAAGTATGTTTCCTAAGTCATTTCTCTGGTCTTTGTGCAGTGGCTGCTCAAGCTGTTGGCTGTGTGAGCCTGTCCAGACCCGACACCTCAGCGGGACAGACCTGCTAGGCCAAGACTACTCTGACGTCATCCACCTGGGCCTACGTCTCCTACATCTCCTCCTCTTCTATCTCATTTGTGTTCTGCGGACCTTTGCCCTGCAGTTGCTTCCACCCACTCACTGTTCCATCAGTTGGGGTCTATGACCATGTAGGTCATTACCGCCTGGATACAAAACAGACTTTTGCATTTCATCCCCCTCGCCCCACCCTAACACACCTAACACAATGTGTTCGTGTGTGTGTTTGCATTCCGGATAATCAAAACATTTAAATATTTTACTAGAAATATTTTACTTGTAAATGAACCTTCTGTCATCATTTATTCACTCTCATATCCTTCCAAACCCATATGCTTTTATTTCTTCTGTCGAGCACAAAAGAAGATATTTAGTAGGATGTCCAAGCTGCTCTGTTACCAAACGCAATGAAAGTGAATGGTGACCAGGAACAATTGTGAACACCATTCACTTTCATTGTTAGAGAAGCTTGGACGTTCTTCTAAATATCTCCTTTTATGTTACAAAGAAAAAAGTTAGTCATATGCATAAAGAATTCTAGCGCATTTATCCATTTCATTAGCAAAGCTGTCAGTTAATGTTAATTCAGTATGATTTAGCACCAGCAAATATTGATATGTGATTAATCAAAATACCATGCAATTAACTCGATAGAAATTTTGAGTCACTGATTGCTCCAATTATTATCGAGGCTGTTTTTATGTACGTTGAACATTCATATCTGCTTTCATATGCTTTTAATAGTCGAGCAGGACTAATGCATTTAAAGCAGGGGCTTGTTATTATGCTCATGCCTGTAACAAGCAGGCTAATTGCATATTTGTTCATTCATACAGCATGAGTCGTACTTCCTCCTCTACTTTTTTCCCCTCTTAGGGAACATTTATGTATCTCCGCTTAATGTCTTCAAAAGTTGAGAACGTTTTATGCTTCCAAATATAAAAGCAGAATCATAGTCTTTCATCACGGGGCATTTCTATATTAAATTGTTTCTGTGCGTATACCTACACCTCCACACACACACACACACACACTCTCTCACACACACATTGTTCGGGAGAGAGATAGTAGCTGTGGGTATTAAAAGCGATGTCTCAGCAGCCCTGCACGCAGCGGCTCTATTCTTATCGCTCTGACGCCACGCACAGCGTCATCACGCCATCGCTCCCTCCTCCGCTACGCTCTCCCTGCATCCCTCCCTCCAGCTCTCTCTAGTAACTGTCTCATTCTCACAATCTGCTTCCTCCTCCTCGCGTAGCTCGCGTATGCTTGCTCACACACACGCTCGTACGCTATCTGTCCTGCTGCTCCTATTAATAGAAACCTTTGCTCACACAATGCTTCCTCCCTGCCGTAAGGTGACCGAACAGAGGTTGCCCCCAGCAACAGTCCAATCGCCTCTGGAAAGGGCGAGAAAATTCAGGCACGCACGTCCATCATTGCTCTATCAATCACTTCCTCTTCCATAATTTTCCCAGTTACATATTGTACTTTTTATGCTGTAATCCTTTAGTGTGTATGCTTCACTAAAAGCTGCTCTTGACTCGGTTATCCCTGTCTGCCTGTCTTGCTCTCTTGTCTGTGAAGCGAGCCAGAATAATTTTCCAAAAATACCAGGAGAAAGCCATTCCCATTCATCTCGCCAGAAGTATGCAATTTGAAGTCTGCCATCTTTGCTCACGGGCACCCAGTAGGGCTACTTGTTCTTTGGACCATTCACTTGAGCCGCAGTTGCCATGTGACTAATTACTCTTGATTTGATTGGCTTGATGGCGACACAAGAATGCTCACAGTCCCAAACCTTGGAAGTTGACATTACAATCAGCAGAGAAAAATATGTCAGTTTTACGCTTATAAAAGCCTTCCGGAAAAACATTACCTATTATGAAATAATGGAGATATACACATTAGAGATGTGCATCTCCATAACTGAGGCCGATGCATAGCCAACGATACCATACATTAAAGATACATATATAAAGCAGCTACTGATGCGATGTGATATGATTCTCCCCTGTTCACGAATTGATTCATCACAATATGATACAATGCAATACGAAGCAAAAATGGTACGCTTCTTTGATTATTAATTATAAAATTATTAATAGATACATAATTTTTTCTCCATTGCAAGTGTTTTCGAAACGATGCATCGCGATACAAATGCCAACTTATAACCGATGCATACTTTTTTTAAATCGATGGATCGCATTGTTGACTTTATGCGATGCACCGATGTGAATAAGTACACATTCCTAATACACACTATTCACCTAATTTAAATGGCAGTCAATGAAGAAAGGTGATTTTTGGGTCCAGATAGTATAGAACTATTTCACATTTCCTAAGTTCTCAGAAGCAGAAGGCATAATATTTGGATACACATAGTTTTAAATGAATACTACAACAAATCAAATGTTTGCTTTCCTATTTGCTCCAATAGCCAAAGGAAAAAAGAGAGAAAGATGTCAAATTACCTGTTACTCCCTCAGCCGTTGTATTACATTTTTTTAGCTTTCTGTAATTTGGAAAGGTAATAAAACAAGAGTATAGTGTTATAAAAAAAAATATATAAAAAAATTGCAAGATTTATGATGGTAATAACTGTGGAAATGCGCCATCACAGTTTGTGTAAAGGATTCATAATTATATGGCATCTACTAATGCACAGTCTTGCATTTAAATAATATATATATATATATATATATATATATATATATATATATATATATATATATAGTTCACCAATCTTAAAATTCTACTTTACAATTACATCTGGGACTCTAGAAATAAAACAAAACCCATGAAAGGTCACTTATCATTAAAGTAAGAATAATAATAATGAATACCACACTTTAAAACCACAAAATGCATGCCTTGCCACTAAATACACACCATTCCAAAGCAGTCACAATTGTTTATCAGTGATTTGGCTTAAAATAGAAGTATTAAGTATTAAAAAAAAACTGAAGGTTAGTGTTTTCCTGTGGATAGAATGAAAGTCTCTGCCAAAAACACAGCAGACCAAGGTTATTCACATAGCTTCCTTACAAATATTGAACTTGGCTTAAAAATAGCTGAGACATATTCATTTGCTTGTTGTTATGTAGTTGGAAATTCATTTGTTGCGATTAATTATTAGTAGTAATACAATGATAACAATATTATCATGCAGAATAATTAATAAACCTAAAAAAGAGCTTCTCCCCTTCATTGAGATGTGAAATCCGTCTCTGACGCAATGACTGATGTTTTGAACCTTTCGCTGTGTGCGCGCCGCTGATTTGTATCTATTAAAAAGTTTGCCCACCTGAATGCATAAAAGCCAAGATGACAGATGGCCAGAAATATCAAAAATGTGTGGAGTTTCCATTCTGAGAAGCGCAGCCTAAAATAACCAAAGAATTAGAATGGGGTTTCTGGCAGATAGAACATTTGCTTTGACTGAATCTAATTACTAAGGAGGAAACAGGCACAGCAGCATGCCGAACATGTGTTTGTGTGACATCGACTGATTCACAATCGCAGCCTTGAGTGAATAAATTCCTCCAACCTTTATCCACCTCCCTCCATCTGTGGCCATGTTATCATTCTTTTCTCCGTCACCCCTGGCTTCATTCCCCCCAACTGATCCCATTGGTGCGCCGCAGTGACATGCTTTGCCTCTATTTCTTGCCGGCAATTTGGTACAGTTCTATGGGGGTGGCTACAGGAATAGCTCCAGAGTTGTAGTGCAGCGTGTGTGGGAGCGCTTTCCAGAGTGGAAGCTCCTTAAGGAAGGTGCCTTTTTAAAGTAAACTGCCAAGACGCATTTTTAGACCTGGCTGGAGAACACAATACTACTGAAACTGATGTCACAGGGTGTATTTATAGATATTTAGTATTTCGTGAATTTACGGGGCAACTGTGTCATATTTCAGCTTCATCACCCTGAGAATGTGCATCAGTCGGACGGTCGTTTTCGCGTAAAGTCGTTGCACTATAAATGAAGAGAGTGTTTGGGAGTCAGTGCTTACGAACAACAACAATATGGGTAAAATGTCAACTCTTTGGGTGTGAGTGCATCACACACTGACTAATGCGTCACTCAAACTGCATTTGAATGTTTGCCCCCACGCTGACTACTTAGTTAAATGTGTTCACTTTTACGTCAACTCATTAAGGGCTGACGCATTAATGAAACTGGGGTGAAATTATTCTGCACTTGAGAGTTTATGCATGTTTTTAACAAAAATGCATGGATGGTGTTGGTATTTGTGTGCCCACTGCGGTGAGGTGGCATGTTGGGCAGGAGGAAAAGATTAAAATGGTTATATGATATTAAAGTAATAGGCTGGTAATCAAAAAGAAGGTTTCTCCTCACATCCCTCTTCTAATCGCTAACTCACTACTTCTGTATTTATGGAATAAAAGCTATCGTAATTGCTCATAATTGCACTGTTAAAGGTGCATTAATGCTATATAATTATAGACTGAGGTGTCTTTAGTTCAGTATAATGACAAAAGTGCGGTGTTGCCTAAATTGCTCAGTTATTAAGACTATATGCATACGCCCAGGAACTTGGTCTAGAAATTCTGGCTGTTCGTGTTAGAGGATTGCTGTTGTCATTTATCCATATAGTAGCCTATATTTCACACGGAAAAGTTTGTGTATGAACACGGTGCTCAAAGAAGCTTCAGATCTCAGATTATCTTGAATCTTCTATATCAACCTTCTAATAACCAAAATGAATGCCCCCCCCAGGCATTTAGTCTTAATACTAAAGAAACTAAAACCAATATGCAGTTTATATTACCCTATGCAGCTATTTTTATAAGAGCAAATGTTTAGAACTTCACCTCAGCCCTAGTAAACATTTTTGATCTACTCAGCTGTCATCTGCCAAATTTATAACCGCTCCTGCCTAATTAAAATATGGGATTATGTGATCTCTCTCCATGTGCGATGAAAATAGTTTGGGACATTTACTAGAGTATTTGGTTCCAAAGCATTTCACTTAAAACGGTAGTCCATGCAAAAATGTTAATCCTGTCATTATTTATTACTCACCCTCATGTCATTCCAAAACGGTCTGTGTTTCTTCTGTGTAATACAAAATATATTAGAAAGAATATTGGGAACTAAACAACACTGAACCCCTTAACCTTAAGATATCTTATTTTATGTTACACAGAAGAAAGAAAATCATACAGATGGCTAGGGCTGCAACTAATGATTATTTTGATAATCGATTAATCTGTCGATTATTTTTATGATTAATCGATTAATCGGTTTATGTACTTATATTTTAGTTTTGCCCATTTTTTTATATAAACAACAACCAAATATATCAAGAAGAGCCATGCTTGAACAGGTTCTGCGCGATCCTCTTCATTAATATTCTCTGTGTCTCAATCGGGCTCCAATTGATAAGCAATATAAAGGACGTCATTGTTCGCAATACAACTGGAGCACATTTTAAGCTTTAGAGGGGAGGGATGTTCAGAGGTTCAGACGCACTTGAGGCGGTTTAGCGAATCACAACACACTGAGCCAGCTGACCAATCTCAGCCCATCGTATATTTCTGAGGGAGGGGCTTCATAATAACAGGAAATAAATTGAGGTTTTTGTCAGAGAAAGTACAGATCGGTGTGGAATAAAATTATATTTTTGTAAAAAATAATGTTCATGAACACATGTTAGACTGCACCCCATAAACACAATCAAGCTTATAAAAAACCCAGTCAACCACCCCTTTAAATGAACACGGTTAATTTAAAATTTCCATATTATAGGTTAAAAGGCTCTTATTTCAGTTTTGAGCTGACATGCATGAAAGGTTTTTTAGTCTTATTGTCTTATTATATGCATTTATTTTGACCTTACTTACTCAAGGACGCCCGAACAATTTGCTCAAAGATCAATTTTTCCATACCCCTCCTTTTGTATTACGCTAATCTGCGGTGATTGGTCGACTGGTCTCATTTCCAATTCATCGTCTGTAATGCCTGAAATAGCAGCTTGTGAGCACAGTGCTGCTTTGTGTACTGTACATCCGTTCCTGGGGAAACCGCTATTTTTTACCGTTCCAAAAGCTGCACCTAGTGGTAAAAAAATGCATTTGCAATTTCATTCAGACCAACAGGTGGGCGGGCAATATATTAATGTTTCATGTTGACATCACCATGAAACGGCTTGAGAATTGTTTTAAAAAACGACTCGTTTCAATGATTCAGAATCGACTCAATAACTTTTTATACGGTGCGCTTTCAGATTTAAAACTTTGGAAGAAAATTTTGATTCACTTAAAGCTGTGTTTCACACTACATGAAAGGTAATTTCAAACATTCTTAACAGGGGCACATTAATAAGTTACCATGATTAATTTTGTGATTTCAGAAGTTAGGTTCTCTTCCAGAACTGTATGTTCATCAATAAAAACAAAACAATTTTTTTTAATTTCATTTAGATTAGAATAATATTATTTTAATATGCTAATAATATTAAGTATTAATATAATATTAATGATGTATTATTCTACATCATCCTGTGTCATCCTTGGAAGTTTGCTGAGGCCCTTTAGGCCTGCGGTTAAGAACCACTGCTCTAGTCTGAGACGTCGCTGTTATGGTGTTACAAAATTCACCTGCATGAATCAGTGAGCCTCAGCTTTCAGAGACACATTTTAACACTCTTTGGACTATTTGAAGTGGAGGATGTATTCAGTTGGATGCAAATGAAACAGGGCTGTGAGGGATAAATGTTCAGTCTGTTTAAACATGTCGTATTGTTGTGTAACCCTCAGTCCGATTTCGTTTGTCAATTTAAATAAGGTGTTAGATTCTGTTTACCTTGAATTTACAGACAAAAAGTTGGGCTCAGGTCTCGTAAGCCTCTGATCATAGAGTTGCCCCATTTATTCAATTTGATTCAATCTTACTAAACCATATTCTTGACTTATATATTGACTTATTTTTATATAATACATAGATCAGGGCTCTTGCCAATAATTACATTTTGCTATTAGTTTATAAACCGTGAATATGTGAAATATACTAAAAATTTTGAATTTCTGGACTTTTTACTCACTGATGCTCCTCTCTTTTTCAATACAACACAGTGCTCTTTTCTTCTACAAGCTCTTGTAACCTAAATTAAGTGCAGTTCTAAAATAACAAACAGATTTTTGCTTCAAAACACAACGGAAATGCAAACACAAACACAAATCTGCAGTAATGAAGTAATACTTTAACAAACGAGGGTGTGTTTCACCTGTGGGTGATATTTGTGATTATATGTCTTGCTAAGAAAGTTTCCTAGATTTGACAGACAAACAAGTGTGTCCAGGTGTTTCTTCAAAGCAATGAGATACTTAAAGGATAGTTCACACAAAAATTAAAACTTTCATCATGCATTCACCCTCAAGCTGTTCCAAACCTGCAAGAGCTTCTCTCTTCTACTGAACAAGAAAGAAGATATTTTTAAGAATGTTGGTAAGCAAACAGCTGACGGTAGCCATTGACTTCCATATTTTCTTCCAACATGCTTTAAAATATCTTCTCTTTAGGGTTCATCAAAAGAAGAAAAAAAAAACATACAGGTTTTCCCTTTTGATTGTGTTAAAGCATAGTCCTAAATGATATTTTATTTGGAGTCCCACAGCAACCTTACACTCTTGCCTCAATCGCAATAAACGCCAATCTTGCAGGTGTTTCAGAAAACAAGGTTCATGTTGACTCGACCGTGGGTGAGTGGTGGGGGGTGGAGGCGATGACGGAGAAGAAGAGTGGAGGGGTGGGTTGGGGTGGGTTCAGAAAGGGACAGTTTGTCTTCCACCTGACGTGTGCAGTGTGCACAGACAGCGCTCCTGGACCCCCCTTCCTCCTATCTCCATCATTCCCTCCCACCTGCTCTTTCAATCTCTCTTCCCATCACAACCTCCCCCATAAAAATAGGGCAACTGTTGCATAAGCATTGGAGGAGTGGGGGAGATGGATGAGAAGAGCAGGAGAGAGAATGTGGGGGTTGAGAGAAAGAATTGCTGGAGATGTATATGCAGAGAGGAGGTAGAGAAAGAGTGCAATCTCTCTCTCTTATCCAGCGCTGTGCCTCTCTGTCTGGCATGTGGCCTGCTGAAAGTAGGCTATGTTTGACGCGCTTGAGGTTTACGCTGCCTGAGTCACACTACGCTGCTGAATACCAAACCCACTGATTGCATTTCAGTAATGCTTTAGCCCGCCAGATTGCACAGTCTTACATAGAACAAAATGGCAATTCATGTTCTTCCACACAATGGAGTGCCAGTGATAGCTGGATTAAGACAGACAACTGCCGATGGCGAATTTAAATTGCCGTGTGACGTTCTCAGCAGATTTAAAACCTCGGCCCTGTTCAGGCACTTATCAGTGTTTATTTCCTAAAACGCATTCCTGCGGTCTGATTATGATCGGAATGCGGAAAACGAGTTTAAAAATGTTCCATCGATTATCAAAGACAGCACGCAGTTTCCTTTTCCTTCGCATTTTCCTCGACCGCTCAGAGACAGATATCCAGACAGGAAGTCATGAATGTAATGGAGAAGTGTAGTTGGTCACATAACTCGCCGTGATTGGTCTGCGGTCTAATATTGGGCAATGTAGTCATCGAAAATACTTGACTATGTAGGTCAGGGTCATCCAGACCATGCTGTTACCTTTGGGATGTTTATGAAGAAACATGCATTGACATAGAACCATTTTAGCTTCGCTTTCAGGGAACAGATCTTAAAAGAACACGTTTTTTCTTAGTGAGAACTTTTGTGAGAGGTTCTTCATGGAAGCACAGATGCCAATATTTCAAATATCAGATCCTGAGTTTGTTCCTCCGTTTTTCTTATATTTGTGCCTTCAGCCACCTGAGATTTGTTAAAGCGGCAAGTTGAAATCCAGTTTCTCTAAACAAGTTATCAGGAAAATGAAGGCAGAAGCAGGGGAGCCAATCACAAGACTCTGTTTTCTACAAAAATGTAAATTCCACAGCTTCGCTCTTGCTTTCTTTCAGTGCAGACAGACGTACACGCGTGGCGAACCCGGACAATGAGAGCGCAGGGAGGTAGAGCAATGACCTCATGCTGTCTGCCCCTCCAGATGTTTCCAGACACGACTGAGAGTTTCCCCATTTATGAGAAAGAAGAAAAATGGAGAGTAAAAGAGACTTGTTTCATGATGAACAAAGCTAATATAAATAACAGATATCCAAAAGAATCAAAACGACAAGGAAGACAGGAATGTTGAATGTTTAATGCATGTTGAAATTTGTAGTTTCTATAGTTTTGAGGTGGTTTGAAGTGGTTTGAGATGGTCTCCCTATCTGGTTTAGATCATCTGAAAAAGTGCCCAAAACCCTTAAAAAATTTGCTCTTAACATGGAGCTCAGGGCCCACAAAAATTTGAAGAAGCCACAAGAAGAATGCTGTTCATTGTCTTTAAAGGAATAGTTCACCCCAAAATGACAATTTCGTCATCATTTACTCACCCTCATGTTGTTCCAAACCTTTATAAGCTTCTTTCTTATGAACACAAAAGAATATATTTTAAAGAACCAAACCCTTGTTGGTCCTCACTGACTTCCAAGGCAGGGAAAGAAATACTATAGTCAATGTGGACCATAAACATGGTCTGATTACCAGCATTCTTCAAAATATCTTCTTTTATTAGTGGATGAAAATTAGTCCTTTTTGGATAAATCTGACCCATCTGTTACATATTTTTAATGTGTATGGTCCCTCATTAAATAAATAAGACAAAACACAGAATAAAATTCTAAATCGTATTTTAATTCACACCCTCAAGAACTGTTGTAAACAAAATCCAGTTAACATCTGGGAAACTCATAGAAATTCATTGGTTTAAAGAAATAAGTCTGAAAAACCCTGCTCAAAACCAGCCTGCAGACCAGTAAAGTAAGATTCAAGTTCATATTCTCAACAGCCACATGTATAAAACTATTTCCTTACTCTTTAGCATTTTTTCAGCAACTAAAATGTCTACTGGGTAGCCAAAGTCTGTGTAAACAAACCCCATGTTAATAGAGGTTACAGCAGCAGACAGTCACTTTCAGTTCAACAGCAGATGTTCCGGCTCTTTGCAACTCCGTGCGTCTGTGCAAACATGGCAGTCCAAGCCCAAAGAGTAAACTCTACGAAGTTCATGCAGTAAAGGTTCAGGACAATAAAACAGAAGAAATACGAGTCAACTTCACATTGATTGTTCGTTTTCTTTGAGAACGTGCAGAGTTTTATGAAACTCCTCCTAATTTTGATTTGTGGTGCTGGGAAGTTAGAGAAAGAGGTTATGCAACGGCAAGGGGGTGCCAAGAGGGGTGTCAACAGCACAGAGCTATTGTGGGATGGGCCTAGCTGTTGCCTGGTTACAAATATTTTGGGCAGGGAACCAGGCAAACATGTCCCGCCTCCCCAGGAAACAAGACGTTCTCGTGATTGCTGCAGGGGTTCAAACTGTACAAAGACCAGAGAGACGAAAACAGAACGTGTCGGGTAAACAAAGCATACAGCGCTCCGCTGCATTATGGAACTTTTCTGGAGCAAGATGGCCCGGGTTAATCCAAGAAAACAAACAGACCAAAGCAGACAATATGGCTCTGAAGTACTGCCAAACCAGGAAAATGGTTTAAAGCTTTATTTTTTGCATAAAGCCAAATGAATGCATGAGAACAACCAAAAGCGTGGAGTGAAATTGGGTTGTTTGAACTGAAATGCAAATAAACACATTTTCCTATTCATTGTTCTGCCAGTACCACACAAACTCCAGTCACCTAAGAAACAACAAAACATGATGATAATCGCTGATTGATTAGTTACTGGCCATGTCAGCATGCCAAATAGCCTGCCTATATGTCATCTCGTAGGTTAACTTACTTAACAAACATTTAAAAAGAATACATTTTGTTTCTACATAGGTGCACATACTAATTCATAAGTATGAAAAATGTGCAAATAAATTAAAACAAATAAGATGAAGCATTTGTTCAGTGAAGCAATTTAAACATTAATATAAAACCTAAACCTTAGGCTGCCTCATAAATTCGGCCTGTATGCTCTTCTGCTTAAGATGATCTTGGAAATGGCGTTATTTCAGATTTTTTACACTTCCGTTTTACTAGAGCTTTAATGACAATCAGTTCACACTGCAAGTCTTTTTTCTTTTTACTTCATAACAACTTTCTCACCACAGTTTCTGTCTTTGGAACAGCTAGACTGCCAATGGTCATTAATAATTTTTATCAATATTCGTTTTTTCAGTACACTTACAGCACAAACTGCATCTCTTAAATCAGTCATTTCGAGTCCTGGTGGCCCACAGCACTGGTATGTTCTTATGTGCCATTCTCGGTTCAGCTCCCAACAAGATGATGATCTGAAACAATTGTGTTAAATAAGGAAGACATACAAAATTAGCAATGCTGTGGCTCCCACCAGGATTGAAAACCACTGTCCTGAAAGTACTGAGTTTTACTACTCAAATATTTTAGTGTAGGATACAACATAATCAGTTAGGTGAAGGGGACAGCAGAAAGACTACTCTAAGCATTATACACAATATACAACAGTTAAATTACAGTCTCTTGATACTTATGAGCATTAGTTTTATAACATTTGCATAGTTGGTACACTAATGTTACATGACACATGCTGTTTTTCATGGAATGGTGCCACATTTTTTAAAAAGCTGTCAAGAACATGGCATTCTGTTCCATCCCTAACCTGCTTCAAGCTTTAATTATAGTGAAATTCTGTATTATTTATTTAATTTTCTAATTAATAGCAATAAACTGAGAGATATAAAGAAATTAAGAAATTGATAATGCATTAAATGCCAAAATATTAAAAATAAACCACTGTTCGCAAATGAGTTCAGTGTTTTTTTTTTTTTTTTTTTTTTTATATTAACATTATACTGTCCTGTTATGTAAGCATGTTTAAATTATTAAAAACTCAAGTCAGTGCATTCAGTACGAAATTAAAATGAATTCTTTAGTGTTATAGTTTTATAACTCGTGGACTGTTGTTTTATACAACGTAAACAACTTTAAAACAAAGACGCCTAAAAGACAAAGACTAGCCGTTAGTCTTTATGCAAACCTAAAATGACTAAACAGAAACAGTCAAACTAGTTGGCTTCAGTAGCGTAAAAGATAAAGGAAGTACGACTTTCGATTGTGAAACGATTTTTTTGTAACGTTGCTTTCTTTTCTAGCAGACTGTCTTGGCTAACAAGACTGCAGGAGACTAACTATCCGACAGATTATACACATTTCGATGTGTGTCTCTATAATCGAGCATGCGAGCATGATTATGATACAGTGCAGATCTGTAATTTAACGTTACTTTTTTAGCAACATGACAGCTACCATTCGTCTGCAACGTTGCACAGTCATGCAAGTTAAACTGGACGATTAGCACACTGGCTAACGTTACATGGCTAAAGGGGCTTACTACTGCAAACATTAATGGCAACTAAGTCTATTGTGTGGTCTAAATGTAAAAACCGAAATACTCGCCTCTAAAGATCTCGTCAAAAGAATGTAAACATGAAAGCGCACTTTCCCTCAAGTCTGTGAAACCTCACAGGCAACATTAAACCACTTCTCCGCCCCTTTAAGGGTTACCACGGAAACCGGTTGCTACGCAGCAAAAACAAAAAAAGTACCAATCTTCGTGACGTCCTTGCGTCAGACGTGCGGGAACGGCGTTTCCACGGTGACGAGACGTTGTATACACACGCTGGGTTGGTTGTAATTCATAGGGTTGTTTGCTTTAAGAATCCGTTTAACGTTAGTTTATTTTGCGTTAAACCACAAAATGTGAGACGGTTAAAAGAAGTTTGTTTCTGTATTGTTCCCCTTCGTCTGTACATTGCTTGAACTGGAATGGAAACGTTCTGGTGCAGTAGAGCAACGGAACTTATAGAGACAGTTCCCCCAAACTAAAAAGTCATCATTTACTTACACTAATGTTGTTCCAAACATGTACGCATTTTTTTTC
Source organism: Carassius auratus (assembly GCF_003368295.1). NCBI lineage: Eukaryota > Metazoa > Chordata > Actinopteri > Cypriniformes > Cyprinidae > Carassius > Carassius auratus. The sequence goes on from NC_039260.1 coordinate 11,842,980, forward strand.
TTCTATTGTTAAACAAAAAGACAGAGGTGTTAGTGACTTACAGTCTCAGTCACCGTTCACTTTCACTACAATGAGAGTGAATGGTGACTGCAACTGACATTCTGTCTAACATTACCCTTCGAGGTCTGTGGAAGAAATAACAGTGATACAGGTTTAGGACAGCATGTGGGTGAGTAAATCTTGACTAGTCAGCTCAGTCTAATTTTTTTCCTTAGCTAAATTACATTAACATGAAATATGCATTAATCAAGTGTGTGTCTGATGTCCCTCAGAAACCTGCTACACTGTTTTAAAGCTAACTATAGATACTTCTCCCTATCTAGCTGATCTTTAAGCATCCCACATATAATTTCTCTGACGTAACCACCGGTTTTTATTGTTCTGGCGGGTATTGGTAAAATGTTTGCCGCACATCAAAGTACTCCGCATTAGTCATTGCTGTTCAGTCGTTATAATGTCTGCTACAGGACACGGCGTGCTCCGCCGTTGACGTTCAAGTGTTGCTGACTAATTGTTGTTATCCCCACCCTTCCCCACCGTCGAGGTGTACCAACACCGGGGTTCGAACGTTTTATCTCGACATATTTTACCTCCCGAGTTTATTTGAGTTTTACCTTAATAGCAAGCAGCCACACTCATTTCCTTACATACGGAGCAATGAATCAACTTTGTTCCTACATGAATTGAAATGTGACAGTATGTGACACTCACTATGACTTCCGTCACTGCAGCCCACTGCCCGACTTGGAACTTGTACATAGCTTCTTGTAAATGGCGAGGTTATCAGCCATAATAATGAGCGCTTTGTTTTGCTGAACAATAACGCGAGTGCGAAATTGACACATCCCGTTGATCGCCGTACATAGTATTCCAATCGTTTTAAGCATTTAGTTTAGCAGCTGTTCACTCTGACAAAAGTAATTGTCTTTAAACTGGTTTTTAATAAGCAGGCCTACATTTTCTTTGAATATAGCAACGCTAAACCAATTTTGGCGCATGTGGTGAGCAGATTTATACAACATAAAATAAAAAATAGAAAATGCAGAGCTCTCAAACTTACCCACAATACACAACGGCCAATGTGAATCTCTGCTCCGACCGGTTATCAAGACATAGCGACGAAGAAAGCTCCAGTGTGTCGGGGATTCCGTGGGGCGTGTCGTTGAGAAAGTTTACAGTGGAGTCAAAACAGCTGAAAGCGGGTTTCCCTCCTTTGCTTAACCGCTACCTCGGCAAAATATTCTTCTTTAATTAGCTTTACCACTGCCCACGTGTTTTCTCTTGCGCTGTAATATGTATTTACATATATTTCTACACTATAGACCCACTGAAATTAAAAACTGAAGTGCTGTTGCCTTTCAGTTGAAAGTAAAAATTACAAAGTTAAAACATGCAGTGCTACATACTTAAATCGATAAGAAAGGGTAAATTATTCCGACTATTTAAACGGATTATGATATGACAGGATGGTTTTTGTGCAGTCTATAGTTTTTCATATAGAGAGAAGTCAGTAGCCTACCATGTTTCTTTTTTTTAAACAAGATTCTTTATTTGGTTATTATTATTCTGTGTACAGAGCTGGGGTTTTAATCTCTTCTCTATATTATAATAAAAAGAGAACATTTTTTGCATAAATATTACATAAGGATACTGGTGGCTAAATGCATTTTTTGACGTAAAAAATATTTGCAAACCGTGTGGTTTCTATATATTGTCCATGAAAACCATGTAACAATTAAAAATATCTTGTGGAAGTAATAGTAAACGTATCTATTCTTGACCGCGATCGAGCTGTCTCTTTCTGTGGGTGAGGGAATCCCTTACACGTCATATTGCTTAGATACCGAAAACAAAAACAGTGCTTTTGGACCATATATGGGCACCTACGTCAGCGGAACACCAGTAAAAGGAGGAGCCAGGACTCCCTACTTTACAATGCGTTCTCAGGCTTCATTCACAAGACGAAGCGCCGCTGCCGAAACACCGAACACTTTCTACTCCCGTTTGTAATAAACACATTCCGGATTATTTTATGGATTTATAAATGCATATTTCACGCATTTCGCGGATTGTACTACGGCCTGGGAAGTGTCATTCAAAAAGAGGTTGGATTTTAGAAGTTTCCTCCAGCAGGGAACTGGATTGATGTCTTAATGCAACTGTTTTGGAAAGAGACTAAGGGCATCTTGACGAAGACCCCAAGTAAAACCTGTTACGGTAGGTGACTTTAATATAATATAAATATTTAGATGTAATGCATCCACTTTTCTCTTTTTATGTTGCATTAAATGAAAGCGAATAGTTAATGCCCTTGCGAAAATGCGCTTCAATGTGACTTCTGTTGGGTGACAGGTGACATCCCGTTCTCGCCGGGCACACTAGGTGTTTCGGCTTCTTTCGGCTCCACCGGGGAGATGTTTCAGGGGTTCCCCGGAGACCCCGACACCGGCTCCCGTGGAAGCTCATCTCCTTCTCTTGAATCTCAGTACCTGTCGTCCGTGGAATCCTTCGGGAGTCCGCCCACCACCGGCGCACCGCAAGTAAGTCACAGTATTTATTCGCATTTAAACATCGTGTTTGTCCGTTCAAACTGTTTTGCTAAGCAGCACGGCAGCCGCGAGATTTGCTTGTCTCTGTTAGGGAAGCGCATCGACTTTGCAAAGGGAAGGCATTTGAATCCGTCCGAGTGTGTTTATATGTGTAAATTCGGAATATAATTCAATAGAATACTGACAAGTCAGCATGCGCGCGGAATCAGGCCGGTAGCGACTTGGTGGGTTTACAGCACGCCGCGAAACAGATGACAAAGCTGTGGAACTCTCCGACGTTTGCACACGAAGCTCCGCCCTGCGCTCAGTGCTGCTGCTCTCGCTTCTCAGACTTCGGCGTGACGTCAATGCGTTCTATTTTGGAGTGTTACGTTGCGTTGCTAAGGGGAACACCGGGGGTGTGACGGGGGCGGAGGATCAGGGACGGGAGGGGCTATTAGAGGCCGCTTATTGGCTACGGCGTGCTGCGTGTGCATTTGCCTAACACGCTTTTATATGAATATTAATGAAACATGGAACTTACACTTGCATCACTGAGCTTTCTTTTTCTAAAAAAAAGAAAAAGAAAAAAAAGAATAGAAATGAAACCGTAGCAATTTAGATCTTTCTCCTAAATATGTTTTTATAGCTGTTCACAGTATTGGTTAAACGTATAATATCCACGAAGTTTATGTAGACTACTTGTATTTGGGCACTCATTTGTAATTTGTTGGAATTTTAAAGCAGCTTTAAAACAGAAATCTCTGATAAGGATCCATGTCTGTTACATATTTTTGTTGCTTTTCATTATTATTACTCTTTTCCCCCTGTTTACCCGATCTTTAGTTGTTATCTTTGCATGGAGGAAAATACAGCTTTACATCAGTTGGCATATTACTATCATTGATATATAGTCTCTGTTAATATTTTGAATTAAATTTTATTTTCAGATTTTCAGTTGTCATTTTAATTGTATTTACAGTTTAGTAAGTTTGTTTTATATTTTATTTAATTGTATTTTTTTCCGTGCTTCAAGTTCATCATTTACTCTCCCTCATGCTGTTCCGATCCTGTATGCGTTTCTTTTTTCTGTTGAATATAAAATAAGAATTGAAGAGTGTGTAACCAATCAGTTTCCGGTCCCCATTGACTTCCATAGATTGGAAAAAAATACTGTGGAAGTCAATGGTTACCGTCAACTGTTTGATTACCCACATTCTTCAAAATATCTTCTGTCATGTTCATCAGGGGTAAAAAAAAAAGAAATTCATACATGTTTGGAACAACCTTTGGTTGAGAAAAGATCTATAATGTTTTGGCAAACTATCCCTTTAGACTAAACGGAAATGTGAAATCCTCCCTTGAATTTATTTCACTCTACATTAATTTTGCTACAACTAAAACACTTTTTTTTTTTTTATTTACAGCAAGCTGGTGGAGTTCATAGTTACATATTGTTTATGTTTTTGGTTTCCAGGAGTGTGTATCATCCACTGGCGGGGTAGGGGTGGGTGGAGGGTCAACTGGCACCGGGGCAGGGGTGGAGATGCCCAGCTCATTTGTGCCCACAGTAACAGCCATCACCACCAGCCAGGATCTGCAGTGGATGGTGCAGCCCACTCTCATCTCCTCAGTGGCACCAGGACAAAGCACCATGGGCTCTAGCACCATGACGCAGCCTGTAGCTTTGGATCCTTATGACCTGCCAGGCCCAAGCTTTTCAGCTGGTGGAGGCTTCACCCCACCAAGCTCTGACACCCCTGGCCCAGTGAGACAGTCTCGGAGCCGTCGCCGTGCACGGGATGAAACGGTGAGTGAGAACCATGATGCCATGGTTAGTCATTTGACATTTTGATTTAAAATAGAAATTAAAAATAAAATTTGTTCTGTTCCCAGCTCACCCCGGAGGAGGAGGAGAAAAGACGTGTTAGACGAGAGAGAAATAAAATGGCTGCGGCTAAGTGTAGGCACCGACGGCGTGAGCTCACAGACAGGTTACAGTCGGTGAGCAATGCTGTAACTCACTTTTTACATTACAATATTTAATCCATAATAACAGATGAATGCAAAGGCAGCATAAATACCAGATTCGTAACACCACAATAATTTTTACAATGATAGTTTGTAAATGATTCCAAGACACACATGCATTATGCTGCATTGTAATTAGAACAAAGAGTGCATAATCCCACCGTAATTATATTGTGGGTATGGAGCTGGCAATTAAGAAAACAGCATTTTTTCCAAGTTTATTTTGTTGCCGCTCTCTGAAACTATAGCAACGTGTATTTCTGAAGTAGCTCTGTCTGAAATACTATGGTAAAATTTCATGTGATTATATAATCTCTGTCCCCTTGTGTCCTCCTCTTGTCTCTCCAACCCAAGGAGACAGACATGTTGGAGGAGGAGAAGGCCGAGCTCGAGGCCGAAATATCCGAACTGCAAAAGGAGAAGGAGCGCCTGGAGTTCGTCCTGGTCGCCCACCAACCCGGCTGCAAAATTCCCTATCAGGACCAGCCCCCCGCACCGCTGCCGCTCCCACAGACGTCCCCGCAGACGCCTTCGGTCTCCGTGGTGGGCTTGACTGTGAAGGAGGACACTTTCTACCTGCCGCCCGCCTACTCGTCCCACCACCACCACCACCACGTCCCGGTCTCACAGCCGGCCCCAGCACAACAGCAGCAAGGGATGATGCAGGAGGTAGCCTTTTCTAGTTCTTTCTATGGGCAGGGCCAGCCGGCGCCGGACGGCCCTTGCCTTGTTGCCGACGGTGGCGGTAACCCTGACGCCGGCAGCTACATCCCCTCATACACATCTTCATTTGTGTTCACCTACCCAGAGGGAGCCTGCGGGGTCAGCGCTAACCAGCGAACCAGCAGCAGCGATCAGTCCTCTGATTCCCTGAACTCGCCCTCGCTTCTTGCACTTTGAGAGCCCTGCGTCTCTCTGGCTCTGCTTGCCTGTCGACAGCGGCACACGCTCATGCACAGATGCAAACACCTCACAGACGTTGACCTGATCTTTAACATTAAAGCCTTTCGATTCGAAACCTTTCGAGGCCCAGATGCGTTAGCGTCTGAGTGACTTCATCAAATGATGTAAGTGTATATTAATTCACAATGAATTCAGGCTTAATATCAAGATGAGTCAGTAGCCCATGCACACACACACAGTCACACACACACTTTAATTGTCATAGACATTTGACATAACAATGAAAGCACATCGGCGCGCTCCCCCTTGCTTTTGTCTTCTCCTGCTCTGGCTTACATTGGTGTACCATCTCCTTCTTCTCTCTCTATGCACGCCAGGTGCCTGCTGTGTATTTGTCTAAGCAGAAAGAAAATGGGGCACAGAACTGCTTTGTGGGTTTTGTTTGGTTTTGGTTTGCATTTCGGGCTACCTTGCTACATGCTTTCTTTCTCCATCCAGTTCATCCACACCTCTTTCTGTGACAAAAGGACATGACCACGCACTCTCTAGCTACAGTACCTATCTCTCTCTTTTTTCTCTCCCTCCGTTGTCCATCTCCACATCTGTTTCTCCTCTCTCCTGTCTCTATGTATCTCTGGTTCTCTCTGAAGTCTTCGGCCCCTGAGAGCCCGTTGGACCCTGAAAGCCCATGGAACCTTGAGTGAGTGCCAGCCCACACCCCTACACCACAAATTCCCTCCGCATGGACCGGCCCACAGTGGAACCTCAGACATTTCAAACAATCTAAACGAACCAGCCGTCTCGGATGCCACCACACTGGCTAAAGGAAAGGGACTCTTTATTTCTTCCCAGCACTGAGGATTTCATTGCGGATGAGCGGAGACACACTGGCTAGACTATGGCGAGGCCAGCGGAGGAGTTTTGGAGAGCCCTTGGAATGTGGCGGGAGGTATGAGATGGTGAGAGTATTCGCATGACTATGCTCTCCCTTTCATCTCCCGCCGGTCCTCCGAGAGTTTTCGCAGCGTGCTCGCCCTTTCCCCTTTCTTGAGCAAGTTAGAGGAGTTTGTTTGTTTCTTTGTTTGTTTCATTCTGTGTTTCAATGATATATTAACTCTGATCTCAAAAGTGGCTTACCTGATGATAACATACAAGAGTGGCTCGACACTCTGTGTTTGAAGAGCATTATAACGAGCAACCAAAAAAGAAAAAGAGAAAAGAAGGACAACCTCTTGGTTTTGGATGAGTGGCCTCTGTGCTTCTTAAAGTCCTTGACATCGTCTTCGAGCTGTGGTTGTGGTTTAGCACAGTTCTAGGCTTTGATTGTGAATGGAAGCCACAGAGTACTACATCTCCAGTTGATTTCTTTCTTTAAGGGGGTTGTTGTTGTTAAAATGGAAAAAAAAGCACAAATGCCGGCTGCGGATGGAAGGAACACAAAGCGGTGGCCAGCCTAAAGGACGGCATGTGCTTTTGAATATGAACCGTTTACTTTCCTGTGAATGTTTTTGATGTTTTAAGTTACTGATTTTTCTTGATGCTTTTTCTTCTTTTGCTCTTGATTGTGCCGTTACTGCCGACTTAAAGAAGAATTTTGTGGGGCTGTTAGCTGCTCCTTCTATCTGTTACTGTTGTCTTACTGCAGTTATCACAGATATTGTTATTATGGTTATTATTATTATTATTATTATTATTTCATAGTTATCTCTTGTTGGCAACTAAAAAGGCATGTTGTGCACTATGAACCTTTTTTATGTCTAAAACTATATATATAAAATATATAAAAATATGTATGCATATATATACATATTCAGTGTGTATATATATATACAATGATTGTAATGTAATGTATGAATGTTCAGAAAATGTTATTTTTTCGTCAATGAAGACAGAAGGGAGAGCTTGCACTTGGTTTTGGATTAAACATAGATATTTTTCTAAAAGGACAAAAAGTATATTATAATAAACTATAACAGCCGGCCTTTCCCTGAATATGAAAAGCATTGTCACTGCCTTTCATTTCGAAACGTGTAATATGTATGATGACTGTATTGAAACTGAGGCGCATATAGAGTTATATATGTATCACAGATTTGATCTGTGCTTGATTTGTCAATTAGGTTGGTTCCACAGCCCTTTTTCATCAACCCCTGTGGACAAAACACACTGGACGCAAAATATCTATAAATGCATAAATAAATCAGTCAAAAAAGAAGATATGAATTGAGTGTCTCAATGTATTCTAGATGAGCATCTGATGTTCAGCTGTGTTTCTCAAGCAGTGGTGTTGCATTGATTTATCATGTCCAGTGTGTGCTGTCTGCTCTTTTGGCTTGTGTGTGTGATATTCAGGGCTTGATGGACAACTTCAGCCAGCCCTTATTAATTCACGTTACAGACATGATCAGAACATTATGCATGTCTACGTCATACACAGATGGAAGTATTTTAAAATCAGATGAGGTCCATTGTTCCTATTGACTTGGGCTACATCGTGTGGAGTGCTTTATGGGGCGGAAATGAAAATATTTGTACAGTCGTTTAAATCGAAATGCCTTTTCATGCTACATTTATATACACAGGTGCACCATTGTATTGTTGGTTGAATTTAGACCCAGAGCATCAAATTTAAGCTGAAATGGAGACAACTGCGTGAAGTCCTTCCAACAGAGATTTCTGATGAAATTATGTTCTCATTTGGCAATGAAAACCGAATTAAGGCATCTCGAACAGTGACGTAATGAAGCCCGAGCTGTGATTTCACAAAGTGGGATGTTATCTGATATTAGAAAGCACATTGTCAAACAGCTCCACGCTCCATTACATTGATATCAATTCCACTTTTCTTCAAAAGACGTTATTGTGAGTCACAACAGTTTTATGTTGTTTCGATTTTTCAGCTGTTGGTGCTTTTGTTACTCCTACGCCAAAACATTTTGTTACTGTATCCGACTCCGAGACGATAGCATGAGATGTTGGTTAAATGATACAGTATCAGTGACTCTGTGGTCTTCCACTTTACAAAAACTCTTTGTATAGATTGAACTGCACAGTCATGTTCTAGCTATGACCGTCCTAGGTATTTTCAAATTCACCGTGCTTTGAATTGACACAGTGGAATGCAATATTTCAGATACTCTAGGAGAACCATGTAGCAAATCAACTGAATTGTATGATAAAAGTCATCCTTTATGCTACAGTGTCACAGTGAAGAATTGAGACAATTTGTTTTGTCTTTTCCAGTATACCTTGCGTAAGATTTACTCTGCTCAGACCTCAGTAACGGGATGGTTATGCATTATGAGGATGTAAAATGTCAGTACCTCTTGGGTTTTGTGAGTGTCATTTGATAGGTGAACTGTTTCACTTTCTAATGCACATTTGAAGATTGCCTTCAGTATAAAATGAGTGAAATATTAGTCTCATATTACAACCACTTTTTTGAGGGGAAATGAAAGTTAGGTGTAATAAGAATCACCACATAACATTTCAGAAATGATATGGTGCTTTTTCAATACTGTTTGTCTTCGTATATTCTTGATTAAGAGTGCCGATGATAGAGGTGTCTGGGAGATTTGAGGTTATTGGTTTACGACACTCTTGATTTAAGAGTGTTTTCCTCACCATGACTGCTTCAAGTTCTCATATTGAACAGCATATTTAATACATACTGAACAGCTCTTGTGAATTATATAATCCGCCGTTCTACATTCTTTCTCTTTTCACCCTTTCTCCATTTCATTTGACTTTATGCTATATTTCTAGCCCTTTAATGAATGGAGAAGGACATTTCATATTGTTACATAGACTGTGAAATCTTGGTGTACTGTCCTATCTTAATATCTTTGTATGACGTCCAGTTTTTCTTGTAAACGAAATGTCTACAAAATAAATATATTCACAACGACTTTCTAGCTGTTCTTTTTCCAAACATGCTTTATTCTGTAAAAGCAGAACCCAATGGACGGTGTGTATTTGAAGGAATTTTCTGCTTTCATATTCAGAGGTATTTTAGCCTAGTTTTATTTTGTTTTATACATTGAGTTGTTTTTTTAGGGTTGTAGCTTTAAGTGTTGTGTTTGTTGTTATCCGTTTTTCTACCGATTTTTTTCAGTGTATACTTTCCACCTCAATGGAAAGATAAAGTTTAAATAAATGAATTATATATATATTTTTTAATAAATTTAAATAAATAACTTTTGAAATATGTTACAAATGATATTTATTCGTATCAATTTTGCACTCGAGTTGGGGGGGGGGGGGTATGCATTTAAAACAGCGTCATGATATGAATGAGATTTTACCGTCCTCTAGTGGATAAAATAGAAATAGCACGTAGCATTGGACAATTAGCCAGATCTTAATTTAAAAGGTATTTTCGCTCAAAAATTACTATACTATCATCATTTGTTTACCCTGATGAAAAGGAAAAGGCAAAATGTCATCATTCACTTGTATTGTATCTGTTTTCCATGTTATAAAAGGTGACTGAGGCTGTTTTGGAATATTCCGTTTAATAACACACTTTCAATTTTCATGGTGCCGGAAATTACACACATAATGACCCACTGGAGCAAGAGAACGTTGAATTAGACGAGTTTTGGAGCCAGCGATTGCTCGGGTCACTCGGAACATTCGGGTCAGTCGAGTTGTTCCGAAGACGGAGAGGATGTTACGTCACAAGATTTCCGCAACGCGTTGGTTTTTCCCTGGGAAGATGGCGACGGTCACAGCAGGTAAGAGAAAGAAATGACCCGAATGTATGGAATATGGTCACTGTACAGGTCCGCAAAGACGCCCAAATCAATATCTAACTACCCGTGGTGGGAAATTCGGAAGAGAGTGTCTTCTGGAGGTTTAGGTTTGGTCTTCACGAAGAGCTAAAGCGCAGTACTGCGGCTTGGTTCAATGAAAACAGGCCACGCTCTGTCTGCATTACACAACAGTTGTTATTTATATGCTGTTTATATCACGCAGGCGTTCTTAAATATATTATTTTTAGCCATTACAGGGAAATATTTTTGTATTGTATAATTTAGTCCAATTAATTTCAAGTGTTCTTGCGGTATGCGTCCCTTAAAATGACTGTGGCAGATAGTAAGTGTAAACTAAGAACTTTTAAGTTATACTCTGCTGAAAAAACAAATACACCACACATTTGTAAAATAACAAAACTGGTTTGCTGAAACTAGTCTCCCAGCCTCAGTCAGGTTGGTCTGTTGGATGATTTAAGAATTATGCAACTTTTCAACTGTGAGGCCAGTTCTTGACCCGCTAAACCAGCTGAACTTGACCAGTGTTTGGAATCAACTTAGACCAGCAAACCATTCTAGACTGTTTTTTTTTTTTTTTATCCCTTTAGAAAGGTGCTGTAATAAACCTCACATTATGCATTAGTAATATGACTGAAGTACTGAGCACTGAATATTGTGGAGAATATTAAATGGAAATATGCATGAAGACATCTTAACTTAATATTTTTTTGTGAATTAATTTTGACTGTATCCATTCAGATAGTTTTGCTCATCATGTGAACACCCTTGAGCAGGAGATTTCAGTTGCTGACACCAGACTCATGGCTTTAAAAATAACACTCAAGCAGCTGCTCTGACTGACCATGTGTTCTCTCTCTGTCATGCTTGTGCCATATCCTGCTGACCTCCTTTCCATGCGGGGTCTGCAACACTTTTTTTGTGTCTTAGAATTGATCGTTTGAGTCTGTATGTGATTGCTTTTCCCCAAATCATATGAAAACACAAACTGTGTCATCCAATTAATGCCAAATACATATACATTACAATAAATACAGTTTTTAAGTTTTCTTTTCTCCACATTCAGTGTTTTTAGTACATATATATATTCTTCATTATTTTTTTTTAGTTTTTAAAATCAAAGCCACTTAATTTTATCTGCACTTTCCTCTGAGACCGAGAACACGGACATCTGACAGATCAAAATAGTTCACGATCGTGTCTGCGGGTGCTTAACAAATACGATACATGATAGAACATTGTTTCTACATCAACAGATAAAATGGTGATCTTGACCATAATGTGTAACATTTCTGACAGTTTTAATTTTACAGTCACTTTGTGACAAAAAAAGTCTATGTTTCTCTTTGGATTAAAATGTATGTTATACTTCAGAATGCATATAAGTACTTTTTATTTTTTAGCCACCTCAGAATGGATCCAGTTCTTCAGAGATGCTGGGATCCCTCCTGGACTGGCTGTCAACTACGCAGTGTCGTTTGTTGATAACAGGTAAAAAAAAATCATTGGCTTTCACTAGACACTTTTACATGCAACCAAATAATCCATTAGTAATCGGTTTAAAGGCTCAGTTGAACTAAAAATCCTTCATGTAAACACATTAATCGATCTGGGGTGCGTTTTCCAAGAACATCGTTAGCTAACTATGGCAGGTAGTTCCATTTGAAATCTCAACAAAACTCACAACCATAGATGCTTTTGGGAAACGCAATTAGGTGAATTAAGTTTTGACTGGATTGGAAATGGGTTGTGCAGACTTTTCCTAAACCTGATCTAGAGGACATGTGAACCCCCAATCACATTGCAAACTGGAACTGTAAAGTGCCTCGCTTGCATAATGATGTAGAAATGTCGTAATGATGTATGACAGGTGGAACAATTGGTTGTTTTTGCAGAATGAAGTGTCATGAATGACTGTCATCTTATTCAAAAATTCTCCTTCCATTCATTTTCTGGGAAGTGGAGCAGAACAACATCTCATTAGTCCTCACTTCTCTCAGTCAAAGACATCTTGTTATGGCCACAGGAATGGGCAATTTTATGGCTTGATAAATATAAACAGCACAGCACAAAGCGACGTGTGCTTGTCGTCTCCTAATTAGGACCCAAGATAAATATGAAGACCGCTCCTTTAAACAAAGTAAAGAAGCAATGGTAGGAGAACACTGTATATTTGTGCAGTGTGTGCATGTCACAAGATCAAATCTGATATGAAGCTTATGAGATATAAACCCGCACGTCAACCCAATTTATTTAGATGCTGCATTCAGGTTCATCAATCAGAATAATTAAATTCTGACTGAAGCAAAAGGTGTCCTTGTAAAGGTAGGAAGTATTTCTAAATAGACATGAACTGGTTCATCTTGTTCAGTGCAGGATCGGTCTCGCCTTGCTTTTGTGTGCTTCACTTGCTAGGTCTCTTCTCACCATTTTGGACAGTCAAAATCTGGCCTTCTCTGAAATGTGAACAGAATATTATTCATCTACTGCACAACTGGATGCTGTAAAAACCTCAACCACTTTTCTGTTTTCAGGATTCAGAAAAGCATGCTTATGGACCTCAGTAAGGAAATAATGATGGACTTGGGAATTACAGTCATCGGGGACATCATAGCCATTCTCAAACACGCAAAGCATGTGTATAGACAGGTGATGTTTATGTTTTAAACGGATAGTTTTCCCAAAAATAAATCATCATCAACAAGGAGTCATCAGTTGCTCACCCTCATGTTTTTCAAAACCCGTAAGACCCTCTGAACACACATTAAGATATTTTTGATGAAATGAAAAACAAATCTCCTCCTCCAAATCATGTCTTCCGCCATTATCGAAAGTACCTCTGCATGTAGACAATGTGCTCCGCCTTGTTTACGCTCAGAGAAGCACGCTGCATTGTGGTACTCTCGATTATTGGTGAAAATGTGTTTTTTTTAGGAGAAGAATTATTTGATAAAGTTGTTGTTTTTGTTTTCTTTGTGCACAAAAAGTATTCTCATAGCTTTATAAATTGCAGTTGAACCACTGATGCCACTTGGACTATTGAAATGATACCCTTACTACCTTTCTGGCTCTGCGAACATTTCAGGTGCATAGCAGTCTATGGAGGGTCAGATAGCTCTCGGATTTCATCAAAAATATCTTAATTTGTGTTCTGAAGATGAACTAAGGTCTTAAGGGTTTGGAACAACATCAGGGTGAGTCATTCATGACAGAATTGTAATTTTTGGTTGAAAGAACCTTTCAACTGTTGATTATTGAACCATTTTATTGTTGAAATTTCGTCCAAAACTTGTCTTGATCACTAAAGGTTTTCTTGTCTTTCATGCATACCCTTGCATTGACATGCTTCAATATTCTAAATGTAAAATAATGATCTTTTATCTACTTAATGCAGGATATGTGTAAAACGACAACCGAGGCCATTTCGTCTGGACAGACTAGTGTACAGGCTGAACTGAGACGTACTGCTAACACTCGTAAGTATCTTAAGTATTAAAATGCAGTTTTATACACTTATTTATATGCAGTTCTTCTACTAGTTGCTCAGACAGGGAGTGGTTTATCTTGTTGTGAGTGAGCTGAAGCTGTAGCTCTGGTAATGTTCATGTTCCCCTGACAGCTGCCACACGCATGATTGCCAATGCTCTGAGCCGGGACTCCCCACCAAGCACGCCTGCTCGGCGCCCTGACAACCGAATTTCAGTAACCGTCTCCAACGCCAGTGCCAAAACAGGTACATCTGATTAGGATAACAAGCAGTGATGTTAATCTTACTGCATAAATACACACATGTAGCATATATACACTCTTGTTTAAATGTTTGGTGTTGGTCAGATTTCCTAAGTACAGTAAAGACTGTAATATTTAAGTATTTAAATGAACCGTTTACCATTTTAATATTTTGTCAAATTTCAAAAGATCCTTCAGAAATCATTCTAATATGCTAATTTGCTGCTCAAGAAACATTTCCTATTATTATCAATTTTGAAAACAATTATGCTGGTTAATATTTTTGTGAAAACTGAAACTGATGTTTTTCAAAGTTGATAGAAAATAATTGAACAGTATTTATTTGAATAAAAAAAAAATATATATATATAATTTTTTTATACATTTTGTGTATCCTTGCTAAATGAAAGTATCAATTTCTAAAAATATAGAAACTTTACTGACCCTGAACATTTGAAAAGTTGAATACATTTTAGGATGAACTATTTCTTTAAATGGAACAGGATGATATAAAACTCTCTTTCTCACAGTGCCCAGCAAGCCAGCAGAAGAAAATGGGTTGAAAGTGAAGCGCCGGCGAGTCACAAGAGAAATGGAGGGGAAATATATCATAAACATGCCGAAAGGCACAACAGCTCGCACTCGGCACCTCCTGGCACAGCAGGCAAAGAAAGGTGCCCTGAGATGCTATATTTTGTTTAGTCTTTAAGCTAATATGATATTGCAATAATTTGGACTGTTGAATTAGAACCGCCTAACTAATCATTTGAAATTGATACAGATAAGATTGATCTTATAATCTTCCCTTCTTTGACACAGCTAAGGTTTTAAAGCGTGCTTCAGTGTTTGATAGACTTGGGGCAGAGTCTAAGGCAGACACCACCTCAGCCAATAAGGTGAGAAATTCTATTGTATTGATTTTGTCCATCAGATAAACAAGACCGCAAAAATTCAGATACTAAGCATTGTTTTTTCTTTATTATACACAATTACATTACACATTACATTATTATTTAGTTCTTACACTACAGTAACATTTAAATTAGTGCAATTTTAGGTCATTGATTAATCTAGGTTAAAGTTGATTCAAAAATATGCTATACCGTATTTTTCGGACTATAAGTCGCACCTAAGTAAAGTCGCATCAGTCCAAAAATACGTCATGATGAGGAAAAAAACATAAGTCGCTCTGGACTATAAGTCGCATTTATTTAGAACCAAGAGAAAACATTACCGTCTACAGCCGCGAGAGGGCGCTCTGTGTCTTCAGTGTAGACTACCGGAGCACTGAGCAGCATAGAGCGCCCTCTCACGGCTGTAGAAGGTAATGTTTTCTCTTGATTCATTTCTCTCGGTTCATGTCAAATTCGTCGCAGGACCAGCCAAACTATGAAAAAAAATTGCGACTTATAGTCCGGAAAATACGGTAGTTCATTGTTAAAGGGAAAGTTCACCCAAAATTGTGAAAAGAGCAATTCTAGGTGTATATGACTTTCTTCTTTAAACTAATGCAATTGGAGTTATATTTAACCAGTCAATAGCAAATACTTAAACTAAAAAAAAAAACATACAATACAGTAGCTGATTCAGAATTCGGGGGGGGGGGGGGGGGGGGGCGGTGGACAGAGTCTTAACTGTGATGAAGAATATCTCGTTGGTTTTGAGACTTTAGTGTTTGCAACTTCAGGGGTCTTCTATGCACAATCAGCTTGTAACATTCCAAAGAGAAAGGAAAACTTGAAATCGCATCATATGAACCCTTAAAAAATTTCTTGTAAACAAACATTGGTTCTCATGAGACTAGCATATTCTCACGATGTTGATGTCATATGTCATCTGTTTTAAAATATAACTGATTGCATTCGTCTGAAAGAATAAAGTCATATACACCTAGGATGGCTTGAGGGTAATTAAAAATGGGGTAATTTTCATTTTTGGGTGAACTATCCCTTTAATTCTAATGTAGCTTTAACTTAAAATTTTATAAATCTATTTGTATATGTATAAATTTACATAGAACCAAAAAGAATCCTAATGCATTAACTGATGTTCATTTATGGTAAGGTGATTCTATTTTTCACATCACTGTCTTTCTGACACTTTTTTTTTTCATGCAGCAGCCAACAGGTGTGTTTAGCCGGCTGGGTGAAGCAGGGAAAGAGGAAAAGGGTGGAGGAAAGACCGATGGTGTTGCAGAGGCTTTAGAGGACAATGACAGCGACGGTGAGGGCTCAGTGCTACAATATGCCGGCGTTCTTAAAAGACCCCCACCCAATTCTAAAAAAGAGACTGTTACTGCCAAATCTAAACCCCTCACTCTGCGTAGACTAGGTGCAAAGTACAAACTCCCCTTATCTGAAGGCACACCACCTATCTCCTCCTCTACCTCCTCCTCCAGCCAGGAGGGGACACCCAAACTGGGTGTACTCCAGAGACTGGGCAAGGCCCCGTCAGTCAACCCTACCTCTTCGACCCCTCTAGTCAGTCAGCCTGCAGACACCCAGGACAGTCGTGTTACGAGCAGCAGAAGCAAAGCCCAGGGCAGCTTTGCTCTGGCCAGCCATAAGGTCAGTAGTAGCACAGGCGACACTCACGGGGCTCAGATGGACGCTGGGGCAGTCAGTGTATTCAAGAGACTGGGAGCCCGGAAAAACTAAAAGGCATCCCTTTTTATCCAGTTTGCCCCTTTTATAAATTAAAACCCACCTGAATATCCATTTGAGTGAGTGGAGAAACTCTAGGACCACACTTGATGGATTGGGAAGTTGATATGCCGTTACCTCATGGAGTGTTCTGAATTGATGATACAAGGGGAAAAAAGGGACAGATGCAGTATCTGTTAAATGTGAGTGTGGACATAACTGCTCTCGTTTTGTTTGGTTATAGGAATCATGCTCTATCCCCCATCCTAATTTTATATCTGCTCTCCTGTGCCCCTGTGAGTGAAACATTTTTTCAGATTAAAGTGGGGTTTGTAATAAAGATTTTATAATGCATGGCACCCAGCAACAAATGCATGAAATGTCAAGGTTGTTTTTTTTCCTCTACGGTAGACAAGAGACTTGAGTAAAAGCATGTGCTGTGTTTACCACAAACACTTAAGCTTATAACAAAGAAAAAAATAATAATTGTCATCATTTACTCACCTTCATGTCATTCCGAAAACGTATGATTTTGTTTCTTCTGTGGAATTTTTTTTTGATTAATGGATGTCAGTGGGTGCCAAAATGATTTGGTTATCAAAATTCTTCAAAATACAATTTGTGTTCTGCAGAAGAAAATAATCATACAGTTTTGGAAAAGAGGAGTAAATGGTGACACTTCATTTTTTGTGTTAACTATTCCTTTCACTTTAAAGGATTTTTATAATAAAGAAAAAGCCATATGTTGGCTTAAAACTGCACACATGAGCATTTCCATTAATGCGCCTTAACCTGCGGACACCCTAGATGTTTATAGAGAAAAAAAAACACAACAAATAATACATCCCAAATGAGAAGACCTACAGGCTACTTCCTTTTCCAAACCTGCAGCTTTAAAGTTTGTGTTATTTTTTTTTTCAGCTAAAAGGTTACATCATGATGTGTCTTTTTATTTTATTTTATTGGTGACGATAGGAATTCCCAGTTCACCAAAAAATTTGACTTGAAATGCCCAAAAATGCAAATGTTTCGTGTGAGCTTGTGTTTCCGGTGTCTCGTTCTCACATGCATACAAATTAAATTTAAAAGTGTTGTGTGACCGCCTCTTTGTGACCACAACTGTAACCATGCTTGACTCATGTTAAAGTGTCTCTGCTCTCAAATTTCCATATCCAATGGGAATTTGTGGTGTTAAGTGTTTAGGGCCTTGACAAGCAGAGCAAATATAGCATTGGTGATAGCATGCTGTTGCCAAGCAACACACGTGGAGATGGACCCTTATGTATTGTATAAGTATTTCACCCCTTTGTACTGTTCACTACAGTAACCACTAATCATGCCGTTGTGATAGGAATTCACCTATGCTTTGTCATGTTTTGCCATGGTTTTTTTTTTATATAATATTATAATTTTAAGCATCTTAAATGCAGAATTCCGTTAGAATGTTATGTTTAAAGAATATTA
The DNA here is from genome assembly GCF_003368295.1 of Carassius auratus. NCBI lineage: Eukaryota > Metazoa > Chordata > Actinopteri > Cypriniformes > Cyprinidae > Carassius > Carassius auratus. The sequence goes on from NC_039260.1 coordinate 11,861,049, forward strand.
AGAGAGATAAAACATTTTAACTGGTTAAGTTTATGAAATATTGATGAAGAATATTTGTTTTGGGAATGGATTGAATATAAAAAGATAAAACAGAAAAATCTTGAATTGTTTTTTTTATTAACTATACAATTTTATATGAAGTGCATTGTTGTTAACGTATAACAACTGGGTTTTGGAGTATTTTCTAATCATTTTATCATGTTTTTAGGTATAATTACATCCCTATGAATTTTGCATTCCCACTCCCCTCTCTACATAAGCTTTAAAGTGGTTAGGCTGAAATAAATGGCCTTTTTTCCCTTTATGGGGTTGTGTAGCAGAACACAAGCAAGTTGACAAATGACGGTCTGCAATCGTTTGTATGAACCATCATTAATATCCTGCATTCTCATATGTGAGACTTTTTCTGCATAATTAGTTTGATAAAGAAGGTCACTATGCAGACATAATGATATGATTTTTAGTTCTCATTGGAAACTGATGTGCTAGCAAAGAAACGTCGCACTGAGCTGCGTTTAATGCATGCTCTAGTAAATGATGCAGATGGTGAGGACTACATAAGCCCTTATGTCTCCAGTGTTACAGTACACTGAGCGATTTGTAAGAGGATCTCAGCAGTTCATCACTGTTCAACATTTGCCTCTTCATGCTGACACTGTTTTTTTCTAGGCTGGGTTATTAATTTAGCCTAGATACAGTATGTATCTGCATTACAATTTATAACTGCACTTGAAAAGATTTGTGTTTTTATTTTATCATTAACTTAACTTACATGAAAGCAAAGTATAATTCGCTTTTTAAACACTTCTGGGTAATGTTATCTATTGTATTTTATTAATGATATCTTTAAATCTGCCTAGTCAGCCTTATGCATTTACATTTACCGGTAGTCATTAAACAGACGCTTTTATCTAAAGCCAGGACAATGGAAGCAATCAAAATCAACAGAAGAGCAATGCAAGTGTCTAAGTCTAAGTAAGCTTAATGTAGTACATGTAGCAAGGTTTTTATCATATAATAAAAAGAACGAAAGTAAAAAGATAGAATAGGAAAAGAATAGAGCAAGCTAGTTTTAGAGGCTTTTTTTTGCTTTTGCTAATTGTATAATTAAAAAAAAACAGATTTAATACAAGAAGATTAAAAAAGCTAGTGTACGTTTTTTTTTTTTAAATAAAGAAACAAGCTGTTAGTTAATAAATAGTGCAAGTCTAAAAGGGTCATTTTTTAAAGAATAGAATTAGAATAGAGAGTGCCTGAGTTAGAGGGTCAAATAAAGATGGAAGAGATGTGTTTTTAGTCAATTCTTGAATTGATTCTTAAAGAGAGGTTATGCAAATTGGTGTATAATCTCTTCATCTTCAGCAGACTTAAGGGAGTATTTTACCCCCAAAATTAAAATTTGCAGTAAATTTGACAAAATATTGATGGATTTTGAGTTAAGTGGGTTACTTGTGGATTTTTGTGATGTTTTTATCAGCTGTTTTGACACCCATTCTGATGGCACCCATTCACTACAGTGGATCTATTGGTGAGCTAGTAATGTAATGTGAAATTTTTCCAAATCTATTCCGATGCAGAATAACTCATCTTGAAAGGCCTAAGGGAGTCAATTTTCAGCAAATTCATTTTTTTCCAGTTCCGGCTCCGGGAAAATTAATTATTCAAGCTCCCAGGGAGACTATTTCTACTTTGATCTTGTAGCTAATTTAAGGACAAATTTTACAGGCTTCATGTATCTCATTTTGTCCTGTCCAGGTCTGAGATGGTGAGAACTAGCAGACCATTGTGAACCAACAGCAAAACCACCTACCAGCTAATCATAACATCTCAAAATGGTTAAGCTATTTTAATTTTTTTTTTTTTTTTTTTTTATTAAAAAAAAAAAAAAATTATACATGGTAGCTGATGATCGTTTTAGACCAGCCACCATGTTCCAAAAAACATCTACCAGATAAGCTGGATTTCCCAATAGGGATTCTACACAGTGTTGCATGCCTCGCCTGTGCTTTTTAATGATAATGACCTAAAGATGACCAGCCTTTGCATATTTTATTTATATTTGTATTCACGACGTTTGGAGATTTACCGCTGCTCTTTAATCTAATCGTGATCCACCAGTAGCAGCATCATCTCACGATTAATTCCTTCCCACAATGCCTCGCGCTAGTGATCGGTGGCGCTGTCTGTGGTGCTGAAGCTGCTCTCGCCGGCGGCTAGAGTCCTTCTGCTCCAGCATCCCCTCCGTGCAAAGGCGTTACGCGCTGGTCAACGACAGACAGCCGCGACCAGCTATTTCAGTCTGTTCTTTGTCTCTTTGAACGCTTTTTAATAGTCGAGAATCCTTAGTGTTGTATTTATCTTCCCCTGGGAAGATACTATCCGGTCGCGTTTGTGTTGTTCAGCTCCAGTTTGGCTCGCATCCTTTATGCACAGCACGCTGCTCCAGCCCTTAAAGCGAACACAGGCATCCGTGTCGGAACAGCATGGCTTCCTGAACGAGATGGAAGCGAAGCAGCACTCGATCAAGAGCCTGAAAAGCTATCCGGAGGCTGGGGGCCGAAGTCTGGCGGCGGCGGCGGGTGGAGACGGCGGAGGTGGAGGGTATCGCGTCGGCGGCGCGGAGATGGAGATGGAGGCGAAAATACAGAAAGCGATCGACTTCAAACTGGAGGGTCACCGATGCTACAAGGAGAAGAAATTCCGGGAAGCTATCGGGAAGTATCACAGGGCGCTGCTGCAGTTGAAAGGGACCCACGTCGTCGACGGAACCACCGGATCCGAGGTGAACCTCCTGAACCAAGCTGCGGCCAAGCTGACGGAAGAGCAGCGGCGAGCGGTGGAGAGCACCGAGATCGAGTGCTACGACAGTCTGACAGGTGAGAACCGCTGCCATTGTTCTGAACGAGCCACTCTGAGATGCTGCCGATGAGGGAGAAGGTCCTGGAGGCTACACAGAGGACCAGGTTCCTAAGAAAAAGCTTTAATATAAACACAGACTTATTCCACAGCAAGAAAACGATTGTGTTTTTATAACGACAACACTGAAAACAATCAATTGTGCTTAACGACCAGTATGGCCTTCATTGTTCCTGAGTCAGTGCCATAAACTAGTCATAAACTAACTTCATTTAATGTCACGTTGTGTTTTTTTGAGAGCGCGAGAAGATTATGTTAAGAAACGTAACACGCAAACTATATATTAATAGGCTACTAGTAAGCGCGCTAATCACTTTATTTTTTATTTTATTTTTTTTACTTACCTTTCAAGTTCTAGGAGATGCGTGGTAAACTTTAGAGTATCAGGGATAACTAGCCTACTTAAATAGTTGCAATATAGCTAGTTTTGTTCGATACGGGTTGGCTTGTTTTTGTAATAGCGGGGTTCAGTTGTTGTGAGAACAGCGTGTTTACATTAGGCTACTCGAAAAGATATTCACTTTTTATGCTACAATATAAATCACTGAACGTCGTATAACGCATGATATGGCTATTAAATCAAAGTCTGGGTATCATTTTATTATGGCTGTGTGTAGTCAATACATTCCCCAAGCATTTATTGCAACAGTCTTTAAATGTCAAATCCTATGTGTTTAAAGATCAATGCATATTGTTTCCCAAATGCCATTTGATATAAACTCTGTGAGTTTAGTTGTCGATAAACAGGGATCACATAAACATAAAAAGGATCACAGATGCCGACTGTGTTGGCTCATTGGAAGAATATTGGTTAATACTCGTGCACATCTGCCCGATGGATGGGTGTAATGCCTGGTGTTCATGGCCCTTGATGTCTCTGGTGGTCTCGCATGGTGGTCGATTTGAGGTTTGAATGTTGCACAAATGTGCTTCTGGGGGAAGCATTAAGGTGTGAAAGAGAGAATGGTCCATTTCGTTTTGTTTGTCCTCCTGCAGTCATGATGATGAGGGTGGGCTGGGAATATATAGAGAACTTATGTAAATGCTTAGGCTATATAAAGATGAATTTTATAGTTACATACAGTGTTTAGGGCCTTGAGGGTTGAGATGCACCTAGGATGCAGACGGAGTTTCATGTTTCGTCTGGGTTTTGTCAACACTGTACTTTCTTTTCATCTGGTTTGGATGACTTTAGACATCATAAAGACTCCTTCTCAGGTTCTCATCTGTTGATGTATTGGCACAGTACTTGATCCATCATACAAATGTTTTAAATGAAAAAAAAAAACGGCTTGCTGTATTGTGCCTACAATGCGTTCTGTTTCCAACAATCACGTGACAAGTAGCCCATTGCTTGTGTGCTGTCACTGGCCTCAGCGATTGTACCAGGGTGGGGTGGGTTGCCAAGTTAGGGGTGATGGGGAGGGAGAGAGCAAATAGAAGAGCCTACTGTGTGATCTACAAATCTGAATAATGCAGTTGTGTGTGTGTGTGGTAATGGGCCTTTTTAACTGTTAGACTGTTTGCTCTGTATTGTTCAACCCCTGTGTGCTCTTTTACAAAGCCTGTTGAGTTGTCTCCAGCGAACACACGAGTCTTGGCTCAGCAAAGTGTCATAAGTCAGTCTTGACAGGACCAAGAGACCATACAATATGCTACATCTGAAGCTCAACTGAAAGAGGAAGATATCAAAACACGAAACAGCAGAGTAAAGAGATGTGAGAGCTAGCTTGCAAAAAAGTATAGGTTTAAAGCTTTTGTATCTTTACATGATAAACCAAAATCGAGAAATACGTGTGCCATGTTAAATTACCTAAATCTGTCTGAACAGCAAAAAAGATGAATGGTTTATTTGCCATCCTTATTCATAACACCATAAGTTGTGCATTCCCAGGAGGACAGGACAGCATTTCTAAGTGGGTTATGCCTACAACTTTTTTTTGGTAGTGCAGTTACGCAAGATACATAGAGACTCTTTTTCAGCATACACCTTAGACTAGCTGTTGGTTGCTTTTTAATCTGACTGAAGCTAAAGAAAATATGAAAAATAATGTATACAATGTCATATATAGCTATTAGTTTACATCATCTACTCACCACAGTAGTATTCGTTAGACTAACATGCTCTTCAGTAGTGAATGGTGGGAAGAATGCATTTGTTTATTGTGTTGTGATTTATATTGCATTCTGTCAAACCAGCGTTCGTTCAAGCCATTGCCAGATATAAGCGCTGAAACTGAGAGCTTGTGAAGTCACTGCGCCATAAAAACAACACTATGTAATTTTAGCACATTTCAAGCTCTAATATCAGAGACAATATTGCGAATGCAAACAGAATGAAGCTGTTTGGATAAGCTTTTATTTTATTATTACTCACAAACTCAGCTGTTGTGTTATAAAGAAGTATCTTATGTTCCCCAAGACTGCATTTATTTGATCAGAAATACAGTGAAAATTGTAAGATCATGAAATGTAATTATAATTAATGTATTAAAGCAACTTTTATTTTAATACTATAATTTATTATCTAGAATAATTTATTTATAATAAAATATAATTTATTCCATTGATGGCAAAGCTGAATTTTCCAGTCTTCAGTTTCACATGATCCTTCAGAAATCATTAATATGCTATTTACTATCATCGTTAAATTAGTTGTGCTGCCTAATATTTTTGTGGAAACAGTGAAACTTTTTTTTTTCAGGATTTTATTATTATTATTATTATTATTATTATTATTATTATTATTACCTTAATCTTTACTGTTACTTTTGATCAGTTTAATGATCAAGTTTAGTTTTTTTTTCTGAGAATTTCACTTAGTGGATGTTTAAAATATATTTCTTTGATTTAGTTAATTGTAAAAATATGTATGAAACTGTATTTTTTAAGTTGTTTTAAATCATTTTGTGATTGTTGCACTTACTCATACTTGAGTTTTGTTTTATTACTTTATAAATAAAAATGTTAAGGGTATTCTTTTCACCAGAAGGCTTGGGGAAATCATGTGAATCATGTGTCTTTAAAACACTCAATGACCTTTTGTTCTCACATTACAACAGACAGCGACAGTCAATGAACTTCTCAACCCTGATGTCCAATTAGAAGAGGCCGTATTATAATGAAATCAAGGCTTTCTCTCTGGATTCCTCTCTCTCTTTGCCTGGCTGACTCTGGAGAGTCCAGATAGGTGTTGCATTACATCCATCAACTAAAGGAAGTGCCCTTATCGCTGTCCCAAGAGCCAAGTGCTTAAAAAGAGAAGAAATATTAAATACACTCTTTTCATCTGCCAGATCTCTCCTTCTGGAAGACTTTCTGATGTGCATTAGGTATGAATGCAAGGTGAAGAGGACAAGAAGTGTGACGGAGCGAGGTGTCTGTGTTAATTTTTGTGGTGGTTGGCCAGCAGAGGCAGCTGGTGCCAGGTCCACAGATGGCATGGCATCGCCATAGGGTTCCTCTGGGCACAGGCTTTACTTACTGTACAGTACACTGTATTATATTATAGCAGCCTGGGGGGATGGAGGAGAAAATGAGAGAGATCACAAAGTACTGGATCAGACGAGGTTTGGCAGTGTGTTTGTGGATATACAGCGAGACAGAAGTGCTTACCTGAACCTTAACATGTTTCTTAGGTCAAGTTAAGTTAAGTTTTAGGTCATTTTTCATTGTAAAAAGATGAGGAATGGCCACCAAAGCCAAGAATGCATCTATAAGACCCGCTTTTGCTGCAGTTAGGGAAGTAATAGGAGCACTTCTTCTGAAGTTACTCAGCTAATATTCAAATATGTGATTGGATGGAATGCTTTGAAAGTATATTTCTAATAGATATTCGCTTGTCCAAAGTTAGATACTGACTTCAGAAGAGTCCAAATAAACTGGCTTGATATTAAGTTTAAACGCCTAATCAATGTGGAACATCTACAGGCCACACAACTACAATCAAGGTGAAGATTTGGTTCAAGAATATTATCAATAATACAATTCGACTGTATGGTCTAGTATTGAATAAATTCACATCAGCACAAGCTAATAAACGAATTATATGAATAATATAAGCAATATACAAGATAAGCTCATAAGATATTTTAAAGATGTTTGTAAAAAAAGACTCTTATGCTCATCAAGGCTGCGTTTATTTGATATCGTAGAGTAAAAATTGTAATATTGTGAAATATTATTGCAGTTTCAAATAACTGGGTTTTAATTTATTTTAATGTTTGTAGATAATATGTAGCATCTGTTCATGCTACTCTCATGATACCTTTGTGTTCAAGAACATCCTAGCATATCTATAACAGGACATGTTACAAAGCACTTTCATACTGCTGCAGTTTTACATTCTGCAATGCAGGAGAGTTAGCGTTGAAACCTATTGTAAGCACACAATAAAAACAGAAAACTCTCCCGTAAGGACTCCAGCAACTCCCGGCAATGTCTTATGATGCTGAGTCATGTAGTGACGGGTGTTTGCTAGAGAGAGAGAGAGGAAGCACACCCCGGTGCGTCAACACAACGCTAGTCCTCCCTCAAGAAAATCTCTCTACGGGCCACTGAAGATTTCTCCTGACCTGAAACACTTCTGTGTAAAGGCCTCATTGTAAACAGTGTGTCACCATAGTGCCACAAACTTAAAGGTATAATTCAACTAAAATTTAAAATACTTTCATTATATGCTCTCCCTCGATAGATAGATCAATTTTCTTGGTGATAATGTATTTTATTGTGGAATGCTTTTTCTCATGCATTGCTGTTGTTTTGGGGAAGCTCTGCACCTAGAAAGCCTACATGTGAGCTTGCACAAGTTTATGTGTGAAGGTGTTTTAAAATAAAGTAAGTTTGAGCTCCAGATGGTTTTAGTGATGCTGACAGCAGCACACAGCTCCAGATGTGGTCTTTGTGTGCAGGGTTTAAAAGTCTTCTGTTGCATTCTCATGGCAGCAAGAAACAGGATTTTCCTTTAAGAAAGGAAAGCAGGAAAGTATGTTGGAAGTGGTGTAGTGAATTAATGTTTGATGTAAAAAACTTTTGATATCAGAGAAAATGAATGTGCTGTCATCATATATTCTCCCTGATCTTGTTCCAAACCTGTATGAATATGGTGATTTGTGTCCTTTTTGCAGCTTGAAGACCTCAGTCCCTGTTTATTATAACTGTAAAACATAACACAATTTCAATTAGAAAGCACCAATATTATTAAGTTGCCATATTTTTGGCAAATTTGGATGGTTTGTGTTGTGAAAACTTAAGCATGAATATCCACTCCTAAACAAGCAGATTGTATGTAAACATACAAATACGTTTGTACAAATGTATACGCATTTGTCACCAAAACGTAAAATTCTGTATAGTTACAGTTTACCATTAGAGTGTGGGAAAACAGCATACAGTACAAATTTCAGGATTTATCCTTTTGCATTCCATGAAAGAGATGAAGTCATATGAGTGAGGACCAGTAATGCAAATAATGACAAAACTTTGGGCAAACTATTCCTTCAATGTAAAGTAGCTGTAGCCTATAGCTATTTTCAGTGGACTAAACAAGATGTCACTCACTGGAATCCAAGCTGCCAAGCACACTGTTGCAGCAAGAATATTTTAAGATCATTGGAAACTTGCCAGCATGATGTTCTTGAGAACTTCTCTATTTAGAAATATGACTGAAAGAAAACATTCAGTAAAAAAAAACAACAGCAAAAAAAAAAAAAAAAAACAGGCATTTATTTCTAGACTTTTATTTGATTCTACATAACAGTGAACATTCAGGATTATAATTCCTGCTGCTTGAACTGTCAACAGAGCTGTTAACAAATGTGTAATTATGCTGTTTTCAGGGGAGAAGCCAATGTTCCCCCGCTTAGTCGAAAAGCAAAAAGCTGTTGTTGTCTGGTGGTGTTTGTCCTCTGAGCGTGAGCTGTGTGCGATGGCTGTAGGGGGCCGAACCGCTGATACACCGTTGGCCATAGGACACAGAGTCATTCCGGGACAGTCGGCAGCCCTCCTCATTAACTTCAACGATACGGGTCAGTGACACCCGCCTGGAGATGTCCAAGTGAAAACCTCCTTGGTGTTGTGGTCGTGAATTCTCAAATCTATTTGTTGATTGTAAGACACTTTTCTTTTTTTTCTTTTTTTTTTTAATTTCCTTATTTGCTTCTAAAGATTGCATTAGTACCTCAATGGTGCTTACAGTAATAGCACTTTTTGAAATTGTACCGCCTTGTACCAAGCAAAAATGTATCTCTTAATTACTATTTTACTTTTCTTGGTTTCTGGTAAAAAAATAAAAAAATAATTTAAATATTGGCATCCTCTGATAAACACTGTTTTAAAGTGTAGATATAATTATGCTAAAACAAGAAAAATGCTAAATCATTTTCCAGTGGTGGGGGAAAAAATATGCTAAAACATATTTCAAGTTATGTTTAATAATATATACAGGTCCTTCTAAAAAAATTTGCATATTGTGATAAAAGTTCATTTTTTTCCATAATGTAATGATAAAAATTAAACTTTCATATATTTTAGATTCATTACACACCAACTGAAATATTTCAGGTGTTTTATTGTTTTAATACTGATGATTTTGGCATACAGCTCATGAAAACCCAAAATTCCTATCTCAAAAAATTTGCATATTTCATCCGACCAATAAAAGAAAAGTGTTTTTTAATACAAAAAAAGTCAACCTTCAAATAATTATGTTCAGTTATGCACTCAATACTTGGTCGGGAATCCTTTTGCAGAAATGACTGCTTCAACGCCGCGTGACATGGAGGCAATCAGCCTGTGGCACTGCTGAGGTGTTATGGAGTCCCAGGATGCTTCGATAGCGGCCTTAAGCTCATCCAGAGTGTTGGGTCTTGCGTCTCTCAACTTTCTCTTCACAATATCCCACAAATTCTCTATGGGGTTCAGGTCAGGAGAGTTGGCAGGCCAATTGAGCACAGTAATACCATGGTTAGTAAACCATTAACCAGTGGTTTTGGCACTGTGAGCAGGTGCCAGGTCGTCCTGAAAAATGAAATCTTCATCTCCATAAAGCTTTTCAGCAGATGGAAGCATGAAGTGCTCCAAAATCTCCTGATAGCTCGCTGCATTGACCCTGCCCTTGATAAAACACAGTGGACCAACACCAGCAGCTGACATGGCACCCCAGACCATCACTGACTGTGGGTACTTGACACTGGACTTCAGGCATTTTGGCATTTCCTTCTCCCCAGTCTTCCTCCAGACTCTGGCACCTTGATTTCCGAATGACATGCAAAATTTGCTTTCATCCGAAAAAAGTACTTTGGACCACTGAGCAACAGTCCAGTGCTGCTTCTCTGTAGCCCATTTCCTGCACACACCTGTGCACGGTGGCTCTGGATGTTTCTACTCCAGACTCAGTCCACTGCTTCTGCAGGTCCCCCAAGGTCTGGAATCGGTCCTTCTCCACAATCTTCCTCAGGGTCCGGTGACCTCTTCTTGTTGTGCAGCGTTTTTTGCCACACTTTTTCCTTCCCACAGACTTCCCACTGAGGTGCCTTGATACAGCACTCTGGGAACAGCCTATTTGTTCAGATATTTCTTTCTGTGTCTTACCCTCTCGCTTGAGGGTGTCAATGATGGCCTTCTGGACAGCAGTCAGGTTTTGAGTAATGAACCAGGCTGGGAGTTTTTAAAAGCCTCAGGGATCTTTTGTAGGTGTTTAGAGTTAATTAGTTGATTCAGATGATTAGGTTAATAGCTCGTTTAGAGAACCTTTTCATGATATGCTAATTTTTTGAGATAGGAATTTTGGGTTTTCATGAGCTGTATGCCAAAATCTTCAGTATTAAAACAAGAAAAGACCTGAAATATTTCAGTTGGTGTGCAATGAATCTAAAATATATGAAAGTTTAATTTTTATCATTACATTATGGAAAATAATGAACTTTTATCACAATATGCTAATTTTTTTAGAAGGACCTGTAAATAGATAAATATATTTTTTCACCTTATTTGATATTTTTTCCATTATTTGATATTATTTTGCAGTGTACAAAATGATGTACAATGCCCAGATTTTACCACTTTGTGAAAAGTTTGTCCAAAAAAATCATTATTGAGAGACAGAAAAAAGTATAAAGTGACCTCTCTAAGGATCTATATCATCTAGCTCTTTCTGCTGTTATGCATATTCATCAAATCTCTGTTAATGCCCGTGTCTAAGTGGAGTTACATCGCTGATGTTTCCATACAGTCATAATGGTTTACTGAAACCTCTGGTGCTAAGTGCATCGCTCAAGGGCTCCGACTGGGAATCACAGTCTGCTCATCATCCTCTAGCCTCAGCATCAAAATTTAATTACGGAAAATAAAAAAACCGTCCATGCACATTTAAAATCACAGGCATATGATCAATTGTCCATACAGGGATGTTTTGATTACTGTCAGCATGTGCATATGTTGTCTGAGGGCTTTGTGAAAGGGTGCTGCAGGGATACCCCATTAATATTTCATCCTCTCTTCTTAAACATGCTCAACGATTTTCTCTTTGCTGAGGTTCTGCAGCTTGCAGGCAGATCTGACTGAGTGGTCTAGCCTTTTTCTCTCTGCAATCCATGTTGCACTGTGGGTAATCCATACAGACAGGATAGTGGACATTGACGACAGTGAGGGAAGAAGAGGGAAACCTTGCAGTCTGTACACTGTCTGTTGCAGCATTAGATCAGTGGCACTTGCTTTTTTATTTATAATTCAGGTGAAAAGCACATTCTCTTTCCAGAGAGCGTTTTTACATGCCCAGTAGACAAAACATTTTATACACCCCTGTGGAGAAGATGAGTCATCAATATTTTTGGTCAATTTTCCAGGGAGAGAAAGACTATTTAATGCAAATGCCTGCAAAATGTGTATTGTGGCAACTAGAGATGTCAAAAATGGCGGTAATTTTATTCATCAATGTGAAATAAGGATCTAAGTTGGCTGTTGTTTTTTTCTTATTAGATTTAAAACTGCAAAGTCATATATGCTGTTAGCTCCCCGGCGTACATGTGCATGGGGTGGTAAACAAGGCTGCCGTTCTGTGATTACAGATGGTCAGAGGGAGAGAAATGCTCAGGGAAAAGACAAGGAGTGGAAGCAAAATATGGTGAGTGGGCCTCATCGAGTCCCTTTAGAGAACAGCTCAGCTTTCACTGCGTGACTGCAGGCTTCTCCATCACCCACTCCAGCAATCAGTATCACTTCAGCCTCGTAATAAAGGGGCTCCCTCCAAACCCCACCCCTTCTGGGAGTTAAATCATATTCATTTTCTCCATATAGATTTTCAATGATCACTGTTTCAGCACAGACCTGGCAGCTCTGAGATAAGACCTTAAGACCTTCGCTCGGCTTTGGAACCCAAATTATGTTATACTTGATGAAATCCGAGAGCTTTCTGACCGTGGATAGACAGCAATGCAATACTACATCCAAGGCCCAGAAAGGTAGTAAGGACATTGTTAAAATAGTCCATGTGACATCAGTGGTTCAACCTTAATTTTAGGAATCCTTTTTGTGCGCAAAGAAAACATAAATAATGACTTTATTCAACAATTACATCTCTTCCTTGTCAATCTTCAAGACATGTTCTCAAGAGTACCATGTAAATCATGTTTACTAGCCTAATTCTTGGCAGAGAACTACATTACCCATAATCCATGAATAGAGATCCACCAATCAGAAAAGTTATTGTTCCATGGAAATGTGGACAGCTACAAAAGAGCTCAGCAGAGATTCAGCAGAGACCTCCCATGCTCATGTGTGATATAATTGAGTTTCCCTGCCCAAATTTTCATTAATTTATTGTTTGTTTCTTTGTTTGTATTTGATTATAAAGTATAAATAGATTGTATTTTATACTTATAATCAAAGACTGTGAGTCAATTGTTTTATGTTGTAACATAATTCTTTATGTGCCTTGCACTATACTTTTTTTTTTTTTGCTTCAAATCATCGGTTGTAATGTTGTGATTTATTGTTATTCAGGCTGGTTGGTTTGGATCATTATGTTTAACTCTATTGAGCAATCTTTTGAAAGCGTTATGATTGGGAAAACCACTTCCAGAACTAAGATTGCTGCAGTATTGTTCTATGGGCTTCATTATGAATGTGCAAATGATAAAATATGTTATATATTCTAGTTACAATGTATAGAATACAACAATTCCCATTCAACATAAATCCCATTCTTTTTCTCCATAGCAGAATTTTTTTAAAATAAAAAAGACAGACCCTACTATGAGCCTCAAGGTTGTTACTCGGTGGTATGCTTTTATAGAAGCCATCTACCACATTTTAAATTTGATTTAAAAAAAAAATTACTTGTGAAAGACTACCTTTCCCATGATTCTGCAAGAAATATCACCCAATCAGAGAACTGCGACAAGCAAATCATGCCATAAGATATGTAAATATTTTAATGCATATGAATATTTTGCTGTTTTAAATTTAAATTGTATTTCTGTATACACAATCAAAAACTATAAATCAGTAGTTTTATGTTTATCCATCATTTTCAATTTGGTTATGACATTCACAATGCTTTAACATTGCCTTTTTAAATCACTATTGGAAAAATGTAATGGGGAAAATACTTACAGAACCAAGTCCACTGAAAAAAGTGGGCGAGCGTTGTCTCGCTCTATTGCAAACTTGCAAATTGATTGTGATTGGATAGTCTTCTGGTTGATTATCCCCTCACTCTTTATTTGTCATTTATAGAGCCTTGCTGCTGTTCCAGAAATAGATGTGATTTCTCAGGAAACCTGTTTCAGTGATATATCTGTCAGGTAGTTTGCCTGTTATGTGTTGAATTTTGCTTACAGCCCCTATAACCTGTAAGAAACTTATTACATTCACAGGGAATGTGAATATAATAAGAACAAAGACAAAAACTGTGCAGGGAAGATGATTTTGTAGGCGATAAGATTAATGAAGAAGGTTAAAGTGAATACACAGTTACTAAATTCAGAAGGGAAATGAGATTCATACAATATGAATAGGTCATTTACTCCTCATCAGAAATAGAGAGCTAAAGATGAGAAGCAGAGGGGGGAGGGATGGGGAGAAAAAGAGCCATCGGCGGCTGCTAAGTCTCGGGGCCTCTTGATTTAGGGCAGCCTTCATCTTAGCGTCCTTCAAGCCACAGTGCACTGACTGACAAGGCCATTATCAACAGGCTTCAGTGCAGGGCAGAGGAACTAGCACTTAGCAGTAACTAATGTTTGAATTATACATGTGAGCTCAGTGTCCCTCAGCCTTGTTAAATAAGACAGAAAACCAACTCAAGCGCATCCAGTGCTAAACTATTCTGAGTCCCGCTATTGTTGCTTTTAATGCAGGCTGTTACTGCTTCCTGTTGGGGATGATGTGTTTTATTTGCTGATGGTTGAGCGACTGCCTTATTAAAAGTAGCATGAAGTGGGAAGCTTATAGTGCTGTGTTTTATTTGATATTGATAGATGCATAAACAAATGCATTACACGCAATTGGATAAAATGAATCATGTGTTTATCATTGCACTGTAAACTGTGAACATATTACCATGTAATGTCATATGTGGTTGCTTATGCTGACTAAATGTGACTAGATCACTAGATGAGATGGAGAGGAGGGTGGGTTTGGGTGTTATATGTAGTCTCGGCCTCAGTATATTCTTGATCTGACAAGCTTGTGATTGGCTGTCTTTATGTAACTTCCAGTATATTATGTACTTCTGTACTACCGGCATCTCATGCAAACAAAAAAACATTTAAAATATTGTCATGCGAAAAGTAGACAATAACTTGTATCTCTTGTAAATTAATAGGCTATTATTTTAAATAATGCAATGTGAAAAGTAGAAAATAATAATGTGCATCTCCTGTATACAAATGTTTTAAATAATGAATGTTTGCAAGTAGAACACTGCTGATCAAGAGAAAGAGCATGGCACAATCTCATTGATCTTGTCCTGTCACCCACCCTATATGAGTATTTACTCTAGGCTCTTACTGTCACTTTTAATATGCCACACATGTGTGCGACTTTTTTAAAACTATGGCAAGCCAAAAGAGTCAGAATTACGCTTACACAAAATTATGTACATACAAAACACAATTTTTTTATGGTGTTTAAAACAGCATTAGTGCTATCAAATATGCTGTCCTGATAGCAGACGTCATAAAAAATGCGTACATCGTAAAAAACAGGGTTACAGATTTTCATTTTAGTGTTCTGATCGGCTTGCCACAGACGTTAAACATATAACATGTCATCATTACGACATAATTAAGTGCAAAAAACTATTATGGGTGTGGCAGCAATGTGTCAACGTTGGACTTGAACCAGTACTTGTGGCGGCGGACCATTGCCTCCAACTTCTGTAGCTGCACAGCTTTTAAACATTCATTGACTTCTGTTAGTCTATAGCCTCCTTCCTCGAATCTTGCCCTGGAGGTCCAATGCACTGCAGAGTTTAGCTCCAACCTTGATTAAAGTCACTTGTCTGCAATTTTCGAATGATCCCAAAGACATTGATTGACATTGATTAGCATGCTCAGGTGTGTTTGATTAGGGTTAGCGCTAAACTCTGCAGGAAAGTGGATCTCGAGGTCCAGATTTGAGGATCCCTGGTCTATAGTATGAATGATTTATTGATTTGGAAATTAAATTACTCAAAGCTTATATAATGTCCTGTTATTTATGTACATAAAAGGTATTTGTATAAAAAAAATATAGGCTATATATACAATGGGGTTGTTTTGCTAAAATGCTGTTCATGTAATATTAATAATTACATTAAAGTATGATAAAGACGTGGAATCGGCCTATGTTCAATGTTAGTAGAGATGAAAATATACAAAAAGTTACTACATAAATCAGTTCAGAGGTATTTTGTCCGTTAAAACGATCCGTGGTGAATTAGTCTGGTCTGGTTCTGTTCATCATTAATTAATTCTGTACATCAGTGAGAGCAATTCAAACTCACTGGCCATGGAAATCAGTGGGCGTGGCTCATTAAGGAAAACTCTGTAAATAACACATGCTTTTGTGCAATAAGAATTACAAACCATTTAAGGAAATTTTTTATGCCGTCTGCTATAATGGTGATAAAGCTGTTTTAAACGCCGTAAAAAAAAGCTTTGTTTTGCATGTAAAAGCTAATTATCTATAGCATAATTCTGACTCTTTTGGCTTGCCATAAAAACACGTGAGTGCAACAGTCATACATGTCTGTAAAGCGCCGATGCGGTAGTATGTTTTTAAGGAGAAAGTATTAATAGGATTACAAAAAAAATTAAATAACCAACATACATTTTCACATAAAACTAAACTACTGTGTGTGCACACGAAACTGTTACTTAAAACTGTGCTTTATACTGAATAGTTTTGATTTAGAGTTGTTCAAATACAGTTTTAATGCTGATTAAAATATGAAGTTGGTTATACTAACTGGGGAATTTTGTTGTGATTTATCGTCAAACCTGTGATCGTTCCATCCTATCTGTCTGTCTGTCTGTCTGTCTGTCTGTCTGTCTGTCTATCTATCTATCTATCTATCTATCCGTCCAAATTTGTTCAAATGTTAGTTCTTGTTCAGAGTAAGTTGTGTGGAACAGACCTTTGCTGCTGAGTCAGAGTTCTGGCTATGTGAGAGTAGGAGTTCAGCAGTGGTGTAGGTGGAGGGGAGAATCAAGACGAGGTCGTGTTTGTGTGAGTAAGGACACAGTGGGAGGGGAGGTGTCATTTAGACTGATGGGTCCCTGCATCAACCATTAAGCATCAAGAGAACTAAGTACCATCAGTGACAGCAGGGTAATCACCACAAACCAACACCGCTTTAAATTAGCTCCACTCCCCTACCTTATACTGTCAGGCCCGCACCTGTCAAAAGAGCAGTGCCCCTGAGAGAGCTAAAGGGATAAAAAAAAAAAAAAACACAGAGAGGGAGAGAAGATAATAAGGAGTGTAGAAAAGAGGGAGGGAGTGATCCAGTCCGCTGGAGATGGATGTTCCGGGAGGAGGCCGTTCAAAATCGATTGCCCTCAAGTTCTCACTCCCTCTACTCTGCCTCACCTTTTTGCTATTCTCTTTGCTTCACAAACCACAATCCGTTATCTTCCTGCTTTGCTAATTTATATTCTTTACTAAAATTCGTATCTACTAACTGGTAGCATTTCTGGAAAAAAAATTATAATACTTTTTTCTTCTTATGTGAAGGTGTAAATATGAGGGGAATCCTGAACATTTGTTAACCACTCCTAACTTTTGCTTGTCTTTTCTCCCACACACACACACACACACACACACACACAAAACAGCTGTCCCTGCACCTGTTCAGTTCTAGGAAAATCGCAAACCATTGATCTCCAAAAACATCTTCCAGTTCACCCAAAAAAATAAACATTGTGCTATAACTTTAGAAACTTCCTTTTGTTCCAAACCTTTATGACTTTATTACTTCTTAAAAGAAGTTGTTTAGCAGAAAGTTCATGCTGCTCTTTTTCATGTAATAAAAGTGAACATGATTGTTTATTGCCAAGCTCCAAAAGACACCATAAAAGTTATCTATGTGACTTTTGTGCTATATATTTCTTTATATATTTATATATAGCTTTGTGATGGGTACAGACCAAAAATTATGTTGTTAGTTGTTTGGTCACCAAAAAAAAAAAAAGAAAAAAGTATTTGTTTTTATGTTTTGTTTGTTTTTTAGTATGTTAATTATTATGTTAATTACATTATTGTTCTAACGTGTGAGGTTTGCAATATTTTTTGGGATAATATCTCATTCTCAACAAGGTTGCATTTATTTGATCACAAATACAGTAAAAATAATAATGTTACAATTTTAAATAACTATTTCTAATATTGATAAATATTAAAATGTAACATCATTTGTGATGCATTTTAAGGATTCTTTGATTAACATAAAGTTCAAAAGAACAGCATTTATTTGAAATAGAAATCCTATATAACATACTATCACTTTTGGTCAGTTTAATGAATAAATGATAAATAAAAGTATTCATTTAGGATAGGATTTTAAGCTGAGGCATAAGGACTTATTTTAGTTTTGTCAATTATGCCAGTGCAGTACTCATTATTGACTGAATTCTGAATATCCAAATAAGACAATGTTTGTGCAAACCAAAGCAAAAAGTGGTGAATGCAAGTATAGTTTACCCAAAACTGTGAAATGACAAGATGTTCATCTTGGGTTTCATCTGGTTTCTTAGCACAAAAATCAATCTTTTGATAGCTAATGAACCACACAAGAGAACTGACACATCTCTATGTCAATATATAGCAGAGCAGATTTGTTTTACTTTTAGCTTCATCAAGGGTGACGAATGGGTGACAAATCTACCCCACCCCCCTACAGTAAAGTTGGATCATCTCAAGATGGACCATGTTAGTCACTGCCCTACTCAGATGACCAGCTCTGGCTTTCTAGCGGTGCTCTTAGCAGTTATGTTCTCATATAACTATGATGCAGCATGAAGTGCATTGGGCCCATTAATATGCGATGCCATCATTATTACACACACAGAGCCACTCAACAGACACTTAAGTGCAGTATCCACAATGCCACGCCTGATCCATTTGTGTGATGAATCAGTCTGCAGGATTCGTGTGTGTTTGTGTGCGTGAGTCTGTGGGTGTGTTGTGGAGAGAGAGAGAGAGAGAAAGATCAGGATATCACAAGAGTTAGGAGCCATTAGACCATTATTGCCTGAAACTGAATACACTGAGAGCTTGCCAGGGTTCCAGTTGCCCAGAATGAAGATGGACATGACGCTCGACGAGCACGATTGTGCTGCTGTGCTGAAAGGCAGTTTCTCTCTCTCCCGTCCCAGACCGAATGAGACGGGCTAGCCCAGTTAATCACAAAAACACAGAGATCAAAACGTTAGGATGCATGAAATGACAACAGGACAAGGCTTTTAATTCATCAATAAATCGCTGTATTGTCTTCGAAGGAAAGTCAATACAAACCAAATGCCGTTATTGTACTGCTGGACAATTTTTCTATTCATGGGGGAGTTTTTATACATCTTTTATAGGGAAAAGGGAGAAAAGAGAAACCAGAGAAAAATATGACAATTAAAAAAGGATGAATGAGACGGTTGGAGAGAAAGGAAGCCTTGACAAACTCTCTAGTCGGAATGGAATTTCAGTTATAACGAACTAATTTAGATGAGCTGATTCCTCTCTCGCTTTTCATTTGTCACCTAATCATCGTTTATCTCACTCCTGCTCTTGTTAGTCGGGCCTTCTGTCTTTATAACCTTCATTATGGGCAGATCATGTTCTTCTCCCCCTTTCCTCCGCTGACGATGTGTCTGACTTAACAGCTGTTTGAGAAGTCAGCAGATGTTAGCTTTAGTTACGTCTGTACAGCAGCACATGGCCTTCCTTTTATCAGCGATCTCGGTTTTCTGGCGCTCATGTCATCATTCTCCCAGCATGCCCACAAACCCAGAGCTTTGATTTTGAGCTTTTGGTTTCTGGATGTCTTTAATGGTTGATCATTTTTCATGTAGTACATTATGTTCTCATCCTGTTTCTCCAGAATTCCTTTACTTTTTAAATGACTATTAACATGGCTTACGAGTTGGTAGATTTTGAAAGGACACAAAGGGAAACTACCTTTTCTGTTGAATTTGGTTATATAACTTAATAAATCCTGGCACATATATTGGCCTGTCACTAATTTTTTCATTTATTTGTGATTTTTTACAGAGGGTTGTGTTTGTTTGCTGCCGATGAGACACTTTGAATGCTGTGTGGTGAAAAATAATGTTGTAGAGTTTGAATTTGTTGTTGACTGATTTTTTTTGGTCTCTGTCACCGCTGACATCTTTTAATGTGCCGATACCCCTGACTCATGACTTTCACAGAGGTGTCAGCAGCAGGCTGATGGTGGGAGGAGCTTAACAGAAAAGGACAGAGGGAGGTTGTGGATATAAAGCAGCAGCTTTTGTCCTTGTATTTGGTGGTCAGCAGGCTCTCAGCTGCACAGACAGACATTAACCTTGGCAAGGGTCAGACTGGGCCAACATTGGTGCCGCTCTGATGCAGGAAACCGGTATTGAGCTAGATAATATTTAGAAGATACAGTGGGGTCGCACATTTTTACTGTGATTTCACTTTACTTTGATGTGTGATTGAGTTGGAATTAAACATTCTAAACAACCTAAATAGCATATATTAAAATAAATACAAATCCATTAAACAACAGAATTAAATAAAATAGAAATAAAAATTTTATATAATAAATATATATATTATATTATATAATATATATTTATTTACCATTTACCATTTACCATTCCAAAAGCTTGGGCTAGTATGTTTTTTTTTTTAATTAATGAATTAGTATTTTTATTCAAGATGCATTAAATTGATCAAAAGTGACAGTAAAGACATTTACAATGTTACGACATAATAAATATATATATATATATATATATATATATATATATATATATATATATATATATATATATATATATATATATATATATATAAACATGTATTTGTTTAGAGCTTTTTACGATACGATCGTTGCAACTTTACAGAAAATTAAGTTTCTACAATATTTAGTAGTAGCTTATCAGTGCTGACTGTCAGTTTATGTACATATGGCAGAAATGTATGGAAAAATCAATTGAAGATGTAATCAAACAGACGATTAACACTATTAACAGCAATTATTATATGATGCAATCAAACTTATTGCAAAATTTGGTTGGTCTGTTTGTTGTTTCAGGGTTGGCATCATCTGAAGTCCTCTGAGGGGTGGGCATCATCTCTTCTCAGGTGTTCTGGATCCAGACTGGTATCTTGTTTAACCCAAGCTAAAGAATAATAATGCACATATGATCAGATATAACAGAAGTCCAAGATTATGAGATGCATTATTTGAATGCTTGGCGAAAGAGATGTGTTTTTAATCTAGATTTAAACAGAGAGAGTTTGTCTGAACCCTGAACATTGTCAGGAAGGCTATTCCATAGTTTGGGAGCCAAATGTGAAAAAGCTTTCTTCTCTTATTTAGTGGACTTTGCTATCCTAGGAACTTCAAAAGTCCAGAGTTTTGTGACCTTAGGGAGCGTGATGGATTGTAACGTGGTAGAAGGCTAGTTAGGTACGCAGGAGCTAAACCATAAAGGGCCTTATAGTTAAGTAATGATGATTTGTAACTGATACGGAACTTAATAGTTAGCCAGTGCAGAGACTGTAAAATTGGGGTAGCCTAATATGATCATATTTTCTTGACCTGGTAAGAATTCTAGTCGCTGCATTTGCATTAGCTTGTTTACTGAGGATGCAGGACAACCAGCTGTGCGTTACAATAGTCCAGTCTAGAGGTCATGAATGCATGAACTAGCTTTTCTGCATCAGAAACAGGTAACATGTTTCATTAATTGGCAATGTTTTAAGATGGAAGAATGCTGTTTTTGAAACATGATTTTTGTCATTGTAAGTTTATGGGATTTTTATGATTTTTAATCTTAAATTTTATGAAAACTATAAGTCAGATCAAGCTGAAAAGATATAGAACACGAGGCTAAGTTTGGTGGTTCTAGCTTGAAAGCTCTAGGAGGATTAGCGTTAAGAAATTTAGTTTAAGAAGAATAATAATGTTTCAAATATTCTCCTGCATCTCCTTGCTCCTTCCAGCCAGAGTGAATCGTGACAATTACAGCTTTACTGGATTTTTCACTAAATAAATAAATGCAGCATTGGTGAGCATAAGAGATTTCTTTAACAACAACAACAGCAACTCTTAAACAACTCTTGCCAACCTTTCGATCTTTCCTTCGTTCAGCCAGTGCATGATGCAAACTGTGGAGAAGTGAGCTTATGCAAGAGCTTGAATGATGAATTAAATTGCAGACAGTCCTAAACGCCAGATTCCAGACACAGGCCACATACACACAGTAAACTCAAACTGAAATATAAAATTGAGTTTCCCAGCCCCTGCCATCAGTGTCCAGCTATGTCATCTGCTGTTGAAATAAATAACCCTGATTGGACGAGGGGAACATGCACCAGCTGTCTAGCAGGAACCGCAGTAATTCATTTGCCGTGCAGATGTTCTTTCAGGGCCAATCGTCTAATTAGCTGCAGCTTTTTTTGAACCAAAGACCTCCATATTTAGTTCATTCAATGAAATATGGATGTGGAAAATTTTCATATATTATCTGTCATTACTAGCCATTAAAATTTCTAAATCCTGTATTCTTTTTAGTAAAATTGTGTGTGTGTGTGTGTGTAACTTTTAAAGAAATAAATTATATACACACACCCATTTTAACATTCATCTCTTTCTTTTCTTTAAAGCATGCACATTTTCAGGCACATCCAATACGACTAAGCATCGTTTGGTCTCGTTTGGTTTATTTTCTCTTTAGACAGCAGATAAAACGATTACTTCATCTGTGCCACTGAGCCTAGAGTGGCTAAAAGATGCAATTAGGCCTTCACTTTGTGCTAATGTGGTTATTTGAGACCAAATGCTGTTCTCAGACCTTCAGTGCAACTGATGACTGCGAGAAAACATACTGTCCCTTTTTCAACTTTATCTATCAGTCCAGGGCTTTGTAGACCACTATATTTCACGGCTATTTTTACTCCCTTCTCCCTAGCTGTTCATTGATTAATTCATTTGAGCTGTTTTATTGTTTGTCCTGTCCTTCTGACTGTACTAATTCCTCTCCTTCTCTCTTTCTTTCACACTCTCTGGTTCTTTATAGCGTGCTTGCTGCAGTCGGAGCTGGTGAATTATGAGCGGGTTAAGGAATACTGTTTGAAGGTACTCGGACACCAGCAGGATCACTTTAAGGCCATGTATCGTGCTGGGATTGCCTTCTACCACCTGGGAGACTACGAGCGTGCCCTGCGTTACCTACGCGATGCCAAGTGCCGTGAACCCACAGGTGGGCATTATGATTGCTTTATTATCATAAACAGAAGTGCTTCTCAAATGGTTTTACTTTCATGTATATATAATTTCAATTAACAAGGTAATAACAACACTGCAGCAGTTCAACAGTTGAGAATCATAATGTAAACCATTTAGCTGTATTTTTGTTATGTTGATGTGATCTAATGAAGCAAGCTTTAGTCTTATGCTGGTTTCTTCATTTCTTTCTCCCTTGCTCTTCTTCTGTTCTACACTTCCTCCTCTCTCTATCCAGACACAAACGTGCTGCGATACATCCAGCTGACAGAGATGAAGATGAGTAAGAGTGGTCAGCAGGTGCGTGAGAGTGGGAAAGAGTCATTGGGTTAATTCGGCCCGACCCCCAACCGACCCTAACCCTGCTTCTTTAAGTCTCTCCCCTTTTCCCCACAATTCCCCCCATCCCTCGATCAACCAGGATACCTGCGCTGCGTCCTTCTCTGAAGCGAACTCCAAATGGGCACAGCACCCCGCGACTGTCTTTGTCTCGCTCTGAGATTTCTCTGACCCTTTAAATCCAACGTCCCCGGTGCTTTTCATTTCCCAGGTATTGAGAAATTGACCGATGAACAACGACCACGGAGACGGAAAAAGAAGAAATGCTCTGTTGTAATGATATAAACAATGGCATTACACTTTAAAATGACATGATCGAATGAGGATATCAGCATATTTGGAATGAAAAACTTGATTGGCAGAATTGAATCTGTTGGTCGAGAATAGAGTGAAAGCACACGAATCAAAGCCACACTGCTACTTAAGCGCAGAAGATGACGGTCAACGATTAGCCCAGTGACCTCTGAACTCACTCTGATCCATTGAGAAGCACTCTCTCTGCTCAATACAGAAGAGAAGCAGAGAGGTCGATGTTCAATTCACACTCACCTGCCAACGCCTGTTACTTTCGGTCTCCTTTTTCTCTCTCTTGAATTTGGGCATGTCTCAACTCAATTTCTGAACTGTTTCAATTCAAGGGCTAATTCAAGTGTTTGTAATTTGTCCTTTGAACTTGATTTTGTTTCGCCTCTCGGTTTGCTGTGCTATAATGGTTTGAGCAAGTTGTTACTCAAAGGTACAACATCCTCTGTTCTAATGTTAGCAGGTGTTTTGTGAACCTTGTTGTCCATTTCCCATGTTTTGGACTGTCCCATATCCCCTCCCCATTAAGAGAAGAGTGCATCCTGATGATGTCCCAATGGTTATGCAGCCTGTTGGAATATTATAGACTAATGGAGCCATATTGAAAACTCTTGTGTTTCTACAAGAAATGGGAAAAAGTGCTTAATAGAGGTCTGCTAAACTTGCATAATATATCTACCCCAAAATATCAGCATCACAGCACAGTTGTATGTAAAAGGACACAAATGCTCTGTTGACTCTTGAGAATTGTAGTTTTGACAACCATTAAGTGTTACGTGTATGTCCTCTTCTTCATGTTATGCTTTTTTGAGCTTTGTTGTGGGAACTGATGATGTTTTGTTCATCGAGGCAGCATCTGCAGTGGATTCATTTGAATGTGAAGACGCCTTTGACAGCGCACAGTTTGGATTAATGGCTTTGAGGAGATGAGGACGGATGAAATTATCCATCTGACCTAATATAAGAGATTTAATTGTGTCAGTGGGACTCTGGGGATGTTGTGCCATGGTTTCAGATGAGAAGACACACTGATGAGATTCAGAGCACATAGCAGGCCATACAAGCAAATCTCTCTGTTACAGTGACACTTGAGGAATATGGAGAAAAAAATAAGGTGCATTTGGTTACTTTTTATTAATTTAAAAATAAAAATCATAATACGTTCAATAACACATACATTCATAATAAAATTCAAATAAATAGATACATACAGTAGAGTTTAGCAAATATAATTAAAATGATAAATACTCACATGCAATCAATACTCCACAGTCACATCGTCTGATGCTACATTATCTACATACTACTATACTAGCCTACATGGAGCGTGCTGCCTTCTTATGGGGCTTCCATGTCTAATAGTAATAAAGACAATAATATCAATAATGACAATTATTAGTTCATTATTATATAGTACTTTCTCCGTACTCAAGGCACTTTATAAAACAGAAATGTAGGAAAATGAAGTGAACAGCAGTTAATATACAAACTTCATACACCCATACCAGTAGGTGTCAGTATATGCTTCTCTGGGATGAAAAAGAGTTGGAACAAAAACGTATTCCCCAGGTTTCACAGACAAGGCTTAAGCATAGTCGCAGACTAAAGTGCAAATCTGAGCTGTTTTAATTGAAAGAAACTTTTACTGACTGATCTTAAAATATATCAGTGTCTCTATTTTGTCTCAAAATGCACACCAGTAATGTTTTTTAAAGGCATGTTAATAAAAATTACTTAAATGTCCTAACTGAACGATCTCCTAGTCCTGGTTTAGTCTAAGCCCTGTCTGTGAAACCTGGCAATGAGTGCACGTTTTAATGCTCAAAATCAACTCTTGCTAGTTTAGTCATAAATGATTGGCTAGAGACATCGTAATCTCTTTCTGTGCTGTTCTAACCCATCTCATGAGGAAATGTTACTATTTTACAAAGTGCCCATTTCACATGAATTTGTATGACTGGCAAACAGCGTGAGATTTTTACAAAAAATTTAAGAATTAAGGTCCACCCTCAACCCACCCAAAAACTAACCTTCAGTGGGATAGCTACCAAAATGTTATACAAAACATAATATAAATTGCCATGACAGTGCATTGGCTGTTCCAATGATTTCCTCCTTTCCAGCTCTGTCTCTGTATTGTGACAGTTTTCTCTCCACCTTAACTTTGATATGTTCTTTTGATTTCTGTAAATGGTAAAGGTAATTTTGTCTATAACAGAGCAATGCTGACAACGCTGATGTCCTGTAAAGAATCTCGGTCATCGCCTTTGCTTCTTTCAGCTGTGGTCCATATGTCCCCATGTGCTGGATCTCTTTCTACGCAGATGGAGAAACATCCAATCTGACTGTTGTCAGCAGACAACAACAAAAGCACAAACTGGTTTATGGACAAGCAAATAAACTTACTGTACTTTACTTTTTCTTGGATGTCACTTGAGGTATGTGTTTGTTGAATGTCAACGTAGACTTGTGCGGTTTAAAGACATATTCAAAAGGTTGTCGAAAGCTTTACTTTATTAAATTGTTTTTATCGATATGTGAGAGAGCAAACGAGGACGACAAATAAAAGAGATTTATGGAAAAATATATTTAACATTGTGAGGGGCAACTTTGTACCTGTGTATACGTTTAGTTTTCCTCTTGTATCTTGGCTTATTTGTGATGTCTTAGCCTTGTTTTTTTTGTCTGATTGCCAGTCTGAGGATTCAGGGTTTGCCCTTTGACCTCCAGGAAGAAAGGTCGTCTACGGTGGGCCTGGAGGGAATGATAAGTGGGATTTTGCAGATGAGGGGGTGAGGGTACCCTACTGTCCCGAAAGAGAGAGAAAATCCACTGGTTTCTTTTGACTTTTTTTCTCGCCTGTTTTGCAGAGAGAGAGAGAGATTTTGACCCTCTGGTTGCTCCGGTTACTATAATGTTAATGCATTACTGTGGTCATTCATTGCCTCTTTGGGAAGTACTGTACATACTTCCACCGGACATCAGAAGACCTGCGAACCAGTTATGTTTACCTGCAAATCCAAGAATGCACTATCAATTGGTATTTGAAGTCTACAAATAAAGTTTAAAAAGAGAAACTTTAAGAGTATTATTGTTTGTTTTTTACTGCAAAATCAAATGTCATTTAATACACAAATCCCACGAAAATCTGAGTTTTTTTTTGTTTTTTATCATTCACAGCTCTCCTGCAGAGTTTAGTTCCAACCCTAATTAAACACAACTGAACCAAAGTAATCAAGGTCTTCGAATTCACTAGAAACTTCCTGGCAAGAGTGTTAGGGATGGTTGGAGCTACACTGTGCAGAACATTGGGCCTGAGGATTGTAAACCTTGATCTGATCTAGCAGTCACAGTGCTCAGATTAAAACTTAAAATGTCTTTGGTCTAAAACATCTTTCGATCATCTTTTGCATCTCGCACATGACATGCCATACTAAAAATAGGGTGTTCAAGTTTAAATGAGTTCTTTGCTGTAATGCTTGAATGCACAAAAGCATGAATGAGAAAATAAAAGCTAAAATGTTGAATGGCCCCTCACACAAAACTATCAGAAGGCTTCCAATACAGTGCATGAGTCATATTGACTACTTTTATGGCTTTTTTATGCATTTCAGAGCTTGACAAGCCCTGCCCACTCACTGTATTTTGACGTATTGTATGTAATAGAGCAGCTTGGACATTTAAAAAAAAAAAAAACATTTTTGTGTGTGTGTGTGTTCCTCGATAGAAGTACAGCCATAGAAATTTGGAACAACATGAGGGTGAGTAAATTATGCCAGGATTTTCATTTTTGGGTGAACTATTCTTTAAATGTGCCGTGCATATAGTTGTGGTGTTGCATCTTTACCGGTTTCAAGCATGCACAGATTCAGTGTTTGTTTGAATCCTCTAAAGATTCTGAACTGTAACGGTGGAACCGCCAGGCTCTCCTTCTTTACCCTCTCTTTCTTCCATCTCTCTCTCTCTCTCTCTCTCTCTCTCTCAGTAGGACATGGTGTGTCTGCACCACTGACTACCTTCCATAATGACATCCATGGCTGTAAACGTAAAAGATGAGAAAAACACAAAATATTTACACACCTGAATAATACCAGGCAAGGAAGAAAAATAATGGGAAAGAAAATCAAAAACACTGGGACAAATTCTCACTATTAGCACACCTATTATGAATATATTGGCTGTTTGAGTAAATATAAGGCAGTCTTCATGACTTTATTCTGCATCCCTAATCCTACCCAATACCTATTTAACCGCTACTTTACTATTAAAAAGCAGCAGATTAGGAGCCTATTGAATCAAAAGTCGTAGTTAATGGTTTAATAATAGCGAGACGTGTGACCAGAAAATCTATACAAGCAATTACATAGATAATAAACTGTATAATGGTATACTGTCAAAATAATTTGTAATATCAGAAAGGTGATTAGTTAGCGGTGGCCAATTTATATATTAGGATTTTTTTTTTAAAAAAGCATTTGTTATACTGCTTAAAAATAACATTATTATTAAATCAATCGCCGAATCGAGTACTGTATGTAGCTACTGTAGCCTACATGCGAGGGTCAAAGTATGATCTGTGTGTAATTCTTATGACCAAAGAAGGGTTTCGTTTAGTTTGTTATGGCACAATCCCTCATATACGGTATTTGTTTAGTTTGTTATGGCACACTCCCTCATATACTGTATTTGTTTAGTTTGTTTTGGCACACTGCCTCATATACTGTATTTGTTTAGTTTGTTATGGCACACTGCCTCATATAACTTACTGTATTTGTTATGTTCACCATCTTCGCTACTTCTTTGTTGTTGCTTTTTATAGCATTACCATGGAAGTGAAGTGTGGTTGCTAAGTAACTGACTGGCGTCTGGAAGAGTAAAGAGACAAGAGCCACGCTATGTCCGTGTTTGACTGTGTGTGGCTACATGTGTAGTGAACGGCTGTTACGCTTTATTGTATGAAACTAGCTGTGGTTAGCTTTTTATAGGCACAGCACTGGAGGTAGTCGGCCCAGTTTTAGCAATTACAGTCAGTATCTATATCAAGCAGTTTAAAGGTATGGATTATAATGAAATATTTCTGGTTTATTACATTTTTTGTTGTATAGTTTGTTCTCTCTGTGGTGCTGAATTCCTCAGTGAAACGTTAGTATGAAATCTCCCCATTGTCCTCAGAGAACAATCGCTGATGTAAACAGACCAGTCACGTGCAAGATGCAGCCAGACATGGTATTTTCCACAGCTATGTTCTTACAGCTGAATTATAAAATGTTTATTTTGTTTTTATTTGAGTCATAAAATAAGCAAGCGGAAGTGATAATAAAGCTGTTTTTTGCCCATCTGAACATAAAAGCACAAAAACAACATTCACTCTAGGAATCCATTGCGTCATATTTATTCAACTTGCACTGCGGGACTTTGTCGACATCTAGTGGCCATTTTTGTTTTTAATATATCGGTCTTGGGTTTATTGTTAATAAAACGATGGATTGGACTTTCACATTTTTGGAAAGAAATCCTCACCACAACAGATCTGCACTAAGACTTGTGCTACTTGTGCTACCAGTAAAAAGTAAAAAAAAAAAAAAAAAACAACAACTGGGGGCTGATTTTTTTTTTGTCTCAAAAAATATCTAAATTAAAAGCTTGTGCATAAATACAATAGTTTTAGTTGCTAAATAAATACTTAGCAAATTATTTAAAATGATATACTACTAGTAGTTATCTTTTAACAGCAGTAGTGTAATTATGAAAACACAAGAAAGTAATTAGTATTAAAACCAACACATCACTTGCTTGTAACAATTATTTTAATAAATACTCTTAGTGTTCCTCACACAGGAAATAAGGGGGTGGGTTTGTTCAACCCCTTCACAGAGAGTTACCCCGTACAAATGATAACAATAAGAACACAAACCACACGCACACACACCCGTCCACTCACACACACTCACATAACAGGCATACTCATTGGTGGACAGTCAAAAAAAATACTGTCTACTACCAGGTTTAATGGTTCAGCACAACGGATTTAAAACCCTCCAGTCTGCATCTCTCAGCACCATTCAGTCCACCAAAAGAACATCCTGTATTTCTTGCACAAGTGTGACGTCATTAATGATTTCATCACATGTCTCTGACATGACTGTGTCCTTCACAATGCTCTCTGTGGTGACGCACGGTCAGATCTGGTGCATACATACTGTTCCTTCCCCTTCAGTTGAATTGTTCAGTAGGTGGAGGAAGAACGTCACTTTAAGGAGGTAAGGAAGTGTCTTGTCTGGTACATAAAAAAAAAAAACATGTAGTACACATATTTGCTTTTTATTGCCAATTGTTACAAAAACCCTAATTTTCCCATATCTGTCTTTATCCTCTCAAGATGGTACTTACAGGACATTGTTTTGAGGAGAACAGAGGCTTTTTTAGATGAGTTTATGAGGAAAGGGGGAAGTAAATGTCTCCTCTTGAAACACTCTTAAACAGAATGAGTGGAATAGGGGCTTACTCATCCAGTTTTAGTCAGATGGACATCCACAGTAACAAACACTTTCCACGAATAGGGTACAAAAGCTTAACCTTCAAATAATGTTGAGCGCAGGGGGTCAAACTAATTATTACAGTAAGTTTTTTAATTCATTTCCTGTAAGATTTGCAATCATGCTACTAAAATTTGGGACATACACATTCCAGTGCAAAAGTTTGGGCCAGTACTTAAGCTGATCAAAAGGGACAGTAAATACTTTTACATTGTTAAATTTTTTTTTTTGAAATATTAAGCAACACAACCGTTTTTAACATGGATAGTAACAAGAAATGTTTCTTGAGCACTGGAGGATCATGCGACGCTGAAGACTTATAAATGTAATGACTTCTCAAAATTCAGCTTTTCTTGCAATAAACATAATATATATATTTTTCTTTAATACAGTTGAAAGCTGAGCTGGTCATATTTAATTTGAGAACATGCAATTACATTTTTTGCTCAAGTTTATTACACTATGCAGGGTTGTAAACAAAATGTGAGACAGGTAAACTTTTGCTGTCATTAAAATATATGAATGAACTGAATATCAGTTTATGTATTATATGTATAATGTGTATACATATAATTTAGCATTATATTTGTTGAATACATCAGTAAAGTTTAAGGCTTCTGAGGTGGGCCATTTTAAGGGGAATACAAAAATGTGAGATTTTTCAGTGCTTTCATAACCAAAAAGATGAGATTTATGCCTCTAAGGCTTTAAAAAAAAAGTGTACCCTATTCTTGGAAAGTGCTAAGTACTTCCACACATGGAGAGAAAGCATCTGCTCATATCTCTTTTCATGTTTGGACTGCTCTCACATTCTGATTAGGTCATGCAGAGAGTCCTTTGAGATGTACAGTAGGCTGTTAGTTTTTTTTTGTTTTTGTTTTTTTGTCAAAAAAAGAAAAATATAAATTTCTTGTGGTACACCTATTTTTATATTGTATCAATATATTACAATGAATGCAACTCAGAGAAGAGCTCCCTGTGTCATTGCAATTAACTGCACACACAATTCTCCTGAATTTAAAGGGGGGTGAAATGCTATTTCATGCATACTGAGTTTTTTACACTGTTAAAGAGTTGGATTCCCATGCTAAACATGGACAAAGTTTCAAAAATTAAGTTGTACGTTTGAAGGAGTATTTCTGTTCCAAAAATACTACTTCCGGTTTGTCACAAGTTTCGGAAACTTTTTTTCGAGTATGGCTCTGTGTGACGTTAGATGGAGCGCAATTTCCTTATATGGGTCCTGAGGGCACGTCTGCCGGAAGAGCGCGCGCTCCCATATAGCAGAGCACTGAGAGCACAACAGACTTCACTGATCAGAGCGAGAGCGTCACGAAATGTCACAAAAGGAGTGTGTTTTTGGTTGCCAGGGCAAGACAACCCTGCACAGATTACCAAAAAAAAACAGCATTAAGGGACCAGTGGATGGAGTTTATTTTTATAGAGCATCAACGGAGTTGATTGTTCCCTGCATTTCTAAAATGCTTGTTTTACAAACAAAGCCCAGTTTGACGACGGATTTGCGTATCGTTTATTTCTTAAGGATAATGCAATCCCAACGAAAAAGGGTCACGATTGTGTGTTGGAACCACAGGCGGTGAGTAAAACTGCTTCAAATATCTCTGCTTCCTTGTTAGTGCGTCCGCTTCCATCGGAGACCCGGGTTCGAGCCCCGCTCGGAGCGAGTCGTTGCTGCTGCTGCTCTCGTTCAGTTTCAGCCTTCACAGCTGTCACAGCTTCCAAACGCTCTCAACGCAAAAGCCTACTCGCGCTCGTGATTCTTTAGCTCCGCCCACACGTCACGCCTCCAGGCGCTCGTGTTTTTCCGGGAAAAATATAATAAAACTAAAGACTTTTTGGAGTTATGAAGGATGCAGTACTACTCTATAGGTACTCAAGATTAACAGGATATTGAGTGAAAACGAGCATTTCACCCCCCCTTTAAATACAGAAAGCATCGCTGAACTTTATAATGCACACACTGGAGGGGGCCAAAAAAACTCTATTTTTTTTCCCAGACCAAAAAACAGGTTGTACCCACGGAGACCATGATGAAGAAGAAGAGGCAAGAGACTGGCCCAATGATAACAGAGATACGGACAAACAAGGAAGGTCACAGACCTACAGTAGGTAAACTGGCCACTCCTGCTCACTACAGGCCACTGTTTAACCAACCGATCGCAGCCGTGATGAGGCCCATTAAACTCACTGAGAAAGAGTCATTGAGGACAGGCTGGAATAAACAAATCAAGGTAATTTATCTTTTAACCTGTCCAGAAGGTGGCTGTCTAGCTACTGCAGAGAGCAGCTTTTCCATTAGAGCTGCCAGAGGATATGGTCTGATGGATCATGGGGCAAACTGTGGGGAAAACTCTTATGACGGCCACAGAGTGCTGGTTCAGGGTGAATGAGCCCGGTCGGTGACAGAAGTCTTTCTACGAGAAATGTTGTCCGCATAGAGTGGCCTGGGGGTGTTTTCCGCACAGGGGGACGGTGTTGTCCTTACTCTGGCCTTCCATGTCCATGTCGAGAAGGCTTTGATGGACGACACCCGCTCCAGCGCTCACTCCGCTGTCACCCGAGCCCAGCGGACTGTCGCAGCTGCTACCTGGAGACGAACTGAGCGTCTGGGACAGAGATGATAGTTTCCAGGGGTCCGGTCGTGTCCGAGCCGGGGTGGGTCTGGGGCGAGGAGCGAACTCAAGGGTTTTGGGACGCTCGAGTGTGCCTGTAAGGCTGTCTGGCTCTGGCTTGGGGATGGGGATGGGAGGAGGAGGTTTGCGCCGATGGCCTGAGGGATAAACCACGGATGGGTCAGGCAGGCGTGGAATGTCAAGAGTTTCACGAGAACCTGGAGGAGAACATATGAACGACATGAAGGACTCTTCAAGTTATATTAGAATTCACAAACAAGATATTTAACCATATATCATTTTTCATCCAAAAATCGAGACAAATAAAACATTGTATTTTCTTACTGAGGCTTGCTTTTAATACCATTAAGATTTTTGGCACTCACTGTGACAATTATTTTCCATAAAGCACACTTAAAAAATATAAATATTTAAAATGTATTTACCTTGACATGAAAATAATATATAATTGCATGATTTTAAAATGATATATTCAAATATTATATATAAAAAGGTTATATAAAATATAAATATTATATACAATATTACATATACTGAAAAGCAAAAGTAGAAAAACTAAAGAAAACTATACAAAAACAAAGAAAAATATATTAATAACAATATGTGAATCAATACTGAGAATATAATTGCTAAAAAGGAAAAAAAAATTCTAATTTCTATAATATGAAACAAATCATGTATTATTTTAAATATTTTAAAAATCTACATTACAGGTGCTGGTCATATTATTAGAATATCATCAAAAAGTTGATTTATTTCACTAATTCCATTCAAAAAGTAAAAATTGTATATTATATTCATTCATTACACACAGACTGATATATTTCAAATGTTTATTTCTTTTCATTTTGATGTTTATAACTGACAACTAAGTAAAATCCCAAATTCAGTATCTCAGAAAATTAGAATATTGTGAAAAGGTTCAGTATTGAAGACACCTGGTGCCACACTCTAATCAGCTAATTAACTCAAAACACCTGCAAAGGCCTTTAAGTGGTCTCTCAGTCTAGTTCTGTAGACTACACAATCATGGGGAAGACTGCCGATTTGACAGTTGTCCAGTAGATGACCATTGACACCTTGCACAAGGAGGGCAAGACACAAAAGGTCATTGCAAAAGAGACTGGCTGTTCACAAAGCTCTGTGTCCAAGCACCATCAATAGAGAGGCGAAGGGAAGGAAAAGATGTGGTAGAAAAAAAGTGTACAAGCAATAGGGATAACCGCACCCTGGAGAGGATTGTGAAACAAAACCCATTCAAAAATGTGGGGGAGATTCACAAAGAGTGGACTGCAGTTGGAGTCAGTGCTTCAAGAACCACTACGCACAGACGTATGTAAGACATGGGTTACAGCTGTCGCATTCCTTGTGTCAAGCCACTCTTGAACAACAGACAACGTCAGAAATATCTCGCGTCAAAAAGGACAGGACTTCTGCTGAGTTGTCCAAAGTTATGTTCTCTGTAAATTTTGCATTTCGTTTGGAAATCAGGGTCCCAGAGTCTGAAGGAAGAGAAGAGAGGCACACAATACACGTTGCTTGAGGTCCAGTGTAAAGTTTCCACAGTCAGTGATGGTTTGGGGTGCCATGTCATCTGCTGGTGTTGGTCCACTGTGAGGTCCAAGGTCAACGCAGCCGTATACCAGGAAGTTTTAGAGCACTCCATGCTTCCTCCTGCTGACCAACTTTATAGAGATACAGATTTCCTTTTCCAACAGGACTTGGCACCTGCACACAGTGCCAAAGCTACCAGTACCTGGTTTAAGGACCATGGCATCCCTGTTCTTAATTGGCCAGCAAACTCGCCTGACCTTAACCCCATAGAAAATCTATGGGGTATTGTGAAGAGGAAGATGCGATATGCCAGACCCAAGAATGCAGAAGAACTGAAGGCCACTATCAGAGCAGCCTGGGCTGTCATAACACCTGAGCAGTGCCACAGACTGATCGACTCCATGCCACGCCGCATTGCTGCAGTATTTCAGACAAAAGGAGCCCCGACTAAGTATTGAGTGCTGTACATGATCAAACTTTTTAGTTGGCCAAGATTTCTAAAAATCCTTTCTTTGTATTGGTTTTAAGCAGAGATGTATAGTAACGAAGTAGAACTACTTCACTACTGTACTTAAGTACTAAAAGGCGGTATCTGTACTTTACTAGAGTATTATTTTTTTCTCCTACTTCCACTTTTACTTCAGTACATGTTTTTGCTGAGTTTAATACTTTTACTCCGATATTTCTTTTTATGTGCTGCATCGTTACTCGTTACAATTATAAAAATGTTACGAATAATTCCATTACAAACCCACATTACCACTGCCAGAACTGTAGATGGCAGGTTTGATGAAGCTGGCACATCATTGGGCGAATCACGGAGACTGCGTCCGTGCGAATGTCGTGTGCAGTGGAAAGGCGGCTTTAAAATTAACCACAGCATTAACAACGACCTTGAAATAAGAGCGCGAGGATTATCTGATAATCAGATGCATGAAAGTAGCGTTTGTTTCATTAGCAAACAGACATCTGGCGCGTTTTCTCTCAGAATCATTCGCTGATGGAGAGGAAAAGTTAAATAGAGATGAAGACGTTTTCACACTGAAAGAGAAGCGATCTCGCTCTCATAGACGTGCCAGGCTATATCTGCAGCTTAACTGAATAAAAGCCTAGTATATAAAACAATCATAAAATTGCCATTAGGAAAAAAATATTGATTACAAATGATTGATTACTGTCCTGCAGTGTATTTGATTTATTACAGCTAATTAAAAGTAATTAAAAAAGAGGATAATTCCTTGTTAAAAAAAAAAAAAAAATAATAAAAAAATAATAATAATAATATTTGTTGTTATTATTATTATTATATAGGCTAAATACATAAAATTAATGTATTTGACATTTCTGTCACTTCTGAAATTATGGCTACGCCCCTGGTGTGACAAAATGTTAGCTTATACATAATACTCTTTAAGCTCTTTTTTAAAAACTTGGCTTACATAAATTTTTACGTATGCCATGTCGCATCATTAAACTAGCATTTAACAAAGCATTTTTTTTTTTTTTTAACCTATGGTTCTCTAACCATAAATGCAACTGTAATTTGCCCCCTGACTAAGCATTTAAAGAATTTAGTAGAAGCATTTAAATAATCCCGTGAATGCACTTAAAGAATGCAGAATCGAATCGAATTTAATTGTGAATCTAATCGAATTTAATCGTTCTAAATTTGCAAAAATCGTTCTTGAATCGAATCAAAAACCTATGAATCGTAATCGAATCGAATCGCTGCCTTACCAAAGATTCACACACTTAAAACGATTCAGTTCGATTTGGTGAACTGTTTCAAAAAGATCCGGTTACATCGATTGATTCGTTTGCGAACCGGATATCACAAACTGCTTTGTTTTTAACTGTCTTACAACAGAAACGGAAGAGAAGACAATGCCGAATAAAGTCGTAGTTTTTGCTATTTTTGGATGCTTCAATTCTAACTTCAATTCTAAGTAGTCACATGGACTACTTTGATGATGTTTTTCTTACCTTTCTGAACATGGACAGTATACCGTACACACAGCTTCAATGGAGGGACTGAGAGCTCTCGGACTAAATCTAAAATATCTTAAACTCTGTTCCAAAAATTAACAGAGGTCTTATGGGTTTGAAACAACACGAGGGTAAGTTATTAAAGACACAATTTAGCAAATTGGGCGAACTAACCCTGTAACCGTTTTTGTTTACAAAAAGTTAGTCAAAGGAATTGTGATTGTCCTTTAGGTTAATCATTTGAAATAGTAAAAACAATGTTCAAACTTTTGACTACTTTCTTTAATATGCATAACACAATACTTGTGCTTTTACTTTCAGTACATGAGTAGTAAATTTTAAAATAGACTACTTGCAATACTTAAGTACAAAAAATGTTGAATACTTTAGTACTTCTACTTAAGTGTGGTGCTTAAAGAGCACTTCAACTTCTACTCAAGTCACTTTTTTGATAGAGCACTTGTACTTTTACTCAAGTATGGGTCTCTAGTACTTTATACATCTCTGGTTTTAAGTAATATTCTAATTTC
Organism: Carassius auratus; assembly: GCF_003368295.1. Taxonomy (NCBI): domain Eukaryota; kingdom Metazoa; phylum Chordata; class Actinopteri; order Cypriniformes; family Cyprinidae; genus Carassius; species Carassius auratus. Next base: position 11,897,833 of record NC_039260.1, read on the forward strand.
CTGAGATACTGAATTTGGGATTTTCCATAGATGTCAGTTATAATCATCAAAATTAAAGAAATAAACATTTGAAATATATCAGTCTGTGTGTAATGAATGAATATAATATACAAGTTTCACTTTTTGAATGGAATTAGTGAAATAAACTTTTGATGATATTCTAATTATATGACCAGCACCTGTATGTTTTATACACACACACACACACACACACACACACACATATATACACACACACACACACACACATATATATATAAAACACAATAAAATACTGTAATACAGTAACGGCAATCACTACTGAGCATACAAAAATACAGAAAGTTAGGACAAATATTACTTGTTATGCTATCTAAAAGTAATAAAAAAATATATTTTAAAAATAATAATAATAATCTTACTGATATTCATGAGAATTCATGAAATAAATCCTAGTGGTTCTAAAATATTGTCTTTTATGCTGTTGTGACATTTACTAAATTACCTTTAAAAGCAGAGCAAAAATAAATAAATAATTTTTTTTTTGTGAAGTACTTACATATCATGGAAGTATCATGGAGACATTACAGTTAAATATGTAATCATACAAGTTACGATTAAATATAAGATTATGATAATGTAAATGTTTCAACAGAGATATACACAATCCCAAACAACTTTTCACCTGTATATGGTGTAATGGTTGGGGCTTGTTCGGGTGGGAAGGGCATACTCCCATCAGAGGGGGTGCGCCGATGTCCCACGACCGTCTGCGCTCGAGGACGGATGGCCCCATCAGAGGGCGTGCGACGGTGCCCGCGGTTTAACGCCATAGCTGCAGAGACATGGGTGGGTGTGAGGGACTGATTGGGCTCTCGTTTGAAGCTCTCCGCCCTCAGGTCCAGCAGAGGGTTTAAAGACAGCGCGGGAGAGACCACCGGGTGAGCACTACTAGGGGTCGAGGCAAAGTCATCAGAATCAGAGGGCAACAGGGACTTGGTGGAGTTGCAGTCAGAGAGGGAGGACAAAGAGAGGAGGGTGACGGAAGGAGACGGGTCCATGCAGGGCAGGGTGGAGTCGTGATGGCGGTTGTGGGACAGGGAGAGAGACAGTGTGCGGCTGGGTGGAGAGGTGCTGCGTCTGAATCGTCCTGTGCGCTGAAACAATCCCTCCTTCTTCTTCCTCTGCTCCTCTCTCAGGTCCTGCTCATCTTGACTCATCTTGAATAATAATATAATATAGAGCATTACATATAAAAAACAAAATGAGAATAATATTTTTAGTAGTGTGAAAAATATTTTCTTTATGCAAAATAAATATTCTATTTTGCAGTGAAATGTGAGCTGAACATGTTTATTTCTCTTCAAATAAATATCATTCTCATTATTTTAAAGAAAGAAAATATTGAACTATTTGTAGTATATAAAATGTAATTACAATATAACCCAAATAATTTGCAGTATTTAATAGTTACTTAATGATTATACATTTTGTGAAACTATTATTTATTTAAATATTAAATTACAAATATTAATTCTCTTACGTATTACAAGTAAATGTTAAATGTAACTTACTATTATAGCAACAATAAAGTATGCATAATTACACGCAAGTAAACCCTAAGCCAAACCCTAACCATATAGAAAGTAAATGTAGTTCATTAATAGGGGTGTGCCAGTTTCAGAATTGGTGATGACGGTTATGACGTGAGTCAAATGTGACGGTTCATAACATAACTTTGGGGGGGGGGGTAGCGTGTTTCATGCTAGTGGATCTGCCGTAGAGTCAATTGGTTGTTCTTGGAGATAGCAGGTTAACTCCGTGTCAGCGCGCGCTCTGATCGGTAAAGGGGCAGAGATTTCAGACCTCCGTTTATTAAGGAGATCTGTCACAAAACTCATCATCCGCGCCAATGTTTTTTGAGCAAATTTCAAAGCCGCACCCGCCCGCCATCCGCTGATTGTTTTCCGGTCTATGGACGATGCAATGCTTTGCTGATACGAGCCGCAAAAAAAAAAAAAAAAGCCATTGTCTGTTCTAGATGGATGCAGCAAAGATATTTAATGCTAATGTATGAGGCATAGGCCTACGCTGAGTTTCATTTACAATGAGATGCGCTCTAGTGCAGTGCAGTACAAGTGAACGCGGCACGCTGTTGCTTCCATGTCACGGTTATCATTGTCTGCTATATTTGCTTTTTATTTATTAAAATACATGCAATTTGTTGATGACATTTATTAACATTTATTAAAATTAAGATAAAATTTGTTCAAAACGAAATTCGTTTTTAAGAAAGGTTTTCTACAAAGCAAAATTTAATGAAGTGGTAAATATCATGTCTGACGATTTACAAAACTTCATTAAGTGGTAAAATCCATGTCTCCCGATATATTGCGCATCTTATGATCCTGTCTAAAAAATGAAAATAATTTTTGATAAAAAATGTTTGTAAAAAATATTTTAATGACACGGTTTTGGCGGTTATAGAGTTCTAATGACGGTGTTCAACTATAACCGTCGGTCTCACGGTTATATACTAACCGTCACACCCCTATTCATTAATACATAATAGGTACAGCTTAAAGGGAGAGTTCGCCCAAAATGAAAATTATTTTATTTATTACTCACCCTCATTTCATTCCAAACCTTTAAGAACATCTTCAACACAAATTAAGATATTTTTGATGAAATCAGAGAGCTCTCTGACCGTCCATAGACAGCAATGCAACTGAAATGTCCCCAGACCCAGAAACATAGCAAAATACAAAACATAGCACAAATGATTCTTCTCCTTCTTCTTCAAATAGTCTTCTGCCATTATCAAGAGCACTCTCACTAATGGCAGAAGATGATTTGGAGAAGAAGAATTGTTGAATAAAATTTGTATTTTTTTTTTTTTTTTCACACAAAAAGTATTCTTGCAGCTTTGTAAAACTGCGTTTGAACCATTGATGTCACATGGACTGTTTTAACTATGTCTGTACTACCTTTCTGGGTCTTGAACTTGTCAGATCTGTTGCGGTCTATGCAGGGTCAGAAAGCTCTCGGATTTCATCAAAAATATCTTAATTTGTGTTTCGAAGTGAAAGAAGGTCTTATGGTTTTGGAACGACATCAAGGTGAGTAATTAATAACAGATTTTTCATTTTTGGGTGAAATATCCCTTTAAAATAAAGTGTAACTGCTAGATGTATAATAATTACAAAGTAATAATCAATATTTGCAGTCTTGCTTATGATAATACATTCATTTAAAAAATTCTCAACCCTCTTATTAAACCTCTTTTCTTTTTTTCCTTACTTTTCTTTTCCACTTTCCCAGTCTTTCATAATGTGTACCTGCTGTCGTCCCAGCTGGAAGATGTCAGAGCCCAGGCCCACAGCGGCCAGTATGGAGGCACAGCCCAGCAGCAGCAGGTCACTCTTCTTCCTCTGGCTGCAGCGCCGAACTGAATCCTGTGATCCTATTCCCTGCCCTAAACCCACCTCCTCCATCGCTCCATTACTGCCCAGCTCAGGAGCCAGGCGTCCTGGGGAGCTGTCATCAAACTCACAGTGCTCCTCTACACCGAAGATAAGGGTAGTGGATTAATCATGAATAAAGAGAAACAGATCATAAACGTCCTAGTTGTTTTTATTTGATATCTGTTTGATGTTATTGTGTTGGGTCATAATGTTCAAATGAGAGGCAGGTTCATTATATGTCTAGAAGCAGGACTCACCCATTTCATTTAGGCTTGAGAATCCAGCTGTCATAGGAGCATGTTTTGGGGACTTCCCCAGATTTGGAGCACTGGAGGACCACACCTTACCTTCCCCAAGTGATTTTAACCTAAAAGGGAATCAGCTTGATCACATTTCAATTAAAAATCAAATGTAGTTATTCAAAAAGTATTATATAAATATTAATATATTATATATATATTTTGTACTTTTTAAACAAAGAATAATAACTTCTTTAACAGATGTAGCAACTGCTCATTGTTAACGCATGCAACTAAAGTTAACTAATGAGACCTTATTGAAAAGTGTTACCTATCTGTCTTAATAATTATTTTGCAGTTTAATGTTTGAAACGTGTTTCCTTTATACTTTTTTTTGTGTGGGTAATGCATGATTTTACAGTATTGAAATGTTCAGGTCTTTTTGTTATTAAACCTGTTATACTGTGTTATGTCAACACTTTTTGCAACTTTTTTCAATATCGTGTACTGGATACTGTGATAAAAGCTTTGGCAGTAATCACAACATGGAAATTTGATACAGTCACATACCTTAAGAAGCTATGTTTTTAAAATATAAATATTTTGTAATAACAATATAAACTACTGGTCAGTAATTTGGGGTCAGTAATCTTTTTTTCTTTCTTTTTTTTTAATAAAATCAATACTTTTATTCAGCAAGGATGTGTTAAATTGATAAAAAGTGATAGTAAAGAAAATATATTATTAGAATATATATTATTAGAATTTTGTTTTATTTTGAATAAATGCAGTTCTTTTTAACCTTTTATTCATCAAATATATTAGACAGCAGAACTGTTTCCAACACTCATAATAAATCAGAATATTAGAATGATTTCTAAAGGATCATGTGATAGACTGGATGTTACATGTGACACTGAAGGCTGGAGTAATGATGCTGAAAATACAGCTTTGCATCACAGGAATAAATTATTTTTTAAAAGTATATTCGAATAGAAATATTATTTTAAATTGTAATAATATTTCACAATATTACTGTTTTTTCTGTATTTTTGATCAAATAAACGCAGGCTTGATGAGCAGAAGAAACTTCTTTCAAAAACATAAAAAATAGTAATGTTTCCAAACTTTTGGTCTGTACTGTATATATATATATATATATATATATATATATATATATATATATATATATACATATACATATATATATATATATATATATATATATATATATATATATATATATATATATATACACAAATATATATATATATATATATATATATATATATATATATATACACAAATATACATATATATATATATATATATATATATATATATATATATATATATTCACATTTTGGCACAAAAACATTAATACAACAATAATAATTAATTATTAAAAAGCATTATAAGGGGAGATATACAGCAATTAAACAAATAAGTGAAGTAAATAAATACAAAAATAACTAGCTTTATAAAGAAAGGTCTACCTGTCCTCTCCACCGACTCTCTCGCGCTGATGTGTGGAGCTGGGGCCCCATGTTCGGCCCTTCTTCTTGGTCCCTAGGTCTTCTTTCTTACACACTGCAGTCCGGCCCCACGTCTTCCTTCCATCACTGGGTGTCACTAGACCACACAGCAAATGTTCAATTTTATCTTTGTTTTTGCATACTACATATTGCAGCCTAACTCAGCATAAAGTATGGATTGCATAGAAACACAAGTATGTAAGCTAAGACAGTCTCAATGCACTTCACAGACACATTCAACTCTTTTAAGTGGTATTGATTCACATGTCAATGTAGGCGTACATCAATATGTAATAAGCTACCCGAGTAATGCACTCCGGTCTTCATTTATTCTCCTATATGAAACCCAAACATTCACACATTGATTGGCTTACGGCGAATGGCTCTGAGGCGAGGAATGACCCCTGGGCTGGCTGGAGGAGTGGTGCTTTCACTGCCCTGACCTTTCCTCTTGTCCACGCTGGGCGATGCTTGCACCGTGATCTTATGTTCAAACCCTAAAACAGACAGATGCTGTCAGGGACACATATAATGAAATAGACTTTAAGGAGATATTGGCTGGACTCTTCAGATTTCGGTTTGTTTTCATACCCTTGTATGATAAAACAATCTACTGGACAATAACACTAATTTGATTAGACGGGGAAAAAAATCATTTTATTCTAAATGTACATAATGTTCAAAAGGTTGGAATAATTCAAATTATACTAAAGAAGTCTCTTATGCTCAGCATGGCTCCAATTATTTGATAAAGGAACCAAAAATGTTGTGAAATATTATTATACTTTAAAATAACTTTACATATTATACGTTACATATAAATGCAGCCTCAAAAGAGCAGCACTAAACAAAAGTAATTATTCCAAACTTCTGAAGGGTAGTGTATGTTCCCATTTCACCCACCAGATGGCAGACTAATGGAGTTGCTGTCTCTGCCAAGTTTGAGCAGTCTGCTCTTTTTGAAGTGGCCTTTGCGTTTTTTCACGTGTGGTTTCTCTTGATACATCTGATGGATGATGATGTTGAGCTCTCTCTCCACGATGTCGATCTCTCTCTCGGCTAACTCCTGCTCACGCCTCCTCAGGTGCTCCTCTTGCTCCCTCTGCTCCTCAGCTGCCCGCGCCAGAGCTTCCTCCCAGGATCGCAACTCCTAATGAACAAGCGATTATTTAGAAAGCTGATCCACTGAGCCTACAAGTTATTGCTTATAATATTGTTGCTAGTGTAATTTCCCTAAGCGTAGCTGATTTGATTTTCCCACGCATTTGCTGCCTGTTGTATATTGGTTCGCAACACTTGTGTGTAAACATACACTGTAGCTTTTTCCGCCTAATCTGTATCTTTACTAGGTCCTACATTTATAAAATATATATCTGTAAATTTAAAATACCATCTAAATGTCTGGAGTTACTACGTTTTTTTTTCCCCCAGCAACTTTTATTCAACAATGACACGTTAAATTGATCAAAGGGTGAGAGTAAAAACGTTTACATTGTTTAAAAAATGTCCTCAGATTTTAGATAAACTTTCTATTCATCAAAGAATACTGCGAAAAACAAAGCACGGTTTCTACAAAAATATTAAGCAGTGTTTTAAATGTTGATAATAAGAGCATTACATTGAGCAACAAATTAGCATTTTAGAATGATTTCTGAAACCATGCTGACAAAACAAAAAGTTTCATTATTACATTTCCAACAGTTAAAGTTTAATAAAAAAACAAAAAGTCATAATATTTTGAAAATATTACGGGTATTACTGTATTTTGATCAAATAAATAAAGCCTTTTCTGAAAATGGGAGAAAACATTAAACGTCCTACCAACCCCAAACATTGTACTATATAAAACAATTATTTATTTGAATTTATTTTATACAACCCCCCCCCCCCAAGATAATTTTTTTTGTAACTACAGACTACGTTGACGAGAGTGAATATTTCTCAGTGGCAAAAGCGATAGATGTGTACAGCAATATATTGTGAGAGGTACGTGTGTTACTGTGTCCCATACGACTCAAAATAATAAACCACAAAGTTAACAAAACAATGCACTCCACTGTGTTGAGCAAGCGCTTCTCTGCTGTCTTCACGAGCTACCAGAAACTTCCTATTTCCCATTCATGAAGTCGTGATTACGAGCTTGTTGCATTCTTTTCTGATGCTTAGTCTAAATAATTTGATCAAGAGCACCCCCTCCTGTGACCCATGATTTGTCTGTATGTGTATTCAGACCCGGTAAGCCACAAACTTTCATAATAATAAAAAATATGCGTTAACGCACGATAAAATATGCGATAATAACGTGTTAACTTGCCCAGCCCTAATATATATATATATATATATATATATATATATATATATATATACATTTTTTATATTTCAGAAGTTCACCACTTGCACTCGTACTTTCTATTTGAGTTGTAGTAAATAAAACAAATATCAGTTCAATGGTCCTTCTCTTAACCTTCTCTTTTGCTCTCAATTCATCAAACATCTGCTGGATCTCCAGCCTCCAGTCTTCCTGCAGGGAATGGAAAGACTCGAGCGGCATCTGAAACATGGCAGATTGCTCAATGTCCACCAGCCTTTTCAAGATACTTCCAAAGGAAGGACGCCCATGTGGGTTAGGACACCAACACTCTGCAGAGAGAGAGACATAAATAATGATGCTATGAAATAAAGAGTGGAGTATCTCAAAGGTAAGTGTTTCATGTGGTTGAACACCATCTGTTCTTACCTCCCAGCAGCTGTGCAAAGGCCTCAGGGCAGGTGGAGGGGATGGGAAGTGTCAACTTGTTCATGGCAACTCCATAGGCCACAGCCAAAGCATCGATTTCACGGTATGGTACCTCACCAGTCAGCAGCTCCCAGAGTAACACTCCAAAACTGACACGAAAAAGACCACAGTCAGCCACAAAACCTCTAGCTAGGCCGCAAAAGACAGTCCAGAGGAGGACGGAAGCTCACCTCCACACATCGCTGCTTTTGGAGAACAGGGACAGCTTGATGACCTCTGGAGCCATCCAGGCATACGTGCCCGCTGCGCTCATCTTCGTGGTGCGATGCCATTCCCGAGCAAGCCCAAAGTCTGTGATCTTCAGAGTCTTCCCGCTCAGGTCGTCTCTCTCCACAGGCTCCAGAATCAGAACTGAGGGATGAGTGAAACGAAGAACAGAGAAAAGTGAAACCAAAGTAGGTTGGAGATAAACGGAGCGTATTTTGGCTCTTTGTTGATATTTCTGTATAATGAATAGAGGAAACAATACCAATTTCTTCCAAGAAATATCCAGTAATTGGTCTCGGCGGTGCTCATTAGAAGTAAAACCAGATTATTTGCTTCACACAAAGATGGCAAACAATATCCTTGATTTGCACTTAAGATAAAACTCAAGTGCAAATGTTTAACACACGTTTGAGTCATATGACAATGACACAATGTGAGAACCAGTGCAGTACTTATGTACACAAGAACAAAACTGCATCCACAGATCATCTTAGATCAGAATATCAATTCATTTTAGCCTTTATAATATTAACTCTTCCTTTTTCTTTTCCACATTCCCATTCTCATATTATAAATGAATTTGTATTGCAACTTATTTTACTCTACCGTCTGTGACATATTTCTAAATGAAACTGGATGTTTAACAGGAACTAAATCTATAGCGCGATTTGATGCATCAATTGAATTATGAAAAGTGTTTATTTTTTAGTTTTTTTTGGAAGTGCTCCTACACCCATATTTTAGTACTGATCAATCATAAAACTGATTTAAGTAATGTTAAGAATAAAATAAAACGGACAAATGAAAAAAATCATAAGATTTGACAATTTAACGTGACATAATCATAATACATCATCATAACGCATTAATTATGCATGGCACAAGCAGTTAAAATATTGTTGCCATTTATGTGCTCATAATTTAAAAGGCCGATTAATTAAAAGACCGACATTAAAATTAAATTAAACATTTTTAGAATAGCTGTACATAAATATTTTAAGCAAAACAATTGTGATTATTTCTGAGAACTTTTTACCTGCATGCAGACAGCCTACATTAGGGTGCAGTACAAATATTTGGAGCGTCCCTTATTTTCTTAAAGAATAAACACTTGTTTTCTAGAAGAATAAACAAAATTTTTTAAAGAATAAAAAATAAATAATCACAATTGTCCTATTAGACTATTTTAGGCATTTCATATTGGTCATATTTCTCTTTGTTGTAATAAGCACTTATCACTGTAGGTATAGTAGTGGGAGTAGCTCATGTCTGGTCTCTTCAATAGATTCACTCATAAAATACCTACAAGGCGCTTCAACATCTCCATTTATTTATTATCACAATTTATTTACTACTTATGTTAACCACTTATCAGTATTAATGTTATGTTATATTATAGTAAACTTTAGAAAAATCAACATTTTCAGCTATCATTCCATACCAGAAGACATCAATTCATGCCATAGAGATGGATTCGATTTCTAAAAATATATTTTTTTATCTAATTAAAGTCATACAGAGACTTCTTGACTTACAGAGTGAGTTGAAGTTGTATTAAATATTTATCAGCCAGTAGTATGTATGCAGGCAACACAGAACCCCAAAGAGAAACAAGATCTCTTAAACACACACACACACTTTTTTTGTGTATAATGGTTTTTATACTGTAGAAACCGTATATTCTATGGCCCTACACCTAACTCTACACCTAACCCTAACCCTCACAGGAAACTTTGTGCATTTTTCTTTTTACTTTTTACTAATTCTGTATGATTTATAAGCGTTTTGAAAAATGAGGACATGGGTTATGTCCTCATAAGTCACCCTCTCCTTGTAATACCTGTGTCATACCCATGTCATTATACAGAGTTGTGTCCTGAAATGTCACAAAAACAAGAGCACACACACACACTCTCTCTCTCTCTCTCTCTCTCTCTCTCTCTTCCACATAACTGAGGTAAAGTGCAAACTCATCTATACACAACACAAACTTACCTTTACAACACAAGCAAGACACATGACCAGCTCTAACTAACCTATACACACATACTCATAACAGGCACAAGTAAACTGCATGTGGACAACAGTGTCAATATTTCATAGAAGTGGCAATAAATGATCCTGGCATTGTTATTCATTGAGTTCAGATCTATGTTTCCTTGTTCACTGAAACTACACACTTGGTTTATTAGAGAAAGAATTATAGAAGTCAATAGGTACATAAGATGAAAAAAGGTTAGGAAACACTAGTCGCGCCACATGAGATTATACAGTTGCCATAAAGACTTAAAAGAGCTCAGCTTAGTTCAGTTTAGTTTAGTTCACATTTACAAACATGAGTCACGCCAGATAGAATAAACCATTAATACAATGTGGACTATAGCCTTATTTACAGTACTATATGTCATATGCGTGTGCGTGTTACATTTATATATAAATATCTGAGTGTGTACTGTATGAGAGAGTGATGCGAGTGTGTGGTGCCCTTTTCTTTCCCTCATCCCTGTATTTCCTGCTGTTTTTCCTTGTGCGGGCAGGCTATGGAAATGTTTGGAGTGTCAATAGTCAGCTGGACTGGTTTGAGTGGGGTGGGGACGGCTGGAGTGCAGCCTGCTCTACCATTATCACCACACATATGCAAACGGGAGCAGAGAGAGAGAGAGAGAGAGACAGGAAGAGAAAACAGCTGAGTTTCTGTTTGACCAGCACATCACAAGCTCAGGTTGAACAGGTGCAAGCTTTCTCTCTTTCCCTCCAGAGTATGACATTCATTAGATATCCTAATACATTAAAAACTATTGTGTTAATACTATATAATATGAAATGTAGATAATTAGGTAACTAGATGCACGTTCTTTGTACAACTAGATGTTTTGTCAATGAAAATAAATTATGATCAGTTTTTATAATGATCCTATACTTGTTTTTTTTTAATTAAATAACAAACTACATACAAATTGCACAACGGATTACATTTAGCATTGCCTATATGCATTTACAATATATAGATAACAGAACATGGGATCATATTATTTGTTAATCTATAATTTTATTTTATCTTTCCCTATGTGCATTTGTGTGAGTATTTGTTTCTACCCCTGGTGTGACGGGAGATTAGGAGATGGCTGCTCACAATGTTAATAAGGCATTGTTATATGCCTGTCTTAGTGGCCATGTCACCAGAGGGTTGTGAGGGGGTGAATGTGTGTGTGCATGTCACGGAGAAAGAATATATAGACTGTGTGAATATATGTTTGGAGAGAGAAGGGGAAAAAAACGTATTCGTTGAACATGTCTGAGGTTGAATAAGCGAGGGTGTGTCAGTGATGGTGAATGTGTGTGTGTTTGTGTGTGTACACTGCATATATGCGCATGTTTGTTCCAATTAACTTCTGTTGTGGTTCTTCACTAAAGGCTACTGCCGGACATTCAGGGCATGCATGGAAGTGTATGTTTATGTGTTGGGATGATATATGAGAGGACAGTCACACAGGTTTTACAACTCGTAACAGTCTAACATCAAACACTCTCAACCACAGGACATCAATCATTAACTCCCATTCATAACATTGATATTTACACTTCATTCACAGTCTGTGTATCAAATTAATTGAGAGATCCCTTAAAATACAGGTGCTTCTCAATTAATTAGAATGTCATGGAAAAGTTCATTTATTTCAGTAATTCAACTTAAATTGTGAAACTTGTGTATTAAATAAATTAAATGTACACAGACTGAAGTAGTTTAAGTCTTTGGTTCTTTTAATTTTGATGATTTGGCTCACATTTAATAAAAACCCACTAATTCAACAATCTCAACAAATTAGAATACTTCATAAGACCAATAATAATAATAAAAAAATAGTGAATTTTTGACCTTTTGGAAAGTATTTTCATTTACTGTACATGTACTCAATACTTGGTAGGGTCTCCTGTTGCTTTAATTACTGCCTCAATTTGGCGTGACGTGGAGGTGATCAGTTTGTGGCACTGCTGAGGTGGATGTTTGCTGGCCAGTCAAGCACACAAACACCATGATCATTTAACCAACTTTTGGTGCTTTTGGCAATGTGGGCAGGTGCCAAATCCTGCTGGAAAGTGAAATCAGCATTTTCAAAAAGCTGGTCAGCAGAAGGAAGCATGAAGTGCTCTAAAAAATTTTGGTAAACGGGTACAGTGACTTTGGTTTCCAAAAAACACATGGAACAAACACCAGCAAATGACATTGCACCCCAAATCATCACAGACTGTGGAAACTTATCACTGGATTTCAAGCAACTTGGGCTATGAGCTTCTCAACCCTTCCTCCAGACTCTAGGACCTTGGTTTCCAAATGAAATACAAAACTTGCTCCCATCTGAAAAGAGGACTTTGGACCACTGAGCAACAGTCCAGTTCTTCTCTTTAGCCCAGGTAAGACGCCTCTGACGTTGTCTGTGGTTCAGCAAATTTCTTGACACATCTGTGTGTGGTGGCTCTTGATGCCTTGACCCCAGCCTCAGTCCATTCCTTGTGAAGTTCACTCAATTTTTTTTATTGATTTTGCTTGACAATCCTCATAAGGCTGTGGTTCTCTCGATTGATTGTGCATCGTTTTTGTCTCCACAGTTTCCTTCCACTCAACTTTCTGTTAACATGCTTGGAAACAGCACTCTGTGAACAGCTAGCTTCTTTGGCAATGAATGTTTGTGGCTCCTTGTGAAGCGTGTCAATGATTGTCTTGTGGGCAACTTTCAGATCAGCAGTCTTCCCCATGATTGTGTAGCCTAGTGAACCAAACTGAGAGGCCATTTTGAAGGCTCAGGAAACCTTTGCAGGTGTTTTGAGTTGATCAGCTGACTGGCATGTCACTATATTCTTATTTGTTGAGATCTTGAATTGGTAGGTTTTTGTTAAATGTGAGCCAAATCATCACAATTAAAAGAACCAAAGACTTAAACTACTTCAGTCTGTGTGCATTGAATTGATTTAATACCCGAGTTTAACAATTTGAGTTGAATTATTGAAATAAATGAAAAAAACTTTTTCACGACATCTTAATGTATTGAGAAGCACCTGTATATAGATCTCCATTTGCAGCTACTTTAAACTAAGCCTGATCATAAGAAAAAGTGCTATGTGTCAGAGCACAAACATCTGCATTCTGCAACCCATGTTTAACTGTTTGTCATTACAACAAGCAATTTGACCCTTGACCCTTCATGATCTGATTGGAGACTAGACCATTTGTCTCTTCGGCAATCCATGAGAACGGCACATCATCGAGTCTTCACACAGCAGTTTAAAGTCAAGAGGGTGATAAAATTTTTGAACAGTCATTATTTATAATTAAGCAATAAAGAAGTTGTGTTATTGTGCTAATAGCTTTTACTTTAGCCTTTTGTAATATCTGTTAAATCACACAATCGTGACACAATCCAAGAAAGAGACATGCTGTCTCTGAAACACATTCTCTCACCCACACAGCGCTGTCCTCTTTGTCTCCCTATGGCTCACTGGAAAGGTCTGTGTCTCAATCAATCGCTGAGTCGCCCACTCTTTCATATCTTCTAATCTGAAAGCATGAATTCCCCCCTTAGTGCATTATATATGGCACACTCAGTAGTGAGCACGAAGGGTGAAATGAAACTGTCCCCTGAAGGCAGGAATAGCTGGTGCTGTGGCTGAATCAGGTCCCTTGTTCCCCCCGCTTCCCACCCCCCAATTTTACCTGCCGCTTCAGCCCAGATACGCAACACTACACTGCTGAGAGAGATTTTTTACAGTCCCGCATGCTGACATAGCAGTTTGAATCCTTCGTTTTGTATTTCTCAGTGGTTCCTATTTTCAGGCCTGCATCTATAGAGAAAAGGGGTAGGCAATGTATCAGATATTTGGAATTATTCTGCTGGTGATGTAAAACATTATGAATATTACAATCAGGCATTCTTGCACTTTTTTATTTTGGCTATTAAACAATGCTGACAAGGCCCAGAAAGGTAGTAAGGACATTAAAATAGTACATCAGTGGTTCAACAGTAATTTTATAAAGCTACGGAAAAAAAAAAAATATCAACAATTTCTTCTCTTCTGTGTCAGTTTTGTGGCATTTATAATCAAAATGTTATAGTGTTGTATGTAGTCAAATATATGCAAAACCATGTTGTAACATTGCTGCATAACAATGAACATTAATGAATATTCTCGCATGTGTTTAGGTGAAAAATGTGTAGAAAATACTGATCATTTTAACTAGATCCAGTGTTTTAATTTTCACATTAAACATTTAAATCTTATTGGGTACAATGGCTGTTTGGTTGCAATAATGGATTTATGGTAAAATAAAGAAAAGAAACATAACTCCACATAATTAATAGGTATTAAAGGTACTATATCAACCACCCCAACACAGAAGGTCTATATATTTAGCTTTGAAAAAAAATATATCTCCTGAAAACGTGTATATATTTCTAAACTGATAGCTTTCTTATCTAGTTGGTTTAAGCATATTACCATACACAGCCATCAAAGCAGAATTTCACTGAAAAGGTTATTGACTAAGAGCGCTGTTGGCAAGCATGGCTATGGACCAATCAGCAGAGGCATGACTAGCTAGGCGGGGATTTTTTGGACCAATCAGTGAGTGTGGCCCCCTTCCCCTCCCTATCCTCAGCAGTCTCTGGGAGACTGCGTTTCCTCTTTATCACTGTGCCCTACAGACAATCCCTCTCTCTCTCTCTCGTTCTCTCCATCTCTCTCTCGCCCTGCCTACCTCTCTCCATTCCTGTATGAATCAGATTCCTACTGTTGCCTGCTGAGGCATCCATTCTTACACTCAACTAAAGGGGGAAAGAGAAAGAGAGACGGATGATAATGGGAATGGTTGAACAGAGTCTAAAGGAAAGACGCATGGACAAGAGGAATTGGGGCATATCATCAGTGTGTGTGTGTGTTTGTATAAGTATGTATTTGTATTCTTGTGCTTGTGGCTTTGTGTGCTTTATATGTGGGTGTGCTAAACATAGGGAGTGACGTGGATATTTCAGGCAGCAAGTGGCATCAGAATAAGGCAGCAGAAGAAAGAAAAGAGAGAGGTTGAATTATATAAACACAAAAGAAGGACTAAAGAAGAGCTATATATGGAAGTCTGTTTGGGCTTATAATGTCTAATGAGCCACTCATCATACTGATGGTCCCCATTCATTTCATAAAGCCATGTTTAGAGTGCTCTTTTGGTGTAGCTTCAATGTGTTTCATGTGGCTATTTTGTATCTTTCGTGAATCATAGCCAAAATGGCAAATCTTAAAATTAGAGATCATAAATACAAACAGGGAGGAGAATGATCTCTACTATGAGTCAGAAACATACCGCATACCCAGTGTAGGCCGATTCCTGAACGAATAACTCAAATGAGTTGGTTCTTTTTAGTAAATCAGAAACATAAAATACAACCAATGTAGTCGGATTCCCAAATGAATGACTCTAGTTGGTTCTTTTTGTGGAAAAACAAAACAAAAGAAAGAAAGAAACAAACAAACAAAAACATACGGAGCCAAGTTCTGTAGTTTTGTTTGAATCCTGAATAAAGGAGTTGGTTCTTTTGAATCAAAAACATAAAATGCCAACATTGTAGTCCAATTCCCAACTGAATCATTCTAATGATTCAGCTATTTTTAGCGAACCAACACAACCAGTGTAGTCTGATTCCCAACAAGTTCCCCCAATAATTGTTTCTTTTTAGTGAAACAAACAATTTTATAAATTACATTCAAATTAAAGTAAACTGAATGATGATTTTTTTTTTCTTTTAGTTTAGTTTGTTTTTAGCATAATAGTTAAGTCCATTTGTTAGACAGTATTTATGCCACTTCTATAAAGATATCATCAAAAGTTTTGTCTATGACGCTTTGTTTATAGAACTGTTAAAGAATCAGAATCGATAAGAGGATTGACATAACTTCCCCATTCCCATTCCTAGCAAAGTGCTCACTAACAGGCGAAAAAGAGTCTAGGAGAGTGTTTTTGGTTTACAAAGACCTCGTGTCACTGATACCTTTAGTTGGCTGCAGAAGCAACACCAATGGCTCATTGAGCTTTAATCAGTTCCAGCATGGCACAATGCTGCCCTCCAGGACAGATATCACTATGGCTTCTGCGTGGTGTCTTTCAGACATTAGATGCTGCTGCTTTGTTGCCTGTGCTTTTAAAAAGTCCTTGAGGTTCCGCATTCTCATTTAGAGTCAAATTTCTGCCTCTATTCAAAGTTCAATAATAGACTGCTTATAATGTCAATAGATAACAACGTAATTAGAACTTGTGCTGCATTGATGATGGCCTTGTTCTCTAGACATACGTTGAATCTTTTTTAGGGACATTTGGAATGCAAACACCAGCCGGGAACTGCATTAAAATTTGCCTGTATAGGGACGAGAGAACTGCAGTTGAACTCTGGAACAGAGCCATTCCTTCTTTTCCGTTCTTTTATCCTCTCCAAACACTTTTGTTCAACTTCATTTTATCTTCACATATGAATAGTTTATTTCAGGTAAAACAAAGTATTTGAATTGGTACTGACATTCTCTTCAGCTTGTAGCATTTAATGAGTTTTTGCAATAGGACACCAGTGGTGTCAACTGCATGGCCTTCCTCTCAGGGTTAAATGTACCTGTGGACGCCAGCTTTTCCTTGTGTCAGCTGCGCTGCTGTCAGGCCTATTTGAGGTAAATGTTACCTGAGGCACATGCAAAGAGACACTCCATGACACAAGCAGCACCTGACAGTCAGCAAAGCACCTGCCTGCCAGAGCTGCTCCACTTGTGTGTTGTCACACTTGCAAGGAACCCTTTTTGTTAACTCTCCTTAAATAATTAAAGCACTCTATTAAACTCAAAAATTACACACCATCTGAATATTTAGGATTTTTTTGGAATCTAACAAACATATTTACCTTCAAGGTTAAGTATGTTATTGCTGCACTAAACATTAGTGAACTTACAAAACTGAATTACAAAACAAATTAAGGATTGTAGACTCGGAAGTAAACGCTCGCTGCTATGATTGGCTAATAGTTGTGTATATATGGACGCTGCTGTGATTAAGGTAAAAATTTTAGGCCCCTTAGTGCCAGTTGTGCATTGTTTAAATGCCACGGCCTACCTGAGCATTGTTTCTGACCATGCCCATCCCTTTATGACCACTGTGTACCCATCCTCTGATGGCTACTTCCAGCAGGATAATGCACCATGTCATGAATCACCATGAATCATTTCAAATTGGTTTCTTGAACATGACAATGAGTTCACTGTACTAAAATGCCCCCTACAGTCACCAGATCTCAACCCAATAGAGCATCTTTGGGATGTGGTGGACCGGGACAGGAGCTTCGTGCCCTGGATGTGCATCCCACAAATGCCCATCTATCCTGTCAATATGGGCCAACATTTCTAAAGAATGCTTTCAGCACCTTGTTGAATCAATGCCACGGTGAATTAAGGCAGTTCTGAAGGCGAAAGGGGGTCAAACACAGTAATAGTATGGTGTTCCTAATAATCCTTTAGGTGAGTGTATATATATATATATATATATATATATATATATATATATATCAGCATTTCATAAAATATTTCTTAGAAAAAGGAAATAAATTGAGCCTGTTTTACCATAATTCACACAACTACAATTTGAGATGAATTCACTCTACACTCTCCAAGATAATAAACTATTTTACCTCAAGGGACTGGTTTAGTAAAACATTTCAGCTATGTAATGATCTGTTTACAGGACACTCTAATACAACCTGTTCTAGGGAGGCTCTGCCTTGCTCCCGTCTGCCTTGCTTTCAGTGCTCCAACAATACTCCTCTGACTTCTGTGGCACTATAGAAGAGCAGACCACCGATGGGCATTGTGCCCACTTGGCCATGCCAGTGCGTTCTGTGTACAGAGTTATAGTGGCTGCCTGTGTTGTCAGATTTGCATGTGTTGTTCAGTGTGCATAGCGATGGTATGTGGAATATAACACTACACACTAGTCTGTGTCCTTCCCACCATATCCATGACGTGCTCTATTATTTGTCATGTGGTGGACATGGATGTATGGTCTGTGTTTGCTGTACCATAGTAACACCAGTAAACACTTCTGTAAGTGTAAATGTGTGTATATTAGCTGTGTGGACAGGTCTTGCTTATTGACTCTATGGTGCTGCAGTCTATAGTAAACGTGTGTGTGTGTGTGTGTTGTGCATTATAGTGTATGCTCACTTTGGGTGTGGATAAGCACTTTGTGTGTTTTCTTTGCTTTGTATCACGTGAGCTCAGGGCCAAACCTTGGACTCTAACTCTTTAAATAGAAAACAACTGAGAAATTCTCATGCCTGCAAAAAAAAAAAGCATGTCTGGTTATGTATTAACTAGAACAGTTTCAAAGATACTCTCTCATATGAGGGCTATAGTCTTCAGTTCATTAACCGAGACTATCAGAAAAACTTTTTATTGTCTCTTTATTGATTTATGTGGCAGTTACTGTGTGTATTTACTATCTGGCTCACATTTAAACTGTGTCAAAGTTGAAGCAAAGAAAAACACTGACCTACTACCGTCTCACACACGCCTAGACAATATAAGTCTCGAAACACACCTGTACTGCAGATGCCCAAGTTTCCACAAAAATGGTATAGTATAATATAGTATAGTATAGTATAGTATATTATATATTTAGATACATAACGCCATGTCAACATCAAAGACTATTTTCAGTTGAAAAAAATACAAAAATAAAATAAAAAACACCTAACAAAGAAACACAACTTATATCACACAAGATTTTTTACATTTACATATAATACAAATTCTTAAACTTTTCATGGTAAAATTTTACTATATAACTCTTTGGGCCCAATGTGGTGCCAGGCACAAGGCATGTGTTTTTTGCTAGTTTCAGCTCATTTTCATGTCCTGTGCCGCGTTGTTTAAATATCAAATGCATTTGCACCATTTGGGCGCCAATTTGTGTGCTGGTCTGAAAACGAGGTGTATTCATGCGCATTTGCTGGCGCATTGCTATTTTGAGCAACTGGAATAGACTGCGCCATTGACCAACAAAAACCTGGTTTAAAGTTAATGGCGCAGTAGTTTTTTTGTTACTTAAAGAGTGCTTTAGTATAGGCTGGTCCACACATACACTCTTACACTCTTCTTATTACACACACACAGGGACGCACAGCAGCACACAAGCATGCCAAATATAAAAAATTTAAGGATTGCAATGTAAAAGATTATTATTGTGTAGGCAAGATAAATATAAAAATGCCTACATGTCATAATATATAGTCATTGCATGTATCAGAATTATGGTAGGGCATGAGCATGAGCAGCTCGCATGAGCAGCTCCGTTTCCTCTCTATATTTGCGCTTGCAAATTCCACCATGTAAAAAGGAAATCCGCCATGGCACGAGCGCAACTGACTTTTAAAGAGAATGGGAGATGAGACTATGATTGGTTTATTGCACATTATGGCCAAACACATCCATTACTAATTAAGAGAATAAGGAAAACCCTTTTAGACCATTCACCGGGCGCGCAGACCATTTTTCCCTTCGTAAAAAACTAATAAAAGTGGATTTGGACACGCCCTAAAAAGAGTTAAAAGAGTTTTCTCTAAACATTAAAAGCTGGACGGTCCAATAAAATATGTTTAACAGAAAGGGGAACCTTGTCAACCAAAATTGAGATTTTTCAAAAATAAGCAGACTCTGATCTACTGAAGAGTAACAAAGTCAGTGCTGGAGGTCAATTTTACTGAATATAGCCTTTATCAAAGAGTAAATAAATGGGAAATGGTGTGAAGTGACATATTTATTCAACAAACACTTATTTATTTACCCCAGAAATACACAATATTAATATATGTTCCAAACCAGGTGCGCTATAGATCATAGTGTTTAAATTTGACATGAAACTCTCTTTTCTTCCCTACTGTGCTGAACAGTAAATCCAAATGAAATTGCTTCTTGAAATAGAAAACATGTAGAGACTTAATTTTGTCCATTGTGAATTGATTGGATTGTTGGATCGAACTGCTGATCTCATATGAGTGACGGAGGGGAGGGATTATTAAGAGGGGGAGGGGAAGTTATTGTTTTTGATTAAAGAGTGCATAAGAATTTTTATTTCGGTTAGGCTTTAGTATAGGGACCGATTCTCACTATTAACTAGTTACTTATTAAGATGCCTATTATGAACATATTGGCTGTTTATTAGTCCTTATATGGCACATATTCTGCATGACTATATTCTACATCCCTTGTCCTACCCAATACCTAAATTTAACAACTACCCCACTAACTACTAATAAGCAGCAAATTAGTAGTTTATTGAGGCAAAAGTCGTAATGGTTTGTTAATGGCAAAATTGCAATAAAACAAAAGTAGTGACAGCTTTTAAAGTAAATTCTAATTAAACAGATTATTAAAAAGAAAAAACGTCAGGGTGTTTGTTGATTGGATGAAGGTAGATCTGAATGTGAGCATGCGAGGTGACATTTAAACAGACTAAATAACTGAGTTAAGATATTTTGGTTAAAGATTGTAAGATAAAAAAAGTACCAAAAAAACATTAAATGGGTGATTCATAGTAAGATCAATAACATGCATCTGAAAAATCGATAGAATGAATTTCCATTACAAGCCAACTTTACTATGATTCATTTACCATAATACCATTGAGTGTACTGTAAGTTTATCACAAACAGAAACACCATGAAGCAGAATAAAATGTCAGCAGATTGAACATATTTCACAATTAATGATGTGTAGGACAAATTCATTGCCATATTCATGCCTGCGTAGAGCTGCTGTTGAGCCCAGAGTAAAATGAGTGTGTGCAGAGGCACAGATGAGCAAATATATTGAGCACACTTTCCTAGAATGTCCTGTTTCTCAAGTAATGCTGGGAAATTCAATTAATTGCACCGAGTTACTTCACTGGATGTTTCAATAAAGAAGAAAAATGATTCACAGACTTCCCAACACTGCATTAGCGTGAGGACATGGGAGAAAGCGATCTATCTTGATGTCAACCTCTTCGTCAACTAAACAAAACAAAATTGTACGTCAAATTTATTGCAAACAATAAAAGAAGAGTTACTGCAATTGAATGACTTGTAGAGTATTCCTCTACACGTGACAAAAACTGAGAATGTGATTTAGAGTTATAAAAAAACAAGCTGCAGGATTGCTGAGCGTGTTTATAAGGCTGAACAATTGGTGATTATATATCAATATGATAAAAAAAAAATCTATTGTTATTGCTAAAAAAAAACGATTAGGCTAATAAAATAATTATAATATAGTATATTGTTGTATTATCATTAATAACAACAACAAAATATTTCTATTGTAATATTTTAATGTAAATAAAATTTTCATAAGGGTTAGTTTACCCGAGAATGAAGATTCATCCATCTTCTACTCACCCTCGAAGCATCCTAGGTGACTTTCATCTTTCAGAATAATCCAATCTGAGTTATATTAAAAGTTGTCCTAGCTCTTCAAAGCCTTTCAATGGGGGTAAGTGAGTGTTTGTTGTCACCTGTTCAGAAGATGTTAAACAAAGGGAACTGGAAGACGTGCAGGCGGATGTTGTCAGCGCTGCGTGGTTAGTGACGAGAGTGGAGAGAGAACAAATCAAAACGCTAGTCACGAATTAGAAAGCACAAAACAAGGATTTAAAAAAAAAATGTCGGATGATTTCAAAATAAGCCAAGAGCAGACTGGCAATCAAAACATGCGCAATGCATACATCTTCCATCTTTTCCGCTTGCACAGCTTCCAGTTCCCAACAGTCAGCAAAAGTGAGAATTTTTATTATTACATTTGAAATCTGGATATTTATTTTACAAAAACGCATGGATTCACTGCAAGGGGCCTTTATTCCCCCCTCTAAAGCCATGTGAGGGACGTTTTATCCTAGATGTGCGCACTTTATTTCACATCTTCTGAACTGTTGACAACAAACATCTGCTTACCGCCATTGAAAGGCTTGGAAGAGCAAGGACAATATTGAATATAACTTCGATTGGATAATTATGAAAGAGGAAAGTCACATAGGATGCTTCCAGGGTGAGTATAGGACGGACGGAATTTAATTGTTGGGTGAACTAACACTTAAAGAAAATTTTATAATAATTGTTTACAATTGAGCTTTAACTGTCTTAAATCTTCAGTTTCAAGAATTAAACATTCAAGCTTTCAAACATTCAAGAAATCAACCTGATAACCAGTAAGGGCATGAAAATAACAGCTCTTACCCAGAACTTTGTAATACATATAAAATCATTTTAAAAAAGTAACACACTACTCTCAAATTGTCAGTCCCTCTGTACTATAACTAAATACAGGTATTGCTTCTCAAACTCTAAAAATGGTAATGGTTCATAATGTTTAACATTTAAAAGGCTGGATAAATGACTCATGGTCACTAAAAATGTGCAAACAATGCAAAAAGACCATGGCCCCACTTTTATCACCATCCCTGTCTGACTCACTCTAATCGGTGGGAAAGGAATGCATCCTATTACTTTTTAATGGATCACCTAAAATTGTGAGTGACGTGTGCATTTCATGAAAGCAGGGTGTTGTCCTAAATTTAGGACAGTGGCACTGTGAAACTGTCAGGCATCTTTTTTTGTAGCCTCAAGAGCAAGTCTTCTGAATACAGAGTCTGTGTGAAAGAGATAGTAAAAACAGAAACCTTGTAACACACCAACATAAGTCACAGTTAGATAACTACAGAGTTTGTAATGTAATGTCATGTGCAAGTGCATGTATGCATTTGGCAGATGTTCTAAAATGACTTAAATGACTTTCAATGTATATTTTTATGCGTTTTTTTACGTTTTATGTTCTCTAGGAATTAACCCAATGACATTTCCGTTGCTGGTAGCATGGTCTACAAATTAAGCTACTTAAAATAAAGACATACAACTAGCAATTCATCTGTCATTTGTGACAAATGAGTAGCTCTGCCCTGTACCCCACTGACCCGAGTGCTTATAACCCACCGCTGACCCTCTCTCCCTCTGTGTGAGTTCAAACCCTGGGGCTTTTCCAGGACATGTAGCCACACATATATACACATCTTGTCCCCTGTATCCATCTAAACTCTTGTGGTCCAGACGCTCATTTTCTCATACCATCCCCCAGTCAGGCAAGTGACTCCTGTCATTGCCGAGGCATCTTTGTCTTGGATATGCAATAAAGGGGTCATTGTTGCTATTCTACAGTGTTCCCAGCCCCTCTCTCGTCCAGTCTATCTCTCAATAATTTATTTTCTCTACACCTGCTGGAAAGACACTATTTGATAAGTTTAATTTTACAGCAGGCAGTTCACATATTCACAAAGCTCAGATGGTATGGACATCACATGACCAACAACTGAACTGTACTCACTAAACTGAAAACACTAAAATCAATATGACAGAACAGCAATATCAGTTGATCAGAAAAAAAATCACACAAAAAATAAGCTAAAGAGTCACAAGCAGACAAAGCTTTTGAATGGAGATCATCTGCAAGCTGCAACATTGATATAAATAAAACAGGAACAAAAACTTTATTGACTTAAATTTTATATCATTTGTTTGTAAAACATTTGTCCCTTGTTCCCCAAACAAACTGTTCCCTTAATGCAGTGTTTTTTGGGAAGTCCTGTGTGCAGTAGTGATGTGTAGAGTCGGGTCGGGGCTCGTTAAGAAATTTGCACTTTATTTGCGGGGCGGGTCACTAAAAACAAAATAAATAAAAAAATCAATTTATGTTGTGTGGAATTTAGTGGTGGAAATTTAGATTCTTTCAAGAGATTTGTTTATTTTCAGTTCGTTCAACAAAATGATTCATTCGGATTCATTCACTGATTTATTCAGTGACCATTTCTTCATATTACACAAATATGCCACAGCAGGTGGCGAAAAAGAGTGTCTTGTGTTATGTCTTAAGTCAACTAACATATTTACTTGTGACAAAAAATTATTTGGCTTTACTTTAAGTGTGTGTATGATCACATTAAATAAATAGTCTAAAAAAGTTGTTCTGATGAACAAGCACAAGGTTTTCTTCCAAAATTAAACATTTTAATTGTTTGGTCAGACAGTTCATATATTATATATTCACATTAATAAACCAGGGATTAAACTTGGGAGTTATGTTCTGTATGCTAGGAAAACAAGCGTATGTGCACCTATAACTGCGCTTTGTATCTGCTGATTGCTGATCGAGATTTACATGCTTGGCCGACTGTCCCTGTATACTCTCATTCAGTGGTTCCCAATCTTTTTCAACTCGCGGCCCACACAACCAAACACATATGTTTGCGCGGCCCACTGCAAAAAAAATTCACTAACCCTGCTATTGTTGGGTTAATAACTTAGTACTCAGAAGCTAGATTGTTAACTGTATTTATTGAATGAACTAGGGCTGTGCGATATGAAAAACAATAAATAAATAAATATCGCGATTTCTTTGATCAATTTAGAGATTTCGATTTTAATCACAATTTTGACACACACAGATATACTTTACAGTCATAAATGCATTCAGGAAGATTTTGAAACATATTTCCAAAAGAAACCAATTAGAGCTTTATCAAAACGTTGTGAGGTCTCTAGAGACAAAAGTCAAAATATAGTAAAAATGTAACAAAATAGACTTATGGCAAAAAAATATATTTTATACATTTATACAGTATACAGGGTCACATTGCCTACTCCTTCTGCAATGCATATACATTGTGCAGAAGCAGCAGCGAGAGCCTGTTATTGTAACGCAAAAGCACATTAAAATAATGCACGAGCGCGAATTTCTCAGCTCCCACGCAGATTTCCTTTGCTTTGTCACAAAACCAGAAGTGCTTGCTCAGATACACGCTGCTCTAGCACGGAGAGTGTGCGCACATAAAACGTGTCTCCTCTCACTTAAACTGCATCCTGTGCACTCACAACTCTCTCTATGCTCATGGGCTAGATATTACTTTATAGTTTTTATTTCTAGCCTTTTACCGCGAGCAGTGTGAACGCTCTGATCCGTTAACATTGGCTCAGAAAAAAGTTACGTAGGCATATGCCCAGTCTGTTCTGTTCTCCAGAGAAGCAAGCAGTCAGGAGGAAACACGTTGACAGTCATTTATGTTGACAGCCATTTATGCATGTTTGAATTTGTTGTTCTGTAGCATTTGCAGAAAAAATATAAATTAGTGGTTTATTACTTAGTTACAGGTTAATATTTATTTTTTTGTTATTTAATTATAAATATGAAATTATATTATTATGTTATGATTCAGACATTTTTAATATATTAATAATATTATTTTATTTTTTTATAGTAATTGGCGGCCCACCTGCAATACCACCACGACCCAATAAGGGGCCGCGACCCACAGGTTGAAAACCACTGCTCTCATTAATTTCGTTCTAGAAATTGCTCTCATTAATCTCAGTTCATTGAACTCGTTCACCTATGAGAAGATCGTATTCGTTCACTACATTGAACAAATCACTTGCTCCGTCAAATCTGGAGTAACTCTTTGACAGAATGAAACAGTTCACAGAGCTGTTCATGAGCTGCGCATGTGCTAATAGCGCCAAGCTCGTGCGCTGCTTTGGAGGAAAGAACTTCAGTGAACGAGAAATATGAATCAATGGATTCGGTGTACGAGAACGATTTGTTCACCTAAAATATTCATTCACATACGAACTATCACTAGTATAATTCCCTATAGCCTATATTAAATATTTGGAATATATATTTTCATATTTTATTAGGTTCTTTGATAAGGTTACAGTATGAAGGTCAAAGCAGCAACGTTATTCCGTGATGTCTGCGATGCGCGGGGTCAAGAAATTTGACTTTATTTGCGGGGCAGGCTGGGGCGGGCCAAATAATTTCAGAAAAGCGGGACCCAAGGGTTGGAAAAAAAGCAGACCCACGCATCACTACTGTGCAGCCCTGCAACCTGAATAAACATGTTGATAGGTGCGCACTTGCTCTAGGGTATGTTTTCTAAAAGCAAATATGGTCACAAGTACCATCATTACCAATAGAGTTAAAGGGAACTAACGTATATAGTTAACTAATAATTATTTTGGGAAACACACCCCTGGTTGATGTGTGCACATATTCGGAACAGAAATAATCGGTAACACATCCAACAAATTTTTTTTTACTTTGGCCATGTTTGCCATGCAAATTGCTTTAACAGCTTCTTCCTCACCTCGCCACAAACTCTTATACACCTTTCCAAAGCCTCCAGCCCCAATTACCTCCTCCAAGCACAGCTCTGAGAAATCAATTTGCAGTGGCTACTCCCCACCAACCACACCTCCTGGAGGCAATGCTGGATAGCTGGTGTCCTGTCAGGTAACATAATAACTAAGGAATATGCCCACCTTGTCCTGGATCTTGCCAGTCCACCAGGGTTATACAAACCCTGAAGGAGTGCATTTGTAACAGAAATACTCTGTCATGCATCGAACTCATTTTTTTTTTTACTTCGGCCATGTTTACCATGAAAATTCAACTCTTTAACAGTGGACTTAAGTTAGAATGAATTAAATATCATTAGGACCCCCCCCCCCCCCCCCCTTAGGTTGAAAATAAGTACTGAACATGTGCCACAACAATTTGATAGCAACAGACAGTGTGGGTTAGCCATTAGCCATCAGCCATTCCTGTATTCCTGTAAAGACCTGCCTGAGGAGTGTGTCAGGGGAAGGTGATCGGGGGTTTAGCATTACTCTCAGCTGAGTCACCCTTCCAGTTGATCCCCATTTCTCTTTTGTTTTTGCAAGTGTGTGGGCCATTCTTTAACAACGGTAATATAAATCCAGTGTGAGCTCAGTTAACAACAAGGACTGACCACCGACTTCAGCCAATCAACTCACACGCACAGAGTGACATCACTTTAAGGGAGGTCACACTAATCAGATTATCCTTGTTATTCAGATGCACTGACAACCAGCAAACCAAGTATGTTCAAATTAGCCCCCCAGGCAACATGAGGGGAGGCAGCTATTACAGTTATTTTGGTATGCTAATGTCAATGTCTTTGTCCCTGACTCTTTGTGTAATTGTTGTATCATCATACATTTACAAAGCACTGTTGATTTACACAAATTGTGAAGGGCTATTTTATTTTGACTGCTTAAATTTAAATAGCAGAGTTAAATTTTGTTACAAATGCTGACACTTGTAAGTGAATGCAATTATTGGTGAGGTATAAGGGTACCATACACATAATACCACTACAGTGTGTCTTTGAGAGGGGACTGTACTGTAGGTGAGGGGGATGTCTAGGGTGCAATAGAGGGGAGCTGGGAAGAGGCTGGAGGGTTTGGAATCCGCCTCTGTTGCCACGGCAGCTGTGCCAATCTCTAAGAACACCTTCAGTTTGAAGAGGACACCTGAGCTCAGAGCCCCTGGATAATGAGAAGCAGTGAAACTCTAAACTCTGACAGCTAATGCTTTCACCCCTCCTGTATCTACAGGCGCACGATAAACATGCATCCCATCTCTGGGAGAGGGAGCAGCACTGGAATGACTGCTTTCATGGATTTGACAAGGACAGGGATTAGCAGACTCTGTTAAATCTTCTCTTGAGTTTCTGTCAAGCTCTGCTACTGCAAAACCTGCAAACGCCGTACCCTTAGTATCTTGCGTGCAGTGTTCTTTTTCCCAAGTGCATCCATACTCATTCATTCAGCTACACTCTTCTTTCTTCCCACAACAACTCCAACAGTGTTTAGCAGCAAATAGCACAAAGGACCAAAAATAGCCCAACGTTTTTCAGAGCAGAGCAGCTCTCCTTAAGAAGAGGAAGCAATGCCACGACAAGAGGCTTTGAGCACGTCCACACACAGCAACTATTCCTTTTGTTCTGTCACCACAGTCTATCTTTGCAAAACCCATAATACCCATTGCAAATTTGAGAATGCAGAATTATATATTTGATGCACTGCATTTATGTTGGGACCGTATCGGTCATGCCAGAAGTGTCCCACTTGCCACAAGACACTTACCCTTAATCAATATGTTGCTTTGTATGAATATGTGTTGAGTGCATCAGAACACTCTGAAAGAAAAGTGCAAATGTTGTACCCTTAATGGTACAACAGCTTGTCGCTGGGGTTATAGCCTCAAAGGGGACAAATTTGTATCCTTTTGAAACCTTAAAGGTACATATTTGCACCTTAAGGGTTCATTTTACTATTACAAATATACTAATATGGACTTTTAGGCACAGATAAGGTGCAAAGTTGTCGCTTTCAAAAGTATAGTGACAAGTTCTTGTACCCCTGAAGGTACAATTTTTGCTGTGGACTATAAAGAAACATTACTCACTGTTGCTTGATTTGAGGTCTCGATGGATGATTGGTACAAAGGTCTGGTTGTGCAAGTAGTCCATTCCCGTCGCAATCTGCACTGCCCAATTCACCAGTACCCGAGGAGGCACCTTCTTCCCAGCAAGTGCCCGGTTAAGTCCCCCGCCATGGGCATATTCCATAACCAGGCAAAGATTTGGCTCCCGCAAACAAACACCTCGGAGGGCAATGATGTTGCGGTGTCGGAGCATCCAGAAGAGTCGGGCCTCCTGCCTCACATTCTCTGCTGTAGCACTGATGTCCTCGTCTGGGTCCTGACGAGCTGCTTTAACAGCTACTTCCTCACCTCGCCACAAACCCTTATACACCTTTCCAAAGCCTCCAGCCCCAATCACCTCCTCCAAGCACAACTCTGAGAAATCAATTTCAAGTGGCGACTCCCCACCGACCAGACCTCCCGGAGGCAAGGCTGGATAGCTGGTGTCCCGTCGGGTCACATAATTACTTGGGAATATGCCCACCTTGTCCTGGATCTTGCCAGTCCACCAGCCTTCATCTCCAGACACTTTTGAGTCCTTGGAGAGCACCTCCAGTAGGTCGCCACGTCGCAAGGTCAACTCCTCGTCCGCTGTGGCCTCATAATCAAAGACAGCTGTCCAGTATGTGTTACTGCCTTCATGATGATGAGGAAGATGGGAATCTGGACAGTCCGCTGAAGAGGGAAAAGTAGAGGAATTCTGACTGCTGCTGTTGTGTGTCAAGCAGGGTATTGAGTTTGCATTTGCTGGGAGGGCAGGGGGAACTCGGGGGCCACAGGAACCTACCCTACTTTTGCAAGGTAGCGGAGCAGCACTGCCACCACCTCCAGCTCCTACTCCACTCAGTCTTGTATATGGGTCCATCACTGAGTGTTCAGGTCAGCGATGTGGTCTCAAAAGCTGGAGGAGGCCCTCTGTCAACTTGCGCACAATATCCATGCAGAGCCCATCTACTGAGTGCAGGCCTTCTTGATGATTAACAAAATCAATAAGTAAAGCTTTTGCTGGGCTGCCCCTGCACTGTCCTCACCGATTGTTTGGACTGTCCACAGCACACTTTGCGTGTGTCTTAACATTTATAGAGCCATTTTAGTCAGTCAGTGTATGCAAACAGCTCTCATATGATGATGCTCCGCTGTTATATAGATTTATAAATGATGACACTGAAAAATAGTTTTGCTAGAGAAACCAAAGTCCTTAAGATTAGGTGAGAATATCCAGTCCATCAAGGTGTGATAATCGTATCTTTTTGGTTACTTGATGCAGCATTGGGCTTTTCCCTCTGAAGAATCACTGAAGGCCATGGACACTGCTTGCTTGGTTTCTCTTTTTAACAGCAGGATTCAGAAGTAAACAAATATTATTAAAGATAACACAGTTACTAGATGGTTCTTCTGATAATTTGCCTTACATCACACATCATCATGTTCTAGTAGGGGTTAGGCTCTACCTAAATAGCTTGCACTGGAATGTTGTCTTAACCTCTAATCCTTTGACCCATGTAAAACTCTCATATTTGTAAATCGATGTAACTTTTTTTTTTTTTTTTTTGCAATGAATTTTAATGAATATCTATAGCCTTAAACAAATGCATATGCAGGCTTAAGGCATCCTCAAACATTCAGCTCTGACTCTCAGAGACGCACCAGTTCGCGATCTCAAAATATCCACAATTATTTGCACATGTGTGATATTCACTTCACGTGTCTTTTGTGTTGTATAAATTACAAACATTGCGAACGCTATAAGACAGTTCAAGGAAAGCGCGCGTCCATTTTAAGTGGAGAATCACAACAGAGAGATGGCAGAGCCGTGGCTGTCATTAGCTTTAATCGACATAATGTACGCCACATATTTATTGCGATAAGGAATATATTCGGCATATTAACATTTAATCGATAAATATTACTATAGCAACTACAAGTCTACTGTATACAATTTAATCCACGTCATAACCCAAAGCGACGGACGGTTCGTGTTATTTCTATGAACCGCATGTGCAAGTGCTTACTTCGATCATCTCTTCCTCATTTTCCATAATTGTCATTTTAACAGTACACATTTTATTTTCATAGAACAGTTGAATCATCAAGCTGGAGTCAGGTGCGTATATAAATAGAAATCTATAACAAGCTAAACGAAACTTGGATTTGTATAATACAGCGATATTTCTATGAAGAATGAGAGTGATGCTGATGGCTTCCATAAAGGTGACTTTTATCCAGGTCGTAGCGATCAGGCGACAAAATTCTCCATAATATGTTTATGTTGCCCAAATAAAAACACACATAAGATGTGTACACCATCTTTACAATGACAATACTACTACTACTACTACTTCTAACAATAGCAATAATAGCAATAATGATATCCACCTAATTCCTTTCTAGATTCTGCAGCAATATTTCTTTTAATCCAGAGATCAGTGTTAAAGTAGCCTATCCATGCCGGTTTTCTGAATTCGGATGTGTTTGCGGTTGCCTGGATCATTCACCGTTCATCACAACATCCACACAGCTCGTCGCATGGGCGTATCATAACGCTGAAATATTCCCCATTTGTTGTGTCATCGAAATCCTCTGAAGGATGCTCTTGTAATCGTGCTCTCAGATGGGTCAGTTAGTTGGTCTGTCGTTCATCTCAATCGAATAGTTTCTTCCCCTGTTTCCTTTCCCTGTGAGAAAGGCGATCTATTCCATGGACCGGGCTGTCAACTCCTAGGCTGACTTTGTATCCAAATACACACCGGCTGGACTGGGGGTGGAAGGCAGTAGGGCATTCTGGGAAATGGAGTTTATGGTGGGAATTTGACCGTCTAAGGATCATTTTATATAAGATAGCATACTTACTAACCACAACAGAGACAGTAACACTACTAAATATTATTAGGCTATGATTTAAAATAAGTATTTTCTTTATTCATGTTTTTTAAATGTAATTATTTCCATCAGGCATTTCTCTGGTTCTGGGCGTCACGTGATTCTTCAGCGTTCTAATAATATGCTGATTTGGAGCTCAATTCTAATTAATTATTATTGGCACTCCGTTAGGCTACTAATTATGGTTCTTATTATTATCAGTGTTTTGATACTGAAAATTGCTGCAATATGTTTGTGGACATATTTTTCTATCTTTCTTCCATCTGAAACATAATTCCCCAAACGTTTAACAGGAGTAGGCCTATATCACGTTTCCTCAAACACAATAAGCAGCAAAAACTTTATATCATTGGAAACCTCATTTGAAGTCCTCTTTATTGCCCTAAGACAGAAAATAATGATTTGGGAAATGATGGGTTTAATTCAGTCATTTGCTGTTCTTGAAACTCTGTACATTAGGATCTCAAATTTTTCATTACACAAAAATATAATTTTGTAATCTTTATTATCATATGATTATATGACAATAAAGATTATAAAGTGATATTCTGAGTCAGGTAGATGGAAATGCAGCAGACCTGCGCAAGATGTAGACTACAATATGGAGAACAGCTTTGCTCCATTATGTCACACTGCCCCCTGGTGAGATTCTGGATCGCATCAATGGCAGTTTTTCTTTTTGGCTTCTTGTAGTCATCATCATGTCTTAAGGTCCTGCTCTCTTTAGTACACACTTTGTCTGCCATGACTAAGTTGGTTGAGCTATCAGAATAGAGGACATAAGATCCCAGTCCCATTTACCCATGCTTCCTGTATCAACAGAGTCAAAGAGATTCATTGCAGATAATGACATACTTTCAGAGGATGGAGTTAGATGGTGATTTTAAAGCAAAAAAGAGGATTGATAACAAATTATTTGCTCTGGAAAACTAAACAAACTTAGAAACTTAAACTTGTATAGACATCAACAATTGTTTTCCAGCACTGTAGTCCATGCATAGAGTCTTTTACTATTTAAATGGGAAATTATGTGATAGCCCGAGGACAAGGTTGTATATATATTTTTTTTTTATTTAAGTTTTTTTTTTTTTTTTTTTTTGTAATCAAAGTACTGTAAAGACATTTAAAAGCTGTTGTATGGTGGTGAATAATGCCAGCACACATTGCTCTTGTGTTTTCATGGCCATGCAAATTCACTAGGCCGCTTCAAAAAGGTTTGCTTATGGAAATTCACACACATTTTTAAGGCTGGCATATTTAAATGTGAATCTCCATTAAAATGGTTTCTGATCATTAATTTTGTGTGTGTGTGTGTGTGTCAGAGTCCACAGATACCGTGTCTCTTTTTCAAGGACACTTCTTGTTGCGAGACCTATGTTTGTTGATCTATTCTCAAATATAAAACTATCTATTGTACAAAACGAGCTCGTTTTAAAACTGGCTGCACTTAATAAACAAGTCACTTTTTATGGTTTATAGTTACAGTTCTAGACACATATCTGTTTCTATAATAAGATTCTGCACAAGTTTAAACTTTTTGATTTATAACATTTACAACAGTGTAAGGACATAGGACAAGCTAAACTATGACAATTTTACAAAGTATTAACATCTACTTTGAATATACGTGTAAATCACTTTTCAAAAAATTACAGACTGCAAAGTATTTCCATAAGCGTTTACAATTGAAGAGGGTGTCAAGTCAAGCGTGTTATAACACGAGTGACCACAAGGGTGTGCTATGCGCTGCTCAAAAATGTGCTTAACCTGCCTGCCGAGTATAATCGTGCTATAGATAGACATGTATCTAAATTTATGACATACTATAGAGCCCTCCAAAAAAGAATTTTCTTTACAAGAGTAAAATGTTTCTGTTGCACGTAGCACATGTGCGCTGGTTGCAAAAATGCTTTGAAATACCACAAAAATATGACACTGCAGTCTGACGTCATGCAATCGCATCAAAGACATTCATTTCCATGTGGAAACATGCTGTACAGTACAACACAACCAAAGTGTCATTTACACATTTAAATAACGTTGTCTCTACTGCAGTCGCTAATGCGAGGGCTTTCCCATTCAGCGGTGTGAGATAGTATTAACTGATTTAATGCCAATGGCTTCTATAATCGTATATTAACCATATGGTAGATGGTTATGGATATGGAAATGAAAATGAAACCCACAATATTAATTTGTTTTTGTTATAAGATAAATACTATATTTATAATGCAAAGAGAAAAAGTTTAAACCAAATTTCACTAATTACATTGTCAAAAACAGGAAAACCAGAAAGACTCGTTGTTTAATAAATAAATACCATTCGATACAAGTGACGCTTATTAGTTGTTTTATTTATCTGTATTGTTTGTACTGCTGTGAATTTGCTCCCCACGTTACATTGCGGAATTCGCTGTCTTTCATACATTACTACAGACACTTGTGAATGCATCCCGCGCATGCGCAGTGGCCTGTGTGTGTGCGCGAGGAGCACCGGGCGTCGTGGTTTCGGTTGGCTGGGAGGAAGAGGAATAACGAATGTGAAGCCAAGAAGAATTCCTCGTTGGCGAACGGCGCTGGGGCGAGAAGCGACAATATCCACAGGATTTCAGAAACGTTTGTACGGACTACCCATGTCTCCTTAGGGAAATTAAGCGAAGTTTTCCCCTCGCGCGTTCCCGACTCGGATAAGGTAAGAGACGTTTACCGGGGATAATTAGTTTTTGCGATCAGGTTTAAACCAACAATGCGAAGTGGCGAGTTAAACTCGGGAGCCTTTGGACAGCTCTCAGATATTGTCGTGTTTTTATTATGCGCACGAGAATATAGTGGGCAGTGGTGGTTTTTATGAAGCAAGCACTGGTCATTATCCAGGATTTAGGATCACTGCGATGTATTTTCATTAACGTTAGCAAATTTAAACGCTTTAGTCCTTCCTGATCAGTTAGCGCGCATGCGTCAGCACCATGTAGTTTTCTCACCTGAACTAAAAGGCCGTGCTACAATAGACTAAGGTTACAAGTTTCAAACAATGGTGCTCTTGTTCTTTCCGAAGCTGGTGTCTTTTGAAGCATCTTAGAATGATGTTTGTTGCTGGTGAGGGCAGGTTTGTTGCTTTCTCGTGAAGTTTTAGCACATGGAGAATCCTTTGAGAACCCAGTGGAAAAGCTTCTAGGCAATACATGTCAGTTTGCAAATGTTGCGTTACAGTTCGTTTAGGCAGTTTGTTTGTGTTTAACACATTTGTGCATTATTTGGTAAAAGGAAGAAGACTGTCATTTATCACCACAATCTTGACCTTTGTATGACAGGTTGTTTGTTTTTTTGTTTGTTTGGGGCAAATACAAAAGTTGTGAAAACACAGCCTCAGTCATTTGCTTTAACTCTGTAAAGCCAGATGTAAAATAATGGTCAGTCATCATCGAATTGTTTGGTAATGTAACAGTTTATTGAACCTTTAAATCAAAGCAACAAAAACAGCAACATTTGGTTTGTACATTATTTTATTATTATTTTATTGATTTTTGTCATGTTCAATAGGTTCTGGTAAGTGTATATCTGAAAGTCTTGATAGCTTGGAATTTTAATCAGCAAAGATCTTTACAGCAAAGCTGATAGAAAATGCATGTAATTATTAAAATAATAATTAATTTTATGAGCAAAGCTCTCTAATTTTAATTGTGGGGGCCACAACACATAATGCTTTGCAATACAGTGATGACTGAATATAAATAAGCATTCATCAAAAGCATTTTAAATAATATTTGACAAAAAAAGGACACTAGTCAAGTAAACATAAGTTGCTTTCAGTCCAGTAAGCAAGTGTAATTAATAATATAAAAGGTTTTCTTTTTTTTAAGATCTCAAAGTACACCATGTTTTTCAGCAAATTCTGATAATTAAAAGCCTCTGTGTATCAAATTATGATTCTTTAGGCTCCATAGGGTTCATTTTGAAAACAAGTCCCTAACATTTATGATCAGGTTGAGAGTAAATTTATGGAATTTATATAGTATTTTATTTTTATTTTTGGATGAAGTATCCCTTTAAAGGCTTTGTTATGAATATTGTTAACTCCACTGCAGGTCATGCACTGATGTGTAGCTGTATAATTAAAAATCAGCATATGTTTCCGGGGAAGTCAGATGGCATTACCAGCGCACACACACCACACCACCACATTAAACAATATCAAATTAGAGAACCAGACTGTCGTGCCTGGAATTTAGAGGTTTTATTTTAGTAACTTCCTCTCTGAGGCTAATTCAATCACATGAACGTATCTGATACAACAGGTCATATTGGCTAAATTCAGTTCTCATGGTTTGCTTTGTGGACAAATGTGGACATCAGTGACTGCTGCTGATGACACAAACGTAGTCCAAAACCTGGAGCCGATTCTTCTTCCAGGTAATAACTTAAGACAGACTGTGTTTTTGTGAAGAGCTGAATGCTGTTGTAAATCTCAGTAACTACATCCAGGTGCTAGGCTAAACTCCAGTTTTTTTTTGTAACATACCCTGTAAAGTAGCAGTATCTGTGTGTGTGTGAAGGACTAGCTGGGGTTCTTTTTCCATCAACTAACCAGAAAAAGCCTCTTAAACTCACAAACACCGTCTTTCGTAGTCTGCTGGTTAGTGAGGGTTTGGAATAGACAGACTCAGCTGAGAGTAGGTCTGGATTGTCTGAGCGATTTGCATTTGGTCATTTGAGTCCTTGCAGGTCTTTTTAAGGCTGTGGTGGCATTGTCTTCTGCAAACATGCCTGATTGTTTTGTTTGTACTTAGGTTTGTGTGTCATTGTTATCAGGCGAAGAGAGAAATGGACAACTTATGGGCCAAGGCACGTGTCTTTTTAAGCTGTAATGATGCAAAATTATGCAATATTTTTGAGCAACAGTGAGGGCAAGAAGTTTAAACCATAAGCAGTTTGAATTTCATGTAGGTCAAGACAAGAGTGAGTTATGAATAATAGCTATATCTTTATTGTCCCATTACACTACACACCCTTGTCTGTGGTCAACAGGCAAAAGAGTTTTAAGATTTTCCTATTCATTTACTAAATAGACAGTACGTTTGTGAGTAATTGAACATCTTTTGTAAATGAGAAGTCTGAGCAACAAAAGGGGAATAGAGAATATTTTGACACGTAATAACTGGATACTAATGTGGACTTTAGTATTCTCTCCGGGTTACATTCTCAGGTAGGTTATCACTACCTGCTTCCATGTCATCTATTAACTGGCCCAGAAATATCCCTAAAGCTGCTGAAGTTTCTTATTCTCTCTCTCTCTCTCTCGATCACTCTGCTCTCTGCTCTCTCTTTCTGCCTGTTTGGCCAGAGTAAATATAGCCTGTTTGGTTTTTTGCTAGAGGATAAACACAGATGTCGAATCGAACTGTTTGCCACTGCAGACTCACCCCAACCGTTTCTCTTAGAGATATAGAAACTGACAGAAAATGTATAATCTTTTATAATCAGAAAAGGCTTAATGTTGTCTTTAGGGCTGACTTTATCCTTATGGACCATTTTGGCCGACATGTGCCAAGTCACAGACTCCAAGTTAACAGAGTTACTTCTAATTGTGTAATTACTGTAATAGCTTGCAAGGTAGTTAATATTACATTAGTAATCGCACATTAGCTAGGGAGCTATTTGCATTGTTAGGAGAAATCTGGTCTTTCTGTTTGTTTAGATCAGTTTGAGCGCTAAAACTGACAGCATTGTAATATGATATGGTTCAGGAAAGCATATAGGCTTTTTTTGTGATTGTAGAGCTACTCAACCGAAAGGCAACAAGTGGTTCTGTCACCTCGGTGTCATGACTTATTGACGTGACTTTTCTTGGGAATGTGTCATTTGTAAAAGCGATTTCCACAAAGTGTCGGTGGAAGTCAGCAGGCTGCCATGCTGTTTTTACACCTGCTTCAGTTCAGCCTCTCCACCTGCTCCGCTCCAGAACCAGAGAGACCTGATTGACGAGAGAGATCCCACAGAGTCGAGGGAGTTTGAGCGCAGAACAAAAGTCTTTGATATCACCCCCCCCATTTAGAAACAAGTCGGATTCATAACAGAAAGCTGAAACCTAAAACTGTCATGCAAAGTTAAAGTGTAATCTGGGGTAAAGTTTAAAAACAAAATAAAGTAGGATGCATTTTGAGTTGCACATTGTAGGAATTTTGTCAGGGCTGTCGATTAATATGTATAGCATTTTTCATTGATAGAGTTTGTGATGTGTTTAAAAGAATAAGAGTGATGCACTGATAGAAAACTACGTTTTATGGTGGCTGATATTCACTGTGTTTATGTGCATTATAAATGTACACTACTATTCAAAAGTTTGGGGTTGGTAAGGAAAAGATGAAAAAAAGTCTCTTATGCTCCTCAAAGCTTCAGTATATTTGATCAAATTTAAGAACATTACTGTGAAATATTATTACCATTTAAAATAAGTTAGCTTTATATTTTAAAATGTAATAAGTCCAGCCTCTAGTCTTCAGCGTCACATGATCCTTCAGAAATCATTCTAGAAAGCTGATTTAATACTTAAATACCTTTATTATTATCAGTAGTGAAAACAGTTGTGCTAAATATATTTGTGAAATTTGTGATACTTTTTTTCAGTATTATTTGATTCATTGAAATTTCAAAAGAAAAGCAAATATATAAAATATAAATTTGAAACATTACATTATAAATGTTTCTATTACTTCTGATCAGTTCAGTGCATCCTTGTTGAATAAAATGATTAATTTCTTTAAAAAAAAAAATGGAACCCATTTTATTTTCAAGTGAAATCACACATCAAAACATACGGTATAATGTACTCACTTAATGAGTTAGAAAACATATATTATCTACGGCTATAGTCTCAGAGAAACCCTGCTTCCCTAATAAAAATGCTTTTTTTATGTGCTGTAACATTAAAGAAAAGCGGTTAAATGTCTTCTGATTTCTTAAACATCCAGCCTGGAACCATTTTTGGATGTGGGAGTACTTGGGAGATCTGAGAGGGAAATTGACTTTACCAATAAGTGTCTCCAAAGGGAAAAGTCTCTTTGTTTTATAGAGGATCTCCATTAAATTAATGACGCCAGATGTTTCAGACCCACACAGTTGTGGAAGTAGGCCGTTCATTGTCCCAGGAGATCTCCTTGTTCACAACTTTCTGTTCTTAAGGAATTTCCTATTGATCTGGCCAAGAAATGTATTCCTCTCTCTCTGGAGAGACGGAGCGGAAGAGAGACATCGAGAGGAAACTGTCAGAGCCAGTAGGGGATCCTCAAGAGCATGTCAGCCGATACGCGGGAGGAAGTGTTGATGAACGGACACCGACTGTCTCGAATGTCTCCGGTACCGTTTCTTCCAACACTTCCGGCAGTTTCTAGTCTTAAACCAGACACACTTTCTGAAGTTTAGTTACGTCACCTACAAGTTAACTGTGATGCGGACTTGATAGACCCCATCAAGTGGGAAGTTTTGTTGCGTCTACTTCCATCTGTCTATTGGTAGCATTGTGCGTCACACTGGTTCTTTCTAGTGCACCCTTGGAGAGAAGGGGAACTCAGAAAGGAAATGAGGGAGATGACAGGCCCATGAATCACCCCCACTTTGAGGAGATGGGTCATATCAAACACACACAGTGCGTTAAAATGCCAAATGTTACCTAATCAAACAACAGAAGAAACACATTCACTTCATGTACTGAATCACCCATATATGCAAAGAATTCAGTCAACTTTAAGAAGCCAATGCTTTTTATGAAGTATATATATATAAATATATATTTTTGAAGTTGTAGATAAAACACAGGTTACTACATGAAATTTATATATATTTTAGTTTTCTATAAGAGTTCATCTATTTTAGAAAAGTTAATCCATTTTATTCTTTCTATCTGCTCCATGATATTGTGTTTCTGGTAGGGTTGGGTATCATTTGAATATTATCGATTCTGATTCATTTCTTATCGATTCCAATAAGATAAAAAAAAATTAAGTCAAACATTTATTCTGTGTCTTTTGAATAACATGAGCAAAAATCAACAGCCTACAGAACAATGCAAGAGGAATTTTGCCTATCCTTTTAACAAAAAATACCACAGCAAAAACAACTACATGAATATACATTTCAAATATTAAAGTGTTAAAGACAATAAAACAGTCAGTTATAAAATTGGAACAAACAAATCAATTAGCAATAGCATAAATAAATACAACTGAACCAATTCAGGTACAGAGACTAATTCAAAGTTTAAAAACTGCATAGTTTTCATAAATAAAATATAAATTCATTAAAATTATTATATATATTTAGTCAAGATCTGTGAATAGTTTTCTTTTGTTCTATGATTAACATTAATTATAGGCAGTGCGTTTATTATTTTCGTGTGGAAAGAAAACAAAAATAACTTTATTCTGTTTTAGATTTCAACATGCGTTCACGACAGTAGCAAATGTTGTACCTTTTTGTAAGTGTCCTGTATCCTACAAGTGTCCAGGGCTTAATTTTAAAATTGAGAGAGATTCTTTTGAGCATCTTTCAGAAGATCTTTTCATTTCTGAATATTTCTTTCTCTTTCTTGCCTCCTTTGAGAGCCCTGATGTGGTCAGAGCTCGAGGGCCGCACTTTTTCCGCTCTGTGTAGTCTGCACACACCCACACGCATCTGCCTACACTCGTTTAAGTAGCCTACACATTCCTGCATTCACTCTATCTTTGGACTGCAATACTTTTCATATTTTGACATCATTTTTAAAGAAGTATTGCAACCAAACACAGTATAGCCATATCATAGGTGGTTTATTGGTTTACTACTCTCTAATCTGTTAAACTGTGATCAAATATTGTAATGATTTCTTAATTAGTCTGTCCTGTATCATTATCCACTCATTTCATTGGGCTCACATCCAAAGTAGTGGTTGACCGATATGTGTTTTTTTGACTGCCGATACGGATATCTTGGAAAGCAGGGGGGCTGATATAAAGCCGATATGATTTTTTAAAATTATTATTATTGATGGGAAGTTTGTGTGCACGTTTATAGCATTCAATTCACATGGACCGACCATCACACAGAGAACAAGCGATCATGCTGGATACACATACACACTTCACAAGGTCTCACAACTGGATTTGTGAAATTAAATGGTTTGTAAAATTGAATATTCATTAGTCATTCAAAGATTTGTTTAAATTATGTAATCGCATATTTGCTTAATGCTGACGGTATTATAATGTTATAAAAGTATTATAATGTTTGCCTTTCTATTACTAATATGCCTAATATAAAAGCAATAGTTATAATACTTCTTCTTTATACATTAATTCCTTTGTTTAACTGTTCTATCTGATTATTAGACTTCTATTCGTGTAAGACAGAACTGTTAATGAAGACGACAAACGAGAAAGAGTTTGAGCACTTTGTGCGCTCAGGCACTGCTGCTCAAAATAAAAGTCTCGCCCCCAAAACATCGGCCAAGCAGAAAAACATATTGACTGATGCCAATATTTGAAAAATGACAAATATCGGCTGATATATCGGCCTTGGCGATATATCGTTCGACCACTAATCCAAAGAACTGATGACGACCTTTGCAAGGTTCAGTGTTGAAGGATTCTTTTTTTGCCAACATTTCCAGAGGCTCTATCACAAATATGATGATGATTTTTTTTTTTTTTTTATCAGAAGTTTACAATAAATAATTATTTTTTTATTATATGCCTTAGAATCTTTAATGTAGGTAGGTTATGTCTTGATATATCCAATACCAGAGGTCAGTTTTTTTAGGGTATGCTGTATTTATTTGATCAAAAATACATTAAATCCTTATTACTAAGAGTATTATTGTTGATTTTTCCAGTCTTCAGTGTCACATGATCATTCAGAAATTATTCTGATGTGCTGATTTGGTGCTCAAGAAACATTTCTTACGTTTATCAATATTGAAAAACGTTTTTTTTTTTTTTTTTTTTTTGAGTAAATAGAAAATTCATATTATAAGATAGAAATATTTTGTAACAATTGTCGTTTCTGCCACCAATTTAATGTGTCCTTGCTGAATACAACTTTTAATCTCTTTGGGAAACACTAATCTTACTGAAGGCACATTTTTGAATGGTAAATAATGGAACAATAGTAATAATTAGTCTGTTTAAAATTTTAACTTTTTGAAGTCACGCTCACAGACCTAGATATGATTGCAGTTTGACTTCGTCAAGCATGTATATGCATTAATCTCACTACAGTTTGCAGTTGGTGCATTTAACCCTTCAAATATTTTAATTCATGGACAGACAGATAAAAACTGTAGCCCAAGTATGCAAAAACCTCCTATAAATGTGGTGGTAAAGTATGCTGTGTCGTAAGACTTTGAGGAGAGATTTACCTGTTCTTAAGTTCCTTATTCAGCTCTAGCTTCAAGAGTTCCTGCCCACAGTGACCATATAAACTGAATTATGGCCTGTGGGTGAGTATTTCTCAAATTTGACAAGGATAACTCATACTGAGCTATGAACAAAGCTGCTTCCAGGACCACTTCAAAGATGTGACGTTGGCGGACTCAATGGTACCTTGCCTCGTGCAACCCTTAAATGACTGCTCACAAGCGAGGCGTTTCTGCAGTGCAGAGCTGCCCACCTTCTGTCAGCACACTGGTTGTGGCTCAGACAAAGCTGCAGATTGTTTCCAAAGTGCTGGAGTGCCAGGCTTGGGGTTAATACTGACGCTCTTGCCAAAAGCACCAAGGGCCTCGTTTTCTCGCCACTGTTACAGACTGGAATTTCTTGAGAGGAAGTCGTGTTACTGTATGTGCGCTCGCTTGTGAGGTTGTGTGTGTGTTTGTAACTCTCCATAGCCAAAGTCCGGCAACTGTAGGGTCATTGTTTTAATTCTAATTGAGTTCAGCATGGAGTCATTCCCAGAATGCCATTTAGTTAGTTTTCATCACATGCCTTTATCCATTACAAAATCAGATTTGGTGAAAGGGCAGAGAGTTTCATGGTTTAGTACTGTTGAAGAAATCATTGTGTGCAGACTGTGTCACAGATCATCTATAAGCAGGCCTACGAAGAATGTCTGCAGATTTCCACACAATTCAGTTGCCTGAAAATCAAGTTTCGAACTCAAAGAGTTTTGCATTCAGCTACTTACATTTGGTTTCGATTATCTGCATGAGGATTATGGAAGCATATGGGTAGCATTATTCAATTTGGGATGTAATATGCAAAATGACAATGCAATATGTAAAATGGCAATGCATTTCTGTAATTACATTTACATTTTCCAATACATTTGTGCAACGTTTGGTGCAAAATTAAAATGAAAATTAAATTATATAATTTTCATTTGCCGTTTCCTACACCAGTTTTGATATGTAAAATGAATATTAATTTTAACGCTTTATAAGTTGCAAAATTAAAATTAAAATGTATTACAGAAATGATTAGATATGTCTAACATGTTCAAGCAAAAACTGTGGCAAAATGATCATTCAAATGCTATTTTTCTTAAATGCATTAACATTCACAGTCAAGACACTTACGATTGCATTTTCATTCAATGACCCGCAATGAATGTAGCAAAATTCAATGTGCACACTGAAAATGCATTCCGAGCCGATCACATCTCCGCCCCCTCCCGCCCTGTCAATCACTGCGTGAACAAGGCGGGGCTTACCGAAGGTCATAGACTCAAGTGAGAGAAGAGGATCCAAGTGAGTGAACATGGACAAGACAGATGGTCCGTGTACGTTTTGATCATTTCAGTTTATGGCTTCAATATTTCATTCACACTTGTGGGCGGAGCTGAAACGCTGCTTTCATCTGATTGGTCGAATCGCCTTCAGCTCTGTCTTTTTATTCTTTCAGGCAGAATAAGAGTCAGTGCGAGTGAAGCACTGTAACTTCTGAAACCACCGCTCACTGTTAATTAGCATAATGTTTGAATGTAGCTGGGCACATAATTCGTGCTGTCGAGACCTGCAAATTATTTCTAGGTTGTAGTATTGTATGAATATTGTCCCACTGATAAATACAGTGCAAATAGTTCCCTCTCTTTGGATAAAAGTGAAGTGGAAATAAAAATCAATAATAGACTGAACAGTTCCATGTCTGTAACATTTACCACTCTCATCTTTTAAGTCATAAGGCACTAGGTATGTGTGTGTGTGACATTAATAAATAATTGTAAAAATTAATATAGTTAAATTTCTAAATAAAAATAGTAAAATTAGCTCTATGCTGCTCAGTGCTCCTGTAGCCTACCCCAGAGCGCCCTCTCGCGGCTGTAGACGGTAATGTTTTCTCTTGGTCCTGAATAAATGCGACTTATATATGTTTTTTTCCTCGTCATGACGTATTTTTGGACTGATGCAACTTTTACCGAAAAATACAGTTAACATTATTATTATTATTTATTATGAGAGTAATTGACACAGACTAGAACTTAAATGTTTCACCAAATTCAGCTCAGATCTTCAGACTCATCTGACTCGTGTTGCTTGTATAACTGGCCAGACTTACCTTCCCAAAAAATCCTATTTAATTTTATTTAATAAATTTAACTCTATTTATTTCCACTTCACTGTTATCCAAAGAGACAGAACTATTTGCGTGGGACAATA
This sequence comes from Carassius auratus, assembly GCF_003368295.1. Lineage (NCBI taxonomy): Eukaryota > Metazoa > Chordata > Actinopteri > Cypriniformes > Cyprinidae > Carassius > Carassius auratus. The sequence goes on from NC_039260.1 coordinate 11,941,941, forward strand.
TTCATACAATAATTAAACGGGGACTCTTGCAGGTTTCAGCAGCACAAATTATGTGCCCAGCTACATCTGATTCAAACATTATGCTAATTAACAGTGAGCGGTGGTTTCAGACATTACAGTGCTTCACTCGCACTGACTCTTATTCTGCCTGAAAGAATAAAAAGACAGAGCTGAAAGCGGAGTGATTCGACCAATCAGATGAAAGCAACGTTTCAGCTCCGCCCACAAGTGCGAATGAAATACTGAAGCCATAAACCGAAATGATCAAAACGTACACCGGCCAACTGTCTTGTCCATTTTCTCTCACTTGAGTCTCTTGACCTTCTGTAAGCCCCGCCTTGTTCACGCAGTGATTGACAGGGCGGGAGGGGGCGGAGATGTGATCGGCTCGGAATGCATTTTGAGTGTGCACATTGAATTTTGCTGCATTCATTGCGGGTCATTGAATGAAAATGCAATCGTAAGTGTCTTGACTGTGAGTGTTAATGCATTTAAGAAAAATAGCATTTAAATGATCATTTTGCCACAGTTTTTGCTTGAACATGTTAGACATATCTAATCATTTCTGTAATACATTTTCATTTTCATTTTGCAACTTATAAAGCGTTAAAATTAATATTCATTTTACATATTAAAACTGGTGTATGAAATGGCAAATTAAACTTATGTAATTTAATTTTCATTTTGATTTTGCACCAAACGTTGCACAAATGTATTGGAAAATGTAAATGTAAATACAGAAATGCATTGCCATTTTACATATTGCATTGTCATTTTGCATATTACATCCCAATTGAATAATGCTACCCATATGCTTCCATAGAGGATATCATGAAGGTGACTATCTAGAAAGCATTGTTTTCATGGAATCAACTCGTTCATCCACTATTATAAAAGATTTATTGTACAGACGTTTTGACTATCTTTCACTATTTTCTAGTTTTCTCTATTTCTGCTATTTGCATATAATTTTCAATTTTTACCCACATAGGAACAGTCATTGCCAATCAAGCATATTTGATTGGATTGTAAAAAAATGTTTTTATTGTGTTTTCTTCTAGTGCAAATTCAATATTTGGAAAATAGGTCTTAAATATGTTATTTAGTTTCTTTTTTTTAATTTTAAATAACTCAAGTATGGCTTTCACCATAAAAATAGCCAAATAATGGAAAAAAAGAATACAAATTCTCACTATTAACTAGTGCTTATTAGAATGCATATTATTAGCATATTGGCTGTTTATTACTTATAAAGCACATATTCTGCATAACTATTATGTATCCATAATCCTACCCAATACCTAAACGTAACTAGCTTACCTTACTACCTACAGTAATTTGGTAATTAATAACATTTTAGTACAACAAATATTGGTATTTCTTTACTGACACTTATGGATTAAATCACATACAGTCTAGGCAAAATAAGTTAAATGCTGCAAGTATCTCAAAGCACCTAAAGCTAGACAAATCTGCATATGCAAATAATTGGAACTCAACAGCTCCTGCACTACTCTCCATTGGAAATGAACGATTTTCCAAAATGAAAGGCTTCTTTAGCATATGAGGAGGGGAATTTTGTTCCAGTGAGATTTTGCTGTGGATGCCACAAGATTAAAAGCCTAGCCACAGACTAAATTTCCTGTCGCTCACTGCTGGTTAACAAAAAAAAAAGCTTTATGCTGTATCGCATTGCATGCGGTTCCAAAAATGATGCGACTTGTATTTATCTCCATATATTTAAGTCTCTGAGCAGATTTGAAATGCTGGTGGTATTTGTGTTTTTTTTTTTTACCCACTTATTTATTTATCCCACCAAGAGTTTGTGTCTCATGCTGTACAGCACAGTGTCTGTGGGGAGTGGAAAGCTACTTCACACACACACACACACACACACACACACACACACACACACACATACAGATGCTTACTACGTAGAGTGTAAATTAAGAGTAATGACAGTGGGGTGTTGACTGTTGTGTTCCTAGATCTCAGGAGAGTTACAGTAGTAGTACACTGCCAGAGAGAGAGAGAGAGAGGAAAATGGTTGAGCTCTTATCATCGTGGGAGAGGTAAAGATTGACCGATTAGGGATGAGAGAGGCCCGTGAGGGAAGATCTGAAAGCATGCGGGTGAAAGAGTTAGGTGCACCTCTGTGTGTGGATTTTGTGTGTCCTGATTCTGGTGTCGTAGCTTCAGACAACCATTAGCTCAGCTCTAGTCTGGAACTCTTTCAGTCTCTCTTTCTCTTCCTGTGTTGATTTTGTCAGTCTGACATAGTTACACGTTTTGGTCACGCTAGCATAAAGAAATCCCCCTTAGAGGCTAGATTGTCTCGCAGCGATTCAAAGGACTTTGTGAGCTGTGTGAGAGTGAGAGATTGATAGGGGTTTTCTAAAACAGAGCAGCCTCTTTCTCATGAACAAGGTTGGGTTATAAATTAGCCTGTGTGAGAGAGAGAGAGGCTTTGGCCACAGCCGTCAACCGTGTTTTATTCTCTCACAGTCAACGAGGATGAGCCATCGTCACTTCTCCTCCCCTGTCCACACGCCTTGAATGATGACGGGAATGTAAAGTGGGCTGAACTATGCGTGGAGCCTATGAATTCCTGCACAGATCAGCAGTATAAACATACACACGGTCACGCTCATGTAGGGGTGCGCCTTTCAACCGGTTCCCACGTCTCAGTTTCGCAGGAATGTAACTTGCCCAATGGGGAGTATTTAGACGTGCTTCCTTTTCTTTGCCTTTATTCCTCTTGAATCCATCTGTTGTATCTTTACCGAGTGGAATATGGAATCAAAGCACTGCTTTACTGTCACCCGGTGCTGAGATCTGTGGAAATGAGAAAAGGCTAGCTCAGATGGGATCTTTGAGCACACACACTTTGAAAACTCACAGTAGAGCAACAGTATGATTTCAAATGGAGATAAGTCTTGTTTTATCACTGAAACTCCTGGCAGGAAACTTTATGACCTCATCCTCTTCTATGCAGGAGCCACTATTAGCAGTGTAAAAGTATCTGTCCTATGGCAGCTATTGTCAAAACACCCTTGTTCCCTGTCGAGCACTGAGCTTGTTATCAGTTATAGACTGCTGACTGGACTTGATTTGCAATAAACCATTTTGCACATGACTTTGGCATGAGAACAAGTTTCAGTTGCATCTTACAGTATATGTATGACCTGATGATCAGACCGCTGACATTGTGTGCACCTTTTAGTATTTATTTATATTAGGGATGTGCAACAGTGATCGAGTACTCGACCGCGACAGCGATGATCGATCACGTAAACGATGATCGAAATTATTTTTATTTTTTTATTTTTTTATTGGTTATGGCAGCACGTTGGGCGGCGCCCTGATCTCTGATTGGTTAGCTTCCCACTTGATGCCTCAAAAGACGTAAGAAGACAGATAATCATGGCCTCAAAGTCACGTAGTGATGGCTGGCTTCCCTTTGAGAAGAACTATGAAAATACAGTTCAGGGTAAGCTGTGTAGCACCAAGCTGTCACACAAATCTACAACAAATACAATGCGCTATCATCTAAAATGTGTACATAAAATATCTGGCGATAACAGAGCGGCAACTCAGACGAGCATTGAATCATCTGCCGTAAGACCTAAATGCAACGCAGGCAGAACCGAGAAGACGACAAAGCTATTCGCTGAAATGGTGGTGAAAGATTTGCTGCCCATTAGTTTCAGGGACAGAGAAGGTTTACCTGTCCAGTGGTACCTGGCTGTTCCTGCAACATCTGTTCCAGCGGAGCGAATTTATTCCTCTAAATGTGAACAGGCTGCGCACTCGGCTCTCATCTGAGCACGTAGATGCCTTATCTTTTTGAATAGACATTTGAATGTTTCACCGGTTGTGGTAAATATAATATCCATTTTTTTTTAAATAATTATTATTTTAGTTTTATGTTTTAGCCATAGTTAAAATATCTAAGCTATTTGGTCTCTGTTTTATACCTTATAATAGTTGTTTGGTTAAACTTGGTGAACTTTTTTCTTTATCTTTTAAAAACTACGTTTCACCGCTGGATCAAAATATGCTGCTAAAGTTATACTGGAAGACAATGTTTTGTTAAAAAAAATGCAGTTGAATAAAGTAGCTAAAAAAAGAAAAAGTATTTGTGTGTTAATTTTTAAATCAAATAATGAAACGGTCTTTATAAAATAAAAATGCACTGGATATATTTGTAGCCTAATTACAGTAAACATATTCGTACAGATGACGAAATCAAAATTATTTGTTTGTCATAGTTTTTATCTATATTTTAAATCGTATTCAATTATTTAGCAATAATCAGTGATTTCCATGCTGTTAAATAATACTTTGGTTGATCAGAATGTGCAAATTGAATACAAAATATTAGAATACATAAAAAAATAACGATAGTGTGAATTTATTGTAGTTTCGTGTTTGTAAAGCCCAATCAGAGTTAGACTTTCGGTCAAGTTCACATCTGTATCGGCAAATTTTTTTCAGATAAAAGTTGCAAGAGCTAGTGTCTGATTAATTAACATGAACAATTATGCTGAAATCACTGCATATCAGCGATTCGTTTCATGCTCATATAAGCAATGCCCGATAATGATATTGCTCTTAAATGTTTTATTTTTCTATTATTATTGTTATTATTGTTATTATTGATATTATAATAATTCAGCCGAGCTTTTTTTTTCGTCATATTTGTGGGCATAATGTAATTCATAAGGCTTCGAAAACGCGCAGGTGGTTTATGGAAAATAAAACTTAACTTAAAAATAAAACTTAATTACAACTATTACACTTAATAACGTAGATGAAAATATAGCACAAATCTGCCATACATTTATAATGAGAACTTTATAGGAATCTATAGTAAAATCTGTCCTTGCCCATCTTTCAGCGTGCTGTCATTAAAACGCATCAGAGTGAGCTCGCGCTCTCTCTCTCTCTCTCTCTCTCTCTCTCTCTCTCTCTGTCTAACGCATAACTTAGCATTCTATTGTGCTGATACAAGTTGTAATGTTACGTCTGTATCTCAGTTATCTGATTAATCATAGGATGTGTCATATAATTAGCTTCCGTTTATTGGTAAACTCTTCACCTCATGCAGATATTTCTTGCTCCTTTATTAATAACATTGCTCCTTTATTAATAACATATTCATAGACATATTTTCATGTGAGATTTTTATTTTCATAACAATCTTCAGATTTTTTTTTCATTATATACATTATGGCCATGCAACCCCCCCCCCCAACCCGCATAAGCCCCACCCCCGATTAATCGATTATCGAAATGAGAAATTTCCCAAAATGCCCATCCCTAATTTATATACTATTCCTATTACATTTTCATTTTTTTGAATTATCATTTATTTTAATATTTTAAGTTTTTTTCATTGTAATATTTTGAGTTAAATTTAGTTTTAGTAATTATTATTATTGTTTTTTTTTAAGTTTAGTGCTTATTTAATTTAGTTAAAAATTGAACTTATTTTATTGCAGAGGCAGCATCTTTAATTTCAGTTTGTTTTTCATCTAATACATTTTATATATACACATTTTATAAAGGGTAGATCCACCCCGAAATGAAAATGTTGTCATTAATCACTTACCTGCTTGTCGTTCCTAACTCGTAAAAGCTTTGTTCATCTTCAGAACACAATTTAAGATATTTTGGATGAAAACTGGGAGGCTTGTGACTGTCCCATAAACTAAGTTATACTGTCAAAGTCCTGTGGTTTGCCATCAGTGGTTCAACCATGATGTTATGAATCGACGCAAATACTTTTTGTACAAGAAGAAAACAATAATAATGACTTTATTCAACAGTTCTCTGTGTCTCTCCGCATTACCGCTGCACCATTTTGGAGATTATGAACTGAACGCAGGCAGCGTACGCTCTGAGTTTTCTTTTGAATCAAAGCATAAATATACTTCGTATATGTGGAACATATACGTAATATATGTGGAAAATATACTTAATGTATGTGGAAAAGTTATTTTTTTCCGTAATTCAACTCAAATTGTGAAACTTGTCTATTAAATAAATTCAATACACACAGACTGCAGTCTGACCACAGACTGAGGTCTTATGAAGTATTCTAATTTGATGAGATTTTTGTTAAATGTGAGCCAAAATCATCACAATTAAAATAACCAAAGACTTATACTGCTTCAGTCTGTTTGCGTTGAATTTATTTAATACACAAGTTTCACAATTTGAGTTGAATTGCAGAAATGTACTTTTCCAGAACATTCTAATTTATTGAGAGGAATCTGTACATATGTAATTGTATTACGTCACCCACATGCAATATTGCAATATTGCTTAATATTTAGCAGAATGTCTTAAATCTCATTTAAATATGGCAAAGCAAAATGTATGCCAGGATTGACATTGATGATGAGTCACATGATAACCAGTGTTGTTAAGAACCTGTGTTATCAAATGAACTATGTTTATTGGTGAAGTTTGTAGTTTTGTAGGTTGATTTAATATTTTATTGTATTGTGGGAAACGCACATTCTGCCAATTTATTTTCTTTTGTGTTCCGTAGAAGAAAGAAGGTGTATTCTTTGGGGATACTTTAACACACCTTCCTATAGGGTCTTTACAATAAAAAGTTTTTTTTTTTTTTTTTTCAGGAGTAACTCATTATGTTGATCAATAGTGACATTAAAGACTTTTATAATGTTACCTAAAAAATCCTATTTCAAATAAATGCTGTTCTTTTGAACTTTTTATTCATCAAAGAAATATTATTATACAATGATATGAATGTTTTATTAAAGTTTTTATTTGTATAGCATTTTTTTGTAAGGTAATCAGGAAGAAAAACAAGGGAACATAAGGAGATGCAGTAATAGGAAGGAAGAGAGACGCTGAAGGTGTGTGTGTGTGTGTGTGTGTGTGTGTGTGTGTTCCCAGGTGGCTCCTGAAGTCACAAAGCTCTATTCTAGAAAGTAAATGGGAAGACCGTAACTCAAAACGAACAGCCTTTCGTCACAAACTGCCTCTCAAACTGAGCTTCCTCCATATGTTTTCTGTTCTCTGCAGCACACACTGATGGCCGTGTTTAGTCTTCAAATGCTCCCTATCACGGGTCTTCAGCTGATATAAAACTCCTTGCATTTTCATTGCTAAAATAATATAAACCTCATTAGCGTCTATTTTCCTTTTTTAGTTTTACTTATTTCAAGATGACTTTGCAAACACTGCCATTCAGACTACCTCTGTTTTATCATCTTAATGAAATGTTTCTTATTAAAAAAAAAGTACTTGCGTAGTGTACTTGAATGATGGTGCTTCAAGCTACTTCAAAGAATAGCTTGGTGCATGTCATAAAGCCTTAGTTGTACCCTGATACTTTTTGTTAGCTCTCTTTTTTCTCTCCTCCTTCAAAACAAACTATCTGGCTGCTTTTGTGCGCTTTCCTTCCCTTTTCTCTCGCTCACACAGAAATGCAGCCACACCTTGCTCCTTTATATCTATCAGTCAGTGCCGCTTTTGTTGGGAAGACTGAACCTACCGGAGTCCATTCACATCTGCCACAAAACACCTGTTATGTCATGCTGGGTCCGGTGGAATGGAGTGACTCACCAGGGTCTTTTCTTTTAGGCCGGTCTAGGACCAACTTTATTTTTGAACACTGAACCACTGCAGGGAAAACAGCCACACTCTTCATATTCAGTCTAAAGTCTGTCTTGCCGTCGCACTACCTGTCCCACTCAAACTGTTTACTAATGTGCGGCCTTGGTAGCTAACAATATAACACTTTGTCCTCATCTTACTGCTGTGCGGCATGAGATAGGGACTTTATCATGAGAAGTATGCTTGTTTCTGAAGCATTAACTGAAGGATTCTGTCCAGGATCCATTGTCCACTCAGACACTCTAAAAGTCTTTTATAAGATTTGAAAGTGATTTGAGTAAGGATGGACATTGGCTGAGAATCACACACAGGAAGTTTGCAACTCAGAGGACTTCTGGAGTGGCCTCACACTGTGTACTAACTAGGTGCGACACATGAAGTGTCAAGTGGCAGATCTCTTCCGTGTTAATCTGAGATGTTGTTCTAAACACTACCGTTGGGATGCATGAAGATGCACTCGAGGGTGGACTTGACATTCAGCCCTTATATCCATCCTAGTCAATAAGAATTTAGTTCTGGCTCTTTTCCTGATATGGAAGGTCCACTTCCCACACACACACATATACTGTATGTATGTATGTATATATATATATATATATATATATATATATATATATATATATATATATATATATATATATATATATATATATATAATATAGTAATTCAGTTAGAGGGTTTTTTTGTTTTCGTGCGCACGCTTTGAGTCAGAACAGCACACAAATGAAACATTTAAATAACTAGTAGGGCTTTCTTAAAAAGCAGATCATGGGGACATTTTTATCGTCCACGATCAAAAATAATTAAATTGCACACCACTTCCCTTGAAAGAAATCGCAGACCGGACTGCAAGAGCACTTTAGCGTTGGACCTCAAAGTGGCAGGGGCTCAAACGGAAAATGGCTCATTCGACCATTGGACTCTTTTCCTCTTTAAGGTTAAAATACTTCCACACTGCTGACATGGCTATTCTGTAAGTTAGCTAACTCTCATTCTCATGCGACTATAATTGGCTGCTACTATTATCACGTGACAGGCTGCGTGCTGAACTGGTTGTCGCAGCAAGGGAAATGCTAATATTCAAGCATTTAGGCGATGGTTAAAGCTAGATTTTCCCATGATTTGTGTTGGATGGGTATCGGATTATATTTTTTTCTCCCCTCCGATCTCCGATCTAGCGTTCTGGGCCAGTATCTGCATGATACCGATGTTGTGGATTGGATGGGGACATCCCTAAAAAAACATCCCAAACTCGTAAACACTAGTGTACTTCAAGGTTCTAGTAAAATGTGTTGTAAATGCCATTTCATATTGAATTCTTAGTTAGATAAAAATGACTTTGGGGTCTGTAAAAGGTTTGATATTTTGATACAAGTCTCTTATGCTGTTATCAAAATTACAAAAATACATTAAGAATATTATGATATTATTCCAATTTAAAATAAAATTTCTGTTTTATAATTTTTATTAAATAAACAAAGACAAATCAGTAGAGACAGTCAGATGCTCAAAACTTCATAGACACAATAGCAGGGTCACTTAATTGCAACTGTAAAAATACAATAAATATCCTAGGCTTGTTGATATGCAGCATTTTTTTTTTGTCTGACTAAAATCTCCACAAATGCTTGCCACAGCATGTGCTCAAGTGTGTGATATACAGTAATGCTTCAGATGATGATGATATCTCATGGCCCTCATGAGTTCAGCACCTCTCAGTGTTGTGAGCCTTTTACAGTGCACAAAAATGTCCAGTTTTCCATCATCTCGTTCCGCAATGATAGCTACTCTCCTCTAAGTGTCTCTGGCATCATGCTGCCATTCTAGTCATTACTATGGCAACAAAATATATACCGATTTTCGAAATGACAGGGTGTATAGTAAGTCCTAAAGATTACATTTTTTAAAAATGTGTGCAGCGTATGAATAAAGTCCATTTTTAAGCATCACCTCATTAAAACGGAACATTTTAATTATAAATGAGCTTGTGTCATTGTTGATTATAGGTTTTTGTGAGGCAGAGACTGAGAGAAAACAAAAGAGAGGGGAAGAGGAACCGTTCCAGCTGCCTAGTAAAAACCACAACACCTGGGATGAAGGAAGTGAGCGAGCATGTGTGGGTCCCCTACGCCGTGATGTTTCTGACCCCAGCCGCCTTATAAAAGGGCCTTTGATGCAGAGGCAGGCCTGCTTTAGCATGGCAGAGCTTTGTGTGTGCGTGTGTGTTTGTGTGTGTGTGTGTGTGTGTGAGCAAGAGAGAGAGAGAGATTAGGAGGTAGAGGGTGTACTTTAACCCATTTAGTACTGGGTGCTTGCCAGATTTAGTAGCTTAGTCGACTAATCCCCTTCCGCCTGCCCTTTTCTTACCAAGTGTCCATACTTGTGTCTTTGTGTGCATGTGTTTGTATACATGTGTTTTTGTGAGCTTCTGTGAAAGTAAAAGAGGGGATCTGAGAGAGTTGGGAACCATGTTCACCTCCATTGATTGTTTCCTGGCTGTAAAACATGTTGAGTGTTTCCCTGATGGGATTTGTAACAGACCTGCAAGTTTAACCAGACAGCAGCTGACTCGGCTCTCGTTCTGTAATGTCTCCTGTATTCTCTCTTTCTGTTTTTCACTCCATCGCTCCCTCATGGCTGGAGTTTTGGAGCTACCGAAGGGACTTCCATTTTATTTCCTAGCCACAGTTATAAAGTGCTTAAAACAGGTACAATTTTATCAATAAAAACAGCTAGATGTTGTTTTTGTGGTGGGTTGTGGATTCTAATAATCAAATAATTTAAAATGCTTAGTGTAAAAGGAGGGGAAATGAGAATGCAAAATTAAATATTCAATGTCAGCTTATATGATTAAAAAAATAAATACCTATAATTGATATGGTATTGATTTATTGTGCATCTCCATCCATATATTTTATTGTTCAAAAATCTATATGTCTGATACTGTATTTTTATACACTAAAGACACTAAAGAATGAGTAATGGCTGCTGAATTAATTTTTAAATGGCTGCAGAAAATCTGCATCATACATTTAAATGACATTTGATATAATTGAATATAATGTATAATTTAAATAATAATGAATATAAATTAATTGATAGGTAAACACATTAATTTCAAATATGCTAATTAAAAGTTAAATTGCAATAGTTCTTTACTGTTTTTGCTTTATCTTTGTTCAAATAAATGTAGCAAAAAATGTAACACCCCTGCCTTAAACTGCATTTCCATTTACTTACTATAATGTAGCCTACTTTGCTGATCTTTTTTTTTCTTCATTAAATTACTCTGCAAGAACGTCCATATGTTATGCTAGTGACGCCCAGCATTCCCTCTGTTCTTCACAGTACTGTGTTAGACTATACTTTAACCATGATTAAGAGCACTAATGTAGTGTTGTGTTTTTTAATCTGGTTCCATCTGAAGTTTATTGGCAGCGCTGCATTTGAAGTGGTCTGGCGTGTTTGTGTGTGCATGTGCTTCAGTCTCGCTGAAGGCCGGGTGCTTTCTGTCTGAGCCGGGGCTATGGCTCAGCGCTACAAAAACCGGGTCAAACAACTTGCTCTGCAGTTCTTCCTCTCTCTCCTCCTCCACCACCACCACCAGGGCAAAAAGTCTGTGAATAATCTGCAGTGATTTTTAATTAACCACAGATGAATTTAGCACAGAAATCAGAAGGATAAAGCTTGTTATCTTAAAAAAGGCCATTTGTTTCTCTTTTGCATGAAGTAATATTAAACGTATTAAAGGAATTTTTCTCCCAGAAATTAAACATTTCCTTTGTGTACTTATCCTTTGTTTCTTCCCTTCAACACAAAAATGATGCTTTGGATGTTTTTTTTCTTCCCCCCCATGCAATTATGATGAACAAAGACTGAATCTGAAGCTTCAAAAAGTACCCTGGAGGTAAAGATGAAGATCCTGGTCTCTTTCTGACAGAAAGCTCATTTCTTGATTCCTTTTTGAAGCTTGAACGTTTTGGTCTTCATTCATTGTAATTGCATGAAAAAGTGTGGCAGGAACAATGTTCAAAATGACTCTTTTTTTTCTGATCCGCTTAAGAAACTAAATCAAATGGGTTTGGAACCTGATTAAGTGATGACAGAATTATTATTAACTTAACTGTGAATACATTTCAGTTGTTTAGAACTTTCTATATTTCGCTCACGTTTGTGTCGAGTTATGGCTGGGACTTTATTGTGGCTGCTTGTGATGTAAATCTGCTAATGTGTGCATGAGAGTTTTTAGGTCTGTAACAATTAATAGAGCAACCCTGTCAAACATTGAACACCGTGACTGAGTGTCAGATGACTGCAATAATCATTTCTAACATTATACGTTTTAACAAGATATAGCGCATGTGTTTTGTAGAAACAGTGTTATTTTAGTATAATTTCTAAACTATCATAATATTTAATATTTTAAATGAGCTTTTTTATTTTCTAATAAATTTGTGCTTTTGTTATTTAAAACAAATATAGCAATAGCAATTAAAAAAATAACTAAATAAATAATCGTTCACCCAAAGAAGACCCTCCGGCTATGCAGCATGTAGATGATTTTGTTTCTAGATCTGAACAGATTTGGAAAAAGCTTGAGCTCACTAATGAACTCTCTGCAGTGAATGGGTGCCGTCAGAATAAGTGTCCAAACAGCTGATAAAAACAGTCAAAATAATCCACAAGTAAACTAATAATGCCTTTTCCCTGTTGTCCTTTATTACATCCACTGACAGTTGTTTAAATCTGTTCTGAACAGTTTTCAGTTGAAAACAGTGTTTGATCTGTGCATATTTCTCCCCTGATTCAAACGAGATGTCTTTTTCACTGGAGAACGCAATTTTATGGATATATGACTTGTATTTCAGCTGGAAGCAATGGATTGATGTTAATTTCTTAATGAGACATTACAACTTTCTTACAAACATACTGCATTTTGCTTGACAAGATGTTAATTGACGGACTGCAGACGTGTGATTTACTTGTGGATTATTGTGATGTTTTTATCAACTGTTTGAACTTGAATTTTTACGGTACCCACCCCGTTCACTGCAGAGGATCTATTGGTGAGCAAATGATGTCAAATTGATGTTAAATTCGCCAAATCTTTTCAGATGAAGAAAAAAATCTTGGATGGCTTGAGGGTGAATAATTTCAAGCATTAAATATTTTGGTAAACTATACAATATTTTTTATATTTTATTATATTATAGCTTTATTTCAATTAATTTTTTTTTTACTTTAAGTTAACAATAACAACACCGTTGAGTATTAAATAATTCCGCAGTGTGTATGGCAAGGCTCTGGGTCCCTTTGAGTTTGTGCCGAGGACCGCACCCAGTACCCCCGTCTGTGTCCATTTCTGTAGGTGCACACAGCAGCTGGCATTTTGCTGGGCAATTCAGTCAGGGCAGGGCTGGGCAGACCGCTTGCCATCTGGGCTCATTGCTGAACGGCAGCCCTTACATATGAGCCAATGTCCTCCAACCCTCAAAGAGAGCCACAAGAAACCGGGTCCAGACGTCACAAGGACAGCAAGAAGACATAGCTGAACTTCACAGAGAGCATGCCAGCCTGAAGCACTATAATGCACCCTAGATTAACACAACAAAGCACTACCTTAAAAGCTCTTACCTACTCACATTTAGGCCGGAAATGCTGAAAGCAGCAGAGTGGTGAGTGCGGGAGGTCTGCGTTAGCATGTCAGTGTTTCTGTGGCGTTAAAAGCTCAGATGCAGATGCTCGCTGTGCAGCCTTCACTTGCTTGCATTCATTGTTTGTTTTTGTGAGTGTCTGGCTTCAAACAATAAATGTCCCAAGAATCTGGAGCATGTGCGGACAAATGAGGGACTGAGAAAGGGCAAGTTATTTCTGTTTTTCGTCGCCATTTTGTCTCCCACTGGCCAAAGTTAAATGGAACTGATTCAATTTCCGACCCTTTGTCATATTTACATACATTAAGATGCTCTTCTCATTTCAACAGCATAAAAGGTAGTAATAGTTTGTCTTATACTTAAGGCCCTTTTCTGTGATTCTGGTATGATTTTATACATTTTTATTTCATACTTTCCATTATTGCTGGGGGATATACAAGTTCAAACGGTTCCCTCATTTAAAAAAAAAAAATGTCATATCAGTACAGCGGGGGTTCGTGTGGGTCGGGCAGTGTTCATGGAGGAAGGGTGGCCCGTCGGCCGTGTAAGCAGGTGTGGTTCTCATCCGGATCGCGGGTCCGGCAGCTCATGTCTCTGGTAGCGCGGGAGTCCCTCAACGCACCCTTCCTGGACCCACGAGGACACCAGTGTGCATGCACTGGGGAGATCCCGGTCTCCCGAGGAGAGGCGCGTTGGGCTTTTAAACAGCGGCGGTGATGAGGCTCCATTTCTTTCAGGTGTGCCCCATCACACGCCGCCAGTCCTGACTCGTCCGGTGCCCCTCCTCTCACACACCCACTCCAGTCGGGAGCCTGGTGAAGGGTGGCGATTTAGGACGGGGTGCCGATGACAATCAGGGAGGAGGAAGCTGACTCGTCACATTCCCCCTCCCAAGTGACATCCCTGTCATCAGGGCTCCGCCCACAGGGAGTGCTACCATCCTCAACCAGGCTCCAAAAGGTCAGAGTGGCGGGCAGTCCTCCCTCTCGCAGCACGCTGGAACAGGGACAGAGAAACCGGGTTTTAGTCGACAGCCTCAAGCAAACACAGGGCAAAATGACAATAAGAAAAGTCTCTTACCCCTTACTTAAGAAATTTTAAATCATTTGACAATGGATAAATTATGTAAACTAAACATACTTAGCCTATACTTTAGATAACAATATTTAATAAAAATATAATTAAAAAGGAAGTAAACACTGTAACCAACAGGGCACTCAGTATTCTTCTAAGTTTGTGTGCACTGGTAATCATATTTGTCAAATAAAGCCAGGGTAACACTCGTTTTACCTACAGCACACAGAGAAAATGACATGAATATGACAGTGGGCAAATGCATTGCATGAAAGTGCAGCATAATTTGAAATCACGAGTTTAAAGTTTAAGGCATTCAATTCACACGGAGCAACCGTCACAGAGCACACACGATCATGCTGGATACACATCCACACTTCACAGGATCTCACAGCTGGATTTGACTCAGTTTGCAAGGCTTGTAAAATAAAATGTTCATTACTCATTCAAAGATTTGTTTAAATTATATTTATAAATGTGTATTTGCTTAATGCTGACGGCAAATTTCTATTACATCGCCGTCAAAAGAAAAGTCCCGCATTGGTCAAGCAGAAAAACTTATTGGCCATGGCAATATATTGGTCGACCACTAGTTTTGCTTTCTCAGAATGCAACTTCATTAGGGTCTTTTCAAAATGAAAGGTGGGATGTTTTGTAAACTCAGTAGCGTTGGCTGGCTTGCTGGGGAAGCAGACAGTCGGTTCTGGTTTCCAGTACCCCTTCCCTCAGCTTTAATTGTTTGCAGGAGCTGCAATTCATTACAGTGCTTACAGCAAACCAGCAAACTGCTAACAGCTTTGGCCAAGGCCACCCAGTGGGCCTACAGCTCCCCTTTTTTTCCTACTCTGTCCATCTGGCTCAGAAAAAGGAGTAGAGATTGAGGGGGAGTTAGATTACAACATATCTTAAAGGGATGCGGAGCCCCGTAAACGTACACAGTTGAACTTCACTGCTGACCGAGTGGGTCTGCTCAGTGATAAATGCCTGAATGCTCACATTTGTCCCTGTGGATGTGCACTAAATCTGAGGAATGACTAAAATATTGGTCCTTTGTGATTATGAACACTGAATTGATCTAATATGGAGCACTAACACACTATTTACCATTAAGCAGAATATTTCTCTTTGGTTTCCTGTACGCAGAGTCGCAGACTTGTCGAGACTTGTACGGGATAGTGAGAGGGGTGCACCATTTTGCTTGACATCACCTCAGACCGCATCATTCACTTACCAGACAAATGTCTCTATTTAAGATTGTGTGTTTTGGCTTGGGAAATTTTTCATGCTGGTATTTTTTTTTTTTGTCAGGGCAAACGTTATGCATCCAGAAAAGGGTTCAGGAATGTGGTGTACAGGACTCTCAGGAATCGTGGGAGGGTTGGCAGTCATTGATTGGATTACAACCCAAACACACAGGCCGGGAGGAGCCCTGGGCATGAATAATTCAGCCATTGTCGGTGATTATAGCGTCCCACTGCTGTTTCTGCCGTTCAGCGGTGTTACTGATCGCCATGCAGTGCCACGGCAGTGCGGTCACCCCGCATGAATACTGGAAGACGTTTTGCTTATTACACCACATGAATATCAGAACACTATACGCTTGTTTTACATTCTGAAAGGAAGAAAGGCTTGGAGGTCGTGTGTCGATTTTTCTTCCTGTGAGCGTGTTGACTTTAGTGAGGTTTTGGAGGAGTGAGTCTCAGGATACACTGAAAAAAAACCGGCTAAAAGAGCATTTATATTCGGTTGGGTTTGTGGAGTGAATGGAAAGAACAGGAAGATTAAAAATTGGGAGATTTAAACCCGACAAAGTATAGTCTGGACTGTTATAGTTCTTTAGTAATCCAGTAGCACAGGTATATTTGTAGTAGTGGACAACAAAACGTTGTATTTTCAGATTGTTGTACATCTGCCAAATATTGTCAGAGGTACATGGAAAGCTTATTTATTCAGCTTTCAGATTATGTATAAATCTCAATTTAAAAAAATTGACCCTTATGACTTTATGGTTCTGTGGTCCAGAGTCTCGTATATTCTTGATCCTGTTCAGCAGTCGCTTAAATATGCATATATAGAAAAATATAAATATATAAAAATTAAATCCTACATTACTTCTTACTGAATGCTGTAGTGTCAGTAGTATTTTTTACTACCGTTTAAGATTTTATTAAATGTTTTAGAGAGAAGCGTCATATGCTCACTGAGGTTCCCATCATGTGATAAATTCAGTAAAGAAGGTTATGCAATGATACATATTTTTTTATTGCATAATAATAAAAACAATAACTTTCCACAATGATATCCTCACTATGTTACGTGACCTCATCATACCAACTTCTAGTTATTGTCTTTAATCCAATTTTATCTACAAATGGTACACCATTGGCATTCTGATCAAACAATGAATCAAGGATGATGTTAAAAATCATAAATAATGTTACTTCTGGATTAGAGCTGAAACAACGAATCGATTTAATCGATTAAAATCGATTATTAAAATAGTTGTCAACTAATTTTGTAATCGATTCGTCGCTAAATAAATTTTATTTGCCATAAGCGGCTCATTTCGTGCATATTTCAAATCTGCGGTGACCAAAATGTGGCAGTAATGAGCCACCGGAGGTTTTACTCAGCCAGTACAGCAGGTGAAGTAGCGAATAGCCAATAGCTGGCCTCGTTTTATGTCACGTGCTTCCCGAACAGCGTCTCTGCAGCATTCAGCGGGAAGTGGGAGTACTTTAAAGGCTCAAAGTAAAATGAAGAGTAACCTGTAAACTCTGCACTACTGAACTGTTTAAGGGGCCGTTCACATATTGTGTCTTTTGCGTGCTCAAGTTCGTTATTTCCTATGTAGGCGCTCAGTATGCACTCTCATAATGGAAGCGACGCGGTCGCGACACGCACGCGGTGCGATGCGCCCGTTTTTCCAGGCGCGTCCACACCGCATCCATTTATCCTTTGCTGAAATTTCCGGGTCTTCATGGAGAGGGCACGTCATGGAGAGAGCACGTCATGGTTGTTTAGCAAAGGCAGACGCCTCAGGGGCGCTTCTGCCCGAGCGCTTTGGAAAGAAAAAGAAAGCGGCGCGGCTAGCGTTTTCCACGCGTTTTTAGGTGCGATATGTGAACGGCCCCTAAGAATTTTATTTGTGCAGATTCTCCAGTACAAGGTTGTTTGCAAATGTTTAGTCGTAAAAACTGATAACATTGCTTTTTAAAAGTTAACATTTAAAGCTTTACAAACATGTTATGTGATCAGTTTGTCGTTTACCAGTTCATAATTCAGACTTGCAGCCTAATTATGACTGAATGAGAGAGGTAAATGTTTGAGTATATTTAAAATGCACTTCTTTTCTAAATATTCACTGCTCTTTTTCACACAGCAGGTTTTTTGTGTGTGTCCCTATTTTTTTTTTCTGGACAACCTTCTGATGGATTTTACTTTAAATTGTGAGTTCCATTCAGGTTTCATGCCACTGGCACTTTTTTTTCGAAGGATTGTTTACAATTTCACAGCATAAGCTATAAAGCTTTTTCCCAGTAAATAATAAAATACAATGCACTGCAATTTTATTCTGTTTTATCCTTATACTTCGTGAAAATATGTTCTCAAAGATTCCTTAAGCTTTGTTTGGGATGTTAAACTACTTTAGGAGCTCTAAGGACTGCCATGGTAAAAACAATATTTGAAATCTCCTTGTGAATTTTGCTAGAGTATGGGTCAGTGTTTTGATTGCAGAAGAGTTCGACAAAGGATTACTAACATAATAAAACAACTCCAGGTATATTTTTGATGAGGATGTGACAATGCAAAATGGTTAAAATCTCTTAAAAATCTATGCTGAATGATAAAGACCCTTTATTAATAATTTACTTGGGGAAAAAATGGAAAAACTAAAATATAAGTACATAAACCGATTAATCGATTAATCGTAAAAATAATCGACAGATTAATCGATTATCAAAATAATCGTTAGTTGCACCCCTATTCTGGATCATTGTAAGACTGGAAATGTCATGTCAAGCACATTGCATTATGGGATTCTGTATTCCATGCACTGTGCTCTATATTCTGCATATTTTGGGCAAATATAGATATTCTGGTTGAAACTTTCTATGCCGTGTACAGTATTCTTACTGCTGCAGTAAAAGTGTGAAGAGCAGGATGATCTGAACAGAGCCACACATATTCTCTTATTCAGATCCTGGCCTCTTATTAGCTACAGGTAAACTTGAAGAAAAGGACATTTCTGAACTTTTACAGTTTTGAGTTACAAAGTTGTTCTCTTTCCATCAAAATATTTTTGGGCACATTCTTACTTGTTTTATCTAGACTGCGTCTGAGAACACAAGCTGATTCTAAAAAGCCCAAAAGTACCACGAGAGACTGAAAACTGGAAATGCAATGATCTTTGAATGTATCTTTTTTATTTATTGTGCAAGAGAAGAGCATCTTATTATCCTCTCACTTAATTCTGTTGTTCTTCAACATGGCCCTCATATTTTCCCAAATACATGTACAGTATTTAACAAGATTTCTTGCAATTTTGAGTGAAGTTTTCAGTTTTAAATTATGGAGAAAAACAACGTTAGATTTGAATGTATTCTGGGAAACAATCACAAACAAGACACAGACTCCCTTGGGCCCTAAACCGGGAACAGAGTGAAATTCCCTCTTCTAGTTCTTAACATGGATCACAAAGTCCTCCCTCTCTAGCTTCTCATCTCATTGTTAATGTGTGTAACTCAGAGAAAGGCGTCGTTTCATTAGGGCTAGAGGAGCAGCATTATCTCTATCACTGGGCTCCATCATCCTCAGCATGGCTTCTGCTTTATCTGGTTCTCATGACAGCTCTGAAAAGCCCTTTCCCACAAAGAACCGCTCAGATCTTTACAGCGGAGGGAAAGCGATCTGGGGCATCTTTGGAGACTGATCTGCTCGTGGAAGCACAAAAGCTCTGCAGACTCATTCAGAAATCTGCACACATGCAGTATAATACATGCGAAGCCAGGCATTTTCAGACGCGCAGATGCGTTTGCATTTTCTCATTTTTCTAAATTCACGCAAGCAACGCTTCAGAGTTCTTTGTTTGAAAAGAGGGAGAAGAGCAGACAGAAGAGAAACTGTGTCAGAGACTCTTTTGTTGGACTACTGTAACCCTCCTCCCCCTCTCTGATGGCTCATGACCCATGCTATTGTGTGTTTGGTCATGTTGCTTAGTTGGTTGGGGTTAGAGAAGGTTCAGTTCTGTTAAATGAGTTTAGACCACATGATAGCTTTGTCTGACCCAGAAAATTAGCATGGGAATGCATGTGTGTCGAGGGCGCCCACACATTTTTATGCAAAAGATTTTGCAAAAAAATTAACATAAGTATTTGAAAAATGTACTTATTGAGACCAATGTAGACTCGTGAGATGACAATATGCGCTGATTTAAATGGGTTATTGCTTAATTAACTCTATTGCATTCCTAACGAAGATAGGAGCCTAATTCATGAGTTTTTAGATTAAGTTATTAATCTTATTTTATCTAAAACAATGTCCTCTGATGGTTAGTTACATCTGTGTTTGTTTAAAACAGTGAGGACCATATGATTGCAGAACAACAAATGTCTATATTAATCATATAGCAGTTTTAATATCCAACAAAGCAAAACAAATGATCGCACTGACCATTGCATTCTGATTGGATAAGACATGCAAAGCACATCTGTGTGAGCACACAACTCAGTTCTCAATTCTGCGTTTGTGGGCATTTATAAATGGTATACACAGTTTGGTCCAATTTAGGCCAACTATTCTACTTTGAATAATTATTATTATTATGTGATATAATATAATATTCATATTTTTTATTTGAATTATAGGAATAAACTATTATCATGCTAGTGGATTACCTAAATATTGTTCAGAATATGGCTCTTGTTTATTAGTGTTATTAGTAATAATTATTTAATTTTTGTATTTTTTATTTTGAGTAATATTAATTTAACTTATTCTTTATTAAGTTATTATTGATGCTGTTATTCTTTATGTACTTTTTAACATTAATAATAATATCTTTAAATAATAATTATTATTATTAGTAGTAATAGTAGTAGCAGTCGTATTATGTGAGATAATATCAATATATTAATAAGAATAAACAATTATTCTGCCAATGGTTTACCTAAATATTGTTTGTAAATGGCTGTTTATTAGGGATATTATTAAGAATTAATATGTATTTTTGTTTTTTAAATATTAATTTAATTTGTATTATTAATGTCATTACCATTTAATATGCTTTGTTAATATAATAATAATATTATTATTATTAAGCAAATAAACAGTTCTTCTGCTAAGTAATGTTTGATCTAAATTATAATATTGTTAATAAGCATCAGAAATGTTGGCTGTTTTTTAGTGTTGTTAATATTAATAATTATTATGAGAGTTGATTTACTGTTTTTATTATTATTACTAACAACAACAACAACAACAACTTTTATCATAATAATACTAGAAATAAAAAATAATTCTGCCAAGTAATAGCTGATGAATATTGTTGTTAATTAATATTGTTTATGAAGCAGTTAATTTGTTTTTTAATCTATGTTATATAGGTGTTATTAATTATTATTTTTAAATAATAACAATAATAATAATAATGGGAATCTTCCAAGTAGCTGACCTAAATAAGACCAAAATGGAGGCTTTTTATTAATTTTATTAATAATTATTATTAATTACAGTGATGCCCTTTTTCTTTTTTTTAGCTTTGCCTGACACTTCTACTGTTGTTTCATTTGTTGCTGCAGTTGTTATTTTCGTAGCAGTCTGGGATTAAGTTTTAATTAAGACTTTTTAATCTATGATTGACCCAATGTTAATCCAAAGTGAGTGTCTATCTTGGGGGAGTTTTTTTTTTTCTTCTCAAGCAAAAACTAGAAGAAGGGGAGCTTTAACATTCCCCAATGAAAGTTCAGTCTAGCCTGGCCTGCAAAGCCTCATCTGTGCCCCACCGGATGTTGTTTGTCCTCATCACTAGGTCCATCAGTTCTTGTTAAGCTGTCTGCAGAGTGCTACAGTTACCGGTTATGTCTCGGCCCCTCATGGCACAGCTCTCATCACACACATTCATTATGTGATGACACACTCAATCACAGGGCAGCATGAGTTATCCCCCCAAATGGGCCTCCATGAATCCTGTGCTGTGTCTTCCCTCGCTAAATATTAGTCACAGCATTTCCCTTCAGGGATCAGCTAAGTATCTATGTATCCGTCAGTCTATCATAACATTAATTAGGCTGGGTTAAACTCGATACATGTATGAACATGGTTATGAAAATACATGAATAACCAGAGATGCTTGCATGCTAATTTACTTCGGCATCTCTCCAGTCCCCCAATGTGAGCTCTGACTCAGTCATTGTACTAGTGTTTCACACACTGTGCTTCAGTAAATCTACAGAGCATCTGAAAATAAATTACATTTTCATTGAGTCTGAACTGAATTGATGAGGTGAGAATTAACAGATAATGGAAAATGATAACCAAGAATTATAGAGCTCTGCAGTGATGAAATATTTTGTAGGACAACAGAGACATTAGGTTCCATCGGCAAAAAGCCCGTAGGATTTTTCCATTAGCTTTTGGCAGAAAATGAGCTCTGTGACCAACAAAAGTTATGATTCTTCATGATTCATCTTTATGATGTTTTGTCTGTTAAAATCTTCACAAATGAACACAACTTTGTAAATTTCCCCCAAATGCACGATAGGCTTTGAGTTATCAGTTTGAATCATTCTAAAGAATCATTCACTGATTGAACAAACTAAATAAGCCAGTGCAGTGCATCAGTATCTGACTTACTGAACTGTTAGTGTACAACTTAAAAGAGCAGAAAGTGTCTTGTGTACTTAAACTTAAAGTACACAAAGCACTATTAAATTAGGATTCAATTATTATTTACTTACATGTAATTCATGAGTTTCTCTGTTGATACACTAGATAATAAATTATTTCCATTTTAATTAAAAACATTTAATTAAATCCTTGAAAGTCGTAAATTTTATTAAAAAAATGTTTGTTTAATTAATGCTGTCAAATGATTAATCATATCCAAAAAAAAGTTTGTTTACATAGTAGATGTGTGTACTTTGTATATTTGTTATGTATATATAATGCATGTATATATATATTGAAGAAAAATATGTTATGTTTATATATTAAATATATTTATATACCATAAATTATATGAATATAAAATACAAGTACAAATATATATATATATATATATATATATATATATATATGTATATATATACTGTATGTGTGTATTTATATATACACAATTATTATATACACAGTACACACAGATATGTACATAAAAACTTTAATTGCGATTAATTGTTTGACGGTGCTCATTTTTATTTATCATTTGAAGTTTAGATAAATGAATGAGAGTTTTGCACTGTTTGTGTGTGAGTTAGACTGCACTCAAAAACCGTGTTCTTTAAGAATGACTGCGTAGTACCAAGTGTTGACAGCTCAGTAATTGGAAACAAATGAACATACCCAGTACTACTACTTCTTCAGTACTTCCTTTTTTACACAGTAGTTATGTATGCCAACTAGAGTGCATTCTGTCGTGTGTGTGTGTGTGTGTGTGTGTGTGTGTGTGTGTGTATGAGCTTGTGCAAATGTGTACATTCGCTCTCTTGGGAGAGGGATGTAGCTCTAGCAGCTGTGGGGATGTAATTTAGTCCTGTATGTTGTCATTGTCAGGACCCCGGTGGTTGCTGGCATAGTCTCAGAAGTTTGCCAACAGAAAGCGGGGACTTAGTTTTGTATATATATTTAATTTTAAAGAATGTCAAATAATAGTGTTATCTGGAATAGAAAGAACAAGAGAAAGTGTGTATGAAAAAGGGTGGGGGACAGAATTAAAGAGGAGATAAATGTTTTTCTCTGGCCGAAGAGTTGGGAGGCAGACAGCTGGAGGAAATGGCCTGAATCCCTGCATTCCTGCTCTGGGTCAAACATGAGTCTGAGAGACCCTTCCAGATCCCAGTTCCTGGAGGATCGCTTTAAACAAAAGGACTGTGTTTCTGAAAGCATGTAAAACATTGGGATTGATTCACATCATACTTGGATCATTTAAAGAGTGCCACTTCATGTGCTAATTCTAAACCCTTGAAAATATGATTTTATATTTTTTAAGTATAGTGGCCTTTGACATTTGTGACATTTAAAAATGTTTTGATGCTTGTAAAGTTTGGGCTCAGTAAAATTAATATATTTATTCAGCAAGGATGCATGAAATCAATCCAAAGTGACAGCAAAGATTCCGGTTTCGAGTAAATGCTGTTCTTTTAAACTTTCTATTAATAAAAGCATTCATGTTTCCACAAAATATTAAGCAGCACAATTGTTTTCAATTTCAAAATTAATAATTTATTTTTTCTTGAGCAACAAATCGCCATATTAAAATGATTTCAGAGGGATCATGTGACACTGTAGAGTAGAGTAACGACTGCTGAAAATTCACCTTTACCATCACAGGAATAAATTATATTTAAAAATATAAGAGAAGATGCGCAAGCTTGTCGAGTAAAAATACTTTTCATCACTGGAAAGTTTGTAGTTTGTAGCATTTATTTTCAACCCTGGGCATCCACGACATTTTAGCAAAAGTGAATCTAGCAGCCTTTGTGAAATGCATTTGACTGTATTACTTGTCCCTCTCATTCTGCACCAGTACAAATACATGCACGCATTAATGCGTTTTGTTTGCTTCAGTGTTTCTGTATTAAATGAGTGGCTTTGGAATTTAAGTATAGCAAAACAAAGTAAACTGTGACAAATTATACCCAAAACTGAGTCTGGGAAAAAAAAATTCAGGTTTGCATGAAGCTGGATGAACGCATGCCCAGGAGACTACAGGCAGTCATTAAAGGGTTAGTTCACCCAAATACTGTGTTCTGAAGATAAACGGAGCTTTTACAGGTCTGGAACAACACGAGGGTTATTTATGAGATAATTTTTGTGTGAACTAACCCTTTAAGGCTAAGGGTTGCCTGACTAAGTGTTAATAGTTGTGTAAATACTGTCATACTAATAGCCGTCTGATTTTTTCTTTTCTTTTATTGTAATCTATTACATACCTTTCATTCAAAGTTATCTAACATTATGAAGTTAAATTTGTTCTCACACAGTTTAACTATGAGTTCTTGTCATATTATATTACCATTTTCTAAACTATAGAGAATAAACTGTGATAATGTGAGAAGGGTTGAAGGTGTCTGAATAAATTTAGGTTTGACTGTATCTACCGTATTTAATAAATGAAGTTAACCAGCTAACATTATAAATACTTTTTTTGTTTTCTGTACCCAATATTAAATTTTTTGTTTTGTTTTCCAAATGCAATAAAAGTATGGGTGTCGGTATTCGGTATCGACAAGTACCAAAAATAAAAGTATCTTTATTGGACAAGTACTGGAAAAAGTGGTATCGGTGCATCCCTAGTAAAAATCAACACGTTTCGGAAAGGTAGGGCATAGAGGACGAGCAATAATGTACAGTATGTGGAAAATAACGTGTTGTTTTTTTTTCCCTTAAACTGCATAAACACATTTCATTACACCAAATACACAATAATATTATTTTTAGCAACATCATATTACCCCATTAATGGCTACCGAAGTCTTAGCTTGGACTGTGACCCATGTTGAGCATAAGTCTGGGCAAAAAAGGGGAACTGCCAGGGATTATTATTAGTGTCTCTTCACTTAGACTGGCCTGACATCTCCTCCTGTTGCATAATTCCTAGAGTTTCTTGGAACTGAAGGAGAGTAATTAGTCATCAGGCGTAATAGATGGAAATTGCCTCTTTGGCAGCTCTCCTACTGATTGTCATTGAGAGATCTTTTTAAAGCAGTCAATGTGTGTGCAATGGCTGCTCTGTGCTTCTAAGAGTGTATCTTTATGTAATTGCAGGTTTCTCAAGGGATTTTTGACTGCATTGCATTATAAGAAGTTCCATCAACACGTGAATCAAAAAGCTGTTTACCCCAACATGAGAATGTGAGTGAGATATGTACCTCTTTGACGTCGATATCAGACGGCGAGAATGAATGTGCATGCCAACATCAGATGAGGCGTCGCATGAATGCTGGGATTGAGACACAATAGCGTGCTTTTCCGTGTACATATGGTATGATTCCAGTAGCGGTGTGGGCTTTATCATGGATCTGGGAACTTAGACTTGGACTTAAAGAGCGGAGGCTGGCTTGGAGTGTAAGAGATGAGATGATGCTGAGAGATTGATTCTCAGGAAACCATGAATAGCTCTTTGTTCTGTCTGTGAGTTTGAAGTGAGGTTTTCGTATGTGATTATTCTGGAGTCGTGTATGAAATAAGACATGACTCAGCGGCATGTAAAGGCTGTTGTTATTTGTATGTTGTTGCAAATGCAGTTTTAACGTGCTTGAGGCTGAAGACCTTATTTCAAAGCAGAGGTCAAACTCTGAGCCCATGAAAATATATGAATTTTGTATATATGAATCTCTAGCTTCCGTTAGAACCAATTTTTGTCTCCTCTTGGCTTAAATCGAAATCCTCTGACATTTTTCTTTACAAATCCTTGTTTTATACTTCTAATTCATGACCAGTGTTTTGTTTTGCTCTCTCCTCTGCACTTTTTCTACGCCGCTAGAATGCCACTCTCTCATGAACGTGTACGACAGTTAGCGGAAGCTGGAAATT
The DNA here is from genome assembly GCF_003368295.1 of Carassius auratus. Lineage (NCBI taxonomy): Eukaryota > Metazoa > Chordata > Actinopteri > Cypriniformes > Cyprinidae > Carassius > Carassius auratus. Next base: position 11,968,073 of record NC_039260.1, read on the forward strand.
ACGATTTAGTAAGTTTTAAATATGGATATTTTTCTTATACAAACGTATCGCTTCACTTCAGAAGGCCTTTATTAATGCACCAGAGCCATATGGAGTACTTTTTTTTTTTATGATGAAAGGATGCACTTTTTGGGCTTCAAAATCTCAACACCCATTTGCTGCCATTATAAAGCTTGGAGGAGCCAGGATATTTTTTTTTTATAACTTTGTATTCATCTGAAAGAAGAAAGTCATATATACCTGGGATGGTTTGAGAATGAGTAAATCATGGGGTAATTTTCATTTTTGGTGAACTATCCCTTTAATTTATCACTTGAAAACATGAAACATGAAATAGCATACTGATTTCAATTTCCTAATTACCCAAATTGTTTGGGGTGTAGCAGTATATTGAATGTCAAACACTTGAGCCTCCATGTTTATTTATGTTTAATAAATTACAAATAAAATACATAGTTTAATAAAATACAATATTGAGAACTTTTTAAGTGTATTTATTCAGGGACAGAATAAATACAGGGACAGGGACAGTCTTGCTAATTCTGTTTTATCTGAACAGTATTTAGCAAAAAATGAATATAACATTGTATTGAACATTTTTTAACTGATTGTGATGTATTAGAGGTAATGATAAAAAAGAGAGTGTTTTGTATTGTGAGATCAAATCGAGTGTATTGTTACTCACCTACAAACTGAATCTTTTTTTATACGGTTTCTTTAATTTCGGCGTGTTTCAGTAAAACTGAATTTTGTCCCTCTGCTCATGTTCCCTTTCCCCGCCTCTCATTATATTGCAGGGAGAGCGAAAGGCATGGTGCTTCTTTTGTGCTGTTTCGTTTGAATGTCAACCTGTTTACACACAAGCACTGCCCTTTCTCTCAGTGTTTAAAAGGTTACATGGAGGGAAGTAAAATCCCCTCAGCCCTTTGGGTTCTCCCCACAGAGCACTTCAAATTTTCATTTAGCAGACGATATCCTTGGCTCTACTGTAAGCTCAATGCTATTTGTCCAAATTGATGGAAATATCTCTCTATCCGTTACGTGCATCCTTCAACCTCGGCCTGTGTGTCAGTGTGCCCTCTGTTCTGTCACAGTTGCGTCTCAATGTCAGGATGCCGTGTTTCCACTGTCACCCATCCAACCGTTGTAATTCTCAGCTGTCAGGACAGTTACAAGATGCTGCATTTAAAGTAAAAGTGGAAAATTGTCCTCAAGAGCCTCCCAGAGAGATTTTATTGTATTTGGGGCAGCAACCCAGAAGGGATCTGACAGTACAACACGCTAATAGGAGAACAGTTGAGCCGAGGAGACATTACATCATGCAGATTGTGCTTGGAGGCAGATAGTGCTCTGTTTCAGCGGATTCCTCTTTGAGAGGATGTGCTCTATTTGTATTCAGAGGCTCACCCATTTACAGAAACCTCTGGAAGTCAGAGAAACTAAAATAGTCACACCAATAGAAACTTTTTTTTTTACAATCAGATTGAATAATCTTTCTAATGTGCAGCTCACGTCACAGCGCAGCACCCATTTTAAACGTTGAAGTTTCTTGCAGAGTCAGCGCCTGTAGTGTCTTCCAAACTGCTGCGCCACTAATGATATATGTAAAACAGGAATTCTTAATCTGTTATGAGGAATATAATTTTTTTGCATATTTATTTATAGGGTGTTTACATTTCTGCTTCTGCTAAGACAAACAAAGCTTGTTCTATTGCTCATACGTTGATTTTTCCAGTTAGTGGTCATACATAGTAATATTGGCTTAAACAACCTAATTAATGGTTGATGCAGTTGAGCTGTGTATCTACAGTTTATACTGAAATCTATATACTCAACCGATGCCAAATATCTGCCATTTTGAGATAGGAAAATATAGGCCTAAATGTATAGATATCCCGATTTTTGTTCAGATTTATATAGTATACGTCTACACATTATTTTCTTTTTGATTTTTATATTTAAGTGCCACTGCATTGTGTCACACTCCAACACCAAAATAAGTCTTACGTAAAGCCATTCAAACATGTCAGATCAGGGTCAGATGAACCTAAACACAGCCTAATTATACCGGACTTTAAGTCCTGTTAGCTGACTGTTAATTCAGGGAAACCACCAACTAATTGTTTCTGAAAACGTAGTTTTGCACATCCTTACATGCCATGAACAAGCATGCATATATCACCCCCAGGGCCTGTTCACTTAATGCCGTCTGTGTTCATAACCTCAAAATACCCTTTCTCTGCCCACTACCTTGGTGTGCTGTATTTTTGAGTCTTGGCATGGCAGGCCTAATTGGATGAAGTGGAGCATGCTGTAATGTGTTGTCATGGTGAAGCAGCTGGGCTGTAGTGTGATTTGCTGTAGTGGCAATCAGGGCTGTAAATTCTCACCGATGGAATCAGGAGTGTGTCAGACGCCTAGTGTGTACTAAACGTAGGTGTGTATCGCCCAAAGCCTGTGGAGGCTCCATAGAAGGTACACACCATTGCCAGCTGATATCCACTGGCATACACTTGACCTCCATACAAACAGTCAGGAGAGGAACTAGAGCTGAATTGATCAGTATTGATGGGTGGGAGTCTGTCAGGCCATAATGTTTGCCGCCGCAGGGAATGTTTGTATGCCGGAGCATGTCTCCTCCTGTCCCTTCAGTATGCAAGTGTGTGTGCTTACAAAAGGTCAGGAGCACACGTTTTCTGTCTTTCCCTCCAAAACAACATGTGTCTATGCAGGCGACGTCTGCGTGTGAGAGATAAACCCAAAATTCATGAGCTATGGATCAAGCTTATGCTGCCTTTGATGTCCTATACTACGAGGAGACATTCCAAAGCCTTCTGTGTGTGTGTGTGTGTGTGTGTGTGTGTGTGTGTGTGTGTGTGTGTGTGTGTGTGTGTGGAGAGCGAGCTGTATTAGCCGGTACGAAGGCAAGAGCAGCAGCTGTCAGCTCATACCCATCAGCTTTGCTTTGACTCTATTGTCTGAGGAGAGTGTGTGTAGATGCCTGCAGGCTTGCAGTGCCACACACACACGCCACATCTACTGTTATTTCACACATGGATGTTGTATCGCACCTTGTGAGCTGTAAATCATTATATCAGGCTCATTATTTTGACATGTGCCATGTCATTTTCTCTCTCTGCTGTGTTTCTCTTTCTGATGCTCAGCCAGGCTTGTTGACACACACATATAACACGTAATAATAGCTTGGTGAGCTGCTGCTTCTATAGCAGCAGGTAGTAACAATGCTAACAGCCCACTCTGGTTTCTTTGACAGATCACTCCGTCTTCTGGCAGCTTGGTGACGCCCACCAAAGGAACTGACTGGCCCGTAACTCATAGCTTCCATAATACTGGGACTTTGTCTGGTAAAATATTCACTCACACATGACTTAAAACAGGGAACTCACAGTGTTGCATCATTCTCCAAGTTCCCTTTTTTCCCCTAATTTAGTGAGCTCACTTCCATAGATGCTATGTGTGATTAAACATTTAGACTCTAAATCTATCTTGGTGGAATGTTTGAGCATTATAGGCATGTTGGAACATTTGATTTCTTGACCCTCAAAACTTAGTGAGCTGACTATCTACCTAGGAAACGATTTTGATCATAGACGAGATTCTGAAGCATAAACATGTTGTAACATTCAAGCTGGCATGTTCAGATTCAAGTTTAAAACCTAGTAACCTTGTTCTAGTAAGCTAACTGCAAAGACAACATTTTTGAGCATCATTGGCATTTCATTTGGCATGTTCACTGAGGTGACTACTTAGTGCTACTTTAGTGCTCAGTACAGAACCTGGTGAGCTAGATGGCAGGAGCAGCATAAACATTTGGTTTGACTGGTTTGATTCAACCTTTAATTTGGTAATCTGACTGCATAGGTAACATTTTTGAACATCATAGACATTTTTTTTAATGTTTAATTTTACATGTTCAGTTTTTTAATTAACTTTATTGCTTAAATAGCACCTTGAGCATTATTAGCACATTTAGTTACACATCTTTGATTCAACACATTTAACTCAATTTTGGATTGTTCAGTTTTAAATATTTGACACTCAAAATCTAATGAGCTGACTATCTACAGTAGACAGCATTTTAGAGCATCATAATGCACATTGGACTATTCTATTAATCATGTTTGTTTTTACACTTGGACATTGGAATGATTTACATGGTAGTTTTATTGTGTTTGGTTTCAGATTCAAAATATAGCAAGTTTACTACCATGATTCCATTTTTGCGTATGATAGACATATTGGAACGTTTGATCGGACATGTTTGTAGGCAACATATTTAAACATCATAGACATGTTGTAATGACAGTTTCAGTCTCAAAGCCTTGTAACATTGACATGTTGGAATTGTTCAGTTCAACATATTTGATTCTACACATTAAATTTTATATTGGAATGTTCAATTTGAAATTTTTGATGTAATATATTTGACAAACAAAATCTATTAACCTGGCCATCTAGACAGCATTTTTCAGTAAAATTCCCAGTTTTGGAACATGGAACATTCATTTAAGCATGTTTGATTTGACCCTAGCTACCTAAATGACATGACATATGTCATAAACATGTTGGAAAAATTCTGGACATGTTCAATTCTAGATGTTTAGTTTCAGACTTAAAGATGTTTGAGCATCAAAGGCATCTTGAAATGTTTTATTTGAATTGTTTGATTTAATTTTCAACAGCAAATTGACTCCCTCCCTACCTTGGCAACATTTGAGCAATTTCTAAGTTTCGGTTCCGAAAATGGTTCTGGTACGAAACGTGACCAAGCCCTGACCAGCTTGCACCAGTGTTCTGACGATTCGGTGTTTCCCGTGAAGGATGTCACAAACCGGGTGGTCAACTTGGAACACTAAATAAATAGACTGCTATTAATAAGGGATAAATTATTTAGTGTACAGGTCATTTCAAAAGTGATAAACAAAGTGATATAAAATATATATTTTCATGCATTTTAAATGTTTAAAAATGTGGAAACCACTCATTGCATCACACCATCTCCTGACTGCATTATTATTATTTGTAAAACAGGGGCTTTATGGAGAGTGTGTATACATGGTTATAAGTATAACAGTTTATAGTTCATTAATTTAGGGAAATGAACAAGTGTCTCAGCCCTAAGGCCAACCAGCTTATTCCTGCTTGAAAATCTAAATGTTATTGATAGTGTAAAAAACACAAACTTTGAAGCACATGCTGATTGATGGACTAGCATTACTCAACATTACTTACTACCTTCCAGCAACACTACATTCAGTGAAGGTAAACTAGTAAAAAATATAATAATAGTTCATTTAAATGGAACCGCAATCGGAACCTGAAAATTTGTATACGGTTTTATATATGTTGAATTTTGACATTGCCGATCTGAACCGGAAACTATTATTTTGGTCAATATTGTAATCACAGTTATTTAACACTATTATGTGGGAACAATATGACCAAAACTTTATATGAGTGATTTATTTAAAGATAGTGATACATATCAAATATGTATTTGCTGTAAATAAGGTTGCTATGACATTTACATTATAGCGACCAGCTGAATTTCAAACAAACAAAAATTCCTAAAAATTATTGAAAATAATTAAATTGTCAGTAATCAAATAAATCAAAGGACAGATACAACAGAAAAGATACAAATGAAACCAACTGCTTTAATTGTTTTTTGTTATGCAAGTCTCAAGCAGTGTGATTATTTTATTTATTCACTATACTATTTATTATTAATGTCTCATTCAGGTTTAGTTTGGCTCTAGTTTTGTATTTATGGCAGTTTATATGAAAAGGTTAATGTAGTACAGCCTACTACAGTGAATAATCAAACGTAAAACAAAACATAGCCCGCTGTCACTTTAAGAGCTGCACTGATCCAAATTACCGTTACATGCATATTTTCTTTCTCAACTCTTTACGTTCATTTAATACAACTGATGAAGGTATAAATGAATAATCACCAAGCATTTTGACATATTTTGACATAAGCACTGCAAAAGGGGGCGATTATTATATCTCATTTACATTACATTTACATTTAATCATTTAGCAGACGCTTTTATCCAAAGCGACTTACAAATGAGAACAATAGAAGCAGTCAGGTCAACAAGAGAACAACAACAGAATACAAGTGCCATGACAAGTCTCAGTTAGTCTAGTATATCTCGATTATTGTATTTTCATAATTGTTGGAGGCCAAAATCTAAATCAAACCATTTTTTCTATTAATTACACAGCCCTAGTTTATACATGCATGTGTGTGTATTTAAATATACATAAATATACACAGAAAACAACCATATATTATGTAAACAAAAACATTTATTTTGGATGCAATTCATCGTTTGACAGCATAGACATGTTGTGATGTTCAAATCTACATGTTTAGTTCTGAATGTTTGATTGACATATCTGTTTCTATTTTATAATGTTAAGTTTGAAATTCTATTTATTCAACGCTCTGTTTCGAAGTCAAATCCTAGTGAGCTCAATACCTAGATGCCGTTTTTAAGCATCATTTAGCCTACTGTTCAATTCAGCACTCAATACCTAAAGGGCAAAAGACATTTAGGCATCATTTATGACCATTAAATTTGGATGTTTATCTTGAATGTTTGAATGGGCCTATGAAGCCTAAAAATGCTAAGTAGGCAGCTTTCTAGTAGTGTTCGACCGATATATCGGCCGATATTTGGCACTTTTCAAATTGGCCGATGCATTCAAGCAGTGGCAGTGCCTGTGCACACAGTGTTCACATTCTCCTTGTTTGCTATCTTCATTAACAGTTCTGTTTAATACAGACAGAAATCTGTCTAATAATGAGAATGAACTGTTAAACAAAGGAATTAAAATGTATACAAAAAAGTATCAACATTATTGCTTTTATATTATTAGTAATAGAAAGAACATTATAATATGTCTCTCATTTTCTGTCAGCATTCAGCAAATACACGTTTATATAATTTAAACGAATCTTTGATTGACTAATGAACATTTAATTTCAATAATCTTGCAAACTTTGTCAAATCCAGCTGTGAGATCTTGTGAAGTGTGCATTTGTATCCTGCACAATCGCATGTACTCTGCATGACGGTCGGTTTATTGGTATAAGGGTTTATCTGTTGAAGAGATAAACAGAGAGAAGGCCACTCCCTGACGCCCCACCTGGGAGATTTTCAGCCTGCAGCCTCATCTGTTTGTTTCGATACTTGATTTGTTTGTCTGGTGTGTGGGCTGACCTGTTTTTCCTCTGCCGTGTTGTGTGTTTGTGTGGTGTGATAATGGCTCGTCTCTCAGTGACCTGAACAAAGCGTGTCTATGCGTGTGTTTGCACTGCTGTGTTTAGGAGCCCCGAGGACAAACTGGTGTTTCGAGTTTTGTTGCCCTTGAGCAGAATTCACTTCCTCCTCCTCTCATTTTATCTTGTTCACCTTCTGGAGTCTTCCAAAAATACTTAGATTCTGGTTTCCTGGCCAATCACGTGTGAATACTGCCAGGTTGTCTTAAACGTGATTATGTGTTTATATGGCTTAAAAGGTCTTGTGTGTATTGCTTGGATGGTTAAATGAATGGGTCAGTACTTAATTTTATCACCGTCACAATGTGGATATAATAGTACTAATCCTGTTTGTTTCAGCCATTTGCTTGGGACTCTCAGATTGCACATGTTCTCTTGCTTTGACTGTCACATTCACAAACCTGAACACGTGCACTATTTGATCACATGCCAGCCAGATGGCATACATGGGCATTTCCTAGTAACCCGCTGGCCTCCTGAGATCATCATTTTGTGGTGTTAGTATGACAGAATTGGATACTATTAAGATGGGTCTGGACATCCAACAACCAACTAGTTAGTTAATTAGGTTGATGGTTAATGATTCTTTTTTTTTTTTTTTTATCTGATTTCAGTGGCATTTTTATATTCAGGCTCAAAATGTTGTAACATTGGCATGTTGGAATCTATCATGGGGACTTTCTTACCAGAAGAGGAACCTTTTCATTGTTTCGAGTAGCAGTGAAGGAAGTTTGAGGAACTGGAAACTAATTTAGTTCTAGGAACAGTTTTTGGGGGAAATAAATTCGCTTCTACTTCAGTGGGGTCTTACACAGCACCATTGACGTAGTTGTACAGTAATTTGGTCAAATGTATGCCATATGAAATAGCACCCGTTAAAAATGGAACTGTATGTTAAAGTTGTACAAGACATAAACATACAGTATACAGAAAGCTAATGTTAACAGCATTTATGTGTCACCCAACTTGTGCATCGTAATTCCATATCCATTATCACAATGATTCCTATTACACACAGCAGAAACACAACTCTGATCATAGCATCCTCCATTCTCAAGCTGTTGACGTTGTTGAATTCCACACTTAAATGATGTTGTTGTCGGCCGGCTTGCGTTACTTCAGAGTTCCTACTGGCAGTGTGAAAGCAACCAGGACAATGGCCCAAAGAGAACATTTAGTTCTTGGCTTCTTCCTATAATTAAGGTCCTATAACTACTGGGTCCTATTACTAGGGCACTGTGAAATCCATTTTATTTTTTTCCCCAAATTCCCTTTTTTCCATTTTAATTTTTATGGATTCAGTTTAATTTTCTGGACTGTGTTTTAATGATTAAGTTTATTAATCAAAAAGCATGTCTAATTACTAGAAATCATGAAACTTACACAGTTTAACAGGAATGTATTAAATATTTTATTTATACAAGGTAAAACATTTTTATGGACCTATTAAATATACGTTTAATTTTTTCTCCCTTTCAGTTTTATTTTTTACCAAATTCTGTGTTTTCCATTTTAATTTTCTGAATCCCATTAAATGTCATAATCAAAAGCTTTTAATCAAATTAAAATTAATTTATTTTTGGTTGGCAAACAAAACATAGAAGAAAATGTTGATTATTCCTTAAAACAATCATGTTTAATAATAATTTTATTAATAGAAGAAATACTTATTATTATAAGTCATATTTCTGTCAGAGTTTCTCAAAGTTAAACTGAACTTTTACATTGACATATGGTATGATGATTTTTATATGCTAGAATCATTTTTTCAAATGAAACTAAAATACTCATGGATTGACTTTCAGAGCAACTCTGGAGATGATGTTCATGACTGCAGAGGCTGAAAAGACTGTTAGCGTCACGTGCTTCAGTTTGTGTGTAGTAAATTAAACTGTGAGTCTGTACCATTCATTCACACAGAGAAACTCAGAACATGCACGGTTCATATTTAAATAGTCTTTATGTGGCTTAATAATCACAGACACATGTTCATGTGCTTTTGATTTAATAATTTAAAGTTTGGCAAATTCCGTGACATTCTGCTTTATATTGTAAATTCTATTTTTATGACTGGATTCCATGATTCTGTTCTTTTTCTGTTCTGAAATCATGGAGCCCTACCTGTTTTGTTTTCAGTTTGACACTCAAAACCTAGTGAGCTGACTATCTCCTGGAAACGCCATTGGACTAGTTTTGAGAAGCAACTGGGCAGGATTTGTTGTGAAAACCTGGCAGCCCTGATCTGAACACACGTGCTGGAGGAGATATACTTCTAATTACAGGAGCGTCTACTGATGAGATGCGCGTGAAAATCACATTCGATTTTTTGAACAGCCCTACTATCTAGACTGTTTCTTTGTTCTTTTTTTTTTTGCTTGTTTTTATCTCACATGATTTTAATGGCAGTTATTTAAAGGTGATAAGTTTAGAAACACAAATGATCTGAGGGTTTTAATACTTATGGGCATGCTTTGCATTAACATGTTAACAGTAACTACTCTCAGCCTGGTGCAACTCTCTAAAAATTTGTCTCTAAATTCATCTTCCTTAAAGTCAGCCATCACAGCTGACATTGTAACAAATCCACCTCCTTCAGCAATAAATTCTCTAGAAAATTAATGTCGGCTGCTGTGAGCAATGTTCCCGTTTTTATGCACACTCTTTAGGTGTCAATCACAATATGTTTTTTGGGGGGGATTAATGTAGTAGAGTGCAATTAAAGGTTAGCTGAAGGTTAAAAAAAGTTATATTTGCCATATTTGTTGAGTATGTATCAGTTACTCACTAAACGTTTGCTCGTATCATCCATATATCCCTGTGAAATGTCTATTGGAGTCTGACTCTGTAGGACATGGCATTGCATCATTCAGTTTTTATTTTATTATATTTAATTTTAGGTAAATGTGAAATCAGTTTAATGATAGACCGATATAATATTAAGGTGGCCATTATTTGTTTTTGTTTTTTTGGAATTAATGGCATTAATTATTTTTTTACTGTTTGAACAATGAGTGTCAGAAACTGGACTGCACTGGGACTTTTATTTTGACAGATAACAATGTCTGTGTCTAATAACTTAAAAATTGTTATCTGAAGGACTGTCTTCATATTGATTTATTTTTAAAGGATTTCTGCTTTAGTACATGTTATGTAAATGAAATATGTATTTAATTGCTGCATGTTTTATTTACTGTCTTTAAAGGAAATGTGATACAATACATAATGTGGGCCATTGGCCACCTTGTTCTCTAAGATATCAACATAATCCATAAAAAATGTGGTCAACCACTGATCAGTTTAATTTTCTAATGTACATTTCTGACTTTTTGTGCAAGATCCATCAGTACACACGTTATTCCAAATAAATATTTGTAATAGCATTTAAAGAAAAATAACACTAACTACACAGTTTTCCCCCTGACTAGTGTATATTGTAAACATGCAGAATGTGTATCTCCCACCCTGTGTCACGTGCACACACGACCTCCCATAATCTATCATCCAGATTTGCATGCGTTTTCTTTGCTTTATTGATTAGCTTTCGCTCACACTATGGATTTTATGCACATTTGACCTTCACCGCTTATCTTGGTGAATTAAAGGGTTGTGAGCCTGCCTGCACACATGAAGCAAATGCGGGTCAAATACACAGCTTCATGAAACCTCATGTCCCTCTGCTTTCATTTCCTGTGTCACCACCTTTCTTCTGTCCTTCACACCCAGTCAAATAAACCCTATAGGGCAGATCAAATGTGCAGCCCCTGCCCTCCACTCCACATCTATTTCTTTTATTCACACACTGGCCAACTGCTACAGCCAGGGGGCTCATGTCTGACACCCCGAAAACAATGTGACAGGGAATCGATGGAGGAAGTAAGCAGTGTTGTGATTGACAGATCCTGTCCTGGCAGTCCGTGGCAGTTATACGCTGAGTCACTGGCTGTAGGCTGGGTTTGAGTGTGATTTAAAGCCCCAGGGTTCACAAACCGACACCAGACCCTGTCTTTCGGTGTCTGATGAAGGGCTGGTTGAGGCATTATGGTGTCTTCACATCAACCCAGATTAACCTTATTAAGATTATAGAATTTAAATCACTACCGGTTACATATGTGTGTGTGTGGTGGTCTCAGTTTGAAGTAGCAGAATCTGAGCTAATTACTATGTGAGCAATTAAAAACAGTTTGAAGTCTTTCAGCTCTGGCACTTGGTGTTGGCTTGCTTTCCAGGAGTGTTAGTTGAAGGTCTGCATGCTCACACCCATTCACACAGTTCATACAGACTTTTTCCAGTTCACTCGGACGAAAAAACAAACAAAGAAAAAACAAGGAATTTACTGGCTAAAGAAAAACTAAACATTAAATTGAAGAGGAACACCTTATTTCTGCAGCTGTTGTTGTGAACTTGCCCTGTGAGTGTTGGGATGTGGCATCGGCCAAATGTTGGGGGGAGCTTTTACACAGAATTGCCTTGAAGTGCTTGTACACTCATGAAAACAAAAAGCCACCTTCAGTGCAGCTCTATGGCCGTGCTCCACAGTGCATTTGAACTCCTTGACTGTTGCCAATAAAGACTGTGAATAACTGCATGCACTGTTTGTAATGAAAGACTGTGTTTATAGTTCTGACCGGATCATTTTGAAGTTTAGATACATTTCATGAATTAGCAATGTATCATTCTAATTGAATACAGAGGCGATAAACACTTGATGCACACTGCAGGACTGAAATGTTGATGTAGAGCAATTATAACTGACAAAATAATAAAATTGTAAGGAAATAGGACTGAAATGAACACTGTTGATGTATCATACATCACCATTACTATCTGTAACCCTCTGATCACAAATAGGGAGACAAGCTGTGGATGTGTAATCTAATATTTGGATGGATGGAATGTGACTAATAGATTGGGAGAGACAATAAAAAGGGAGAGAATGTGAAGTTACACAGAGGAACAGGCGCTGCTGAGTGGCTTTTCATAGTCAGTGAGCTGCAGTGAAGCTTGATTCAATCTGACTTTCATATTAAAGCGAGTCACTGGGATTCAGATTCCCTCTCGCTCTCCTGCCTGGATTCCTTCACCACAAAGCCTGTCAGGTTTCCTCTATTCCAGCTCCTCTGTTTGCTCTGCTTCTGCCTCTGCCTAGTATCCTGTCTTTTTGTGTTTGTCTTGTCCTTTGACTCTCTGTCAGTTTGGTTTTGTCTTTTGTTCACAGCAAGAGATGAAGCATGTGGAGAGACCCAGAGACTTGAGGGGCTTTTCTCTCTGTCACAAAGTTTGAGTGTCACTCATTCGAAATCTAGAGTGTATTTCAATCCTATGCTTCACCATTCTCCGTTAAGCTTGTTAACCAGTCCACCTCATTATACACTCAGCAGTTCCCGTCAGTAATCCAGCACAGAGCCCTTGTTATGTAATCTTTTGTTTACAGCTGAATGTGGGCAGAATCTTAATCTTACTTTCTAAGTCTGCTATCTCTCAGGTAATTGGATGCTTTACCTTGCTGACCCAACGACTCCATCTGTCACACATGTCAGGATTTTCATGGCTGCTAAAACTATCTCCACCTGTCAAGGAAGCAAGTTGTGTATTCATATAGTTGTAGGTGTGGTATAAGCATCGCTCTCTTGTCAGATGGTGTTATACTTCCTTTGCTAGTAAACACCTATCTGCTCTTTCATCTGCTCTTTCACATTTTCAGATTTAGAGTTTGTTCCTTTTACATCCAAAATCAAGATTACACAACAATATTGAAGCACCAACTGCTAGGTTAGCGTTTAATACAGTATATCTGCCAGGAAGAGGAATAGAGACTAGCCTCACTGAAGAGTGTGAGAAATCCACATCTGAAATCCTTTCACCCCACTTCCTCTCTCTCCTACAAGCCTGTTTTGTTTTGTTGTCTCCCTTTTTCATCCTACTCCTCTTTTCTAATGCAAGTTTCAGTCAGCTTTTCTCTGCATTTGGTTCTCAAAACTGCTCATCCCTTGAGCAAAATAACAACACAAATTTAGGAAAGAAGGTTTACGGGAAGTGGGGGGTCTAGAGTGCATCAGTGTTAATTTCGTTGACTAAATATTTTCGTCATTATTTTCGTCACGAATATATTTTTGCGGACGAAAACGAAATGAAAACTAAAATAGAAGGCACTGATGGAGACTAAAACTATGACTAAATTGATTGACATTATCGTCAACGAATAAAGGACGAGACGAAAATAGACTGTGACGAAAATCAAATCAGCAGACGGGAGAGATGCAAGGAACCGGCAAAACGGAACAGGTGAGACTGCATGAGAGAAGAGAACCAATCAGAGCCTGACTTATTGAGACGTGAAGCGAAGGTTTTCAGTTTTTAAATGAGCTCCCGGGAAGACGGCATTCGAAGAGGTGATGTCTAAAAGAGCGACAAAATGTCCACAGCTCACTTCACGTTTGACGACGAACAAAACAAAACAACTGTAAAGCACGCGGAGCGCTCATTCGTGGCAAGAACACAACCAATTTGAAAAGACATTTACAGACGAGCCACCCGGACATTTTCTCAAATGTAATTTCACAACGATGTTCTTTTGTTTATTGAGCTAAGCAAAATTGGAAGACTGCAGTGCGTAGATGTTGTAGCATTAAATATTACGAACTGAAAAGTACTGTAAAATAGCCCCTTCTTCAAATTAGATGAGAGCACAATACTAATACGTAATATCATGATAAATACATTTGATTAATACTAATGTTTAGTATATTTTATAATGTTCTACTTGTTGACAATATCACAAATATTTCTATATTAGTCATGTGAAACATGAATGTTCACATCCTATCATTATACATACAAATCTAGCAATATTGTAGTATTTAAAACATACAATATTGCTAGACAAATGAATACCTTATACAATCTTGTTACTTTTTTTTATCCACCTAGCTGCCAACTTATTAAATATTTACTTTAAATGTATGCACTTATTGTTCAGCTCAGCTGTAAGCTTTAAGGTCCTGGACCTAACTTTATTTTTCTTTTATTGATGGTCAATTGGCAGCTAGTTATTGTTTACATTATCATGACAGTGTTTGTTGCTGCATAAAAGCTTTTGAATCGAAATAAAGACACAGTTGTGTTGAAATAAAGTTGAATTTTTGTTTTATATATTTTGGTTAAGTTTGTTTCCTATATCAGCTGTAAAAAAATGTCTAGTAAATCTGTTATTGATTTTAGTCTTATTTTAGTCGACTAAAATACCGAGCAATTTTAGTCGACTAAAATACCAAGCAATTTTAGTCGACTAAAATAAGACTAAAATTAAAACAAATCAGATGACTAAAACTTGACTAAAACGAAAAAGAATTATAGTCAAAAGACTAAGACTAAAACTAAATAAAAATTTTGTGTCAAAATTAACACTGGAGTGCATGGAGTAAGTGTATTGAAAGTGAAAATATCTCGAACCCAAAAAGCACAATTTAATGTTTTTTTCAAATGTTGCATGTAAGTCACCAGATTAAATATATATAATAACAAGTGTATCTTTGTTTCTTTAATTTTTGCAGGTCTGTAATTTAAGTGGCCTTTGAGCTTCCAGATTGGTCCAGAAGGATTAGGAAAGTTGAGTCCTTTCCTACCAAAGAAATGAATGTGGGAGGAGGAAGCAACAGCAGTGTGGAGCTTGTCCATCTCTCCTTCTTACTGAACACCAGCAGTCTCGATCCAGGATGTTCTCTCCCCTACGACCCCTGCCATTCTTTTTGGCCCTGAGACTACAGTGGGCTCCATGAACATGTACAGAGACACAGGGGTGTGTGCCACCCCTCTCTCTCAACCTCTTCCTCCACCCCACCTCCGTCTACCCCTTCATAATGGCCACTCCTCTGTGGGCGATCCAGCCCCGTCCCGTGTGTCTGTGCCCAAAATGGGGGTTCGAGCTCGGATTGCCGAGTGGCCTCCTCGAAGGGCACTTTCACGAGAATCGCTGCTTGAGAATGGCCAGGGTAGTCAACCGGATGACCTCAACAGTGAGGATGGGCTTACACGTGGAGGTATGACCAGGTTACCACAGCGAGGTACCAGAGACGGTGACATCCTTGAATCAGGTCTAACGATGGCTCCAGGCACACCCCCGAGGTTTCGGATGTCTGGATTCGCTCCGCTCCGACAGCGATCCACCAGCGAGATTACATTGAGTGAACAAGATGAAACAGAGGTTGAAGGTTGTTTGTTTCGGGAATATGGCAGTACCTCTTCCATCAATGTACAGGCAGTGTCTGATCAAAGCTTCTTTGACATGCTCAGCCAGTTTCAACAGGAGCGACCTGACCAGCGTAGCACAGCCCCTGTCAAGCTTGGAGAGCTGCTTGGTGCTTTAGAAGGACCCACTTCACACACCTTCTTGTCGACTCCACGGCCAGATGACCGCCCGGAGAATCGTGTACGCAAAAAGAGTGGTGGCACAGAGTCATCTCTTGGTACCTCCTCTTTATTCCGCAAACTCCGCAGCTCCAGTCGGGGAGAAACAGAGACTCCACGAGGCGACTCGGATGACATACGACCCCCTGTGACATTGTCTTCCAAACCCTGGGTATGTGTGCGGAGTTTTGCCCACTTTGACGCTCAAAGCGTTTTGTTTGACTTGCACGAGGCGGCAGCTCGTCGCAGCTACGCCGCCCAACGGCGAAACACTGCCACCGGAGCTTCAGCTGCTTCTTCGGCTGCCGTTTCTTTGGCGGTTTCCAGAGCTATTGCTTTGGGGGGAGTGGAGCCCAGCTTCTCCAGCACTGATGACCTCAGTGTCAGGGACCTATCGGAAGGATCAACCCCAGCACTGGAACTTTCAGAGCAGGGTAGTTCAGCTGGCGTTAATGCCAACTCTCAGCACCAGCTGTTGTTGAGCTGCCCGAACTTCATCAACGAGACTGGAAGCTACACGGAACGGAATGTCAGCTTCCTGAGCTCATCGGCGGAGCGGGCAGAGGCTGGTATCGTGGAGGCCCGACTTCGTCCACGCTGCAGTAATGCCAGTGTGTCCAAACTGGAGGTGCCGCAAGAGCTTCAAGCCACCAGGTTAGAGAGACTGCAGCAACACTGCATCGAACACGTTGACCTGGGTGCCAGATACTACCATGAGCACTTCTATGAGAAAGGTAGGACATAGGACATTGCATTTGAAACCCAGTGTGTTTACAGGATACATTTATTAATCTTATGTAATTTACTTCATGTATAGTCCTGTTTTTATTGGCTTCCCTTCATTTAAGCCATGTTTACACTAGTGCATTTTTATTTTTAAACAGTGTTTTAAAATGAAAATGAACCTCATCTACACTGGTGTTTTCACTGTGTTCCAAAAATCTCCATCCACACTACACAACCAAAAACGCATGTCACATGACCATTCATGCTGGCACAACTAAAGATAAGTAAAGGTAGATTCACTATTATTTAAATGGTCGAATGGGGAATCTACCTATACATATCTATGGGTACAACGAGCATGATGCTTTCAAACTAAAACGGGCTCTGCAGCGTTTTCAAAAGTCTTTGTCAAAAAGTCGAAAATGCCAGAGTAGTGTAAACGAGGTGTGACCACAGCAAAAGTTATGCTTTTTAAAATGTAAAATAAATTCTGTAAACCCAAGTTCTACATTTAGTTCTACCTTTGGAAGAGATTATCAAAGCATGCCACAATTATCAATGCTTCTTGCTATTAGCCAATAGAAGCACAAACTGGAGCTGGAGCTGCACCCTTGCAACACATCTGCCTCCCAAATGTTAATCTTACTAAAGGTTTTGCTTTCAAAAATGCCAATGTTATAAAAATAAATAAAAATAAACAATGTCTAGAAAATGCCATGTTTGTCACCTCATGCCATAATACATAAATCCTTGCAGACGTGAGGTTATCTTAATGCTCTAATTGGTTGCCTGTGTTCATTAAATAGAATTGGTCAGATAAAGGTTACCATTCCAAAAATAATCTCTGTCATCCAGATTTTTGGAAGCGGGTTTTCGGTGACCAGAAAGGGTATGCAGACTGGGTTATACATTTAGAGCTTAACTTAAAGTTAATAACTTAGAACTTAACTTAGCCATCTAAAAATGTCCCATGTAAAAGTTCTTGAAGGTGAAGTGTGTAATTTTTGCACTACAAGTAGCACTAAAAGCAGACACAAGTATAATTGTCCTTTTTTTCAATAGCTTATGTTGCTGCATTAGGCTGGTTGAGATTCTTGGTTAATTGGTATATTTTGATACTGCCAGAGTCTTTATACCTGTCGGGAGAATCAACCTATGATTGGCTTAATTACTTGCAGCTCCCCTGCTAGTAAATTGGGAAAGTATTTACATTTTTTAAGTTAAACTTTTCACCTTTAAACTTTGTTTTTATTATTATTGTGGTCTGTTTTTCTCATTTAAGTGTTAAATGTTTAACTTAATGAGTAAAGATTCCAGGCCACCGAGGTATGTTTCTTTGTGGTACTAATTATTTTTCAATTACTTCTATCAGTTTACTTCATTTTCCAGTACAGCGGCATCTTGTTTGAAATCCCTCTGTTTTGTTTAGTTATTGTTGAGTTATTGAAGCAGTGCGCGTGGATGTGTCTTGGAGTGCCCAGCTGTATAGCGATACTGACTTGGCATTCCTCGGTCAGGAAGGGCAACACTGTGTAGTATCAAAATCTTTGCTTCGTTATTAAAAAGCCCATATCTGCATGCTCCTGAGACTTATAATTCTCTCAACTCGAGCTTCCTGAGCTTTCAATATTCTCACAAAACAACCAAACTCGTATCCTGTGCTGAGAAAAACTGGATGACAGATTAAGAAAACTTAAGAAATGAAGACTGCAAAATTGTTAGATATCACATTCACATGCCTCTTCCAATGTGGTATTTTTGAACCCTGCTTTAATCACATGCAGTAAATTATATCGTCAAATATAGTAACAACAGCAAAAATGAGCAGC
Organism: Carassius auratus; assembly: GCF_003368295.1. Lineage (NCBI taxonomy): Eukaryota > Metazoa > Chordata > Actinopteri > Cypriniformes > Cyprinidae > Carassius > Carassius auratus. The sequence continues at coordinate 11,986,346 of NC_039260.1, forward strand.
ATTGTGTTGTTTTACATGCAAGCAAATAAACAAACAGTGCAACGTGCAGTTCATTTCATGGATGAGTTGCATGATAGGTGTGGTCCTTTTTGAAACCGTATTCAAATCCAAATGACCGAAAAATGGCCACAGGAGTCATCCACCTGAATCATGGACTTTTAAATCACTTCCTCTGTGAGTCACTGATTACTCTTCCACGCACAAACCATGTGTGCTATGTGCAACTTGAAATAAACTTAATTGCTACTTATGTTTATCTTTTGAAAGCAATGATACAATTCCAAACCAAAAGGTTATTGAAACTTAAATGAGTGAATTCACATTTTAGAGGTCTATATCCTCCACTGCAAAAAGGTGGAGGAGACACAGTGGAATAATAACTTCCTTCATTCTAAAAAGCATGTGCAATATTGTATTAGTGGCTTTGTCTATGGAATGCTCTTACAGGAAGTTCTATAGCCACCATGACCTAGATTTGAAGAGTTTTCTCATAAATCCCTCCTTTGTCCCCCGTGTCCTTCCCTCAATCTCTCATCCTTCATATCGACTTCCACTTTTCTCCTATCCATTGTCTTCACCTCATTAATTATTTTCTTCTCTTCTATATTCTCATTTTCTATATTAATGGTATTAATCTGTCTTTTTTATATCCTCTCTCTGCTTTCATTCATCCATCTCTCTTTCTCCCCCCCACAGAGCACTGGAACTACTTTGGTACCGATGAGAAGCTGGGGCCTGTGGCTCTGAGCATTCGAAGAGAGAAGCTGGATGATACCAAAGATTTTAAGGACCAGTACCAGTACCGCATCATCTTTCGCACCAATGAGGTGTGTATGACACAAGCCAGGTTTCCATCTAAAGTTGTGAATTTAACATATGCGAATGAGCACCATTTCCATCCGAAGAGTCACAGATAATAAAATCAACACTTTCTTCTTGGCACAAAATATCACTAAGAAAAGTGGGAGAGGCCACTGAATAGAATAATTGAAATGACTTGAGCGTCCAAGCGAGCAAACAAAGCACAATGAATGCGGCCACTGCTTTTGTGAATGCAGTCGTGTAACAGTTCTGGGAGGCAATAATACAGAAATACTTTGATGACAGACTTTGCTCGGGCATTTAAGAATGACCATAACAACAAATCAGTAGGGTTGGGTATCGAAAACCTATTCCATTTAAGAACCGGTTACAAATTTCCAAGAACCGGGTATTCAGTAAGACGCGTACATTTTGATTCTGCTTCAAGATTTCTGTGTTCGCATTTTAATGTAATTTAAAGCGGGTTAAGTGCTGGAACGGAAAGAACTTGTGGCTTGTTTGCGTGCAGCGCACATGTCTGAAGAACAGATAAAGAACAGAATAGAGAACAGAGGTCTCGGTGTGGGGTCCCAGCCTCGAACCGTTCCGTGCATTTCCACTGTAGAAAAGGTTGTTCTGTGTCGGAATTGACTTCTTTCATATTTATTGAACAGTATGCAGAATGCTACGTCAGTATATCATCATAAAAACTGCAGTTTTTGTCTTAAGTGAACGTAAACAGATGAGAGGGAACAGTATTACACGTGTACATTATTTTTAGATCTGCGTGCATTCGGTGTTAAAGAAACAGCATCCTAATAAATGCGTTGTCTGTCATTTAATGTCAAAGGAACAAAATAAATGTTTTACTTGTTTTGTTTCTTTACAAACACAAAAGTTTATGCAAGATATTTGGAAAATGAATCAAATCATTTTGAGAACTTTGGCCCTTTTTTTTGCATCTATGCCATTTTTTATTAACATATAGGAGAACGATACTGGTTCATGTCATGTTTATAGATCGCTCCCATGAAATCTTCTATTACGCTGTAGTTACAATGTAGTTACAGTGTAGTTACACTGTTGTTGAAAATAAATTCTGAGCAAGTTTTGTGCCTTGCGTGCTGTTAAGACCATGCAGTCATTTTTGCTTAATAACGGTGTGTTTGAAAAGTGCTGAGCTGTAGTAGTATGACTGCTGCTCTGCTGGGTTTAGTCCGATTACATGGCTGCCTGGACAAATCAAACTCACCCGCTCAGAATAATGCAGCGTCTTCAGTTCTTTCACATCGACACAGTGATTATTCTCACTACAGATGTGATCATAACTCATTTCGAAAGTGCCTTGAAAATGTGCAAACTTGATTCAACAGCGTTATTTTGGTCAGAGGTTCGAGTTAAATGATTGAACGGGTGGCTGTCCATGTGACCAGTCATATGACGTCTTCAGATGTATGACAAATGGCACAAGAAACCAGAAACCAGAGACAAATGGCTAAAAAACTAAATATTTGAAGTATTCCAGCGTTTCCACCTGTCTGTACTAATTTTACAGTAGTTAATGGCTTTAGCATCAGCGTGTGTGAGGTTGTGATGGAAGTTGTGCTGCAAGGTGATGAATCAGGAAGCATTGGGGCAAGGATGCCACACAGTGGGCACTTCTGGACTTCATTTTTCAGTTATTCATAATTATTCTCATGCTCTGTCACGTGCTCTCAGAGGATATTTGGGCAGTCATATGATGGTATTTGATGTGATGTGTGTGTGTGTGTGTGTGCGCATCTCCCCACATGGTTTCCTGTGGCTGCTGCAGCTGGTCACGTTACGAGGAGCGATCCTGGAGGACGCGATTCTGTCCACAGCAAAGCACGGAACGGTTCGTGGTTTGCCTTTAAAGGAGGTTCTGGAGTATGTGCTGCCAGAACTCAGCGTGTCCTGTCTGCGATTGGCTCTCAGCACGCCAAAGGTCACAGAGCAGCTTCTTAAACTGGACGAGCAGGGGGTGAGTAAATGATGACACACTACTTCCTGAGAGATGAAAGTCAAGTTTTCTTTGAAATAATCTTTAATAATTCCCCAAAAATGAAAAATGGCAGTGTTCCTCATATTTGTATGTGTCACTCTGTCACTGTGTGCGTCTTTACAGCTTAGTCAGAAACACAAAGTGGGCATCCTGCTGTGTCGAGCGGGACAGAGCACGGAGGAGGAGATGTACAACAATGAAGAGGCTACGCCAGCATTCACCGCCTTCCTGGAGCTGCTGGGAGAAACTGTGTGTCTGAGGGGTTTCAACAAATATGCTGCCCAGCTGGACACCAAAAGTGAGCAAGGCTTACTGTCTCTCTTACACGTGTCCTAAAAAGGCACAGCATGATAAAGTGTCAAGCGATAAATCGCATCTCTTCCATGTAAATCAGAGTTCTTGTCCTAACCCACCGTGACCCTTCAAAAGCATAGTGTGTAAATACATTTTGATGGTCTCTTGGTTTATAATTGAGGCGTCACACTGGGTAGCTCCATGAATTCACAGTAAAAAACTACATTTTGCTCAAGATGGCTCAAACAGACTGTAATTCAGTTTGGTAGCACAGAAATTACACACTGCACTGTTTTGTTTAACAACATTTTGAATGCTTATATCACACACACACACACACACACACATTTACTTTGCTATCAAAATTGGTACATTCCATAGGCTTCTACTGTTTTTAAATACAGTTAGTTGTAGATATAACCTAGATATAAGTGTAATTGAAACTGGAATAGATAACAGAACCGCTGTTGTTTACACACACTCTATATCCAAAATCATGTAGAAACATCTTGATAGACACTATATGATGTCATTTAATGTACATTAGTGTCCAAAAGTCTGAGATACCTAAAAGGCTTTTCTTTTGCACTTTTGCTGATATAATTGTTAGTTTTTATTACAAATTATATTATAAACATGGCAATTTAAGTGAACATTAACATAATACAATTAAATCATTTCAAAATTTGGTATAGTTTGTCCCTCTTTTGTTTTAATGACAGCAGCACTTGAGCTGCATTTAACTTTTGAGTAAAACCTGATGGTCATGTTCTTCAGCATGATCTTATGATGATGATGTGTGTGTGTGTGCATATATATATATACACACACACACACACACATGCACGTTTATTTTTATACCTTATTTTCAGTGTGTTACATTGACATTGTCTTTATATTCTTTTCTATGTATGTGTATGTTTAACAGCGGACTCAACTGGAACACACTCCCTGTATACAACCTATCAGGACTATGAGATCATGTTTCACGTGTCCACCATGCTTCCATACATGCCCAACAATCCTCAACAGGTAAGACACACACACACACATGCACATCAGTACATCCAAGAGCCTGTATAGAACTGACATGACCCAACTTATCCTGACACAGCCCTCCCCCTCTCTCCCACCTGGACAGACTCCCAGAATGTCTTGCACATTGTTCACATGCTGTTCATTTTCTTTGCTCATATTCAGCAGTGTGTTTGTGGTGGGTACTGCATGTGGCAGACCCAGTTTGCAAAGAAACATCTGGAATGGTAGTAAAGTTTATAGAGTGGCAGCAGTAAATCCAGTGGAAATTAAGCAGCTCTTTTTTCACGCAGCACAAGCGGCCACAACTTCTGGACGTCCACTTTCTGAGTCTCTATTTTTGTTACATGTGGTTATGAAGGAATTGCTCTTGCTCTTTCTTTTTCGGTTCGTTATTGTCAAGTTCTCCCGCTGGTTTTATATGCACTGGCGTATGAATCAGAGTAGGGTGTGGTTTTCTAGTGATTTCCATACTGTTGATTACGATCCAGTAATGTGGCATCTTCTGCCCTCAGGAAGTTTCATCAGCATGCATATGCGTCAACGGCTTTGCAATGAAAACATTCATTGAAAACACACTTGAAGACAACCTTATTTGCCATCTACATAGTAAGATGTGCATCTGAGTGAAATAAAGTGGAAGATAATGTAGGGAAAGACTTTTTTTGTCTAATTAAAAAAAAAGTTTTAATTGTTAATCCCTGAGGTAATTGTTATTTATGTATCAGGTATGTATTATTTTACTTAATTTTGTGTACAGTTATGTATTACTCTGAATATAAGACAGGTACATTACAAATAAAATTCATTAATATTAGTATAATTATTAAGCTGTTGATATTTGCATGTTGTATTTTCAGTGGGGATTGGGATGAAACATGTTTAAAACATTTTTTTAAGTTATATTATTTTGCTTTATTTTTTCATGCCTGTGCTGATATGGTTATGTCAGCAGCAAATAAACCTATTTCTGCGAAGGGAAAAAAAATATATATATGTCACATATTATTTGTATAATATAATATAATTGAATATAAATAGAATATTTCAAAATTATTATTTTTGCGGCACCATTTGGTTATGCTGAAATTAGACCACTTTCAATTCATTTCAATTCATCTGATCTGCTCGGTCTCAGATGAGCTGCAGAGGGCAGTGTTTATCTGTCAGATAACTTATTAAAGCACACACAAAGCATGGAGTTGTAGTGATTATGGTGAGGTAGAAAGGGATGTCAGGCTGTAGAATAATTTCAGGGTACAGGAGTGTCCCCCCTCAGAACTCATTAAAGGGAGGGTGATGTCATTATTCAAGAGAGTAGTGTTTCCATGGTTTTTCCTATGTGTGTTGTTAAAATGTAAGATAGCTTATATAAGCGATGCCCTCACTCTGTTGCGAACGGGTGGGCAGCCTCTATTTCTCTGACTCAGATTGGAGGCTAGTCTGTCACAAAGAGACATAGAGATGCTCCTAATTTCACGCTCTGTTTTTAAATGTAGATTAAGTACGCTTTTAAACATCAGTTCTCAAGATCTCTGCTGTCGACTCTTTTAGTAGATCTCCTAGAGTTCAAATGAGTCCATGAAACTCATAGAACATGTTGCCCTGATCACAGATTGGAATGGAAAAATCAACTCCATACATAAGAGCAGAGAATGGCACTCCTGAATGATTTCAGATGTCTTTTTGCATTGCATGCCGGGCACCAATCTGTTGATATTCGTCAAACATTCTGGTTAGGGGTTTAACTAAACTACTAAGCCTTAGTTATTAAACTCCTGCAGTTAATTCAACTAAATGTTTTGTCTGTTTAAGATTTAATTTCAGCTGTAAGCGTGTTATTTATCAATGCAATTAAAGTTTACATTTGAAACATTCCTATTACCATTGAATGACTGATTTGAAATATATGCTACTATTCAAATGTTTGAAAGAAGTCTCTCATGATTACCAAAACTTTATTTATTTGATCAAAAAATGCAGTAAAAACAGTAATAATAATATTATTACAATTTAAAATTATTTTCTGTGAAATGCTGTTGAAAATCTGAAATTTTCAATGAGAGAAATTTTGTAACATTATAAATGTCTTTAATTTAACTTTCAGTGACTTTAATAAATGCATGCTGAAAAAAAGTATTAGTATTTATTCATAGAAAAAAACACTGACCCCAAAATTTTGAAAGGTAGTGTAATAAAACTCATCAAATGAAGCATGTGCAGGACTCAGATTACTCAAATGGTTCCAAAAGAGTTCCAGAAGACACTTTTTTTTCAACCTGTCAGGCACAAAGCAGGACACTTTCTGGGCCTGCCATGATGTCTTCAGAAGCATAAAAATACATAGAATACACACACACACATACACAAAAATGGGTTTTAGGTATAGCATGAATTAGTATATTTGTAATAAACATTTTTGTTGCTTTTTCGGCTCTCTTGGATCTTGTATATGTTTTCTTTGAGCCTTCTCTATTGAGGATATATTTAATGCTGCCATGAATTTGGTCAAAGTGAGATATCTTAGAATGCAGAATAATTATCCTGGCTTACAATTTGAAACTCCCCTTGTGATGCCTCAAAATTCAGCTCTTAAAGAGCAAATTTGTTGAAACTGATTGCCGTGACAATTGCAAAGTTAATCGGATGCATTATTTCACTAAAGCACCTTTCACACCGCCATTCCGGCAAATACACGGGTAAAGTGTATCGGCAATTGTTCCCGGGTCGCTAGATTTTGCACTTTCACACTGCCAGTGATTACCTGGGATATGCGTGTGCTTTTACACACAACCCGTAAAGATCCCGTAACGACACGTGACATCAGCGCGTGACGTGTAATGTACGAGTCGAAAACATTAGGCACGTTATACTTTCACTGAAGCAAGCGAACGATCTCTGCGTCAGCGCAGAAAGTGAGGAACTAACTGATCTCTGCTTCATTACAGTTTGCACATATGTTTTCGTCGCGAACATTGATCTTCCTTCAAAACAGCCGGTAAAAGAGTCGCGCGATAACGCGCATCATCAATTCGACATGGCATTAGATCTGGCTTTTGTTCACACAGCGCTCGGGTTGAACCCGGCAATGTTACTAGGTCCCCGACCCGGGTTCAATGCCGGAATCAATCCCGGGATGTGGTTGCTTTCACACAGAAGGTGACCCGGCAATGTTCCGGCAATATGCCGGGTCCGACGTGGAGTGTGAAAGGGACTTTAGAGAAGCTAATTATCTTAGAGAAGATTATATAAAACCTAAAACTTTATCTTTGCTACCTAACACACACTGGTATTTCCTTCAGGAAATGTAATTCGAGCACAACTTGATCTTTTTACAACATGAGTCCATTTTATTGCATGTGTTTTAGTGGCTGTCTCACAGATTGGTGCTACAGTGCTGTTTGCAGGCTCTTTCACACCTCTGCGTCTCTCACCACAGAAGTCATTGTGCATCTATGAAGATATTTCTGCCAGTTCCCTTTTTTCCTGTCCTTCAACAGAACACTCTATCCTTTCTCTCTCTTGCTCACTCACTCACTCACTCACTCTCTCTTTCTCCTAATCTTTCCTTATTGCAGTCTTGCTTTCATATATATACTTTTTTTTTTTTGTGGGTACATAGTGTGCATTAAACAGTAACATAGGACTTACATTGAAGGACAGACCTGAGCCATATCAAGGAACCACAATATCATAAAGACCTAAGTGCTGCTTTTGCCTTGAGCTCATAAGTGACCACCTATTCTTATCTCAGTTCAGAGTGCATCACATAAGTCTTATGTCTCTTTCAAAGGTGATGCTAAGCTGTAAAAAGGACAGCTGGGGTTGCCAGAAATTTAATGTAAAAAGATATTGTAGTAATTTTATCAGTTTAGCAAAAATGTATAATAAACAAAATGTATATTTAATGAACTGATATAACGATAATGTAGCAGTCCTGTTTTGTTCGTTTTTAATGTACTGACAGCTATAATTATAATATTTTTTTAAATGGTTCATTTGACAGCATTTACTATAAAACTACATGAAATGTTCAGTTTGACCTAATAATGTTTTTCACTATATAGTAATAGAATTTACTATTAACCAATTAGTAGCAGCATTTGGCATTTTTATAGTCGTTCCCCATTAAAATTACAGTGAATTATGGCAAATCCAGTGAGTATGTTTTCATCAAAAGTACCAGAACCTTTTAAACATTTTGTTACCAGATGGACAGATTAAAAAGAAAACCTGTGTCCTCACTCCCAGCATAAATTCAACCAATCAGAGTTGAGCTTGTCAGATCGAGCAAGTAGTTTCCAGTCAGTGAATGTGGCCAAGTCTGAGACAAGAATCCACCTAGTAACCACATAACATCTGAAAACATCCCGTCAAACATCTACAACACTGTGGCGGCATTTTCTAAAAGTAAAAATCTAGTTGAGTTTTTATTGCATTAAACTTCTGACTTATTCTCCCTTTCGTTTCTCTCACAGCTCCTAAGGAAGAGGCACATAGGAAATGATATAGTCACGATTATATTCCAGGAGCCAGGAGCCCAACCGTTCACCCCACAGAATATTCGCTCTCACTTCCAGCACGTCTTCGTCATTGTCCGTGTGCACAACCCTTGCTCTGACAACACCTGCTACAGGTTGGCCTTGTTTCCTTGACAACCCTAGCTAAGAACAGTATTGCATGTATGCCTGTAGCCGATTACTGTGATATGTTATGAAAATGTAGTTCAGTGAGTGAAAGACCTACAGGGATTGGTGGAACTAAGTAATAGATCATTTTTTTCCTGTAGTGTGGCAGTGACCCGCATGAAGGACGTCCCTCCATTTGGTCCAGCACTACCTTCAAATGGCATGACGTTCCGGGACCCAGCTGCCTTCCGTGCTTTCCTGCTGGCTAAGATCATCAACGCAGAGAACGCTGCACACAAATCAGAGAAGTTCCATGCTATGGCCACACGCACGCGTCAAGGATACCTGCGGGACCTGGCGGAGAACTGCGTTTCCACTACGCCACTCGACACTGCTGGCAAGCTTAACAATCTCATCTCACTGGCCTCCAAACGCAAGGAACGCATCCGGCCACGTGAGGGAGCAGAAATGGGTGCCTTAGGGGCGCTGATTTGGCGTGTACTTGCGCAGGACTTTAGTGGCGGAGGAGCCGAGCTTCCCTGCGCTCTCGCCATCTCCAACGAGTACATTGTCCTGGCGGACTGCTCCACCAAAGAGGTGGTGTTTAACTGTTTCTGTGCTGATGTGATTGGTTGGACGGCAGAGAGACTTGCACTGAAGATTTTCTATGGCAGAGGAGACCATGTTGCCTTACGGGTACCAGAGGGCAGTGCGCCAGACATCAGAGAGGTTGTGCAGAGACTAAAGGTACTGACGCAACATACATGGACAGTGAATTGGTTTGCATTATGGGATATGCCTCTAAACTCATCTCTGTGTTTTTTCCTGCAGGCGTTGACTATAGGTTGTGAGACGGTTGATATGACGTTACGGCGTAATGGTTTAGGCCAGCTTGGTTTCCATGTACGTTTGGACGGAACTGTGTCCGAAGTGGAGGAATACGGCTTCGCTTGGCAGGCGGGACTCCGGCAGGGTAGCCGTTTGGTGGAAATCTGCAAAGTTGCCGCAGTGACGCTCTCCCACGAGCAGATGATCGACCTACTGCGGACTTCGGTCACCGTGAAAGTGGTCATTATTCCACCTTTCGAAGAGGGAGGGGCCCGAAGGTGAGCTTTATGGGAATTTGCACTTATTCTTTGAGTTTGACGCCATTTTAAAATCTAGATGACTGCTGAATGAGAAATCAAATTAAATCAAATTCCTCACAATAGACACAGTAAACATCAGAAGACATGAGGCATGATTTATTGCCCTTTTTCTATCGTTTTTAATGATTTTAATTAATATGCACAAGGGAGAGAGAGAGCAAGAAGCGCTCATGTTGTTTGAAGACTGTGAGTGCGCGTGCAGCCGGGGCTCTTTCTCGTACGCGCCCTGTCACTGTCACTCACCGATCAAATAAGGCTTTGACAGCCGCCAAAAAAAAAGATAAATGCAGAAAAACCCCTGGATTGGTTATATAACGTTGGACAGAATGTTGATCCGGCCATCGCGTATATTCAGCGCACATAAGGTAAACGTTTTGCAAATGTTTTTTAGAGAAATAAAACCAGTTCGACGAATCGATGCGCATATTTTGCGTCTACGTATTTTTTGCGTCAACGTCATCGATGACCTCGACGCGTTGTCCCAGCCCTAGTAGACAGTAGACAGTAGCAGTGTGCCGTGCATCACACACTCACATTGTTGGTTCTTATGCATATCTGACAGATTTTTGGTATGCATATACTAGGGGTTGAACGACTTCTGATTTTTTTTCAAAGTTGACTTTTATGTGGTGTCGAAGTTGACTAGTCGCTGATGACGTCATCAATGAACAAATAAGTCTGGAGCTGTGAAAAACACCTTATGCACAGCTATGGCATATGAAAGCGCTGCGTACATGGCTATTACTCCTATAAAATAACACATTTTTATATGTTCTTTTGCCTTTGGGTCGTTTTATTTCTCGCAGATTTCTGTTCGTTCTAAATCAGATACAGATAAAGTATCACAGTAAAGATTACATTTATATGAATGCATTAGTGAGAGCGATTGTGTGTGTGAATTCATTCTACATGGCAATATGTCTCTAGTAGTAGTGACACTGTTGGATTTAGTTATTAACAAATATATGCTTGAACTTTTCAGTTTTTAGGCTGATTTATTAAGAGATCACAGAACAGCGTTGACAGTACATGTCTGTGCTGAATGATTTTGTGCGCGAGCGATCTACGCATGATATATGACCTACTGACTATAGCCTATGTGGGTGCGTTATAGTGCAGCAGTGCATTAGATTAGAACAGCAATTAACTTACCTCTACAATAAGCTGTTTAGAACGTGCACTCTCAAGTTCAATTTCGAGCATCTGGTAATATAATCACACATCTCTTGTGGACTTTTCGGAGTACACATTTATTTGTCATTTTTAATGTTTGGAAACGGTGCGTAAATGTAAAAGTCCTTAAAAGATTTATTATCCTGTTGTGCCCTCTATAGAACCGGCGACTAGTCGACATCGAGCTTAAAGCGATCTTAAAGACTAGTCGATTAGTCTGTGCAACCCCTAGCTTAATCAGTGAATGACTGGGTTCCTCAAATCCAGCCCTCAAGAGCCACTGTCCTCCAGAGTGTAGCTCCAATCCTAATCAAATATACCTGATCAAACAGGTCAAGATCATCAGACGTACTAGAAAATTTCAGGTAGGTGATGAGGATGTGAGGTAAACTCTGCAGGGCAGTGAGTTTCAAGGGCTGGATTTGAGGAACCCTGGTATATTAGCATCTTTAAATCGTTAAGGTGATTTTTGAAGTGATATGTCTGAAGCTGAATTAAGCTGTCTCCATTTAGTAACTCTTGAAACTAGGGCTGCACAATTAATTGAAATGGAATCAAAATCATGATTCAGCAGAAGCTGCGATTTAAGTGCTTATCTTTCAGAGAAGCACGTTCTGTGATCAGCAGTAAATCTCCATCCGAAGGCCAGAGGGTGCTCTCGCGCTGAAAATCCAAATAAGCCCCGAAGAAGAAAACCAGGAAATGCCTACCTCTGCAGCTGAATAAACAGAATATTTAACTGCTTTCATTGATTCAACATTATAATAAACACATGACTACGACAATATATGTCGTAGTCTGCAAAACATTTTTTTACTGCTGATTACAGAATCAGCTTTAGTAACAAAATGCGCATGACAATCACATTTGATTAATCTTGCAGCCATACTTTAAACTACAGAGCCACTATATATCACTATATATGCATTGTTTTTTATGCAGGGTCAGAAAGCTCTTGGATTTTATCAGAAATATCTTAATTTGTGTTCTGAAGACGAATAAAGGTCATACGGGTTTGAAATGAAATGAGATTGAGGAATTAATTACAGAATTGTTATTTTTTTGGTGGGCTTTCCCTTTAAATATGCTGGTTATCAGCCATAACATGAAATGTAATATATAAATTATGAAGTATAATTATGGAAACGACATAAGGGAAACATTGATCCAGTAATACAGTATTGAATTTCAGTTTAGAGCTGGGGTTCTCAAAGTCTACATTCAAAGGTCGAAATCTGAATTTATCATGGTCAAAGGTCTGGAACAATTGTTTTCTATAAGCATGCATAACAAATTAACACTATTTAAAAAAAAAAAAAAAAAATTCAAAATACATTGATTACAAGTGCAAAAGGGGCAAAACAAATAATTTAAGTTTTGCTAGTATGGATTTTTCTCTAGCCGATGCTGATATTTTAAAATCAGGGCATTGGCAATGGCCAATATATGATGCCATTTTTTTTGGAGGGGGGGGTTTGGTTTGGCGGGGGTTTAGGGCATTTGGGGGGGGCGGGGGCGGGTTTCATCTCATAAAAAAGTAAGAGTAAATGTTCATTGCAGGGCACAAGATAGTAGTAGTAGTAGTAGTAGTAGTAGTAGTAGAACCCTTATTAATAGTAATAATACATGGCTCAAAACCTGCATATTCATTTTTGGCCAGCAGGAGGTGCTTTTGGAGCAGGAGATATAGCTGTTTCCCCAGCATCGGCTGTAATCGAACAAGTTACTAATAAGTAATCTAATAGCACACAAATGCTTTTTTATGAGGCATTACATTAAAGACAAAATGAAAATGTTCTTTTCGAAGATACATTCATATAAAAACACTGCTCTGCATTTTGATTTTGAAATGTGCAGTGCTGATGTTTATTCAACCTAGTAGAAGCCTTTTGGGAAATCTTGGGGATTCAATTCCCCCCAGATTCGGACCGGAGCCTGGACTGATTTAAAGGTTTCCAATTAGAAAACCTTGGTCCAGGTCAGAACCACAAATCATTATTTATATGTATTTCATTTATAAATACCCTGTTCCTGTACATGCCCTGACAAACAATTTTTTTATTGGTTTATTTAAAAATAATTTGCGCAATCCATAATGCCATGTTATTGCTCTTGCAGTAATTTGACATTTCATTTCATATTCTACAAATTCAGTTTAAGGTATGATTGTTTGGACATTTACTGGGAAGGAAATGTAGAGATGAGAGCTCTTGGAACTTTAATTGAATACCCCTTCAGAGGATGAGCAAAGAGCCAGTAGCCCAACATTTTTATCTGAATGTTAGATAGCTCTTGTGACTCCATTAAATTCATTCCGCTTTGATAAATCATTAAAAGAGAACACCATAAAAGACTGTCGGACTCCAGCCTGTCTCATAGTCTAGAGAAAAGAGCGTCGACTGCTTCCAGTTCCTGTATTGGTGCCTGTGATGTTCCAGAGATCCAGAAAACATCAATTATGTCTGTTTGTGTGGATGTAAAAAAAAAAAAAAAAAAAAAGCCAGATATATAGTTACAGTCCAGCCCAGCAAAAAACCTGTGCAATCCTGGAATCCTTTTCTTTGAATAAGACGGATACATCAAATATAATTCCTATCAGTGTTTTCACTTTCACAGAATATACATTTTCTGACAGATGAAGGAAGGAACTCCAACTCAGCAATAGTCATTCTGTACAGAAAACATGCTTAAAATCTGGGCAGCAGCACATTTCAGATCTGACAGTGCTGTTGTTATTGTTGTTTTGTTTTTTGTTTTTTGTTTTTTTGTTTTTTTGCACTTTGCACCCCTCTGGAGACCCATTCTCGTTTTGGAAAGATTAATGACGAGCCTCGTGGCAGAATTAATGCTGCTTGTGGCAAATGCCCGCCGGCTGGAACCCCTCTGACATAATTCAAAGATTCAGAGATGTTTTTATAGGTGATGCAAAAAAACACTACAGTATCTTCAAACAAGAGGGAAAAAGCTTTTGTACCTCCTCTTTGTCTGATGCACCAACACACACTTTCGCGCTCACGCACAAACACAGGCACTCACCAGATTTTGAGAACGTTGGCAGACGCCTCAGTTCTCAGGGGAGCTGTGAGTGGGAGTGTTAGAGAGAGAGAGAGAGGGACAGATAGAAAGAGAGTGTTAGAAGAGGAGAGGAGAGAAGGATGGAACAGTTTACAAATGTAAAGAGTGATTATGTGAAGCCTCAATTTTGCTGCGTCGAAAAAGGTACATTTGCAAGTGCTTCTAAAATTCGTATTTTGGTCTTAAAACCAATTTTTACATTTAAATTCTTAATGCACATTTAATTTCATAGTGCATGTTTGACAGTTTAGCATCGCGTGACTGAACTTTCTTCTGAGTGGCTGCTGTTAGGGGTTAATTACTCAGCAGCGTGTTTGATTGCGTGCTTGCGGGACATGTGTTCGCCGTTGTGGTTAAATAAACTCCTTTTGAGATGTTCTCTCTTGCGCACACATGCATCCCAACACCCCCCACCCACACTGTGCCGTGGAACGAAAGAGCGTGTTAATTGCATGCTTCGACATGCTTGTCATTCTGTCATTCTATCTGTTTCGTTTTCCCTTGTTTGTATCGCTTTCCCTCTCAGCGGTCCAGCCTCTGTTTGTCGAGAAGTGCCAGAGGAGCAGATTGCATGAGACTGAAGCCTGGAATCTGTGAAAAAGGGGCTAAAAATAAATAAATAAAGGGGGTTTAATTAAGAAATGTGTTTGGCGTGAGGCTGACAGGGAACAGGCGGCGTGTTTAGCATGCAGTGAAAGAATATAAAGACCGTAGATGCTGAGGCATGTCTGAGCTCCTCCTCGCTCGGAAACAAAGTGGGAGAAACACCCCTCCTCCTCTTTCTCCCTCCATCTCACCCTCCCTCTCTCTCCTTCCTCTTGTTATCATAGTGAAAGAGAGGATTGGATGGGTGGAGAGCAGAAATCTGTGTGTGCGTGTGTGTACGGTTGTCAGGGCTCGTTTGTACTTCAACTGTCAGTCAGAGCCTCATGGCGCTGCCGCGGACATCCGATACAACAGTCTGGTCTACACTCGGAGGTTAGTGATGGGCTTGGAGACAAAGAGAGGAGGGATGTGAAACGCTGGAGCTCAATTGTATTACAACAATGAATTATACAGGATACTTGGACACGGTGAAGGTGTTGGACGGATAGATAGATGGATGGCAGTAAAAGAGGAGTGGTGGAGCTGAGCTGACAGCACTCTTTCAGTGATGAAGAGGAAGATTTCCAGTGCAGCAACATGAGGCTGTGCTCATGTATGTCACGCTTAGGCTTTTTCTAGCCTTTGTCCAAGTGTGGCTTCAGTCTCTTTGATTAAGAAGCGTTTATGTGTGCTGAAAAATTATTATTTCTTATGTCTTTAATATCTTGTAAAAAAGGGCTCATAATTTTCTCAATATATGGTAGGATTCAAAAGTCTGAGATCACATTGAAAATATGGGATTTTTATGTAATCCTGGAAGTAACATTTTAGGTTTGTAGAAATTTTTGAATTTTTTACAATTTGATTTTAAATATGAAATACATAAGATTTGAGTTGCACTTTATTTTATGGTGCATGCCCTTAATATAAATTAACAACATGCACTTGCTATATGATTAGTTACAATTAATTATGCATAATTTATTGTTATTACTATAGTAAGTGTATGTATTGTGTAACAAATATACTGTAAAATAGTGTTACCAAGATTTGTATTAACATTTGTACTATTACATTTTTTTTTTTTTACTATTTCAAATGTTTTCATATTTTACATTTATGGAGCCCTACACAGCATTAGGAGGGGATAAAATAGGTTTGTTTATAAATTTTTTCCCTCATTTTAGCTGAATTGTAGACATTTAGTGTCCAATTGTTAATCCGTTTAAACTCCTCCCCTTTTAACAATCGACAGCATGCTCACATTCAGATCTTGGACGGATAGAAGCACTTATTCTGTCGCTACTTTGTTTTTATTGTGACTTTAAAATGCAGTCATGACTTAATTACAAAATGGGAACAAATAAAGTCAAATTATTAATTCTTCGCCACAATAATAAATTTAAAATTAAATTTAATTAAATTTTAAATTTATGCACTTGGCAGACGCTTTTATCCAAAGCAACTTACAATGCATTCAGGCTAACAATTTTGTAATAACATGTGTTCCCTGGGATTCGAACCCCCTACCTTGTGCTTGCTAACGCAGTGCTCTACCACTTGAGCTACAGGAACACAATATAATGATTAGAACATGATCATTGGCTTCTGTTATCAAAGCAAAAATAGTTAATTCAAGTTTTCGTTCTCATTGCTATACTCATAGTTTGTAATGAAATTGTTGTGTTTAATTAAAATGTAAAATGGTCCTTTATATTAGTGGTCTCAGAGATGTTGGGCACCTTTGTAGGTGGCAGGTTTATATAATCACGTTGAGCTGATAGTTAGTATTCAGTTTACGTCCTCTATGTCTTTATCTGCCATCTATACATTCTCAGCGTGTCGGTGTAGCCAGTCATGGCTAGTTTGTGTTCCCTTGTGGTCTTCAGAAGAGAGTTTTTGGTGTATTAGACAGAAGGGCTGTGGAGTCTGGTGTGTTTCCCACTCTCCCTCCTCCTCTCACTCTCCTCGTTTCCTTTTGTCTCATTTGGGCTTTCTGACTCTTGGTTCATCTGTCTTTTACTCCCTCCCTGTGGATGGGGGATAATAATAGGTAGCAGCTTACAATAAAGATGAAGATGTATGAAATATAGATGTCAAGGGGCAGAAGGTGCTACTAGAGGAAGGGTTGGAATATCAGGTGAATTGTGCAGAATTGTTGGTTATTTTTGCTATTGGCTGAAATTTGTAAGATAGCCAGGATAGCAGTACTTTGATAGGCTTCCTAGGCTTGTAACTATATGCTACTGGAAAGATTTTGTTAAATGTTTATAAAGTCTCTGCATTTTTTTGATGAAAAAATTTTAATATAATGAAATATTGTAACAATTTAAAATGACTTTTTAATGTTTTAATGTATTCTTGTGAT
Source organism: Carassius auratus (assembly GCF_003368295.1). Lineage (NCBI taxonomy): Eukaryota > Metazoa > Chordata > Actinopteri > Cypriniformes > Cyprinidae > Carassius > Carassius auratus. Next base: position 12,003,476 of record NC_039260.1, read on the forward strand.
GCCATTAGTCTTAAGTGTCACATGCTTCTTTAGAAATAATTATATTATTTGAATTAATAATAATTTCTGATTGTTATCTATATATATATATATATATATATATATATATATATATATATATATATATATTTATATTTATTTATTTATTTATTTTTACTTTTGTGGAAATGGATATACAGTTTTTCTAGATTCTTTGATGAACATTTGTCACTATTGATTAATTGAATGCATTTTTGCTAAATGAAAGAACTGATCCTAAACTTTTCTAAACAGTACTGTAAGTTTTTAATGATTTTGTCAGGAAAGACAAATCAAAGGACAGTGACCTTGACTTGAGTCCTTGTATGAAAGTGCTGACGGTGGAGGAGGGGGAGAAGGGGGTGGCTTCCGACACAGAGTGGGTTTCAGTTTCTCATCATCATCAGAAAGCAGAGAGACCCAGAAGGATTCTGGCGCTGATGAGAGCGTTTCATCCTCATGCTGTTTGGCATTCAGTAGGGGCTAGTGTACTGGTCAACAGGGATTTGGGACTAATCTGTCAGTGAACCAGACCCGCTGTGCTCAAGTACACACTCAAATTACTGCAGAACTGTTCTTTTGAAACATCCCTTAAAATCTGTAACCTTTAACACAGGATAAAGAGTTTTAGTCTGGCACATAGGCTTTAGAAACGGTCATAATCAACCTTGTCTCACATAGCCAGACCTTTGACTTGAGACAAGCGGTCTGCTCCCATTTTAGCTTTACTTGACCAAGATCCGCTTAGTAGTGTATAAATAATATATTGTTTTGAGGTATAAAGTGATGAACTGATGAGTACTTTTTTACATATTTCAATTTGAATAATGTATGGATGACTGTGTGTTGTTAGGGGCTGTACGGAGGAGTACGAGATGAAGATGATGGAGCAGAAGGGAGAAGCGGAGCCGGTGGCTGCAGGGTATCGTAGTGGACAGCGAACCCCAGTATGGCGCTGGGACAGCCCACCTGGTACACACAGCTCTGCTCAGCGCTGGACCCCCAGCGGAGCCCCACCAGTCCCCAGCCGAACACCCAAAGCCCTGATCCCCATTCCATTCAGAGAGCCCCAACACATCTCTGCTAAAAGGTGAGGCATTTCAGCATATAGCTCAGATCTCAAGGAAACCAACTACTGGTTTCTTCTCTCAGGCCTGTCTCTTCCCACAGGCCTGTCAGTTACCCAGAGAACCATTACAGTGTGTCTCCTCTTGCCGGGGACAGAGTGATGCCGTACAGAAACCCCTCGGCTAGTTTCTCCAGTCCGGGCTCTGGGTTCATCTCCAGCGCACTGGGGGTGCCGGGACTCAGCGGACCCTTTGTCCTCTATAAACCCACTCGGGACGGGTCAGTTGTTTTGTATTTTGAAGCTTATGGCATCAATACAACACTTTCATCTGACTTGTCAGTTGTTTTAGTTCAGAATTTGAGAATTCTGAGAGATTGACACACTAAAATTCATAGATGGGCCATTCATTGGATATTTTTAAGCATTTCGACAATATGGAGATGTACACAATCCTGCCAGGGTATTATTCTGAGATAATGACCAGTAAATTTAAGATTGCTACACGGCTACTGATGGAATAAATAATTGGATATGTAATAGTGATTTGACCTGAAATTGTTAAGTAAGAAGAAAGTGGCAGTGCATACGTGAATTTAGTGCATTCACACTTAAAATGTCTAACTGCTTTTAACTTGAGTGCAGCATTTTTAGAATGCTGTGTCATGTGTGAGACGCTGAGTGGTCAATCACATGGAGAAAAACAATGGAAAAGCAGCAGTGGAATGCAGAAACAACGCCTGACAGTTTGGTCTCCAAAACTGACCATGAAACTTAACTTCCCAACACTGTTTGCTATCAGAGACGTTATCGGATCTGTGTTGCTTTCATATCTTTCACGTAACTTTTGGGAAGTGATACAGAGCAGAGCAATAAATGATAGCGAGGATAGAAATGAAGATCTTTAGGTGCTGTTTACCATCATCGGTGGGTGTGTCTGATGGTAAATGAGTCTGCGGTTGAGGCATGTATCAGCTAGACCTCGGCTGCTGCTGATTCACAAGCCTATTGTGTGTTTGTGTGTGATTGTTTATGTGTCTAATGCAGAGATCATGGCATGTACAGACTTTCATTGTGCACTATTGTGTCCTTGGTGGTTGGCTGCCCTGTTCAACCTGAGGAACTTGAATGCTTGGTTTTTTTTTAAGTTAACATACACTGAATGACTCACAATAAGACTAGGAACAAGAAAGGAAATGTGCAAAACAAATATTGTTGACCGACTTTTTTTTTTTTTTTTTTTTTTAAGCTTTTTCCTAGGCACATGCATTTATATTTAATGTAATTAAAAAGTAGGTCATTGATTAGCATATCCTGGTTGTTCTGCATCTAAATTAGGGCTTGTTCCCTCCAAACACCATCCCCATGACAAACACCTTAAATATTTATAGAGCTCACAAAGAGCTTTATTAGCAAGATTATTGTTTCTGAACCATATTTTTAAATCTGCATAAAATCAAAATGGACCCGCATTACTTTTTTTAGGACTCCTTACTAGCCATATAGTAAAATTGGATTTGGAAAGTAGGATTGACATCGAGTGGTTATACTAGGTATTGTGGTACAAATTCAAAATGTTGGAGAGGGTTTTTTTTCACCCGACCCCTTCTCAGACTTGACACCCATGCAGGTTGCCAGATTGATGAAACAAACAAGAATAAGGGCACTTGACGATGAATAAAATGAAACAAGATGCGTTTTCTACCAACTGGCAACCTGGGTTGCCGAAATACGTCATTCAGGCCCAGAACGCACATTTTCAAAGGAGAATAACTGACTGTTGCATTGATTTTCAGATAAACAAGTATGTTAACTTAGCATGTTTCTTAAATATCTCCAAACATACTATGGTATTTTTCTGCTTTAGTAGAGTCAAAATCTTACATATAGCATGTTTAACGCTTCTTTTCCAAACTTCATCTTCCTGTGAGCCAGAGATAATAATGCAATATTCGGTTTCACTTGGAAATACATTTTAATATCAAAGTCAGTTGCATCTTCAAGCTCGCACAGTGTTTACAGTTTCATGAATATGTTTACAGTTTAAAGTGCATTAGGGTGTTATAGAGAGCTGTTGGGGCACTGTGAGTCTGTTAACATTTGACACTGACTCTGTTTATGATGGTGATTCAGCGAGATGTGCTAATGAGTGCTATTATTAGCCCCATCAGATTCAGCCGTACATCGCCACTCAAACTCTCAAGCTGACAAGTGACAGAACACTTGGGTTGCAACAGATTTTGGATTGAATGTGGCATGTGTGTGATGCAGACTTTGCTGCAGGGTGTCAAAAATGACCCTGTTTGGTTTCTTAATACTCATAATGTGTTTGATTCATTGGTGCATGTACCAAAATAAAATGTTTGGATTGTCTGGAAGTACATCACAGTACAGAACAAAAGATCTGTCTGTAATTTCATTTCATTCTGACTTCAAAGTCTTTATCTGCCTCTGGGGCATCTTTCCTTTTTTGGCTTTTGTGTCCAAACTCCCCTTCAGCCACCTGTCATATACAAACCCTTTCTACAATCAAAAACACTCTGATGACTAAAATCCTATCCCTTGTTTTCTGTGAACAGTGTTTCATGTTGACTTTAAAACTGCTGTAAGCATTTTCCACTGTTTTGCTCACTCTAACCACATCGTTCTTCCAAATCCCTGCTCTCCAATAAAATACCAGCCAACCTGAATTTAGCTGGTTAACATAGATTAAATAAGAATGTATTTAATGACATGTTAATATTTGTTGTGTGTGTAGGTTTGGGTCAGTCCAGCGGCCTCTCCAGCCATTTGATCCACACATTACAGTCGATGTCTCGAGTGGAGAATCATCATCTGGTTTCACTAGCCAAGAAAGCACGATGGAGCGCAACAAGTCAGGTAAACAAACACGCATAATCCAAAGACATTTAAGGGGAGCCAGTCTTTAAACAAAAACGGCTGTAAATGTGTTTGTGTACCGCCCCATCACTGAGTGCCCTCTGCTGGAGACACTGGAAATATAGGCTTCTTTACAAAAACCATTGGGTTTCACTGGAGATCACTGCTCTTTATTCAGGCATTAATTGAGTCATTTTCTTTATTGAAATAGAACAAAATGTAAATATTAGACGGACAAACTCTAACTAGAAATAATCTATCTGAAATAAATTAGATTTATTCCAATAATGAAGTCCAATAATAAAATTAAAACTGAAATAGTAAAAAATAAAAAATACTAGTTAAAATAACCAAAGCAAAAAATTACTGAAACTTAATCTAAAATTAAAATGAAATAAGTTAAAATAAAAGCTAATTTCAAAATATTAATAAATACTATAATAGTGTGTGTGTGTGTGTATGTATATATATATATATATATATATATATATATATATATATATATATATATATATATATATATATATATATATATATATAAAAATACTAAAATAGTCTGAAATGTATCTTTAGATGTTTATATAACATTCTAAAAAGAAAAATTATTGCTTTGGTTTGAAACTTTTAAAGTGCATGTAAACAGTTTTGTGTCAGTGTGAATTGGACTTCACTCCTCTGGTGTTTTTGCGTTGGACAGAGCCTATGTGGCATGTTCCTGCTTCATCACGTGGTGTGTCAGTGGGCTCAGCTCCGAGAAGACAGACTCGACAGGACGTTGCAGGGAAGGACTCTCCAAACCGCCACTCTAAGGTAAGAACTCATCCTCATCAGCTCAACCAGGAAGTAGTTTCATTCGGCCCTTGTGTACTGATCACTCTTCCTCCTGCTCTCTCTCAGGGTGAGGCACACTATTCCAGTCACTCCAGCAGTAACACGCTCTCCAGCAATGCTTCCAGCAGTCACAGCGACGAGCGCTGGTTTGACAGCGTGGGAGGTGTGGTCTCTGGTGCCCTGAGTGACCCCTCAGACCCCGACCCGGACCATATGGGCAAAGGAGGCTCCAGTGACAGTGGCATCGATGCATCTCTCTACACGCCAAGTCCCAACACTAAAGGAGCCAAACCTAGCCGCAGCCTTGCAGGAACCCCCCATAAACCTTTGCATGGTTCTGCTACCTACAGCGGCTTGCAGGAGCTGTCCGGAGCGGGAGGAGAGGGTCGCCGCAGGGAGTCTTCACCCATCATTGCATCTGCAAATCAAAGCAAGAACTATCGCACCCGCACATTCCCCCCTCCTGGATCAGCCAACGTCGACAACTTCAAACCAAGGTATTGTATTTAATCTGAAATGGATACACTTTTTTTTTTCTTCTTTTTTTTTTTGGAATTTTATTATTTTATTTAGCAACAATGCATTAAATTAATTCTAGGACCAGAAAGAACTGTTGTATACAATGAGTTAAAGGTGAAGTACTACAATAAAAACTTTTGAATGCTAGTGTATCTTGATGGATATAGTGGAGCACAGCACACATATGGGATAATTCAGGTGTGGCTGACAAATATATGTATAATAATACAAATATAGCATGGATAATAATACGTTATGCATGTTATAAATGTGATTTTCAGTGTTAATAATCCTGACCTACCAACATATGAATTGTGTGTATTTTTGTTTCTGGGATTTAGGACCTGCTATACCCCTCAAGGCTACAAGACCCCTGCTGTGGCCGATAAACCCCGGCCTGTCAGATCTTCAACAGTCACACCCACGTCAGGCTCCGCCCAGCTTTCAAACTCCACCCCCAAGTCGTTAAGTAAAACCAAGAGTGCATGGCAACAGGAGGAGAACAGCGCAGCAACCAGCACCACCTCCACTGACAGCAACAGCAACAAGTATGTGTTTATGAAATGTAGATTTCGTGTTCATGAGAAGGCTGATGGATTCTGAAATAGATGCATGACGTATTTAAATCCTGGTCCTGATTATTCTTGTGTGTGCTTTCAGGCAGGTGGATATGAACAGTAAGAACGTGTTCGGACAGCCCCGGTTACGTGCCTCTCTGAGGGACCTGCGCTCACCACGCAGATCTCACAAAAGCACCATTGAAGACGACTTGAAAAAGCTCATCATCATGGACAACCCTACAGAGACACCATCACGGGATGGGGTAAACAAATACTAGAAAGAGACGAGGACAAGAAGACAATCAATCAAACTCATTTGTTAATGTGTGTTTGTGTTTCTCGACAGTCTCCTCACCGGACCCTGCAACGTACTTTCTCTGATGAGAGTCTGTGCAGTGGACGGAGAGACTCTAGTTATGCAAGCACGCCTCTTTTTGAAGGACAAGTGCCACCCAGTGACCTTCTCTTCACCTGCACGCTGCCTACTCGACGCCACGGACACAACGCCAATCATGGAGCCCTCGTGCCTAGTAAGAAAGGTAAATGTCATTTTCTGGTTATAGTGAGCTGGTATGTCTTTACTCGTTCTCTGCTGATAGCTTTGGGGTACACTTTTTTTGCAGTACCATTGTCTGCATCAGAGTTATCTCTGACTGAGGTGAGGGATAAGGTCCCACCTCTCAGAAGACTGGACCCTGGACTCATGCCCCTTCCTGACACTGCCTGTGGTCTAGAGTGGTCCAGCCTCGTCAATGCGGCCAAAGCATATGAAGGTATGAGGATGTGTTCGTCTGACACCACTGATTCTGATGTCAAACCAAGATACTTTAAGTTATGGAAGCCCATTTTATGTTTTGGTTAATCATAATTATTCCATAAAAAGTACATACAAAAAAAACTTTAAAGTTGATTACCGTATTTTTCGGACTATAAGTCGCACCTAAGTATAAGTCGCATCAGTCCAAAAATACGTCATAAAGAGGAAAAAACATATATAAGTCGCACTGGACTATAAGTCGCATTTATTTAGAACCAAGAGAAAACATTACCATCTACAGCCACGAGAGGGCGCTCTATGTTTTCAGTGTAGACTACAGGAGCACTGAGCAGCATAGAGCGCCCTCTCTTGGCTGGAGAAGGTAATGTTTTCTCTTGGTTCATTTCTCTTTGTTCATGTCAAATTAATTTTGATAAATAAGTCGCACCTGACTATAAGTCGCAGGACCAGCCAAACTATGAAAAAAAGTGCGACTTATAGTCCGGAAAATACGGTATTACCTTTTTTTGGAATTTTATTTAACTCTTCCGGCTTTAATGCAAGTAGGAAACTTTTCTTAAACAAGTAAGCTTACTCAGGGACTGGTTTAGTAGGATTTTACCTGAAAAGATTTTAGATTTTTTTTTATCATATGTTCATTTAAAAAATCTATTATAGTTTTATTTACTGTATTTGTGTCTTTATTTTATGAGATGGCAATAAAAAGAATGAAATACTACTAATGTCTTTTTGACTATATCTCATTACTTAAACATTTTATATCATAATTCAGACTTTTTATCTCAGTGGCAATTTTTACTCTGAGTTTGACATTTTATGTAATAATAAATGTTTCTAATTTCAACATTATTACACAATTGTGTCTTTTTATCTCATAATTGCAACTTGTCTCATAATTATAAACTTTTTGATTATGATTTACCACGGTCTAACTTTTTCTTATGTGGCAGAAATGGGCTTCCATATAAAGGTGATGTCATTTTCAATGTACTTGTTCTTAGTATGCACTGACTACAAGTAAGCCTCTTTATGGTTTGCAGACCATTAAGTTTGTTTTGTTCTTCAGTATAAAAATACTTAAATGAGAAAACCATTGTAATCTAAAAGACTGAATCTATGTTGCTTTTTTGGGTTGTTTCACAGTGCAAAGAGCGGTTTCTTTATTTTCATTGTCTGAGTCCCACGCGGGCGGCAATGAGTTGAGACCCGTCATCAGCCCGGTGCATTTCCACACGCCACAGACTCCCCGCACCACTCCTACTTTCAGCGGGTGAGACAGACAAACAGACACCTGTTCTGTATATACTAGCTCTTCCTCTGAGTTCTCTGCAGTGTAGGGTTTGTTAACAGTAGTGTTACACCACAGGCACATTGTAAGCTCTGAAAGTCTGCATGAAGTTTGCTTAACCTCAAATCAACTCCTTCTTTCAGTAACGGATTAAGTATTTCAATATTTGGAATAATAATTTCTATGCAAGGAGACTGGGATTAATTTATTTTTAATTTGTGTGTTGCAGTGAAGAGGTTCCCAATGATCTGTCTGGGCGTCTAAATCATCTGGAAGTCATGCTGAAACAGCTGAACAATGATCTGGAAAAAGTGAGTTAGACTGAAGGAGCCTGACCAGTGCAGGACAGGTTCACTAGGGACGGGGATTTTGAATCATTGTGTTGTGTATTCAAACACACAGAGTAGTCAGCTGACCATGGTCACATGACTACAGCTGTTTCTGTCTTTATTTAAAGTCTGCACATCATTTGTACAGTTCACCCTGGCCGATAAAATGGACGGTTCTCTTTAGAAATTCAAAATGAAAGAAAATATTTTTTCTGTAATTGTTTCTCTCCTCCTTTTCCCTCGTCTGTTCCTTCCTGTCCCGTCCTCTCAGGAGAAACAGGACAAGGCGACGTTGTTAGCAGAGATGGCTAATCTGAGGCAGAACAACCAGCGCCTGCAGGAGGAATCACACTCAGCCAGTGAACAGCTCCGCAAGTTCAGCAAACTCTTATCCTCTACCATCCCCGAGAGGAAATAACTCTTCCCTTTCACTTGAGAGAAGATGAGATCTGCCTAACAGCTCATTTACTTCACAGTCTCGTATTGTCCAGTACACCCACTGTCCCGCTCGCCCTCATCTAGATCCTCACCACACACCAAACTGTGAGCTTTACCAAAGTGTGACTGAGGGAAACCCAAATCTCCCTGATGACCTGAGACTTGAAATCTTCAACCTAAAGCCGGTACACAAGTACAAGTGTCTATTTTTAAACAAACACACGATTCCTACCTTGAAACGAGCAAGCTCCTCATCCGATCGAACTACTTTCGGGACTATTTTCTCATTGTAGATTTATTTTTGTACTCGACGAGTCGACACTAAGCTTGAGCCAGTAAAACGGAGAGACGCTAAACATCAGAGAGGCCTGTTAACTGCACAGTCAAATCAACACTTGAGCCACGTGAGCGATCCTGCCTTGCCCAAAACCTTGAGAGAAGTCCCGGTACTGTAATTGTGAGGGAGAAGGAATGACTCACAGATAACATGTCACTGAAAAAGTGTAATTCTATATCGCATAATCTCATATGCAGGTACATCGTGTTCATCTCTATAATTCAAACCATCCTCATCTCAGCTGATTTATCCTCCAACAGACTTCCTGTAGTGATTGAAACTCTGCAATAAAGCCTCTGTAGATGGAGAACCGCCGCTTTCTGACCAGTGAAACCAACCACTACTAAAACTGTGATGTTACACCCCAAGTCTTTGATCGGTTCCTCCGTGCGTGGACACCGGTCAGTCTTTAAGTCATGTGACAGGAAATGCCACTTGCTCTCTTAAGTATGGTTTTGGCATAGCACTGTGTGTAAACTTGGGCTGTTAGATTTTGACACTTTATATATATATATATATATATATATATATATATGTATGTATATGTATATATATGTATGTATATGTGCAAAGCTGACACTAAGAAACCCTATTCAGCTGTGTTCCATACAGACTCTATTTTTCTATTTGTATTTAGTTCAGGTTTATCTGGTGAAACGACTGTTGGCAATAGATAGACAGATCATCGTGTTTACATACTAAGACGATCCACACTGTACTCTATGTTATGCGCTCTAACCGGAATAACAGTCAGGCTGGATCGGATATGGTTTATCATGTACCCCGTGTTACTCTGTACATGTCTGCCTTAAAGTGCTCAGCTGTGTTAGAATTCACCACTCATATCAGCTCTCTCAATCCCTTTAACCTGCTGCGACTGGAAAAAATATCTCCTCCTCTCTCAGGACCCGTAAGCTGCCCTCTCGGTGACCCGATCTGTTCATCTCTGACATATTTATTCACGTCAAAACAAAGGCACTGCAACAGTCACTCGACTTTATACTATAAGTGAAAATATAAGGTGTCTGCTTTGCTCAGACAAACACCGACAACTATATACATGCTTATGACAGTGAATAGCACTGTAAAACGCAAAGGTTTTTGGTTATTTATGGGGTGAGAGATTCAAATTAGATTCATTGCAGCTGTTTAGTAATGTGACTGTACAGACAGTGATTTTATACAAAGCTTTGAACTGCTGACATCTAACACGCTATGTGTTCTCCCAACAAGGGAAATTCCAACCAAAACATGAACATTCTTTCATTTTCTCACCCTCATGTTGTTCCAGAGTAGTATGACTATATATTTCTTCTATGGAACAAGAAAGAAATTATTCTGAAGAACTAAAGAGCTTTGGTTCCCATTGACTTCCATTGTGTTCAAAGTTCCAGAGAAGAAAGCAAGACATACAGGTTTGGAACAACATGAGAATGAGTTTTTGGGTGGACTGTACCTTCAAATATAGGTCTGTATACATGTGAGAAGCTTTTATTTATAAATCATCACTCTGGACTTCAAATGACACGAATAATAAGCTCATTTCATCCCCACTGTTTTAGATCACGTTTTACAGGTTTGTCAGATTCTCATCTCATTGCTGTGACTACAAGATCTTACTGTGTGTTTTTCAGTCCGTAAATTGGGAGGTTTTTCAGACTCACTCAGTTCTGGGTTACTGTATGTTTGTTTGATAGTTGGGTGGAGGTGTTTTTAAGTTCTTTCAAATTTTTATAAGGTAAATATGAGTAATATACTTGTGAGAACATCTATGTGCATCTGTGTTGCGCATTCTTAAATCATGGCAAATTGTATAGTCCAGCTGTAATATTTGAAGGTTTATTTTTGTGTAATATTTTGACTATTTATTTTGATTATTTTCGTTCTTTTTTTTAAATACAGAACGTCAAATTCAAGGTGAAAATTACAAGATTTGGTAACATTATTAGAGGGTACTGAGTTTGTCCTTTATATTTTGTTTGATTCATGATCTTTTGTACAAAGCTGATTTTATGCTTTTATTTCTATTCTTTTTTTTTTTTAAGAAACATTATTGTAATTCATCTTTTTGTCTCTGTTTCCATTAGCTTCGTGCATGAAACAGTGGCTTAATTCCTCGTTTAACTATTGATAACTGATCAATCTTTCAGTTTCTTTGGGGGATGTGTACATTTAATATGTGTAAATTATGTTTTCATTATTTTATAAAAAAAATATTAAAATATTTCATAATGATAACATTCTTGACCATTCATTTTATTTAAATAATATTTTATGCTACACTGGAAGAGCAAAGACACAAATACCGGTTCATTCATAATTTACCCGTTCTGTTGTTAAGTCTGTTCACTTTATAAAGAATACAAGTCTAAAAAGTTTATTTATTTAAATAAAGCTTGCAAAATAATAATAATAATAATAATTTTACTCTAAAATGAAAATTGTTACCCTCAAGTTGTTCCAGCTGTATGATTTTCTCTCTTCTAATGAGCACAGAAGAAGATTTTGAAGAATGTGGGTAACCAAACAGTTTCTGCTCCCCATTGACTCTCATAGAATTTTATTTATCATAATAACCAGAAACTGATTAAATGATGACAGGTTTTCACTTTTGGCTGAATTATTCCTTTATTACCTAAAACCATATCAATGGCACCAATTTTATATAAATTATGCCCTACATAGAACAACAGCGCCCCCCACTGGAACAAGAGGTTGTGTTGACTGTAATTACTTGCGCCCTCTGCTGGTCATAAATGCGTATAGCACGATAAATAAAAGGCATCCTTAATTTAAGGTGGGAAATCAGTCAAAATTCAGAAACAATTATTACAAAATATATATGCTTTAAATGGTGGTGTATAGATGACAATATTAATAATGAGATATTTTAATGCATATATTAACAAATATTTTTTTTATTGTTTTTATTTATGAATGAATGAGAGACAAATTTATTGTTGTGCATGTATGAAGCTTTGAATGCTAGGATAATTACCAGGGTTGCCAGATCAAAAACAAAACAATAACCAGCCAGACCAACTGGTTCTCAAAACAAGCTCAGTCAAATTTCGGGAGAAAATGGTTATCAAATATTAATGTTCTTGGGAGTCTAGGCCTACCAAGGTATCCCGTCTTGGTCGACATCATGTTCCAGAATCCGGACCAAAACAAAAAAAAATGGTAAAAAGGTATGGCAACTCTGGTTATTACAGACTTTTTTCCTTTTTGTTTAAACACTGTTCTAAACAAACACGAATTAACAATAAATAAATATATTGTTCTTTATTGTCTTAATGCGAATTCATTAACATTTAATGTAAAGTGTTATCTTAATTTTAATAACTAATATATTTACTTTTATGCCAAAAAATCATTAGGATATTAAGTAAAGATCATGTTCCATTAAGATATTTTGTAAATTTCCTACCATAAACATATCAAGACTTAATTTTTTATGAGTAATATGCATTGCTAAAAACTTCATTTGGACAACGTTTTTTTATTTTCTCTTTTTTTGCACACTCAGATTCAAGATTTTCAAATAGTTGTATTTGATATTGATATGAAATATTGCCTTAACTATACATAAATGGAAAGCTTATTTATTTTCAGCTTCAGCTATACAATAGCTTCGGTTCAGTGATAACTGTTGAGTGTATCACAGCCCAACCCACATCAGATGAAACCTCTCATACAGCTTCTGTTTAGAGTTCATTTCTTATTAACTGGTTTACGGTGTCACTGCTCCAACAAGACAACTCTCGAGTCAGGCCCCCACTGATTTTTTGGCTACATTTGTTCAGTTAATTTGTGTTACCTTGTCAGATTTTGTTATGTCCCACTAAAAGAGCAAGTAGTACAATTCACCAACGAAAAAATGTTACCTTAGGCTGATGATACATGGGGCAACCTTTTTGAGCAATGTTGCTTGGGCACTTTCCCGCTGAGAATAGGTAACCAGTGTTGCCAACTAATTTGCTAAAGGAAGGTTGATTTGTTGCTAAAAGACAATCACGACGCAAAATTGTCACTACATCAAATCTCAGCAAATAATATATGTTTATGTTAATTTAGGTTTGTTCGTAATGCATAATAATATATGTTAAAATATAAATAACTTTTTATATACAATTAATTATTGAACATTTACACATATTTGAACAATTACAAGTTACAAGTTGTAAAAAAACAAGCGCCTGTCGCTTAAAGATGACGTGCTACCTCGACGTCACCATGGCGAAAGCGCAGTCAAAAGAGGCTGCAGTGGACTACAACCCTTTCCCTATGCTACAACCGCATTACACGCCAGAATAAAAGAAGAATACTGAAAAGGACGACACAGCCTTTGTTAGTTCGACATGCATAAGCATTATAAACATATTATAAACAATTATAAACATCTAGCGAATTCAGACGCGAGAGGAATGTTACTGTTGATGATGTAGGTGGTGACTGCTTTCTAGGGCATCCCTGTTGGCATCTTAGTTATTTTTTAACAAATATAAGATCGCTTTATAGACGTGAAATGTGACGTTTTGAAAGGGAAAGGTAATGTTTGTAGAGTAAAAGTCGTCTCTGGTTCTTATTTACAAGAGGACCTGAAACCGCTCGGGCTGAGTATTCGAATGAAAAACACTTTAGTAAAATATTCCCCGTTTCGTTAGGCTCTGAGATATCTTATAAATGCATGTTTTATAGCATCAGCGCGACAACTGACAAAGTTGGCCGGTTAAAGTACTGACGTGTCTTGTGGTGAGCGGGCAGTGCCGAGGCTGGAGGGACACGCCTGCCGTCAACAGCCCGCCGAGGAGCCAAAGCTGTGCACGTTGATAACGGACACGCGCTGGCAGGATGCGACCCGCTGAGAGCACCGGGGACTGCAGTCAGAGCGTACGGCGGGTAACGCCTCAGCCTGAACAATAGATGTTCTACTGCTATCTAAACTTCTAAACTTTCTAATAGCTGATTTGGAGAAATTCACCATTACATCACCTGCTCGCCAATAAATCCTCTGCAGTGAATGGGTGCCGTCCGAATGTGAGTTCAAACAACTGATGAAAACATGACAGTTATCAACCCAACCCCAGTTAATAAAATAACATATTGTGAAGATAAAAGTAAATGCTAAAATATAGTAAATTTCACTATATTGCTTTCTCCAGTTAAAATGTAATCTCGTCTGAATCAAGAATATATATATATATATATATATATATATATATATATATATATATATATATATATATATATATATATATATATGAACTTGTAAACAGTGCTTGATTAATTTTATATATATATATAATTAATCAAGCACTGTTTACAAGTTCAAAACACCATTACAGGTCTAAACAGATGTGTCGGTAGATTTTGATGTCAGAACCACAGTGGATGGACTTTTTCAGTGAAGAAAGCATTATTATGGATTATGGACTCATATTTTGGCCAGAAGCATTGGTTTAAAGTTAAAAAGCCTTAATGATGTATTTATTTCTTAGAAACATGCAGCTTTTCACATCACAAATTTTAATTGATAGACTATTGATTATTGTGATGTTTTTTTATCAGCTGTCGGGACTCTCATTCTGATGGCACCCATTCACTGCAGAAGATCTGTTAATGAGCGAGTGAAGTAATGCTAAATTTCTTCAACATTTTTACATCTTAGATGGCTTTCAGGGTGAGTAAAGTTTTTGCCATAGTTTGTGCTATTATCTTGGAGCAGGCCACTGATCTGGACATTGAGTTTAAAGTTCTAAAACTGCAGGTAGATCACAATCATGAGGAAGAGGGTTCTTCTAGATTCAGATTCCAAACTCAGTTCTGGAGCACCGTGTCCTGCAGAGTCTAGCTCCAACCACAATTAAACACACCTGAACCAGCAAATCAAGCTCTTATAGGCATACTAAAACCTGTGTTGAGGCAAGTTGAAAGTGAAGTGACATTCAGCCAAGTGTGGTGACCCATACTCAGAATTTGTCCTCTGCATTTAACCCATCCGAAATGCACACACACAGAGCAGTGAACACACATGCACACGCACACGAACACGCACCCGGAGCAGTGGGCAGCCATTTATGCTGCGGCGCCTGGGGAGCAGTTGGGGGTTCGATGCTCAAGGGCACCTAAGTCGTGGTATTGAAGGTGGAGAGAGTACTGTACATGCACTCCCCCCACCCACAATTCCTGCCGGCCAGAGACTCGAACTCACAACCTTGCGATTGTCAGTCCGACTCTCTAACCATTAGGCCACGACTTCCCAGCACTTACAGTGCCCAGCACCGAGTTTGGGCACCCTCATTCTAGATGATTTCTGAGAATCACATGTAAACATATTTAACAAGAATCAGCTGCATCACAGTGCTGAATTAAGCCTCAATTAATGTACATCATTATGAGATGGTGTTGGTGTTTTCTGATGAAGGGGAGGCATCTGAAGAATGGACAGAAACAGACTCTAGAATCCTGACCATCTTCGTGGCTGAGTATCTGAGCCTTTAAACATGATACAGCAGACTGTAATAGTAAGAATAATAACAAAGCCATAGATCAAAATGACCAAAGAGACACATAGCATAATGATGTGTTTATTTGGAGTATGAATGGTACATGCTTTTTTCTGCTGAAAAGAGCCATATGCCATAATAGCACAAACACTCATGTTACAGCAGCTGTATGAGCCCTAATTTCATCCTTTAAGAGACCGTTAGACCATAAGTTTGCGATTTCATATTCATTTGATATGAATTTGAAGTGGAACATTTATTGACTGTTTTCATTTAGCTCATTAATCCTCATTTGTACAGTATTTGCTGATGAACTGCAATTCAAATGCTGTTCATTCAAGCTGTGGGGAAAGGCAGTGGTGGTGCACTTTACAAGAAGGTCAGTATACAAGATTCTCTCAAGAAGACATTGAGAGACAATTGTTTTAAGAGTCTGTGAGTAGAATTGAATGTGATTTTTTTACATTCCTTAGTCATTGAGCGATTTACATTATGAGCCAAAAGACCACATCAAGGGTCTAATGGATATTCGTAATAAACCTAAAGAGACACTGGATTTGAGTCTATTTATTTGTATTTATTTATTCATGAATTATTCACAATGAGATCAATGACACGCATTTAGAAAGCAGAAAGGGTGAATTTTGATTTCATGCAGAAATCTTAGAGAAGAGAATGTGATTCAGTTATAGCAATGAAACAAGATGTAGCGTTAGGAGCTGCCACAAATAATAAAAAAAAAGAAGATACTTTAGCATTTTTAATTCAAACTTTTACTAGTTTCATAAGTGAAATAGTAGACAAGTCCTGAAATACAGTATGGATTTAAGCACAAATGTTAGGGTGCACTACAAACATAACTACAGAAAGCCGAAATGGCATTTGCTGCCAGCTGTAATGATGCTCTGTTTTGGTTTAAAAGAGCTCAAGTTTGACTTTGTAGAAGGTGCTGTAAGCCAATTCAGCCATTTTGCTAACCTACGCAAGACTGTCAACCAACCTCAAGTCAGAAAACACAACTGCATAAAAGGCTCTCTTTTATGCTGCTTACAGCGTCTGGAGCTCACACAGAGACAGCTGTGACTTACAAAGACACTTATTTCAATTATGTTGTCTTTCCAGGTAGATGGAATAATGTATAAAACAAATCTAAATTACAAAACTTTTTTTTTTGACTTGTATTCTATTTCATTGATTTCAGTAGTGTGCTGGTCCCAGGTGGCGGAGAGGGGGCGGGTGGGCAGAGAGCTGCTGGGAGCAGGAGAAGAGTGTGCTGGGACTTGCTGGCGGTGAGAGCTCCTCATCAGAGCTCAGAAACGCTCCTGCTGAGGTTCTGCTGAAACATAGGAAGAACTCGGATATAAAACCTGAAATATGTCAAACTGAGATCATATATGTAAACGGATTATTGAAGATTCTTTTGGTTTTTGACTCATCCAGCAGAGGGCAGCGTGGAGCCAATCAAAGGAGACGATAGGAAGCTGCTGCTTTTCATTCAAAGCGTCTAAAGCAGTGGTTCTCAACCATTTGGAAAAAGATTTTTATGCTCAGAATTCTACCCAGTCAAATATTTTACAGTTTGCAATAGAAATATGCGTTGCCTATTAATTATAAGTGCCCATGAAGACTTTTCCAGGCCTAGAAATTTCCAAAAAAGTTTCCAAAGGTGTCAATTAAAATAAGTTTATAAATCTTTAGTTGATTAACATAATTGAATGCTTGGTTTCTCTTATTTTAGATCATTTAAAGTCATTCTGAAGCAAGCCCCCTGGTTGAGAACCACAGATCTAAAGCCAAACATTTAAAGCGGTCTACTTTAAAATGTCAGATTTAATTCAGTGTGTTGCTTGCGGTTTCTTATTTGTAAAATTAACCAGCAGTTTCTGAGCGATCTACTATGTTTGTCCCCTGGAGCATGTAGAGTGAGGGAGCGTTTCTTACCCCTGCCGGCTGGTCGCAGCTCTGTCCCGCTGTCGTCGGTTCTTGAACCAGTTGCTGACTTGTGTAGCAGTGAGTCCCGTGGCTGCAGCCAAATCTCGTTTCTCTCGTGGCGAGGGGTACGGCTTTCTGCAGTACCATTCTCTCAGTACACTGCGAGACTTTTCCTGCGAGCAAAGGATGCAACCGAAAGCTCTTGAAACCACTCCCAAAAGGAAACAAGATTATTTTGAGACTCACACACAGATAAATCAGTGCTCTCTGATCCACCAACAGATTTAAACACCTTGAAGCAGTAGCTGGTCTCCTCTCCATCCCAGATGGTACGAGGAAGAGGGAATTTGCGGCGGATGCGGTACTTCCCCACGGCCCCAAGAGGGCGGCCCCTCTGCAATTCAGCCTCCATGTAGTGAGCCCGGAGCCAGAGCTGCTGGAGGAGAGGGTGACTGCGTGGGGAGAACGTGTTCTCCTCTAACAAGCTGTAGAGCTCAGCAAAACGACAGTGGTGGAAGGCGACCGCAGCCCGCGCTTTCAGCACACTCTCTTGACTCTGAGCCATTCCCAAATACAAACTGGATGACGAGGAATTGGAAGGGAAAGAGCACAAGAACGAGGACAAGCGATCCATGCTTCCACTCTGGAGAAGAACCTCACAAACACAGGCCACCTGCTCTGGGGAGAAGCCCATCGCCATGATCGGAACAAGGATGATTGAAGGTCCCACAAGGGATGAAGAGGAATTGGTCTGCAAAACAAGTTGTAAATCGTCCCACCTAAAAGTCCATTCGAGGGGACACCCGAGACCTGTTTCAAAGCCAATAACGACAGCAAGCTCCACAAGAAGACTGAAACCTGCAGAAGAAGTGTGCAAAATCAAAGTACCTTCTGATTTGAATGCAATGTAGAGCGTATCAGGTAAAGGGGATCTCACAATAGCCTTTTTGTTCTCCAGTGACGTGCTAGCCAATAAGTGCAGCCGATGAGTGTATCAGCTTTTTGGTTTTAGCTGGTTTTACCTTCTCCAGCCACAAAGACCCGCCCAGACAACTTGGTACATGCAGGTAATCGGAGAGCATAGGGGTTAAAAAAACAGACAGGCACCAACACACACGCACACACAAACCTTTCAGTCTAAGTGTTGTTTGTATTTGTATCAATTACCTGGGGAAGATGTCAGGTGCACAAAGCAGCTTATTTAAATATGAAGGCAATGTTATTTCCTAATCAAATCATGGTGCAGTATTTGTTAGACAATTTGGTTAGAGATGGCATTGCATATATATATTGTATATATACATATATACACACCATATATGCTTGTAATTATGTGTAAGAGAACCGCAGGTGATTTGCTTCTGGGTAAAAATATATATTTTTGTTGTTGTTGTAAAAAGACAGTCATTTTACTAAAAGTGTTTCACAAATAACTTGAGATTAATGTCAAACAAAAAGCATTCAGATAGAATTATATATATGTTTATTACATATCACAGAATGGAATATAAAAAATAAAATTACTATAAGATACAAAACACGCCTCTATAAAAAGAGACGTTTACAATAATGACAAAAACTCCCTTTACTAAATGAAATGATCAAGAAAAAACTCTTTGGTTTGATCAGCTGCATATTTTTATGTTTGTACACGACGGTGAAGCGAAAGTATTAAAGAGTGAACAGAACAAACAAATATATCGCTACTGACTAAAATAGATGTGAATTAACATAGTAATCATTACATTCTGGAGGAGTAATAGCAATACTCACGGACAAACTCATACACGCACACATGCTTTCCAAAAAAGTTCAAACATTTTCCTCGTGCTTGAAAGAAGAAGAAGAAAAAAACAACTTTGGCAAGTTAATGCAACAAGTCCTATAAAACATAAACGTGTAAAATACAAACACTTTCATAAAGAAACAAAGAAAGACAATATATCACAAAATGGAGTGTAATCCTAAGCTAGAATGAGGGAAACAGCTTTAAGGTTGAATGACCCCGAAATGATTGATAAATGCATTAAATATTTGTAAAAAAAAAAAAAAAACACATAGAAACAGGTATTCTTAAGGCTAGTGTGACCACTAAGGGTGACTACTGTGCACCAGTCAAAATCTCACAGGCCAAGCCTTATTTTAGTTGAATGGTTTAAAATAGCACCAACATTTGTGGGGCCCAAAAAAAAGGTAAAAGCTCCATGAATAAAAATGATAAAATGTGCAAAATATACAGAACTGTGCTCTACAATAAGCAAACCACTCTGGTAGTGATGATGACCTGTGTTGAAAAAGTCATACTTGTAGCTTAATTTGAGTCACCTAAATTGCATTTGATAAGAATCAAGCAGGAAAAGGGCAAAAACAGACATTTCCTGAAGCTATGTGGAAATTCTACAAATAAAAATATGAAATATAAAAGGACAAGATAAACAGAATAAAAACATTTCACGGTATATGTTTATGATGGATTTGTAGTGTAAGAAGTGGCTGTTTAAAACAGTAAACAAATCTTAGTTCATGATGAACAGTTGCATAGACAAATATCCAGTACTTCAATTCCCTTCAAACACTCAAGCCTATTAGGTTTATGCACAGTTTTATGGTAATGAGCTGGACTACTTGGGTAAACTCAATGGTTTATCTATGGAAACCAATGTCAATTATCTATTATACTACAAGTGTAGGATATCCATGGTCAGTTTAGTGTGCCATCATAAATGTACGCTGCAAGATAACGGTATACATGGAATATAAAACAACATAGAGTGCTTCACTGTGTGTTTGAAGTGTAATGTCAGAAAATCAGACACATTCACCATCTATTCACCTATAAAAGGTACTTCAGCCAATTGAACCTTAAAGCAAAAAACAATTAAAACGGCACCTGAACTGAGCAGTGCGGATGTAGTATATCCAATGTAGCTGTCACAGGCACATTTAAAGGCTAGTTTGTCAACCAAGTCTTGTCTTCCACCCAGTGTTGTGAGATTACTGAAATCTGATTTCCTTCTCCCAGCGCAGGGTGCTGTCGGTGCATCCAGGTATCTTTGGGAGCCTCTGACAGGATGACTAGCTCATGTTCAGACTCAATTCATACTTAGATTTGCTCCAAGACAGCAGATTTTGTGACCAGCATAAACATGTACCTCTATTATATTGTATCTCAGAGGGAAACCAAATATGACTTGTTTCTCTTCTTTAAAAGATAAAAGTACTTGTCAGAGTCTAAACTGAGAAGTAACAAAAATGTAAGGCACAAAAGAAGGCATTCCCACATGCTCTTCACTCCTAGATAGAAGAAATTGATTGCCACTGACATATTAGTGCCTTTTTACCACTTAGGGAGTCATGTAAGTCCTTTATAACATGCCTCAAGCTCTGTGTATCACCAAAAAAGGACTAACATGTAGACACAGCCTTAGATT
This sequence comes from Carassius auratus, assembly GCF_003368295.1. NCBI lineage: Eukaryota > Metazoa > Chordata > Actinopteri > Cypriniformes > Cyprinidae > Carassius > Carassius auratus. The sequence goes on from NC_039260.1 coordinate 12,024,392, forward strand.
CCTAGAGGTTAATATTGGTTACGCAAATGTCCTCTGTGACTAAATGGCAGTGCCTTCCCTTTACTGTAGTTAAACCTCTATGACATGCCCTTGTTAAATATATAGGTTTCACAAATGAATTCCATATATAAAAGAAAAGTTATTTTCTACGATTCCATTATTATGTTGTATACTTCCACTACTTAAAACTCCATCTACATAAGGAAGAGTGGGGAAAGCCTCCAAAGCTCTGAGGTCATAAATCATAGTTCCTCTCACTTCTGGGACATGGTCGAATGCAAGTCTTGCAGGTTGAGATTTAACATTAACTGCATCTAGTAGTTTGTCAGAAGGACTGGTGATTACAAACCCAGATCATCATCCACAGGGACAGACTGCAGTTGTGTCAGAATTTTCGAGTCCCCATCCATGTCCTCCACATCATCCAGCTGAGAATCTCTGTCTACATCTTCGCCTGGAGGAGGAGTGCCCAACAGGAGGGACTCTCCTCCTGGCAAACCTAACAAAGCAGGGTCCTCTGGAAGATCTCCTTTCCCACGCATGTCAAATAATGTCAGACCAGAGGGGGAGGACAGCGGGACAGGGCTCCAGGCTAGCTGGGAGAGTTGGTGGCCAGTTGCCACACCACTACATATTGGACTGAGTGGGAGCATGCTTTCAGGGCTAAGGGTCTGCTGGAATTGTAGGACACTTGTAGGAGTGGGAGTGCTAGAAGAGTCTGGGGTGTCAGGAGAGGCTCCTGGGGTTGGGTTGGCAATTGTTCCTGGCTCAGGGCTGCAGTAAAGTGTAGAGGAGCCAACAAGCCCCAAATGAGATGATTGTAGTGAATTTGAGGTTTGAGCAATGAGTGAAGGTGGGTGTACAGGTGAGGTTTGAGGATCAAGGGTACTTGAGACCAAACTATCTGGGACAGACTTGACAGGCATGCTGGCGAACTGGATCCCAGCTGGGATAGTGAGGATGAGTTTGCCATTTTGAAGACTAAGGATTGGGCTGCCCCCAATGCCACCTGCTAGTAGGATATTGCCTGGAGACAAAAACAGAATAAATGCATTTCAGAATAAAACAAGCAACTGTTTTCCACTCCTGATGAAATAATTTTTGTGACCTACCTGGAGAGGAAGAAGGTAGCTGAATCACCCCAGAGTTGAGAAATTGGACACCTGGGATGGTACCAGCAGGGACACTCTGAGGAGGCCCTATTGGACTGAGGCGTATCGGTCCTTGGGCAACACTCAATCCTGTTCCAGATCCAGATGTCAGAATCTGGAAAGCACCTCCAGGGGACGGAATGGAGAGAGATGGTGTTGCTGGGACCACCTGAGGAAAGGACAGGGTTCCAGTTGGAGTTCCCGCAATGGATGATGCAGGTATAAGTTGGGGGAGTGACAGGGGGACCAGCTGAGGTTGGCCCGAGTCTTTGGTTTGGGATATGGGCACAACTTGAGTTGGCGAGGAGATGGGAATGACTTGTGTTTCCATGGAGGTCTGTATCTGTGGAAATGCTGCTGAAGTAGATTCGTCTCCTAGCTGAGGTGTAAGCACCTGTGTAATCTGCCCATCAGCCATCTGGGGGAGTGATAAAGCACTACTGGTGCTTAATGTGTTCGAGCCATTTTGGAGGTGTGCTTGCGCAAGTCTTGGACCAATGTGCAAGGTCTGTGTCTGAAACGGAGGAATGGGGACTTGGGGTAACTGTGAATTGTTCAGGGAGACTGGAACAAGCTGGGGGCAGGATGACACTGTGGCCCCAGATGGATGCTGCATCAGTTGAGAAACTGGTACACCCTGTATTGATGGAACCACCTGGGGTAAAGACAGCACCTGAGGGCTAGAGATGGAGCTGCGAATTGGTGACTGAGACTCGGCTTTTCCTATTACAACAATTTCAGGTGGCTGTGTGGGCAGTAGTGGCACCATGGGACTGGAGATGACTGAACTCATGGAGCCAGTAGTTGATGCAGGAATACTATTTGTGACCAGTGCCTCTGAAGGAAGAGACGTGGGAGAGATGACAGAAGTAGAGATGATGGGTGAAGACATTGAGTTTGTAGGCAGTGACTGAGTGTTATCTGGATCCTTCAAGGGCTCTGGAAGACTGATGAAATCCAATGGAGAGACATTGCTGCTGGCTGTTTTTGTGTCCTCGCTGAGCGAGAGAGGTATTGTGCTAGTTAAACTGGCTTGTGGATTCAGAACCACAGTGGGCAGGCTGCCTTGGGCCTCTATATCACTGATGCCCCGGTCATCTTTGGAGATTACTTGAGCCCCATTTAGTAGCAATGGTGCATTAGCTGTAACAGGACTGAGAGTGACTGTGTGGCCATCGCTCAGTGTCAGCCCATTGATGATGACCCCTGTTCCTGCCCCTGAGAGTATATGGCTCCCATTGAGCAGCAGTGGATGAGAGCTTGTAAAGAATCCTCCTGTGCTGTTCAGAATAAGCTGACCAGTACTGCAAGGAGCCCCAGAGAGTGATATAAGAGAAGCATTTGAGCTGCCGGTCTCGTGAACAGCAGGTTTGTCAACAATATCATCCAGATCTCCCTTGCTGGTTTCATCTTCTGTACTGTGGTTTCCATCAGATTCACTGAAGGAAAGACAGAAACATTAAATTTGGTCAAACAGTCTAAATGTAGTTTCCATGAATGTCTACCATCAATCATCCAAAAGATTTCTGACAGCTGTATCAATAGAGGAGAAAGCTAAATTATTTACAAACCAGATCCAGTGAAGCTTGTGGTTCAACAAAAACCAGATAACTTGCAGCACATATGGCCACTGACACACTTTTAGTTGCGAACATTAAAGTTCATTCATTTTTTACATTTAGCCAACCTGTCACCATGTGCTGCAGTGAACAAATTACAGTACATGATAATGTACATTATTAATGGCTGCTGAATATTGTTCTAACATCTGACAGATAATGTTATCGAAATGTATTTTATAATCAATAAACATAGAATGGAAAAATAAAATTTAGTTTTCTAGTATATTATATCTTGCTGATTAAAATTCACAAAATAGGCATCTGCACAACATACATGTGCTTTTGGGAACAAGCATAATTGATATTATAATAACATTAATTCATGCCTCCTGGACCAAATCGAAGTCAACTGCATTTAATGTGATTAGATTTGATAAAAACTTTCCAAAATATTTCTGATAATTGTCGTATGAACATAGTAAGTTCATGATAAAAACTTTCCAAAATATTTCTATTAACTGTCATATGAAGTAAGTTTATCTTTTTATGTAGATAATCAATTTGAACAACATTTCCCTAAGTATTATGAATAAATTACTAACAAAATGTGATTGCAATTATATATAAAGGGGACAGCAGATTCAAGTTGTGCTGCAGTGATGATAAACATGTTTTAAAATATATGATTTAATTGAACTGAATGGGGGAAAAACACACAGCAACAACAACAACAACAACTCTGCTAAATAAATAAATAAAAAAATTCTAATGATAAGAAATTCCTAGTATGGCTTACTCCTCCCAAGTACTACACTTATATTTTAATGAAGTTTTTTTAAACCAATGTCCTCTCTGCCCTGATATTTAACCATCCATGGACTACAGAAAGACATTGTGGTGCAGGAGTTCAGGAAACTCGAGCCACTCCTGGCGCCCCTATCTCACATTTCACAACAAAGCAACATGCTTTCAGCCATGTTTTCTAAGACCTCCTTGTCATTTTCACTTGTCACTTCATTTAACAATTAGAATGCATGGCAAATGTTTATGAAATGTTTAAGTTTTTACGTCTGCATCTCCAATCTGTGCGCAAACTCATTTATTTTTAACTTTCCTGTGTTCAAGGGTTTATTAAATACAATAATCTGCGACACACTAGGCCTTTAATGAAGAGTTCCTACTGTGAATGTAACAGCCTACATCAGACCGGGCAATCTGTTCAGAATCTGTCCAGATTTGTAGTTTACACACTCGTTCTAGTGTAAACCTCGCACACAATAGCGGTTTGTTTACTGCTCTCTTCTCTCAGTCTGCTTCAAGAATGTTTCTCTCGGGTCTGAGACAAATCACTGTTCACATACTTGATACAATGCGCTTACCTTTTGCTGTTGGTACCGGAGGGGGTCCGATCCCTCTGTCGGCGATTCTTGAACCAGTTGCTGACTTGAGTCAATGAAAGTCCGGTGACTTTGGCTAAATTCTTCTTCTCGACCGGAGTGGGATACCTGTTACTCTTGTAACACTCCTTCAGCGCATTGCGCGACTTCTCCTTGAAGCAGTACACCGTCTCCTCTCCGTCCCAAATGGTTTTGGGCAAAGGAAACTTTTTGCGCAGTCGATATTTATCCACGGCGCCCAGACTGCGACCCCGGGAGGTCTCAGCCTCCTTGTAGCGCGCCTTCAAGTAGAGGTCTTGAAGGAACCCATGGTTACTCGGGTGGAAGTCATGACTGTCTAGGATGGCGTACAACTTGTTGAACTCCTCCCGGTGGAAAGCGACCAGAGCCTGGGCCTTCAGTAGGGTCTCGTTGCCACGTAGCAGATCGGCCGAAGGAGGGATGGTGGAGAGGAATCTCCACAGGCGATCCACATTACCCGCTTGCAGGAGCGCTTCGCACAGACACGCGACCTGATCGGTGGAAAAACTGAGCGCGGAGTTCTGGAAGCTTTGGAGCAGTTGTTCCGAGACTTCGTCCGGATCAATCTCCTCTTTCACTTTGGCTTCATCTTGCGTGGACTCCTTAGGGCCGTTTTCAGTTTGTTCTGTGGACTCCAAAGACAAGGAAGCCATTTTTATTTTAACTTTTTTTCCTTCAAGTTCCTCCTCCCTCCCCTTCTGTGCCTCTCTCCCATTCTCCCGTAGGCGAGTGAGTGCTGCTGCAGCGCGAGGCGTCACGCCCCTGCGTTTCGTCAACCTCCCCCATCGAGACATCCACCGCCACAGGCCTGCTGCATTTCAGTCCGGCTCCTTCATTACCATTGTGCAATCCTTTTTATCCAGACCACATTTGTTTCCCATTGACAAACAAACAATACACAAGCTTCACAATTTTTTGTTAATGCGTTCAATTGCTTTCAAGCTCAATGAGGACGTGAAGATTTAATAAGACTTAATTTTTATCTATCTATCTATCTATCTATCTATCTATCTATCTATCTATCTATCTATCTGTCTATCTATCTATCTATCTATCTATCTATCTATCTATCAGCCTACTGACCACACTCCAAAGTGCATTGAAACTTACTGTAATGAACCCAAGCATGTCTGGAAGTCTTTGATAATTTAAAGGCCAAATTTTGATATTTACCATATTTAATGTTTGATGTTGGGTTCAGTGTCTGTAGGAGACTCCACCTGAGACAACAGATGTTGTGAGGTGTCCTGAGTTATATAATGAAACCAACATTTTGTGTGTGTGTGTGTGTGTGTGTGTTTCAAAACTTTGCATGCTGGATGGACAGGGAGAGTAAGGGTTTAAATGTGAAAGAGGACACGCACACCTGGATGCAGATGGACAGAATGAGATGAGGCAGAGCTCTATACCTCCATCTCATCCCTTTGCAAGAATGTAAACTTTGTTTTCAGGAAGGCAGGCGATCAGGCTGTGTAGTCTGTCACCCCCATCCTACAACTTTCTATCCCCTCAGCCAATAACCCTTAGCCCTTTGATCTTCTACCTGTGCACACTTGCCTTTTAACATAACGAGTCATGTTTTGCAGTAGAGACATCTGAAAATGAGTAGCAGTTTTCAGAATTACTTTATTTGCCACTGCAGAGAGTTAAATGTGGCTTGTTTATCCTGTTGTTGTTGTTGTTGTTGTTGTGTGTGTGTGTGTGTTTGTGTGTGTGTGTGTGTGTGTGTATATATATATATATATATATATATATATATATATATATATACACACACACACACACACACACACTAGCAAATGTGTATTTCAATTATATCAGCTTTCTAGGGAATTTCGCAATGAGTCCAGTAAGGTCCAATAAGCTAACCTTAGTTAAAACAATTAACTAACATTGACAATATATTTCTTTTTACAGTGTAATCATTTATTTTATTAACATTAGTTATTAAAAACACAAATGTTCATTTTAGTTCATGTTAACTCGTTCATTAAATAATAGGTTAATGCTATACAACATTTGATTCTAATAATATATTAGTCAATGCTTAACAAATGCTTTAACATATGTTATAAGGTAAATAATGTTGACAACCAATGTATCAAAATACTTGCTTTCTCTCATTTTTAGTTGTAGCTAGTTGTAGCTAGTAGTTTTTGATTTTGTACTATTATATATTTAGTTTGGAGTAACTATTACAATATTTAGAATATATATTCCGATTTAAGTATGTGACACTAGTTTTTAATTTACTAGCAGTTACTTTCTGAATGAACTTCCCGTTTTTGCTTTTATTGAGGAGTTTCATGAAACTCTAGCAGCATCGTGTGGAATACATTTAGTACTGCAAGCAGGTGTTCATCATGCATCTTTGGGAGCGGTCTGTTTCAACAAAACAAACAGTGATTGGATAATAAGCGTAGCACTGAACAGCCCGATTCGACAGAGTACATATCTCCCGCCCACAGAGAGCCTAATAGCCATTTTCCTATTGGTTGAATCTAAAGTCCCGCCCAATTACCAATTTTTATTGGCTCTAAGGTCAATGTGGGTGGGCAGAAGTTTCCAGAATCTCGTGGTGTGGTCTTTGACGGAAGAGCTTTCTGAGGAGCTGAAACAAGAAGAAGATATACGGTATTGTTGGTTCGAATTCTGAATACAGCCCCTAAAATATCAGGTCGTGTGTAACTGATGAGAACTGAACGTGCTGACAGCTGACTGAAGCGGTTAATAAAGCTAGAGCTTGTCACGTGAGCGCATGTAAATACTGGCTAGCCATAGCAACCAGCAATATGGCAAATATGAAACCTTGAGTGGAGGCCATGAATAAATTACTGTTCTGATCGCGCATATGTGTTTAGCTGTATGAATAACAAACACACATTTGATTTTCAGCTCGACCACCCCAGCAGCATCAGAGTTTGGTTAGTAACGGAAGATGGACGGGAGTGTGACAGTCATCACCAACCCCACCGTGTCCGTGCGCGTGACCAGCACCGTCAGCTCCTTCGAGGTGAACCGGAGATTCAACCGAGGAATCACGATCGCAGAGTTTAAGGTGCGGCTCATATAACGTTAACGTCACTAGTATTATTGCCAAACAGTTGGACATGATACATGTCAGATATTACACTAACTTTAATATTGCAGAATTGAGGATGTGCAGCTTTGTATACTAAAATGACCCGTGATATTTAGGATATGTTTTGCTATTATTTTCCTGTAAAAGAGCTGGGTAATTGTGTCTTATTTAAAATGTTCAAAACATGTTTGGTGGTACTTTTTTTCTAGCTAGTGATGTATTATTCTGGTCATATGCAGATGTTGTCCATTGTGTAAATATGGTCAAATCAAAGTCATGACATCTTTTAGTATAACAGGATTTGTGATTCTGTAATATGGAGCCCCTAAATGGACATGGTGTGGGAAAAAAAGAAAGGAAGAAAATAATGGGTGTAAAAATTATATTCGTCCACTCACAAAAAAAAAAAAAAAAAAAAAAAAACAGTTTTCTCCAAAACATGTTAGACAGGCTAGCCAAATCTATGAAATAGTTTCCTACCAGTTTATATTATAGAAAAGTTTCTTGTGAGTGAGCAAAATTTATTTGGGAAATGTTAAAGTTTTGCAAGAGTTATTAATAATCTGTTCCAGAATTAAAAAACAAAAAACACTGATTGTAATTGCATATAGTCAGAGTAAATGTGCAAGAAAAAAGTTGTACAAGAGCTTGTCACGGTGTCAGTACCATTAAACAATTATTTTATACATCAACGTCTGAAATATTTATATTACTACTGCTGAGGTTTAATATGTACCTTTAACAAGCTTCTTTGAACCATTTACGGGTAAGTAACGTACAAAATTAGGATTTAAAGGTATTGCCCGAGTGACTTGTAATCATGAAGGTACAATTTTTCTATATGTTTTGACAGGTCATCAAACTGTGAGGGTCTGTTTGGAATCATATGGATGTTTTAGTTTATTTACTAGTTTAACCTGTATGTTTGCTTCTCAGAGTAAACTGGAGATGATTGTGGGCACTCCAGCTGCCTTTATGGACCTTGAGCTATTTAGCACTTCAGACAAGTTATTACAGAAGCTAGATGACAATGAAGCGCTGCTCGGCTCCTATCCTGTGGATGATGACTGCAGAATACATGTGGGTATTGACTCCTTTCTGACACCCCAGCTACACAGAAAATTAGTGATATGACAAAATGTGAGATGATGATTTCTAGAGCTTAAAAATTCTGCTGTTCTGGACATTTTTAAACTTCTTCAGTCTGATGGACCTAATGACTGTTTACAATCATTGAACAGACCAAATATTTATTCTCTCTCCCCCCTCTTTATTATTAATAATAAAGAATAGGGATGCAATGATACCAATTTTTAGAACCGATCCGATACCGAAAATTCAGAGTATCTGCCGATACCGATCCAATCCGATACCAGCACAGGTTTTTTTTATTATTATTATTCAATATAGAATTTCTATATTTCTCTGTGTTGGCCTGATCATCCTTCTTCTGTGTTAATCACAATCTACTAAATATACACATTCATTTTAATGAAAAATAACAAATAAATGCATTCAGGATTAATTTGAAACATATTTCCAAAAGAAAACCAATTAGAGCTTTATCAAAAAATTGTAACGTCTCTAGAACAGACATAAGTCAAAATTATCACTATAGTAAAGATGGAACATAAATGTATAGACTTACGGCATTTTTTTTTTTTTTTTTTTGCCATGCATTGTTCGAGCTAATTAATTGTAGCAGTGCCTCAGGTTTTTGCAGTGTTTATACAGTATGTTTATGCAGTCAGCTCTGATCTGTTAACATGGGCTCGGAAAAAGGCGCATCACAGACAGAGTGTGAACCTGGAGTTACAGGCATGCCCAGTCTGTTCTGTTATTGCGCTAGGCGCAATGCATTATGATTGGATCGGATAGCATACTATGGAGGTCAGGGCCGCGGAAAATCGTGCTATAAAGCGATTTAGAAATCGTGCACACTCAAATCGTGATTTTATGACTATTTCTAGAATGGACTGCAAATGAACAGAAAATAACTGGCTGGCACCGCTCAGCAAAACGGGAAAACCAGATCCAGGCAGAGCTCGGCAGCAGGTAGATAGTCACCGGAGCAAGCAGTCAGGAGGAAACACAACAGCCATTAATGCATGTTTGAATTTGTTGTTCTGTAGCATATGCAGCAAAAATATCTAAGAAAAATTGGTAGTTTATTCTTAAACCAATCAGCGAGCTCAAATAGTGGAAGCATAGTAACAGTTTAATATTTATTTTTTGTTATTTAATTATATATATTAAATTATGTTATGTTATGAATTAGACATTTTTACATATATTAACAATATTTATTTTAATAGTAATCGGCGGCCCACCTGCAATACCACCGCGGCCGCGGACCACAGGTTGAAAACCACTGTGTTACATATTGCTCTTTGTATTGTTGTAAAATACATTATTGAAAAAAAAACAAATATATACATTTATATAGAAATCTAAAAGATGTTTCTTTTAAATCTATAGCGCAGTAATAAAGGCAGCAACATATCAGATAGGACAGAACAAGAAATACTATTAATAATCTTTGATTTTAACGAAAATATTATAATACTGAAGATGCAAATATAGAGTGCTTAGGCACATCCTGTGCGCAAAATGATGAGCTTGAAGCAACACGGAGTTACAGTGTGCAGGCCGCGCAGCCCTTTGAGTCCACATAGAAAGCTGCTCTGCATGTGTTCATCTTCAGTTCTCTCTTCACAGCAGTTCAGTCAGTGTACTGTTTGAGTAAATGAATTACTTCGTAATATTGGTTTATTTCGACTCCGAGGGAGTGTTGGCCACGTTAAAAAAGTAAATAAATTGTGGATTGATTCTTACAGGAGACGCGAACCGGTTCAAATGATTCAGTCCTATTTGGTGAACTGGTTCACTAAGAAGAACCGGTCAAATCAAATGATTAATTCACGAACCGGACATCACTAGTACAAAAGGGAACAGATATTGATACATAGACTATTAAATCTGTGCGTTAGTTTAATGAGCCTTTTCTTTGAACAGTTTTAAACCTCAGTTACTGTGCGCTCTTGAAGATAGTTTAGTCGTTTTGACTGTAGTAACCAAACGTGACACACAGTTTGTTTGCTGAATGGAGGATGACAGACAGCCGCAGCAGAAATTAATGACTTCAATATTAATCTGTACCTCACATTGAACTATGGAGCAGCTTCAGAACACTTGAAATGTGTTCTTGAAAACGTTTTAGTGCTTTATAATATTTTTGTGTCTTTTGTGGAGCTCAACAATAACACAGAATAGTATACACAGGATCGGCTCTGGATCGGTCTCGTCTGTTCGATACCCGATCCACAGGAAATGCCAGGATCGGAGCCGATACCGATCCAGAGTATGCATGATGTATACATATAAAAAGTTCTTTGTAAAGGTGAAATAGATTTAAGATCGAAGTATGTAAAAGCTGATAGAACACTGAAAATATTGCTTCAAAATGTATTGTTTACACCACCAAAAATCTCGGTGATGCAGTGATACTTGTTGTTTTATCTCCTCATACTTCAGTGTTAACAAAAAACTATCCATTCGTCAAATTATGTGGCTGACGTTGGCTCGATGTGTGTGTAATATCCAGCACATGTGCTGTGTGTGTGTGCGTGCAGTCCGTCATCATGGCAGAGTGAAACATTTGAAAGTGTGCGCTCTCGTTACAAAACTAAGTGGCACCAGTGGCAGATGCAATATATGCAGTAGTGTAATAGTGAACGAAGTTAAAACGTAATAGTTAATTTTTCATTCCATTACTTTTTCATTCTAACACAACTTCTAACTCAAGCGATGCACTGTATAATGTCTCGCGGTTTCTAGCTTCAACTGCAACTCGCGAGATACATTCACATCAAATGTCAATTCAGTGGTAGTACTTATTTGCATTCACAAAAGTACATTATTTGCCTGTGCTTTTAGGCCTTGCCGGAGAAAGGTTTTATTCACGTGTTGTTCTAACGTGCTTATTCAGAGCGCATCCACCCGAAGTGTCCATACACTAAAATGCCGGTCAAACAGCACCTGATTACTTGGTTATATTAGTTATGGTCTGATTGTGCTAATGCTGTCAAAAACGCACAAGGTTTACATATAAACACAGTTAATTATGTCTTAAGTGAAAAAAAGTAAGAGAGAAATGTTGTGTGCATCTCTTAAAGGGACATTATTAAACGTACTGCAGCTTGTCATTAATTAAGATTGTGTCATTATTTACTCCGTCATGATGTACCTAGCATGTATTAATTTGCATTTATTCTTGTGCTGAACACAAAAGAAGATATTTTGAAGAATGTGGGTAACCAAACAATTGCTGGTCCCCACTGACTTTGATAGTGGGGGGGGGGGTCATTGGGGACCAACAATTGTTTAGTTCCCCACATTCTTCAAAATAATTATTCAAGGTCTTTTTGCACCAAATAGTATCGATAACAGTATCGACAAGTACCAGTATTGATTAGTAAAATATAAACAATACCCATCCCTAATATCATAGTAATATAATTTATGACATTGGTGATTTTTTTTTTTCTTTTTACATTAAACAATTAAATATTACATATGTAATATAATGTGTATTTTCATTACAGGATTAGGCCTTAAATTTCATATAAGGTGGTATTAAAAAGTCTTAAGTTGAATTTGTTCAGATCTGCAGAAACCCCGTAGCATTAATAAAGACAGAATTCTTATGTTTTAATGTTGTTTTCTGTGCAGGTGACAGACCGCAGTGGTACGCAAAGTGGGGAGTTCACTGATTTGTCAAAGGTTGAGAAATTTGAGATCTCTGATGAAGCCTATGAAAAAAGGGCAGGTAATCCAAATATCTTTAATAATCAAATTTCAGCCTGTAACACATTTGTTGAGTGATTTTAATTTAAAGAAAATTATAGTGACTATGCTAATAGTTGAGCTCCAAAAGAAATTGAAACAGAGACATGTTAAGTCTTTCTTATTGTGACGTACATCTTGAGTTAAAGGTCTTTTGAAAATGGGGAAAAAAATTTCGAACAGGGTTCTACATCAGTTGGTGATTGATTGGATGGAGGCAGATCGACTAAATGTGAGCTTGCGTCAATTGTAAGATAGGAGCATGTTTTAAGTGGAGTTAACATTTTGATTGAAAATAAAAATTGTTTATAGCGTGAAATAGTCTTTCAGTAGGTAGTACAAATGGTTCATTTTGATTATACATATGATAAGTACTTGTATACATTTAATGCATTTAGCAGATGCTTTAATTCATCTTAAGTTTTTTTTTTTATTATTATTTTATACCAGTATGTATGTAATTATAATTAATGTAAGCAAATAACCTAGCTTTTCTTTCTTCTTTTGTGTCAGACTCAATACGGAACTTCAAGAAGAATATGAAGTTAGGTCGATTTAATGAGGAAACCAGGGCCAAGCAAGAAGAGGCTCTTGCGAAGAAAGAAGAGGAAGAGAAGGCGGCCGCTGAAGCCATTGCTGTTGGGAACCGCTGTAAAGTTCAAGTTCCTGGGCAACCTACCAAGATTGGCACTGTTATGTTTGTTGGTAAGCTTACCCTTATTTTCATATCACACCTCTCAGATTAAGGTTTTGTTTGTGCTATTTACATGACCTGGTTTAATTGCATCTGCTGCTCTGATTTACCACTTGAATGTTACATGTACTTGTAATAATGAAAAGAAATGAATATAATCAACTTGCATCTAGAATTCATATTGATTTAAATGGTGCATGATGCTTTTCAGAAGGCAATTAACTCTGTGAACTGTAACACACCATCCTGACCTGGGGCTCCCAGTTTTTTTCATATATGAGTTCCTGTGTTTTCCAACCATATTCAATGGGGCTTAAATGCTTTCTTTGTTTTCAGGTACAGCAGATTTCAAACCAGGCTACTGGGTTGGTGTGAAATATGATGAGCCGCTGGGGAAGAATGATGGCAGGTCGGTGCACGCACAAGTTATTTATGTTTATGAAAAAGACCAGCATGTCTCTGAAAATGACTAATGTGACCCTTACATGAACCTTCTGAGAAAGTGTGATTGATGCGTTATATTTGTCTTGCTTTAGTGTGAATGGGAAACGCTATTTTGAGTGTGAGCCAAAATATGGAGCCTTCGTCAAGCCCCTCTCAGTAACTGTGGGAGACTTTCCTGAAGAGGACTATGGTTTGGATGAGATGTAAGACTCACCTGATGAGCAGCCAGAAGAAAGATCCTCTTTCTTCCAGAGATTTGACTCCATGCAGTGAGACATTGCTGCAGTTAAAGGTTTCTTGTCGTCAATGCAGATCATTTTGTTTTATGCTGGTCTGGAAGAGATCAGTGAAAATTGTATCTTAATTTCCTGCAGTCAAACTCGAGGAATGATCTTAAACAACATCTGTGCCCTGGCGACTAGAAGTAACTAGTAAAGTAAATGTGAGAACACCAGCCGAGGTCAGAGTAAAGAAAAGCATTCGCTTGCATGTTGATTGTTCATTATTGAATTCCAAAGTTCTACAGCTAATTTGAGCCTAGGCCGAATCAATTTACTTCAAACAAAACCAACCAACCACAGCAGAAAATGTTCTTCACGTTTTTGCAGTTCTATAAATGTCATTTGTACTAATGAATTCCTCCTTTTCTGCAGCCGATTACATTCTAATGCCTCAGAATGGCTGTTTTAGGGTATCACTCCCTCATTCTCTGTAATTGGCACTTTAGCGATTAGCTCACTAATGAGATGTGTAATGTATGTAGAATCCATGGCCTTGGTTTTTCAATGGTTCTGTATTTTCAGTTTAAATGACAGAAATGTGTCAAGAAGACATTGTTTTTTTTGTGTGCGTGTATGTGAACATTTTCATGCATGTCAAATTTAAGTTAATCAGAAAGGCATAATGTTTTTATGGAATTCTGATTAGTAAAATCTGTTTTAAAGAAATCCATGTGCCAATTTTGTCCTACAGACATATGTCCAAATTGTTTTATTATTATTTTTTTACTGCCTTAATACATAGCATGGGACTCATGTTGCGGTGAAAAACACTGGTATAGTATGGCCCGAAAACCTTCATACCTCACACAAGTGATGATAAACATTTGGTTTTAGTGCACAGCAAGTCAGCAACTTGTATGATTTATAGGAATGTTATAATTTTTATAGTAGCTTTAACAAAATGCATTGTAAAGTAGGTATTTTGGACACTAGACCAGGGCCAAGCACAAATGCTGATGTTGGATATAGAGACCTCTTTCTTCCTTAACTCAATGCTTACGTTAAGTGGGAATAAAAATAAAAAACAATTAAGGGTTTTTGTCTTTGACGCTGTTTGATAAACTTAAAGTCTTAGTCACCATTTGCAATTGAATTGATCATTTATCAAAAACGTGGCCATGGGGGTTTCTGGCTCAACTGATCGTGCCTTAGTGCACCAAAGTTTTTCCCCTCCAGACTGTGATGCTTTGCAAAAATAAAACGAGTTTCAAATCACTTGCTTGGACATCCATTACTTTCAAAACTTAGACAGTGACGTTACATTAGATTTGAATGGTGAGCGCCTGCTTTTTACAGTACACACATACACCGACGGATGTGCAAACCAGACCTCCAAGTAGACCACATGGTTAATAGTTTCAGTCGCTGTTGCTGTCATCCAGTTGAGCTGGTGTCGACTAAAACTGGATATTAAAGTCTAATTTCATTATTTATGAAGCGTTCTTGATACCTGAAGCAGTTTGATAACTTCGTCGTTAATGAGGGCAGACTAAGAGCTTTATTCGTCTTTCATGACTGTCGGTTAGTTTTGGGACTAAAGTTTATTCGTAAAGAAAATGAAACGCTGTTTGTGTTTCATCTTCATTCATTCCTGTCTGCTTTTGCCATCCGGTGAGTAAATCTCATTTGTTTATTTGTTAGAACTCTAGAAACCGCGGAAATTGCGAAGGCTTCCAGTGTGTATACGTGTACACGGAGTTTGGGACATTGCGGTTCTGTCTCAAAACTGAGGGAGCTGCTCAACAGACTCCGAGTCCGAAATGAAGCAAGGCTTATGGCAAAGATGCCAAACGTATCAGTTTATAGTAAGGGTAATGTTGTTTTACAGGCACCACAACTGTTCTTACTATTATATTACCCTTTTTCTTTTTGTTAACTTCCCACAGATAGTGAGGAAAAGCTGAACGGCAGTACAAGGGTCAGTGATAGATTGGTAGATACTTTTAACATTAGATACTTGTTTACATTTCATACCCAAGTATATACTTTTTTTCCAGGCCTTGGCTGGTCTAGGTTGACGGTTCACTGCTCACTTTTTTGAGACTATCTACATGTAAACAAATGAGTTACTCCAGTAGAACAGCCATATGAATCTTACTCAAATTTCCATGAATACACAGAATTACAGCATTCGCAATGTTTTGGACCAGATGTGTGCTATTGCAGCGAAATCTTACACAACACTATAAAAGTACTCTGCTAGTGGCTGTTATTGTAATTTCTGTAACATAAGAAAAAATAAACTGCTTTTGCTGATCTGGATTTTCCATATGCAGACAGGAGAGCTGTCCAGGCTCATTCAGCTGAAGGAAAGGCTTCAGTGACTAGATTGAACATGTCCAGCTATTCAACATTACTGCCCAAAGCTGAACCCATCGATCCAACTGAACCGTCTGTGAACACTGTGCACATCTCAACAGAGAGCAAACGGCTGATTTCTGTTACGACAGGTACAGTCTGAGTTTCTGCACTGATTGATTGCACTACTTTAGATCAGCATTAGTTTCACCAACAGCATCATCAGTATTAATACAGTCAATTTTTTTAAACCTCTATTGTCTTTGGATGGATAAAACAGGTGTTCCTCCTAGTAACCCAACAGCAGGTCCTCGGTTCCATGCGGGTAGTTTCATTGGCGGTATGATGCTGGCCTTTATTATCATACTGGTCATCAGTCTGGGCTACAGATTGACTTGCTCACAACGGGAAGTGCGCTACAGAGTCATGTGAGTACCATCAGAGCTGGAAGCTAGTGTTAAAAAAAATAAAAATATTGATCCAAGATATGGCCAGAGATGTGATGAGTTTGTGAACCATGTACCTCCTATTTCTCAAAAGAACGCATTAGTGCCCATTCACTTTTTCAGCAGCACGGATTTAAAAAAAATAAAAATAAAAATTCCCCATAGGGATTGTTAAAAAGTTATTATCAAGAGTAATATACCCAACCAACCAGCTATAAGGTGAATAAAATCTTAAACTTATTTGAAAAAAATAAAAATGGTACTGTATGTATGAGACAAATATTGTGTGTGTGTGTGTGTGTGTGTGTATATATACAGTATATATATACACAGTGGGTACGGAAAGTATTCGGACCCCCTTAAACTTTTCACTCTTTGTTGTATTGCAGCCATTTGTTAAATTATAGTTATTTTTTCCTCATTAATGTACACACAGCTCCCCATATTGACAGAACACAAACACATAATTGTTGACATTTTTGCAGATTTATTATAAAAGGAAAACTGAAATATCACATGGTCCTGAGTATTCAGACGCTTTCCTCAGTATTTAGTAGAAGCACCCTTTTGATCTAATAGAGCCAGAGTCTTTATGGGAAAGATGCAAAAAGTTTTTCACACCTGGATTTGGGGATCCTCTGGCATTCCTCCTTGCAGATCCTCTCCTGTTCTGTCAGGTTGGATGGTAAACGTTGTTGGACAGCCATTTTCAGGTCTCTCCAGAGATGCTCAGTTGGGTTTAACTCAGGTCTCTGGCTGGGCCACTCAAGAACAGTCACAGAGTTGTTGTGGAGCCAGGTCATTGTCTTGTTGGAAGGTGAACCTTCGGCCCAGTCTGAGGTCCTGAGCACTCTGGAGAAGATTTTCGTCCAGGATATCCCTGTACCTTTCCCTCTATTGCAACCAGTCATCCTGTCCCTGCAGTTGAAAAACCGGAAATCCGGTAAATCTGCAAAAAGCAGCGTACTTGATAACTTCAGTCAGCTGACCATGGCTACTGCAATTTTCCTTACTGTATATTTACAATAAAACAAAATAGGATATCAAATACCACTGCCTCCTTACATTTTCATTTAGACATAATAACAGCTGTAGAAATGTACTTAGTTCAGGGAAATGTGTATATACAGTCATTACAATGAAACTAAATATTATATAAATTTTTATATAAAAAAAAATTATTTTCATTTTAACATACAGTATTGTTCAAAATAATAGCAGTACAATGTGACTAACCAGAATAATCAAGGTTTTTCGTATATTTTTTTATTGCTACGTGGCAAACAAGTTACCAGTAGGTTCAGTAGATTCTCAGAAAACAAATGAGACCCAGCATTCATGATATGCACGCTCTTAAGGCTGTGCAATTGGGCAATTAGTTGAATTAGTTGAAAGGGGTGTGTTCAAAAAAATAGCAGTGTGGCATTCAATCACTGAGGTCATCAATTTTGTGAAGAAACAGGTGTGAATCAGGTGGCCCCTATTTAAGGATGAAGCCAACACTTGTTGAACATGCATTTGAAAGCTGAGGAAAATGGGTCGTTCAAGACATTGTTCAGAAGAACAGCGTACTTTGATTAAAAAGTTGATTAGAGAGGGGAAAACCTATAAAGAGGTGCAAAAAATGATAGGCTGTTCAGCTAAAATGATCTCCAATGCCTTAAAATGGAGAGCAAAACCAGAGAGACGTGGAAGAAAACGGATAGAACATCAACATCAAAACATCAAACATGGATAGAAGAATAACCAGAATGGCAAAGGCTCAGCCAATGATCACCTCCAGGATGATTAAAGACAGTCTGGAGTTACCTGTAAGTACTGTGACAGAAGACGTCTGTGTGAAGCTAATCTATTTTCAAGAATCCCCCGCAAAGTCCCTCTGTTAAAAAAAAGGCATGTGCAGAAGAGGTTACAATTTGCCAAAGAACACATCAACTGGCCTAAAGAGAAATGGAGGAACATTTTGTGGACTGATGAGAGTAAAATTGTTCTTTTTGGGTCCAAGGGCCACAGGCAGTTTGTGAGACGACCCCCAAACTCTGAATTCAAGCCACAGTACACAGTGAAGACAGTGAAGCATGGAGGTGCAAGCATCATGATATGGGCATGTTTCTCCTACTATGGTGTTGGGCCTATTTATCGCATACCAGGGATCATGGATCAGTTTGCATATGTTAAAATACTTGAAGAGGTCATGTTGCCCTATGCTGAAGAGGACATGCCCTTGAAATGGTTCTTTCAACAAGACAATGACCCAAAACACACTAGTAAACGGGCAAAGTCTTGGTTCCAAACCAACAAAATTAATGTTATGGAGTGGCCAGCCCAATCTCCAGACCTTAATCCAATTGAGAACTTGTGGGGTGATATCAAAAATGCTGTTTCTGAAGCAAAACCAAGAAATGTGAATGAATTGTGGAATGTTGTTAAAGAATCATGGAGTGGAATAACAGCTGAGAGGTGCCACAAGTTGGTTGACTCCATGCCACACAGATGTCAAGCAGTTTTAAAAAACTGTGGTCATACAACTAAATATTAGTTTAGTGATTCACAGGATTGCTAAATCCCAGAAAAAAAAAATGTTTGTACAAAATAGTTTTGAGTTTGTACAGTCAAAGGTAGACACTGCTATTTTTTTGAACACACCCCTTTCAACTAATTGCCCAATTGCACAGCCTTAAGAGCGTGCATATCATGAATGCTGGGTCTTGTTTGTTTTCTGACAATCTACTGAACCTACTGGTAACTTGTTTGCCACGTAGCAATAAAAAATATACTAAAAACCTTGATTATTCTGGTTAGTCACATTGTACTGCTATTATTTTGAACAATACTGTAAATAAATTGAATACAGACCAAAGATTACCTGTTAGATTTACCCTGGGTAAGGTAGTTCCTGGGTAAAGTTCCCGCGGTAGCTCAGTTTGGCCAGATGGCAGCTCTAGGAAGGGTTCTGGTCATCCCAAACGTCTTCCATTTAAGGATTATGGAGGCCACTTAGGAACCTTAAGTGCAGCAGAATTTTTTTTGTAACCTTAGCCAGATCTGTGCCTTGCCACAATTCTGTCTCTGAGCTCTTCAGACAGTTCCTTTGACAGGTGTTTGGCTTTCCTAATCAGGTCTTATCAGTATAATCGAAGACAGCTGGACTGAAATGAAGATGTAGAACCAGCTCAAGGATGATCAGAAGAAATGGACAGAGTGTCACAGCAAGGGTCTGAATACTAAGGACCATTTGATATTTCAGTTTTTTAATAAATCTGCAAAAATGTCAACAATTCTGTGTTTTTCTGTCAATATGGAGTGCTGTGTGTACAATAATGAGGGAAAACAAAAATAACTTGATAAATGATTTTAGCAAATGGCTGCAATATAACAGTGAAAAATTTAAGGGGGTCTGAATACTTTCCGTACCCACTGTATATATATATATATGCACACATATACTACTGTATATATGTGTGTGTGTGTGTGTGTATATACATATATATGTACAGTAAATATAGATATGCAGAGAGATGATTTACAGGATTTGCATTTACTCTGGTGGAGTGTCTGTACAGCATCGTGGGTAATGTAGTTTTTCACCAAAATTTTCACAAAAACTCGTAGCACACAGTAGGTCTGGGTTTCACTTTATTTTAAGGTGTCCTTGTTACGGTGTACATACACTTTTAAATACTGAGTAATATTTATTAACTACATTCTATATGGTTAGGGTTGGGTTATTTTTATGTAATTATGCATCATTTATCATGGTAACACTTTAGTTTAAGGTGTCCTTGTTACACGTTACATGTACTTAATATTATAACACTTAATTATGCATAATTACATGCAACCTAAGCCAAAGCACTCTTATGTATTATCCCATAATTTATACATGTTCATATGGAATAATGTTAAACAGCTAATTTTTATTTAATGTCCCGCAGTGAGGAACACGATGCCATAATTTAAAAATGGAGCCGTTGAGGAAATACAGGCTAAAACACAAGCTAGTCCTCATCTGAAGAGAACGTTTTCACCTTCATGTGGTAAATATGTATATGAGACGGTATCTGGTTTGATACATATTAAATTGTAATCTTAAATAGGTTATTCCCTATTCCCTTTTACATTTTCAGCTGTGAATACTTGAACAATACTTGAAAAACAAAAATGTGTGTTTGTGTCTGTGTCTACGGTCTAGTCCGGTGCAGTCCAATGTGTACTACAGGACATTTTAATGAGCTTGGACTAAACATATAGCGTTTAAAATGTGCTCCCGTAAAATCTTCTTAAAGACCTACCAGAGGCAAAAATGATTTGGTTACAGTTCAGGAGCTTTTTCTTTTAAAGTTTCTAATATTTTTAAATAAACGTTCACGATACATTTGTTTGAAAAGTGTTGATTTTGGGTTTCATCATGTATGGAAGAAGAAGTGATCCAATAAAGTGATTTAGTCTAACTGCATGACTGCATGATGTACAATAGAAAACTGATAAAATAACGGATTAAACACAGTAACTACCAAAGTATATACTTTATTCCAGGCCAATTTGAAAGTAATATGTAAAGAAATATAATGTAACAGAACTTAAGGTTCTAAAGTACATGCACATACATTGATTTAAAAAAAAAGAGAGAGAGAGAGAGATCATAATAAAAGGATATATAAATTCATTCTGGGTGCATTTAAAATAAATCTAAATACCAATCCATTAACTTGTGTGATTAGTACTACCACTACAAAAAAAAAAAAAGTAAACAGTTACTATATATTCTGAACAGTTGCACACTAAGCAAGCATAAAATTTAAAGTTTAAGTGACATACACATTTTAGTCAATGTTTTAGAAACGTGCAATACCATCAGTGTACCCACAATTCATAAAACATTTTGTTGCATTGCTCTCTCCAACACTGTTTTACCCCACTCGAGTCTGCCATCAATACTTTGTTTGCAAAAATATAGTTCTCTTAGCTTGTATTTGCTTTTTTTTTTCTCTCACCACTTTTATTTTCTCTATAACTTCTAACTTTCATTACTATGGCCTAGCTTGCTGTTTTTGATCATAAAATCTGACCATTAAATTGCGCTTACCGAGGCAATTGCGTTATAAACCTTAGCGGTATATTCACCCCCACAGACCACAGACATTATACTGATAAAACTTCACCTTTGTTAAAAAAACAAAAAATCAGTACAACACACATTTAGTGTACGGGCCAGTTATTGAGCCATAATCATGTAGTGTAAAGGGATCCATATATTGTAAACAAGAGGAAATGAATTCAAAGCATCTGCAGCAAATTTGTAATGGGCAAAGTCCCTGTAGTGTTCTGCTCTAGTGAAATAATGCAAACCTAGGTAACCTGCCTAATGTGTCTTTAGTACTGACATCAGAGGACCAGACGGATCTGGCTTCATTAGAAATCTCCTCACAAATCAATTCGAACTTTCTCATTAGCTTATGTCTTACGTGTATATAAAAGTATGATAAATTATTTTTTATTTGTTGTTCATTACTAAAAAAAAAAAAAAAAAGTCTTTGGAAGCCTCCTGGAAATCCTGACAGAAACGAACATAACTGATTGTTTCCATAAAGTCTACTGTATCATTCATGCCCACTGTTATCAAACTCGAATCCAAGCTAACAGCTAATCTACAGCACTAACCTTTAAGACATGCTCATCTATCCATCTAAACCTATCAGAACCTTCCTCTTCCTGCCCGATATCCACCTCGGCACCAAACATCATCAACATGACTGGCACAGACTCTACTGGAGCTCATATCAGAGATGTCTGTCTGTTCATCAAAGTGCCCTTGAGATTTTGTTCATTGCTTTTGGATTAAAAAAAAAAAATCTGAGATTTTCACTAAAATAAGCAAGTAAGCAACAACATACCGACTGAGATTCTATAATCGTATAATAAAATAAAAATATCGGTAATGAAAGGGAACAATCAGGTTGATTAAGATGATAGCGTCCATCTAGATAGTGTTCTTTGTGAATCAGTTCATGTACTACAAGGCAGCTCTTAGAATAGTTGTTCTGTATAAAACTCTTCAAATGAGAGCAGAAAGATCAGATTTGTTCTTTGATCACACATTAATGCCATAACCCTTGAGAAAACAGAATCAGGCTTAAATAAAACTAACACACGAAGAAGCTAGGGTCCTTTAAAAAAAAAGAAAAAAAAAAGGAAAAAAATCAAACCCTAATTCCCAACATAATATTTTTTTTATAAAACCTCTGCAAAGAAATATACTTTGATTAATGAAGTTAGTAAGTAAAAGCAAATGTCAGATTTGATCTATGATCTGTAGCAGACAGGAACATGTTTTTTTTGTCTGAAGGCACTTGATTACTCAGTTTCTAGTGTGATATGCTGGCACAGCCAAGCAGCAGTATTTGTTTAACTAAAGCCACACGACTTAGACCTTACAATCACAATCCCTTCACATACAGACGACCTCCTCATCGCTTTTTGGTTTCTCAGGCTCATTACTGTACGAGGAAAAAATGAGCCGAGATCAGGGATGTTCGGAGACGGGAGCTGCAGTCACAGGAGGTTGCGGTATGTTGGTTCCGGGGTTCGTCTGTCTTTATTTCTCTCTGAGCCCTCTCGGCCCTGTTCGCCCAGCGAGGGGAGAAACGACACGTCGCGCACACAACTTCACATTCGCATACTTGCACGCAGTTCAGCCGTGAAAGAGATATGGGTACTTGTGGACACTTGTCTGTTCATGGGCCAGCCTTGAGGATGCAGACATGAAAAAAAAAAGACTTAAGAAAACAAAAAGAAGCCCAAAAAGGACCAAAGGTTAAAATCCCTCTGCTTTTAAAACCAATTCGGCCAAATGTAGTGAATAGAAGATAATGTAAAAACTGTCCAGTAGGGTGAAATGTCTTTCTTTTCTCAACTCAAAGCATCTACACATCCTTCACAGATTGGATTAGGCAGCAGTTCGGCATGTTGGAAGAGAAGGCGTAGCGCTGGATCCAGGTGCTCTATAGCCAGGTTAGAAAGTTTTCCTTGTCGATCTTGGTGGCTGCCAGCACTGACTCCATGTCGTTGAGGATGTCGGAGCTCAGCGCTTCCTGCAGGCTTGGCATCAGCTCCTCACCCTCCACCGCCATGCTCTCCCCCTCCAGGGTGCCCAGGTCCACGTCTGTGCCCGGGATCGCATCTAGGTAGTCTGGGAAACGGCTGGGCTGTGTCGCCATCGAGCTGGGGCCGAGGCTGTCGCCTGAGAGCGAGATGGTTGGTCTTAAAATGTGCTGACATCATGTGTGTGGTTACATTGAGTATTCTTGTTGTGGCGTACCTGTCTCCATCTCGTCCACACTGTTGAGAAAGTCGTCCGGGGTACGGGGGACGCTGTAGCTGCTCATGCTCAGGCCACTGTCTGTGCTCTCGTCTCTGGAGTGATATGTCCCACTGCACAGGAAAAAACACCCGGACACAACTGCTTAGACAACTCTCATCTGCGTACATATGTAAACTGTACACTTACACTACTCGGTCGAACGTTTGAGGCAAGATCATTTGGAATAAAAAATGAAAAGAGGCATTAAAAGACATCTAATATATGTTACAAAAGATTTGTATTTTAAAATGAATGCTGAACTTTATATTGATTAAAGAAACCTGGGGGGAAATGATCATGGTTTACACAAAGATATTACCGTAAACAGCACAATTGTTTTCACGCTGATAATAATCCAAATATTCCCTGAGCATCAAATCATAATACTACTAAAACAGAAAAGAGTTCTTTAAGCTTCTGCTTAAAATTATTCTGCTTAAATTTTGCTAGTAATTGCTTGTACTACTCGCAGTGGCCTGCTTTGAACTGCCTTTGATTGTGAAAGTTGTTGTTTTGCTGGTGGTCTCTCTATAAATAGCACAGTTCAGGCAGTTCAGAATAAAGAGAGCAGAGGACATGCTACAGTGAGAGAAAATACAGCAAGTTTCTTCTAATTAAGAGAATGAAATGCGGCTTTGGTGCATGAGAGCTGCTGGATGAATGAGCTCTTTGTGTGTGCAGCGGAGGTGGAAGAGGGAGGCTGGCCTTGTCTAAGACCGAAACCACATGTTCTCTCGGGCCGCCTTGTTATTCACATCAATCCCTTATCTGCTCACATGTAGGAGGAGATTTGTATGTGCTCGACTGCCACTGGAGGACGCAATTCTCTGCAAAAGCAGCTTAATTCGGATTTACTTTCAACAGCTTCTCCAGCAGGGGTCACTAGTGAGTGTCACTCAAGTTAAAAAAAACTAAAAAACACGAACACACAATGCAGCCAAACATCCTTTGTGGAAAAGTTCATTGCCCTTATGTGCCTTTCAACTGGTAAATAATTCCATGTGCAAATGCAAAAGTGATTTTTTTCTTGTATGACTGCAGTCCTGCAGTTTGATGCATCTTACCTGTTCAAGAACGGGTCAGAACTGTTGGTGGTCATGTTACGTGCGTCTTGTCCCATGCTGGGTGAAGACACAGGGTTTTGAGTGCCGCCATCATGCTCCATGCTGGTCGGCAGCTGGTTTCTCAGGGCGAGCTCCTGTAAGGAGACAAAAGAATATGTGTCAAAGTACGAAATTCATTAAAGTGAGCAGACTGGGTTTGCAGGAACGGAAGCTTAACGCAAGACTAAATTAATGATTTTCTTTGGAATTACTCCAAGCACCGAGATGAGAGAGGATACATTTTTTTCTATTAAAGGAAAAAGGACAGAACAAACTATACAGGTTTTTGCTTTCAAACTATGCACACGTACGCGAAACAGTGAGTGAGGTACGGGAAAGAAGGAAAAAAAAAAAAAAAAAACTTAACATACAAGTTTTACTTCGTTTACTTTATCACCCATTTGAGTGAAGTAAAAGCCTTTCCCATCCAACAAGTCATGAGTTGCAGATCTGGTTATCATTTGTCAATGGATTGTGCAAGATTGTCTGTCAACATCCTTGATTATTTTACGGCCTCAGCTCAAACTGCTGGTTTGTGGAGACTCACGCGAAGGTGTGGGTTTATTGCACATCATTTAGGGTACGGCAGAAGGGTCCGATCTTTTTATTACTGACTTCCTATGATTAATTGAACCTTAAAAACGGTCACAACTTTCGCAGATTAAAAGACAACTCGACATGCCATCACCACAGAAAAGACTCCAACACATCAACATTAACACTGACCCTACTGACTGACTTTATGCGCTTTACTCAGCTTGTTGCAAATTATTCATTATTTTTTTAAAGTTATGTTTTGTGGGCTTTTATTCTTTCTTTTTTTTGGATAGGACAGTTGGTAAATGACATGTCCCTCTGTTTTGACTGACGTCTTTATATGTAGATTTTTATTAAATGTATTTTATTTTCATTTGTTTTTACAGGTCATTTAATCTGTTTATTTTAGCTGAGTTTTAAATGCATATAGAGTTTTTTTTCTTCATATTTGAGCTGCAAGAGTTCGTGTGTTTAGTGATGTCATTAAAATAAGGGTATTAAATATCAATGCAGCGGAAGGTTGCTACTTGGAAATAACTAAAACTAAAAAAGTGCCCATTTTATTCTTATTTTAATTAGTTTTAGAATGATCCAAATGTCTTAAGTTTTTAACCAAATTATATGTTTCACATACGTTTAAGAAAATGTTATAAATAATATGTTTTTAGTAGGAAATATGCAATAATATTACAACAGGCTGTGAATGCAATTTTTATGATGACTGAGCGATTCATTATAGGATTTTCAGCCACTACATCCATGCCTTTAAATGCATTTGAAGGCCTGTCTTTATTGCTCTTTAAAGAGAGCTGCTTCTAGCTAGAGCCGGTAAGATCATCCCTGATGATCTGTTTATTTAGTTTTCCAGCAGGGGGGTCTGCAGCACTGAGTCAACACTGTGTTTACATTCCAAAGCAGGGGCAGCTGAACCAAACCTCCTCCATCTGCCCCCTCATCTTCCGCCCTTTCATTTAGCGCACGGAAACATACACAGCAAGTATCGCTGCTTCAGATTTACCCACCCTACACCATATGTACTGAGAAACAAAGTGCAACAGGTCGCTTTGAGGTGCAAGGTGGACCAGACCTTATGCCAATAATCTGTCGAAACAACCTGCACAATTATACGATACGATACGATACATTACAAACAAAAATACGCAACATGACCAGCGAGTACACGCGGCACAGATCAGGCTCGTTTATGCACCAGAAGACCTTGTGAGGACAGAATGTTCTGACAGGTGTGTGTGTCTGACCTGGGGTCTCTGGCGAAGGAGCTCTTGTTTGATCCTCATTCTCTCATTCTCCATCTGCATCTGCTGCAGCCTGATCTGGTTGTTTCCACCCAGAACTCCACTCTGTGGACTGGAGGGCAGCTGGGAGCCTTGCTTCACTGGAGCACTCTGGGAAATCCGCTGCTGGTTCATAGCTGAGGACACAAAATCAATTACGTTATGATGCTTCATTCTATTATTGATTAACATTCATTATATAGTTTATATTTAAAAGCAAATATAGTAACACTAGAAAATACAGTATCAAATATGTACATTTTTGGCTTTATAGTGTTATTACTATATTATATATATATTATATAAATATATATAAATACTACTGAAACGTAATATTAATCAGAACCCAGGATGTTAATCATAATGTACGTTTATGTATGAAATCTAAATATACATTTATAAATTCAAATAAGCACTTACTTTCTGAATTTATTTAGGGAGTCATTGATTACTTTCAGAAAATACTACATATTCAGAATTACATCTACGTTTCCCATATTTAGACCTATAAATGTGTGTGTGTGTGTGTGTGTGTGTGCGTGCGTGCGTATCTATATAAACATACACAAACAGCATATATTTTGAAAATATTTACATGTATATATTTGTTCATAATTTAATGTATAAATTTATTTTTTTTTCTTAAATATATACATGAATATGTTTATAAATACACAATTAATTGTTTGACAGCACTAATATATATATGTGTGTGTGTGTGTGTGTATGTTAACGCATAAAGAAAGAGGCTGAGAGAGATTTGTACGTATTTTTTGCATCTATAGATTTAGTGTGACACACAGATTTGCATTTATGAATGTATACTTATGTATAACTATATTCGGATACACATTTATGTTGTCAAAATTATAACATTATATTTTCTGATTTATAAATAAATATTCAGAACTTTTACAAATATACTCAGGTTTTCTCAGTCTATACTTTATATATTTTATTTCACACATTTTATAATAATTGTAATCTATTTACAAAAATGGATGTTCTAATTGTAAATTCATGTTTAATTTATATTTCTGAAATCTGTCACTAAAGGAGGCAGTAGCATTAGCCATGTGAACCATATAGGGTATAAAAAGCCTATCAATGCAAGTGAATGGAGCAATGCGTATCGCCACCGACGCTAACACAGAAACAAATGTTTTGGACAACAGGAGGTGGGGTGTTACAGTAATGGACCAGTGAAAATGGCTGTTTACTTATGCACTGAGGCCACCAGTGAAAACAAATCTGTGATGGAGCTGGCGTTGTCATGCGCGAGCGAGGGAGCCCCGTCTTTCCCGCTTATCCTCATCACCATTCAATCAGAGTGTGTTTACACTACCTCAGGCCTGAATGAGTCTCCGCTCTCCTCTCACCATGGGAATCAGATCAGAGACTCACCACGCCTCACAAACACACACACACACACACCATCCCCCACACTGCCTGAGGCATGAAAGAGTGTGTGGGAATGTATACGAGTGCTAGTGGGGTGTGCATGTGTGTGTTTGTTTCTCTTTAAAGACCCTTATCTCGCATAGATAGGGGGTCTATTGAAGCTGAATGGTGGAGCATTAATGGCTGATCTCAGGGTAGGAGTGGCCAGCTAAAACAGTTGGGAACACAACAAAAATCTCTTGATTCTCAGGTCTGGATTTCCCTGACAAGTCTGTACTTGACTGCTGTGGGTTTCTCACTTGGGAAACTCCATACCACAGCATGAAGATGACAAGAACACACAAACAAGTCTTATCCATGTGGCAGAATGACTCCGTGTTGCATAAGTTCGTGCCACGGACGTCGTCTTCTAGGAACCAGCAAGAGGAAACGTGCCAGAGGAACATAATTAAAAAGAGAGTGAGAAAGATGAAAGCTCTGATTGACGTACACTAGCTCTGGAGCACATTCATCCAGTAATAAGTCTTCATTGAGCCAGCCAATCGAAGCTCCCCTCTCGTTTGCAGGTGAGACCGAAGGGGTGTTGGGAAACGTCAGGAAACGCAGCGCCAGGACCTTTGAAGCCTCTGTAAATATTTGCTGGCTGTCGATTTAACAGGTGTATTGTATAAAAGCAGCGCTCAAACACCGTTTCCAGTTAAGAGATAAGCACATAAAGCAGAGGAGACAGGGAAACAGAGTCAATCTGTGTCCAGAAGACAAGCCTCTCTATATCCTATCATACATAAACCTCAGCGGGCCACACAAAAGCAAGCTGTGAGCTGCCGGAAGCCAGCGTGAGGAAACTCAGCTGTGACTAGAGTGTAGCAAGAATGGAAGCCGTATCACTTACAAGTAGAAACAGCAGGTGGTATATTTATACATCAAGACTTGGGAGACATTTACAGTTATTAGTAGTGATTACTGCAGTGTGAAATGCAAATAGGTTTCCGTTATTCACACTAAGCTACTCAAGTAATATGTATAGCAGTTACGTTACAAATAATTGAGCCTGACTGAATACTAGAAGTGCTTTCTAGTAGGTCCTTGGCTTTGTATTTTCACACACCCGGTGTTCTTTCAATATGCTTACCTTATTTAAATCACAAATACCTGATCATCGATCCAATTATTTCACTAGATCACTCTTACTTTACATCCTTTTTCACTCTCTTATCTTTCACCAAAAAAGTACTTGAAACTTTGATCACACTGGAGACACATTGGAACGAAAGGTGTTCATGCCATTTCTGAATTACCATATCAAAATTACAAATATTTTTACGGATTTGTAAAAAAAAAAAAAAAAAAAAAAAAAACTGTAGAAGTAATGTACCACCTGACTGCTGCAATGTCATGAAGAAACCCAAAATGTCAGTGGCTTCAGCAGTTCTGATAAATGATTCCTATAACTAGCTATTGATAATACCTTGAAGCAAAAGGTGTACATTTCATCTGGTAAAAAAAAAGAAAAAAAGATTCCAGATACTATCCCAATGAATGGTTTAAAGTGGACAACAGGCACATGGGAGTGGCTTATTTTGACTTGGGCTAGTAAGCAAACACCCAAAACATGCTAGCACCCAAATAGCAACGCCCTAAAACAGAACATCCCAGCAACCACCATTGAAACTGCAAGAGGAAGCACTGCTAACATTTGCTTCAGAATACAAACTTAATGAATGTACTGATAAACTCTGTCACCTTTGAATGAGAACCACTGATGTCACATTCGTCATCCTGTTTCCCAATAAGGCGAGCGTCTTGGGAGTCATGAAGTGTTTATGCAACCGTTCATGAGTTTGTGTGTCAGCTTAAAGCTCTGGAAAAGATGAGTGCTTCACAAGAGCATGACATCACTCTGCATTTGCCAACAAGGTGCCAACTCCTGCACTGAAGTACTAAGAAAATCCCAGCACATGGCTGATAACCAAAGTTTCCAGTCAGCCTTTGGGCTCAAAAACTGCACACCACATACAAAAAAAGTTTGCATCATTGTTTTTGAGTCTAATGGTCGGATGAAGTGTGAAATGCATCATAAAGTCCCATGGTGGACTTTCAGACCAGACCTCTGAGAAAGGAGGCAAACATTTATCCTATGGACTTTCTTCTCTTTTTCTCCTATTCCTCCCTTTATTTTCCCTCTTCCCTTCCCCCTCTCTGGCCCTAACTCCGCCTGCCCCTTTCCTCTTTCTCTCCCTTTCTCTCTCTCTCTCTAACATTGGGTCTCTTTGACTGAAAAGGTCTGGAACAGATTAGGAGCAGAGCTGCAGCATCGAGAGGCCTGGCACCGACTCAAGTCCGTCTAGATGTGCAGCTGAGAACAGTTCTGCCTGCGCTGGGCCTCACGCGGGGTGGGAAGGGGGGTGAGACAGAAAGAGAGAATGGCCAGACTTCAGCTCTCTGTTAAAGGAGTACAATCCCATTCTACTCCCTGCTCAAATTACCCAAGTGTCTCCAATGGGTCAGTGGAGAGCCAGACGGGACAACATGTCAGGTTAGCAACACATTTCATTGTTTTTTGGGGTTCAACTGGTGCAAGGAGGAGCTAACGCGTTTTTTGAAGTTAGTGGGACCTCAACGAGAGGAGCTGAGGGATGAAAACACAAACACCAAGGTCATAATGAAATGCAGACACAGGCAGTTACATAAAAACCGCATGGGAACGCCCAAACATTCTCAACTTGCGGCAAGGAACGAGTTAACCACGTCTACCCCATTGCAGTCCCCCCACCTCACATTACGTCTGTAATTCAGGGGCCCACCAGCCTTGTCCGCTGAACACTTATAAATCTTCAAAGGGCTTCACCCACCAGCGCCGACCCCCCCTCCCTTTTTGTCTTTCGTTCTTTCTCTCTCTCTCTCTCCTGCCTGACCCAGCCCTTCACAGACTGTTTACCACTTTCCCCACGACCACTTGTGTGTTAGGTGTACGGAAACTTGTTTTGTAGTCGAGGATTTTGGTCAAAAATGGTGCAGAACATGCTTGTTCATACATGAAGGAGATAGTGAGATAGTGTCCCTGGGGAAAACTGTTTTGGGATGAAGGGAAAACACTTCAAGCGTGAGTAACTCAAAGTGACATAAGTAGAAGCCTTCATCTCTTTGTGAGCCTTACGTGCTCATAGAAAGAGATTAAAGAGAGGGACTGAAAGGGGTAGAAAAAGGACAAACATCTCAGTCTGACAACCTTTCGGTGAACCATTTATCGCCACAGCAAAAAAAAAAAAACGATGATTAGATTAACGTGACAGTTCCGCTGCCTAGATAGCTTTCATTGTCTCTGCGTATGGATTATGGATGCATATCTGAACAAGGGGTTTAGGAAAAGGCATAATCAGATGCAGTTTGAGCTAGTTTGTGTTTGTGTGTGAGTCAAGGGATCACATCGCCGAGTCCTGAGTGTGGAGCAGTTTTGGCTAACCTCAGTATGAGTCACAGGACGCAGGAATACTCTCCGAATAGTGTGACACAAAAACACACTCTCACTCACTTTCATTCGCAAACAGCGCAGAGAGTAGCCATCTATACCCGGTTTGTAATCAGTATAATGATACAGCAATAAGAGATAGCTGCAGTTATTTTACCACAGTGGAACTCAGGTTCAGTCATACACCAAATTGAAAGTACTCATGGAGTCAACCAGGAGTAGAAACCAAAAAATAAAATTTCTGTAATTAAATTGGGCTAACTGAACTCGGTACGCAGCTGAGGTTGTCCACAGGTGATAAACCTGATGTAGTAAAGTTCGGCCGCCTCTCGATACCTCAACCAAATTTCTTTTTACATCTAGTAACAATTTTGGTCATAGTGGACCATGCAGACGTGTTTAAATGTTGTTAGCTTATCCACACTGAACAGATGTTCAAAACACGTCATCGAAGAAGCGTTAACTGTTTCCGTCAAATTTTTTTTTTTTTGCAATTTCGATGAATATTTTTTTTAGTTGCTGGAATTTTAGTGCATCACTACTCACGTGGCTTATTTCTTTAATAAAATGGTGACGACGCTATCATGCTAAGAGACCAATGTTTAATGAAAAGTATGATTTATAATGATAACTATTTTTAGTATTATGAACTTTTAGGACTTTAAGCTCACCGTAACGCGGGTCAAGTCGTGGGTCCAGCCAAGAGGTGGTTTTGTTCTTGTGATTGATGTAGTAGATCTCTCCTTCTGAGGTAATAGCTTGCTCCCAACCATCAGGAAGAGGACCTGAGAGAGAACAGCCAGTGTACAGAAAATTGTCCATTACTAAGTGAAATTATCGTTTTTGAAATCTTTGGCCATAATCCACACATTTTTTCTTTTTTTTTATCCAACATTTTCACAAGCTTATGAAATTTTGGAGAGAAATCTCCACCAATCACAGGAAAATGGCGAAAAGCAAAAAGTGTTTTTTGCTTTCATTTCGAAGTTTGTCATTTGATTCACCTCGTAGCTGGCTTGTAACCATTTAACAAAAAACTTCCTATAGAAAAAATGAATAGGAAACATTCCTCCGGAATCAGGCTGCTCAAAAAAAGTGGGCAGAAACTGCTGCACTCTATACTTTCCAGGACCAAACGACTTTGCAAAGAATGACATTAACGTCTGTGGGAACACCTTACAACCCTGAACGGGACCAGTCTTGTTGATTCCATCAGTTCCTGTTGAACCTTTCATAATATGGACACCCAGGTCACTATTGTCACTCCAACCAAACATGTCTACCTAATCATCAGCTGCCATTCACATGCATGCATGCATTTGCATTCGTCTGCCCTGATAAGGTCTTTGCACTTGCTGAGGTAGAGGCGGGTTTGGGTGGGATGTAAACAGACACTGCTACACCCGTAGAATTACCATAAGAATGCTGGGACTGAGAGTGTAGTGTTTAATATGAATCGAGTGTCTGGAGTTGCTGACCTGAGGCAGGGTTCATGATGTTCTGCTGCTGCACAGGTGCTGGGCTGGCCGGGGCGGCCTGGTTCATCTGAAGGAGGGCCTTACGTGGATCCTGCCAGGTGGTCGTCTGGTCATTATGGCTATGAGGAGACAGAGACATACATAAGCAGGACGATTAGACAGAAATATTGTGGCTTGACCCAAATCCGAATGAGCTGCCTCTTTGGTTTGACAGATAGGACCAAAACAAACTGCCCGGTTTATACACATGTATGTATGCATACGTACAGTCAAACCAAAATTAATTCAGACACCTACAAATTTTCTCACATTATCAGTTTATTTACTATAGTTTAGAAATGGTAATACAATATGACAGGAACTCAGAGTTAAACTGTGTCAGAACAAATTCATCTGGATTATGTCAGATAAAACTTTGGTCGACCCACTATCAAGCAATGCTTAATTAATTTTAAAGAAAAACAAATAAGCAAAACATGTTCAGGTCAAAGTGTCCGAATATAACATGTCACAGTTTACTTTATTTTGCTATACTCGCTCACCTAAACTAGTAAAAGGATATCAAAAATTAGATCTGGTGTCTGAATAATTTTTTGGTTTGACTGTATATATCAATATTACATCCTTTTATAAGTGATTACATTTGTTCTTGTTCTAGCCGGAATAAATCTATAAAATTTCAAGGGCAATGCACTACCATATAAACCAGTGTTATATATCCCACATTGGTTTATTTGATTCAAACAGAGTGCTGCTCAGATAAAACTCCCAGCAAGTGGACCTTTTACAAGATCTTTGTAAACAACACCTGAACACAGATCCATTTGGATAGCATCTCAGTCCTTTAATCTGCATAAGCAAAAGCAAGCAGGAACCAAACATCTCCGAAGCCTCCTGCAAGCAAGTATAAATGATGGTCTGTCCTGTTAGCAGTGAAACTCCCATTCATTTCGTTTGCCCTGGATGCTAAAACTAGGCTCTTATAAAAAAGTCAGTTTCATAAACTTTACAATTGCCACCCACTCTTGTGTTAGATCTGCTGATGCATTGCTGTGGAGGAAGGAGCGTGGATAACCGTAGGCCGTTGAGTGAACTTCGACCCCGTTTACATGGGATTTGCCTGAACCGATGTCATCTGCACATGAAGCCACAGATTACTGTGTAAGGTCAGTGTTGAATAACAAGGTTACTGGAAAACGAATCAACGAGTCTAAAAGGACAGACTGAAGCCAGGCTTCCACCCTTCTGTTTATTCAGATCTCAGACAGCAGGGTGGCAGGGAGAGCAGTGCTGCTTGACGCAAATGTTGTCCTCTTTTCACTGCAGTTTATCACTTAAAGGTTAAGCAGTTTATGCTGAAAAAGAAGGCCCAATCTCAGCATGAATACCCAACAGACGTACTTTCATTTGAACAACCAAAAAGAAACAAGTTCACCCTGAACTATTTATCTCTAAAAACTAACATTCGTCAGTTTTCTGACGTACTATCACGGCACATTTCATGATCTAATCTCCCAGCTTCCTTCAAATCAAACCAGACAATCCATGTCCTTCCAAAACACTAGCTGCTAATCTTCCCATTTTCTTTGAAACAAATAAAGTCTTCCAAGAAAACAGTTTTGGTGTCCTGAAGGCACAAGCACGCAATTTACGAGCAGTGTTAGGGACGGAGTGGGCGGTTCAAAAGACCTGCGATAGAGGCGTTGCATGTTCTGTCAGGTCTATCAAACTACAGCCAGTGCGGATTGGTTTTTAAGTCAAAATACTGCTGCAAGTAAACACTCCTGAAGGAAGTAGATTTATGTAATTTCAGGACAAGCTGGGCGGTTGTGAAACACAACTTGCGTCTATTCTACAGTGAGACCTGGCTGCAGCACTCGGTGTAGAGGCATTTCTAATGACGGCTTTGTCTGAGCTTGTTGCTCGATTAAGATGTAGAGTTAACACAGGAAAAGGCCCCTCTGTCTCTCAGGCGAGGGCCTGTACATTCAGGCAGGGTCAGTCATGGGTCTCCTCCCAGGAGGTTTCTTTCTCTCGCTGCCTGTTCCAACACACTGAAGTGTCAGGCTCTTTAACAATCTGGCGCCAGTTTTACAAAGCTTTCACCTGCTGCACAAAAGCTCAGAGCAAGCTACGACCCAAAACCCTAAATGCTATTCACTTGCTCCTCTTTTCCCCCAACTCTGCTCTGTTTGCCTATTTAAGACAGTTTTTGTCACTGAAAACGTAATATTTGCATAATATTTGACAGCCCTGTCAATAGAGGGGAAAAAAAAAAGTCATTTTTAATAAAAAACATTATGAAAAATATTCTGTATTTTCAGTAGTTCCTTAATTTAAGCCAATTTATATAAACTTTATTTACATTAAATAATTTATGTATAATTACTTGTCAAAAGTACATTAAATTGCAATCTCCTATTTTTTTTCATAGTTGACACTTTAGTGCCTTAACATTCCTATAAAGCATGATTTTACTGTAATATAGCTAATATTTCACTTGTCGGCGTTCCAGTTTGATTTACAAATAAATTATTTGTAAAAAAGTTTAATTGTTTTAGAAATCACTCAGAACAATTCACTTTTTTTTTTCTTTTTTTTTAAAAACATTTTTAAATATGTTAGAAATAAATTATAATGCAGTAAAACTAGTAATATTGTGAAATATAATTACATCGTAAATATACAATATAATTTGCAGTGTTAGTGACCCTTCAGAAATCAGTTTTTTTTTCAAGATTCTTTAATCAAAGTTTAAAAGAACAGTATTATTTGAAATAGAAATTGTAACATTTAAATGCCTTACTGTCACTTTTATCAATTTAATGCATTCTTTACTGAATAAAAGAAATAAAAAATCTTACTAAACCAAACCTTTGAAAAGTGGTGCATATTTTTACTACATGGGAAACAATGTATATGAATATACTAGCATTATACAGACCATGAGTCACCAAGAACTATTCATATTGGCTTCAGCGATTGAAAATCCCATGCTGTTTGGACCCTAGTCTTGATAGATAGACGGCTGACCACTAGTCTACTGGAAGAGAAACCACTGGACCAAAAAAAGTTTGACCGTGTGAATAAATGAATACTGTAAATTTGGCAGGTTTGCTTTGCAGGACCGAATTGACAAGACCCTCTCTCATCATAAACACAGCCTGCTGACTTTTTTTTTTTTTTCTGCCGTCACTTTTTTTTTTTTCTGCCGTCACTTTTTTTTTGCCACCAATTAGTCGCTATTCTGCCATCAGTGCCTTATGAGAGTGGGAGGGAGAAAGAATAACAAAAAGAGGAGAGAGAGAAAGAGAGCGCCTGACTCAGCACTTCAACACCCCCTCTTCTCTAAGCTCCCTCTTGTTTATGCTTTACTGATCAAAGGATCTGCCAAAAACTGCCCCTCTCCCACCCACCTACCAGTAAGCCACCCTACCCCCAACCCACACACACACTCCAGGAAAACAGACGAGGAACAGGGGGCCTCTTCGGGAGGGTCACGGGGGAGGGCCAAATGACCGTCAAACAAAAAGAAAAGGCCACAGAGGAGGAAAAAACGAGCGTGGAAGCAATCCCTCAGAACTCCATTGGCTGAGTGGATGCTTGTGGTCCTGTTACACTTTATGTCACCCCGATCCTCCCCCTCCTATTGCTGCTGGAAACTATGACAGAGACACGGGGGAGCGAGGGAGGGAGAGGCGGTGCGAGTTAATTTTAATTGGAGAACAGGATGTTGAGTATGAAGATCTCCTCTTGGGTTTCAGCGAGGGCAGACGCAGGCGCACTCACACAGGTGGGCTTTATTAGCCCAACGCTCTGCCCACACAGTGCCTCTTCCATGCAAAACACTGACGCTTATGTTTAATTCAGTGTCACGATGATCTAGAACGAGAACTACGGACCGTAACCAACATGAGCGACAGCTTACTTACAACATGCTGTTTTCTGGCAGTGGTTTGAATTCAAAAATCGCCCAACTCAAGCTAAAACATGAGCTTTGTTCCAAAATAGAGTGAGATGGCATGGGCGACTGCCTTCTTGGAGGGCATCATAAACATCATAGAACCTCATAAAAGAATGATTTGGAGTGCAATATATAATAAGCAGCTCTAAAAACACACATAGGACTCTGTGCAGAAGTTTTATAGAATGAAAAAAATTGCCATTCCTCTCACCTTATTTCTTCACTGACCTCCTGGCAGTGCATTATGGGATTGATATCTTTGTGTAGGATCTCTTAAGCCATGTTTAGGCTACACAACAACGATGTAGTCAAACACGGAAAAGTTTTTCCCATGCATTTTTAACTAGTTTCACATATACACAACAACATTTTTAAAATGATTCGCATTTACACATATCTGTGAAAACGGTCAAAAATGCTGTATTACGTATGCCAGGCCAGTAGTTAGTGCTGCCAGCTTGTTGGTAAACACCTGTTTCGATAATGTATATTATGCATCTCCACTGTTGGATGTAATATTGATGAAGTAAATCAACACTTTGCTGAAGAAGCGTTAGCAAACTTATGTATGTTTTTTTTTTCGCACTTGCATTTAAAATCGACTCGTACTGCGCAAATCTACATACCCATCACGCATGTGCATGATGTCACCGCTTTCAAAGATTTCTGTTTTGGGAGTTTACACAGAAATGATAACGGGGGATTTTCAAAAACTTGCACTTTCAAACCCGTTTTCAAAAATATGTTTTTTCAGTCCCCAACGAACAGGCAAAATGCATAAAAATGTTCCCATTTTTTTATCTGAAAACATTGTAGTGTAAATGGCCCCTTAGAAGGCAGCATAATTATGTCTCTCACCTTCTTGAACAGATTTTATGCCTGTGATGCTGCTCTCTAGCTTTTGGAAGAGGACAAATGTGTTCTGTAGTCAAAGGCACACCATCCAGCCTGGGTCAGAGCCCTACCATTGCGTCACTCTTGAGTGTCTGCTCATACAATGTTCTCTCTGCACTTCCAGCACACACAAACAAACACACTTCACAAATGAGGCAGACTGGCTTCCCTTTACTCAGCGGGAAAGTACCGGGAAAATGGGAGGACAGTCAAGAAGCTGCCAAGAGTAACAATAATAATGAAATCCATATATTTTGCCTGTCATTTATTCATGATGCCAACCTGCATTTGATGAATTGAAGTGTTAGAGATAGTCATAATCATTCATTATTC
Source organism: Carassius auratus (assembly GCF_003368295.1). NCBI lineage: Eukaryota > Metazoa > Chordata > Actinopteri > Cypriniformes > Cyprinidae > Carassius > Carassius auratus. The sequence continues at coordinate 12,062,447 of NC_039260.1, forward strand.
AGCTTTCAGATGATGTATTAATCTCAATTTAAAAATCAAAGAGACCCTTATGACTGCTTTTATGGTCCAGAGTCACAAATAATAATAAGAAATGGCAAGTAACCTAGGCTGAATGCACATTCACACCAACAAACGAACACCTATGGCTTTGGCAACGGTATCCCACACTCCCACCGGAAAAACATCACCACCACTCAGGGCCATTACAGATCACTGGGGGCCACCAGCTGAGAGGCGTTAATGAAGATTATGGGGCCAGAGATGGACACAAAAGCATAGACAGGATAGACGTCCGCTCAAGAGACCCCCACAAACACCCTCTAGAGTTTCAAACATCATCAGCCAGACGAATGCGACCTTCTTTCAGACTAAGCAGACTGGGAGAATGACAAACAGACAAAGAAAGGTCTACAACCCTGGTCGCAGGCTTTTGCTTTATAGCCAATAGACAGGGAGAGCGGAGGTGGGGATTCTGGCACTCAAATCACATTGAGCCATGACCACACAGGAATCCCTCCATGACACTAAAGGAGACAGTGCTCTATAGAAGCCCACTTCCTGATTTCTTCTCCAGCTGTTCTCACTGCTCATGAAACCAGAGAGCGCTCAAGGAGGAGGAGGAGGTGGAGAGTGGTGGTAGGTAGAGAGGGGAGGTTAGCGAGCTCACGGCACTGGGACTGGACCCACCCAAGCGCTCGACATGATTGATGGCCCAATTATCAGGGCCCTGTTTATTGTGCTGCAGTTATTTATAACACAGCAGAGCTCGAGGTGCAGTGATGAATGCTTCTCACAGTTGCACTCGACTTCCCCAGCACTGCGTGTTTTCCACTTTGCCTAAGAAACAACAAATATTTGACCTTGAAATATGGTGCATACTGGATGAGCAGTGTTCAAAATAGCAGAAAGTGCCAAGACAGCATTCCCTATTTTCCGTCTTTGTCCAAAATTTGCATTATACTTAACTTTCACCTGAACATTTAGTGGCTGAAAGCATTATGTCAGATAATTTTTCATTTTAATTTAAGGGATAAACTCAGGTAAGGATTTTGTTGTATTTTATATGAATATTCACTAACACTATTTTAAGGTGTCCTTGTTACATGTTACATGTACTTACTATTTTAATAAAAATAAATGATGCATAATTACACACAAGTAACCTTAAGCCAAACCCTAACCCCAACTATACAGTAAGCACATGTAGTTCATTAATATTACTCAGTCCGTAAATGTATAATTACATAATATTATTTTAAGTAAGTGCTCAGTGAATATATTGCTATTTGTTAACACATGAGTGACTGAGCTTCCGTCAGCAGGACATCATCAGCAGAGATTATGGAGCGACCTGCTGACCTCTGGCCGGATTTAAGTTCCTCTTTGAAGGAGGGCTCATATCACAGGAGTCAGTGGACAAATCAGCGAATTAACAGAGGGAACAAGAGAGAAAGATACTACAGAGAAACTTGGCTAAAGGCTATGAAGTGCTCAGAAGGGGTAGGCAAGCTATATTTTGACATTTAAATAATTTATCTTTTACATTTTAATGAAAATGTACCATTAAACTGCTGCTAATGTGAAAGAAACGCCGCATGAAGCTGAATGCAACACATTCAACACACTTCCTGTGCTATTTGGTAAATGTAAAGAGTGTTTTGAACGAGACGTTGGTCTGAATGCATAGGCACGGGTTCTTCTTAAGGCAGTTTGTTCCATAGTGACAGTAAGAGCATTGATGTCTGGGGCAAAGGTGTTACATCAGGACTGGGTAAACACTGGTCTGGATAACTCTGCGATCTATATGTACACACACACACACACTCTCACAGATGACACTTCGACAGGAAAGGGGCTTGTTTGTGCGTGGTCAATAAAGCCCAGGCTTGACAAACACACATTTGCTCAAAGTAAATGCTTCACACTAGATGAGCTGAGAAGTGAATCCAGCCTGACCTGGGAAACTAAACATTACAAAAAACGAGGCCACTGTAATCTAACAAATGACTTAAACCAGGAAATGAGTCTAAATGGGTCTTCTGCTCACGTCGTAAAGTACAACGAGTTCAGAAGTCAAAAAAGCATCCTTTCTAAATATTTTTTTTAATCTTTTTTAAATACACAAGTACTTGTTTAATAAATGTAAAAAAATAAAAATATTTTACAATAAAGATACTAAAGCTATACATTTACATTGGTAGTTAACATTTAGTTTTAGTTTCCTTTGTTGCTCACACTCGAAAATAACATTAATCAGTCCTGTCCACTGATATCTACAGTTTTATTAATGGTATACCAAAACCTCCTCTGATTCACACATTTCATCACACAGTATTGACCAGTATTACACCACCTGACAGTAAGCCTTAATCATGCATGAAACAAAAGCAGGATTTTGGTCCGGGTTTGGGAGGATGACAGGCTCTCCCTGTGATGTTGATCACATTTGCAATCACAAACTTTAACTCCCTTTCACCCGTCCTCCACACAAATGTGCTTCAAATGGAGCTGGGAAGAGAGGCCTGACCCAGATGGCTAAAGCGTTCATCCACCGTCAAAGAGATGGCCAAAAGCAGTACACAACACGCCTGCTCCGAACGCACACATACGAGGGTGCGTGATTCACACGGAGCCTCCCGATGAGCTTATTCAAACACAGACAGGAGTGGAGGAAAATGAAGTTAAATATCACATGAACACACAACTCCTCACAATCCTGTCACATCTATACTTTGCCCGTAAAACCCAGATAAACCGTTTCGAAATTGAGATGGATGTGTATTAAGCCTATGCTTCCTTTCAGAAAGGGGGAAAATGGCAGAAAAGCTAATATTTTCCCAACTGGCCACAAAAAAAAACGGAGTCTGAGTGTGTGAGGAAAATGGAAAGAAAACAGGCCACCCCAGAAGACTACAGCACTCAATAACAAAGACTGTCTAAGCTAGCAGTGTGTGTCTGGACATGTAACGCTTCCAGCAGCAGCACCATTGCACTACAATAGGACAAAAGCTTGCACGTCTGTCACTTGCACCTAATACACATGCTTTCTTCAGAGAGAGAAAAAAAAAACAACACCACATTTTCCTGTTTGTTTCTACTGAAGTACCAATGTTAAACCAGTCCTACTAAAATATTAAACTGGCAAAGTAACTTTTACAAATTTTCCCTTAATTGAGTACACATACTGTTTTCAGCAATGAGCGATCTGTATAGATTAAACGTATACATTTTTTATCTTAAATTATGTATTATACTTCATCTCATTTGTTTGATATATCTATAGTAGGACATTTACAAAATATCTTCCATGGAAAATGTTTTTTTATTTAATATCCTAATGATTTTTGGCATAAAAGAAAAATTATAATTTTGACCCACACAATCTATTGTTGGCTATTGCTACAAATACCCAACAACTTATGACATATAAGACTTAAGTTAAGCACAAAAGGCTCAAAAAATTGTTTGTTTCCAATGGAGCACCATTATTAAAAATAAACAGTTTCCCCTTAATAACTCCGTAAGTATTAATATCATTACATCAGTGTGAAACGTGTATATATTACATTTCAGAAAATGTGTTTTGGGGTTTCATTTAATATTTTGTAACCCTATAATATGTTGTAACCAATATGATAGCAATATATCATGCATCTCTATCTTGATAAAATAATCAACTTAAAGAAAGAGTCTTAATGATATATATTCAAGGGAAGACCTGGCATCATGTTTCCTTGTGATTTTCCAGTTTATCCAATCATGCTCACCTCCTGCCCAAACCAAGAAATCCCATGGTGGGAGCAGACATCAGGAAGGAAACAAGGGGGCCATTTTTAGTCTACGGACCTTGAGGCCACACCGAAACCAAACAGTGCTCATTAAATCACTTAACACCATGCTTTTACCATTACCACCTGGTCCCCTCACACTCTTACGACGGGTCATGTCCTTTAACGTTCCTTTTCAAAATATTTTAATATTACTTTATCAGGCATGTTCAACAACATTTTGAAACAAGAAAAACATTTGTGACAAACATAAGTCTAAATGCATGTATGTGCAACTAAGTTTTGCCTTCAGGAAAGACTCTAAAGCCCCTTTCACACTGCATGTCCGACCCGGCATATTGCCGGAACATTGCCGGGTCACCTTCTGTGTGAAAGCAACCACGTGCCGGGATTGATTCCGGCATTGAACCCGGGTCGGGGACCTAGTAACATTGCTGGGACAAGCGCTGTGTGAACAAAAGCCAGATCTAATGCCATGTCGAAGTGATGATGCGCGTTATCGCGCGACTCTTTTACCGGCTGTTTGAAGGAAGATCAACGTTCGCGACGAAAAAATATGTGCAAACTCTAATGAAGCAGAGATCAGTTTGTTCCTTACTTTCCGCACTGATGCCGAGATCGTTCGCTTGCTTCAGTGAAAGTATAACGTGCCTAATGTTTTCAACTTATACATTACACGTCACGCACTGATGTCACGTGTCGTTACGGGATCTTTACTGGTTGTGTGTGAAAGCACACACATATCCCAGGTAATCACTGGCAGTGTGAAAGTGCAAAATCTAGTGACCCGGGAACAACTACCGGAACACTTTACCCGTGTATTTGCCGGTATGGCAGTCTGAAAGGGGCTTATGACACACCTTTTGTACAGTAATTAAAAGCAGCATGTTTTAAAGTGGGTGAAGGGGTAACGGTGGTTCCCATCATAGGGTCTAATTCCTGTGATAGTTGGGGTCCACATCCCTGAGGGTCCTTTTCGGCTAGGTCTGGCCTCCCATGGGTTCACCCCCCCATCCACCCCACCCCCCACTGAGGCCTGGCTTTAATAAGACAACGGAAACACTGATTACCCCCTCTATTTGGTCACATTCTCCAAATTAGAATCCTTCATTAGTTTATGACCCTGGTCTCAGTGTTAGTGCCCTGTGAACTTACCCCCCCCCAACCACCACCTCCTGAGGTCCCAAAAAACAGGCAGGCGAGAACTAAACAAGATGACCCTCAACCGCCCTGAGCCCCCCTTTCCCTCGGACCGAGTCTATTATAAATCAAAGCTCACAGTAAACTGTTGGAGAAAAAGGGAAAGAGGGGAGGTCAACACATCATGTTGACCTTTCCCACTTCTGTCTTCCACAGGGTTAATAATGAAAGCAGGAAGACAAGGAGGAAAAACAGGAGACAGCGACAGACCTAGGAAGTAAAAAAAAGACTAGGCCACAACTTCTTTTAACCTCCAGTCATTCTAGATTCAATATAAACACTCAGACACACACAATGTGCAAAGGGAGTTGTAAAGAATCAGATTTATTCAACAATTTATGAAAAATAAATCAGTATTAATCAGATTCATAACATGTAAATAATGATGTTATAATGTTATAATTTGCTAGAAGTCAGTATAAATAATACCACTGACCAGAATAACAACACCCTTGCCAATGCAGCATATTTTCCTGAATATGCTACATTGTTTTTGTTTAAAAGTGAACTTTTTAAAAGTTGTGCGACTTTACTATTTATTATTTTGTTTTTTAAAAGGATACTCCACATCAAAATGAAAACTTGTCATTAATCGCTTACCACCATGTAGTTACAAAACTGTAAAAGCTTTGTTCGTCTTCGGAACACAATTTGAGATATTTGGGATGAAAACTTGTGACTGTCCCATTGACTGCCAAGTAAATTACACGGTCAATGTCCAGAAAAGTTTGGAACGCAGGCAGTGTATGCTCTTCTTTGTCAGCCGCGCATAATTGTTGAAAAAAGTCATAATCTTTGTTTTCTTCCCATACAAACACTATTCTCGCCGCTTCATAACGTTACGGTTGAACTACTGATGGCAGATGGACTATTCTGATGATGCTTTTCATACTTTTCTTATCCATAATATCTTAAAATGTGTTCCGAAGACGAACAAAGCTTTTACAGGTTTGGAATGACATGGGAGTAAGTGATTAATTAAAAAAATTTACATTTTGGGGTTGAGTAAACCTTTAAGCTGATAGATTTGTTCTGTTCTAAGCCCTGCAAAATTTAAAGGATTTGTTGTGCTGTGGAGTACTTTACATTACTTCTTAATGTAATAATAAAATAGGACTTATACACCAATGCAAATTATCCATTTGTTTTTTTTTTCTTCTCTCCAGCTAGTGCAATTTTGACCCAACTTGTGTCAAATTACAGTCCACTTATTTTCCTGCATTCTCAGGAAGATCCAGAACTAGCATCTGGAAGCGTCAAAATACACAGAACTAGTTCCCTATAATCCTGGCCTTTTGAGGCAGCGTTGAAACGGTCTTCAAATGACTGGGTGTTGCAGATTAATTACGACTTCTGATAGCTTTGCGTTTCCTGTCATTTTCTTCCCGCTATCAAAGTGTCACGGGACACCACTGAGGCCTGAGCAAAGGCTGAACTAAATATAGGACAAAAATGTTACAGTGTAACCATTCAAAGCCTAAATCTAACTAGTTTTAATAGATCTTTTACTGTGTGTTCAGAGCCTTGTTTGTTTGTCTGTATCTGACCAGGTCACATGAGTTTCACTGGATATATAACGCAACCCGCTCATGCTCTCTCTCTCTTCTGTATCTCTACTGAGTGGATTCACAAACTGCGCTTTCATTCATGCCGAAACGGAAACCAGGCTGCTTGTCAGACTTCCCTTAACCGTGTGACTCGCATGTGGCCAAAGCGAGAGCCATCGGGATACTTCGCAAACCTCCGTCTGCTTATCTGCAACCAAAATGAATGGTAACAGATATGCTCTCTAATGAAATCTCCGGTCTTAGGAGAAAACAACTTATGTGAGAGTCGTGTACATGCAGAAAGCAATGCGAGTTGGGTATAGTCTCAAACAGATCAGCTCACAGCCCTCTCACTGCCCCTCATCTGAAAAAGGCCTGATTATAAATAGGAGTGTGTTTGTTTTCCAGGACAAACTTCCTGAAGCCTTCAGTGTTTCTAGATTCAAACGACACTTTTTAATATCCAATGGGAGTCGCAAGAAATTGGAATTATTCAACAGAAAATTATTCTGTATTTACCAACTGACTTCCATAGTATATTCTTCAAAATATCTTCTTATTTGTTCAACAGAATAAATATACTCACAGGTTTGGAACAAGTGGAGGGTGAGCAAATGATGACAGAAGTTGAATTTTTGGGTGAACTATCCCTTTAATCTATACTCGACGAGAATAACAACGGATATCAAGTTGTCAGCACTTGACAATGTAACATAGGGAACCGCAAAACTCAGCTAGTTGGTCTAAAAGAAGCACTGTATAATCAGACTGGCTCTTAAGAGTTTTCATAAGACTTAAAAAGCAATGGAACAAAATGTCACATTTTAAGTTGGACTATGGAAAAATTTTCTCGGAAAGACATGAATCAGAATTTTTGGAGTTTACATAAAATGTACAAACCAATGGAACCAAATGCGAGACACATTTTAAGTTAGTCTTAGAAGAGACAATACTCATAACACTCAAAAATATGTTTGAGATTCACTGGCCATGAATCAGGCACATCCTTTGGAGAGTACATAAGATGTATAAAGCAATACAGTGAAACACATGGGTCTTGAGACAATATTTTTAAGAACTTAGAAACAACCCACAAGATGACTCTTCTTTCAGCTCCTTGAATTTGATAGGGGGTAAACAGTGATATGCACACTACAAAAATGAGGAATTGTTGACGAACCATGTCAACTTCCTGTGGGAAAGAGATCCACAAACAAAGCGAGGGTCAACAACAACAACAAGACGCTGAATAAAATGAGTCTGCATTTCTCTAGAACCCCAAACAAAGAGAAGTTAAAAAAGGAGGGGGTTGTACAGACAAGAGGAGACAAGACTTTCATTTGTGCATTTCAGCAGTGACAGAGACGAGGGGAAGATCAAACCGTGCCAACACACAGACCAAAAGGTAGCAGTCTCAATGTTTGCTTAAATCTTCCCTCATTTATCCGTTGAAGAAGAGGGGGAACTACCAGACTAAATTTGGAGCCTTGTCTCAAGGATTAGGCGTCCTCATTGTTGGATGCATTAGCGGTTGCGACATTTCCAAAACATTAGCCTTGGTCTTGTGAGTCGCCTACACAAATGGCGTTTCCCCCTTCCAGTCCCTCAAACCCCTTTTGCACAGTTCCTGGAGATCTGGTCCAAATGAAGCAGATGTTCGCCAGATGTTCCTCTTCTAAACATCTGTTTTTAAAAGCTCTCTGTTTTATCATAGTAAATTGGAGGCTAATCATGTTTGTCTAGAAGCGATTGATCAGAGGGTCACTGCTTCAGACATCCCAGAAACTTTGCATTAAAAAATTCAGTCCTAATCTAGCAGCTTTTGAATAAACAGCGACAACTTGAATAGGACTTATCAAAAAGACACAATGTAGTCCTTAATTCTGCCTTTTTAACTCGTCCTGTGTGCAGCCTGTGTCCTGTGGACAGGCAGATGAGTTTACCAGGCCGGCCCGTCCTCCACTCGTTCTACGCTGCTACACTGGGCCTTTGTTCCCCTCTGAAACCCAATCCGCAGAAGCACTAAGTACCCCCACACACACACACACACACAGAGAGAGAAGGAAACCTTGGCACACAGGCTAACACACTAGCAAAGACTAAGATATATAAACCAGCTGGAAAAAAAGACTATTTATTGGGAGTTTTGATTAAAAATAAAAACCAAAGTCATTTTGTTTATGTAACTCTCAGCTTGCAAGCTTGACGTCACCCACCACCGTTTTTGGGTCCAAAAGCTCTACGAGTTCCCAAACGCAAACAACAAATGGTGCACTCACAGTTTCTAATACTGTTGAAAAATCACAATTCTGAAATTTATCTTTAAAGGCATTTCAGTTTGTGACAATGATTCAGTTTTTATGAATGGCACGAGCCTGAAGACTGTAGTGCACAATGTGAGTTTCTTCAAAGCTTAGCTTAAGTATGAGATATTAATAAATTGTGCTCATAAAAGGGCTGTTAAAAATAGTATTCTCAATTGAAACATGGATTCGCAAGCAGTATGTGATACATCAAGACCTCAAAGCAGCATTGCAAGACAATGTTTCCCCACTAAAATTCACCTTTGCTGTAAATCTCTACACGTAGAAAGTCTTCCATCTTTACAATGACTGCAAACTTGACCCCAATCTGAAGGTCAACAATGCCTTATCAATTTAAAAGACACCAAACAGCACAAAATCATGTTGACATATATCATATCAAGCATGACAATGTTAACGACTCACTTTAGGAAGTATCTCTGGCCTGAAGGGGTCTTGGCCATCTCCCAGCCTGGGGGCAGCGGCACATCATCAGGTATTTCGTAAGAAGACTGGCGGAGGTGCTGAGGTGGGGCGTTTGATGGAACCATGCTGCTCAGCGAGCCAGGAGTAACTGCACCCAGCTGCAGGGAGGCGGGTGAGGAGTGTGCCCTGATGTGCTGGGGCGTGAGGGTACCAGCAGTACCTGCATCCGTGCTGGCCTGTACAGGGACAGAGGATTATTTTAGCATAAAGAAGACATTTAGATTAGGATTAGATTTAAAGCAAACAATAAGTCTCTTAAATAGCAAAGAGACTTATGTTTAAACCTTAATAATTCGAAACATGGAGGATGGAAGAACAAGCACGGACACATATGATTCTCAGCCTATGTAACTCAAAGATGCCCCATCGTGAAGGTCATATACTTATGCTGCGTTCCAGGCAGGGTTTTGAGCTCGTAAATCACGATTTCAAACCACGACTAACGACTTTGTAGCGTTCCAGGCAAGTCTTCCTGAGCGCAAGGAATTGTAGCTAGATTATACATTTTATTGCAACGTTAAATTGTCTTAAAATCGTTTTTTCAACGTGTACCACTTGCATAAACACTGCATCCGTAGGCAATATTATTCGTAGGGGCTGCCATCACGTGCTGTGTGACGTCAGAACTCGGAACTCAGAGTACATCGATCTAGTACAAGCTCACGGGTGGGAAGTCACGTGTTTGACTGCCGTTCCAGTGCACCTTCACAGGAATAAGGTTGGAAAAACACCGCTTACGGGTTGCCTTGAACGCAGCATAAATATTTGTATTAAGTTTTCCTCTTGTAGTTCTGCTGAAATGATGACAGAAACTAGGGTTAAAATACATGGATATGTTCATCAATCATGATTAATCTTACAATGTAATTGTTAAAGCATTTATGTTTCTTATTCTTTTTGTTTTCTTTCATCTCATATGTAACAAATCTGTTTTCTTTATGCCATAGTTTCATTTTGCCTAGAGTAACAAATATTATTAAGGGATTTAGCATTTTAATTGTTAAACTATTTAAATAAAATGCTCTAAAATAATAAATAAAACTTTGTGAACTCTGGAGGGTTATCGGAGTATGGGAAATGAGTCATTTCTTTTCCAGTTAATACAGGGAAAGTCAAAGGATAATAATAACGTATTTTCAACATGAATAAAACACCCTAGGCTACATGCATGGAAACAAATAAATGATTAAATTTACACAAGGGGACTGTTGTCCTTTTGAATCATAACCTAGTGTTACTTTCATTAGTTTTATCAGCTCCTTTTACAAAAACAAAAAGTTAAGAAACGGATGTGGCCTAGGCTGCAGACTTCAGGGTGAGCTAAGGAACAGGCTGTCCTGGGGCAACTTTTCAGCAGAACTGAACATGTGCGCATGCGCGTGATGTGATCCCAAACCCGAGAAAACTCGATTACTTTAGTTGAAAACTTTTTTATTTTGTTTTTAATTAAGCTTTAAGAGATGAACTATTTTAAGTATCTGAGCTCGTTGAACAAGGGCTGGAAACTACACACTAACCTCATATTGTTTATAAACCGCTTATTGCCATTTTTATATAACACGAAAGATAAAGCATTAAAAGTGAAAAGCAGTTGCAATGAACAAAACACTGAAAAGATTATTTCAGGAATGAACTCGTATAGGTCTGGGTTTTCTTTCGGCTGTTTAGAATAACACAACCAGCGCGGCCCCGCATCGCAAAATAATCACTCTTTTGAGTCGGTTCTTTTGAACGAACTGTGGCTTTGCAAATAGTCTGAATCATTACGCGATTCATTTCGCAAATAGTCTGAATCATTTCCAGTAGCTCACCCATGAACTGAATCGTTTAGAGAGATTTCACTCCGTAAAACAGTAACAGAATGTTTCATATAACACAGAACAACAACAAAAAAGCACTGGATGAAGTGTAATATTCAGCTATCATCAGCTGAAATCAAACCTGGAAATAAATCTTATCTTGTGAGAGTGATTGACTTTGTACTGTCGGTCAAGATATTTGGACACGCTAAGTATCAAAATACAAAGAGTGCAGATTGGTATAACCATCACTTTACCTTAGCACCTACAGCCACAGTGGTATCCGTTTTTAAACTTCAACTAGTTCTAGGGGTGAATATAAGTGAGATACAAATATTTTCTTCTTCTGTATTAGATCAGATTTGTTTCAGTATAACTTGCTATACTTTCCAAGAGGTAACTTTCAGATCAGCTATTTTTCCTGTGGAATGGTAGCTTGCATAGGAGTTTAAGAGGAATACATTTCTAAGGAATTGTAACTTTTGTGTTATGACAATTCTTTTCATTTTTATTATAATTTCTGTTATAAATTATGCTTGGCACGTTATTATTATTAGTCTCTTATTTTACTTTATAATCTGCTGTCATAGGACATACGTCCGCTTATGCACTTTATTATTTATTTAGCCTTTATTCACTGTATTTATCTCATACATTCAGTGCTTACTGTTCTTTGCTCATGCATGTAATAAATCTACATTGGCAGAGTTACACCCTAAACGTTATAATAAGAGTCGTGGCCCCTCGCGCCAGTCGCAGTGTCAGGCGCAGGAACAGTTTGTGGAAACAGTTTGAGGTTTCTGTGGGGGTGGTCTCTTACTTGTCTGGAGTGGGACTTTGGCTCTGGCGGCTTGAAGAATGAGTCTGGCAGCTTTCTCATCCTCATCGGCACGGAGGGTGGAGCGATGGTGCTCTTCGGGTTCATCACAGCGTTAAAAAGAGCCTCCAGATCGGTCTCGGAGTCTCCCCGAACATGGACGATCTGATGGCCGGCAGGAGGGTTGTGCTGGCTCGGATCCATGACTCCAGATGAAACGTAGCTCTTCTTTCTATCCGACGGATGAATTGGTGGGAACACTAAAATTGGCTGCAACCATACAATGCCAAAAGATTAAATCCAAACAGCTCAAACTGTTTTCTGTCCGTCCGCTTTATTAATTATCCAAGCCTTGCGAAAAAAGTAGGCAGCGCTGTTTTTCTGCTTCTTGAGAACACCCCAAGAAATGTGGAAACGCGCATATCTACTAAACGTTGTCGTTTAAACTTCTTCTGAAGTATCTGAACTCTTTAAAAGCGCTGTCCGTGTGACTTTCCCAAAAGTTTAGGGCTCCTCTAACGCAGACATTGGAAATGACTGTAGCCTAAAGCGCGTTGAAAATCACAGCCCTCTCACTAACCTAACTTACTTTTTTTCTTCTTTCAACTTCTGAAAGTTTGGGCAGGACATCAAACTTTATGAGTCATGTGACCGCTGACTCAGAGGGGCGGGGCTTAAGCAAGAGCCTAAAAGCTACATGATTTTCTTCTGTGATGGGTCCCATGTATAGAGCCCATAAATATTTATATTTCAGGCATTAGTGTTTTATGGATGATTAATAATGTGTTCAAATATCAGTTAGGGACGTATATATTTATATTATAATTTATTTCACGCTAATACATTTGTATACATATTTGTTATTTACTTTTAACTGTATAACGAAATAAGTTTATGATAACAAAACAATCATCATGAGACATTTACGTTTAATTTTTTTTAATCATTTTTTTTTTTTAAATTGTGGTCATTCATAGCTGATCTGTGTGTTTTTTTAGAGGGGCCACAATTTTTCATTCATATTTTCATGAAGTGTCACTCACCACGGAATGAATCTCATTATACAAAAACACACCAGTGAAGTTCAAGCGCTCGGCTTCTTCATGAAGAAATAAATAAATTGTCTTTCATTGTGTAGAAAGCTGCAGAAAAGTAGTTTCATGCGGTTCCCATGATTGTTATGTAAATGAGCCTTCCCGGGCCATTGAGAAATCATTTTGTCAAGACTTTCCCATACATTTAACATTGAGTGACTGATTATGAACCCTTTTAATCCCCTGCGGGAACTGTAAGGGCATGAATGGATTAAAAAAGTTACTTTTGTACTTTCCCCTTTTAGCCAACCAATATTAGGCCCGAACTGTCTCTCCAAGCCATATATAATGAACCACATTATGTGTGTGTTTTTTGTCATTTATTCTGCTCTGAATTATCTCTGTATTAAACTCTAGTGATCATGAAGTGAAAGGGAGACCAGTGAGCTGTTAGTTTTAACGCCATTGTTTGTGAATGGTGAGAAATCATTACTGGACCATCACCCTCCTAATGTGACCTTTTGAAAACTCTTTCTTTTTTTTGCCATTTTGAAAGTAAAATGAGAGCAGTGTTAGATGACGGTAGGCCTACAACTGGAATTATTTTAGTACAATTAAATTTGATTACCATAGCTCATTTTAAAATATCAATGTTTACTATAACAAGTTAAAGTAGTGTATAGGGATAGGTTATTTGTGCATCTGACATTAATTTACACAGTGCAGTGATAAACAGTAGATTTTAATCAGCTTTATTTTGTAGCCGACATATTTGGAAATATTCTATCAAATTTTTTGACATATGGTATTGAGCAAAAATCCACTGAGTTACCGTTGTTCATACGAAATCCTCTCTGGTTTCCTCCACAATGTGAAATTCTGATCAAGTTTTCAGTGCAAAATTCTTAAAGTCTCTTTTATCTTACCACAGTATTTGCAACAGTAATATGACTTGATATGATACTCAAAATAAATTGCTGTCTATGAAAATATTCCTTAATTTGATTATCCTGTGTGTGTGTGTGTGTGTGTGTGTGTGTGTGTGTAAGATCATTAAAGAGTATTAAATTATCCTGAAATGACCGAGGCAGTATTTGAGGTTTGTTCTGGGGGTTACCCTGCCCAGCCCTGGGGCAGACCACCCACTTAGCTGTCCCGAGGGTAACGCCATCATTTAGTCAACATGTCCCAACATCGGTGAGCACAGGACAATTGTCTTTGAGTCTGCGACAATTGTTATTGAATTATTTGTCAGTGGTTTAGGATTGTGAAACAGTAGGCCCTACATCAAAAAATAAATAAATAAATAAACAAATGTATATATAGCCTATATAGTGTTAATGTTTTTTAAATTATCCTCCCATCTTTTAGATCGCCTGTCATAAATGGGGTAACACCCTACATCTTTTAAAATGAGACATCTTATTTGTATTGTTAATAATCCCCGTGATAATGTGGATAATGAAGCTAGTGGAAAAGCTTCCATATTCCTCATCCGAATGGAAATGGGAGCGTTTGTGCGCCCTCTATAGGTCAATGACAGATGAGACGATCTAATCATTAGAAACTTAATTGATTAATCGTTTTTGTGATTGATTAAAAAGCTGTTGTCTTAAAAATAAAATGACTTAATATTTTCTCTCTGACACTCTTTTACCAGCCTTAAAGAAATAGTTCACCCCCAAAAAATTGAATGAAAATGTACTCACCCTCAGGACATCCGAGATTTAAAAGAATATGTTTCATCGGAACAGATATGGAGCAATTTAGCATTACGTCACTTGCTCACCAGTGAATACTCTGCAGTGAATGGGTGCCGTCAGAATGAGAGTCCGAACAGCTGATAAAACATCACAGTAATCAATGAGTAATCTAAGTTAATCATGTCTTATTTAAGTAAGAAACTGCATGTTTATAAGAAATAATTCCATCATTAAAGCATTTGAACTTAAATTGCTTTTTTTAAATTCTGTAATATTGTTCGTTTTACGGCACTGACACTATCAGGGGAAAACAAAACTTTAACCTAATTGATCTGAATGATGACACTGTCATCTATAGAACTGCTTTATTGCTTAATCATCATTGTTATGTTAAATTTGATGACTTTTGCCACATCAACACTGGTTAGAACTGCTTCACAGCAGAATATGAATGTGTCTTGTATTTGCTTTATAGTTTTCATCACTGATTTCTGTTAACTTCCTGTTGTGAAGCTGCATGGAGACAGTCTGTATTGTTTAAAGGTGACTTAACTTGAAAAGGTTACAAATAGGGTTTGAGCGTAGCTTCAGGAAATGGAAGCTAAATGGAGCCACCCAAAAAAAAAAAAAAAGCAACATTACAACGGTTGGCCGTCAAATAATGAATGATGATCATTTTGATGAAAATAAAGGAGTGTACACTAAAATGTTCTACACAAAACTGGCTTGTAAGGCTGCACAGTAGAAGCCATTAAGCAAAAATGACCATGGAAGCACACCTGAAAAGCTAAAAAAAATATGAATAAAAATGTGATTTTGTGTTCAGAATGAGCAATGGTGGAGCTCGCCGTTCTGTGGCACTCACTCAAACCAGCAGGTCTCTGCTGTGGTGCTTGGCAGGGTCTGAGCCTCTAGCTGTAAACAGGTAGAAATGGATGGTGCAAAATATGAGGAAATACTGCAAGACAATCTCTTTCTGTCAGCAAAAACTGAAGCTTGCTAGTAAATGACCTAAAAGAGGCTCATGTCTTTGCTTAGTCATGTTGATCTGAATATTCTGATGAACAAACACTACTAATCTGAACCTGCCTGCGAAGTTATTGTAAAAGACTGAACCTGCTATCGATGGAAAAGGTGACTCTACAAAATATTAAAACTAGAACATTAAGGAATGTATAATCTAAACAGAAGTGTGAACTTATAATTTCAAGTATTTTTACATTTGAACATTTTTGCAAATTTAGCTATTTATTTTTGAAAAGTTTGCAATCGACCTTGTATTTAAAATCCATCCATCATGCACATTTAAAGAGGTAATAAGTGTGCCTTTATCATTTATAAAATAAGAAAGCAATTCTACTCGAGCATCGGTAACAAATGTGACTTTTTTGGAGGAACCCCAGCTTTCGGTTTTCTTCGACAGAACACTGGTAAGTATGCTACGCTAATCACAGTCAAATTTCCAATTCAGTTATTAACTTAGATAGCAGGCTTACATGATAACAATGCTCATGCAAAAGAGAAAGAAAAACACCCTGATTAATTTAGCTCTGTGTGGTTTAAGATTCGCCCACGTTCGTTCTGTCAGGTCTTTCTGGGAAGGGTGCAGTCTCTTCTTTGGTCAGCTTGCCTTGGCTTGTTGCAGCGGGTGGAGGAGGTCCCTGCACCTTTGAAGAATTTGGCAGAGAGTGCCTTCCATCTTTGAAATGTGACAAATTGAAATGTATTGCAAGAACACACTTGCTGAACAGGTTTTCGTCTCATTGTGTGTCTGTACTGTAGTGTCTAAAGGGCAGTTTCTCACCTAAATTTCTCTTTCCACTTGACAGGGGGAGGCTTTCCTTTGCTGACGGATTTTATGTTTCCACTTTATATACAAAAAAATGTTCCCACTCATATAACATGTTTTTAATAAGGGCAGAGACATGGAAGCGTTTATTTCATTATCTTCACATGACTATATGTTGTGCTCTTTTTCACTGTTGTTTTTGTTCCATAAAATGAATAATGGGTCATCATTAACTACATCATAAAAAAAGAGACTACCAGAAATGAGTAAATTAAAAACAAAACAATTGATTATTTTGGGTGTGTTTCATTACTAAAAATCCTAAAATGACTTAGGACATGACTGACTTTGGGTTGATACTTGGTTTTCGGGGCAAACATTTACAGTATCTTGACCCTAAATGTAATCTGGAGGTGCTGCTCGACCACATTTGAGCTCCATTATCATTCTGAGATCAGTTTTTCACGTTTGTATGAAGTGAATACATACAAAAGAAAGGGCATGGCAATTTCCTTGTCAGTCAGCTCTTGACAGATTTTCATGTTATGCAACAATACATTGCAATTAAACAATCACAGACATAGTAGGCTGGGGATTATGAGATAACTGCAGTATAGCCATGCCGAAGAATAGCAAACTGTACAGATGTCCACATCAGCACTCTACCTTTAGAAAACAGTAATAATAATAATAATAATATGAGCGATGTATCTCATAAAATGAGTTTCTTCATTGGAACAGATGTGGAGAAATGTAGCATTTCATCACTTGCTCATCAGTGGATCCTCTGCAGTGAAGGGCTGCACAGGTCATTCACACATCTTGTGAAGTGAAAAGCAACATGTTCGTAATAAATAAAAAAGGTTGTTGTCTGAATCAAGAGAGTAATATGCACAGTTCAAACACCGTTTATAAGGAGTGTAAAACAGATCTAAACAAATATGTTGGTGGATTTTGATGTGAGGATTTTTTAATGGAAGAAGTGTTATTATGGATTATGAACTGATATATTGGTCAGAAAGATAGTTTAAACCATAAAGCCAAAGGAACTCAACTTAATTCAGATGGCAAAAATGAGACGTTGGGGCGGGTGAAACCAGATTAATTCAAGAGAGCTCTCCTCTGGACAATCATTTCCTAATTTAATAATTTTATCATGAAAAATTCCAAACTGTGTGCTTAGTGATTTAGCAAATTGCTATACTTTTTCTCTAAGGATATTTACAAAATACAATAAATAATTGCATTGGTTTAGAGAGAATGAATTTTTATGTTTCATTTAACCACAGTAGTGGCTGTTACAAAAAACAACAACAACAACAACAAAAAAAAAACCCTTCCAATCTATACTAAAAGTTTTTGTCTTTTTATTTTAGAAAAAAATTAATCTTACTGATTAATTCTGTTTGACATGCATGCAAATATGATAAAAAGTGCAAGTAAAGACATTTATGATGTTAATAAAGTTTATTTATTTATTATTATTTCAAATAAATGCTGTTCTTTTTCTTTTCTATTCATCACAGATTCATTAAAAAATGCACAAAAAATAAATATGTTTTGAGCAGCAAATCATCATATAAGAATGATTTCTCAAGGATCATGCAGCACTGAAGACTGAAAAAAAAAATCAGCTTTTCCATCACAGGAATAAATAAAAATTTAAATTTTTGAAAAGATAGAAAATAGAATTTATAGAAATAGAAAGAAAGAAAATGGAAGTGAAAATAACAACTATGTCAAATATAAACATAAAATGAAAAAGACATAAAATAGAAGATTTTTGAAAATAGAGAGCATGAAAAACAGGTAAAAATTGTAGTAAAAATCGAAAAATCTGAAATGCTACTTTTACTGTACTTTTCGATATTTTTACTGTTAGAATAGGAGACTTATAACAAATACATTTTTAAAAAAGTCTTATAAAGGAAATACAAATATATATGCAAGATTCTGCAATAATAATCAAAAAGCAAACTTGTAGCAAACTGAAAATGTATCCTTCCTTGATGTAGCAATTGATTGCTCAGAATAGTACGCTTTGTAAAAAGAATGACAGCTTTGTACAGAGGGGTTACATGACATGATGACAGTTATAGGGTGGTAATGACACAAGAGCATCAGGATTCTGACTTCGTTATCCTGCAAAGCCTGTGTGGCGAGTCTCTAATGCACTGCAGTAATTAATAGTCACTCAAACGTCACTGTCACACACCTAGATAAGCTTTCCCATGCATCTATACACTGATTACACACACGCAAACACAAAACATCACTTACACAGGTCACAGGCACACACATACAAACGTAAAATACACACCCAGAAAAACCTGTCATGATTATGCCACACATACAATGTCAATCCGTATCTATTTTATGCTTAACTGACACTTGACTGAGGTCAAGTTACACAAAAAGCCCTTTATCCTGTCTTGGCACTAAGAAAGCAAAGCAAAACAAAACTTTTTTTTTCTTTCTCAAATTAATTTATTTTTCTCCAAGAGTCAAGATTGTTTAGAATAAAAATACCAGTATGCATACATACAATTCTTATGAAAATATATTTAGAAAAATAAATACCAACTAATTAGAAGGCAAACAACACATGAACATAAAATACATTTTCTTTCAAATGTTTCTTTTTTTAATGTTTTATTACACGAACATTAAGTATTGCGTATTTTCCTTCTGCAGTGAATGGGTGCTGTTAGAATGAATGGCTTTTTTCACATTATTCCACAACACTCTAGTCAATCTATTTTCATCCTATGTGAAAAGCTGGCTGTTTGTAAGAAACAAATCCATAAACTGTTGCCTCCAAAATCTATAGTAGTGCTTCCTCCAGTAAAAACTTAAAAAAAATTTTTGTAGAACTGTTTAGGACTGTTTTAGCTCATAAACTCTGCTGGATCTGTGCATATTTATCTCCTGATTCAGAAGAGACAACTTTTCACTGGAAAAAAAAAATAGTATGGATTAATGGATATTTGAAGTTAAAATGTCTTAATGATAGATTTGTTAATTACAAATACACTGCTCTCCACTTCACAAGATGTTAAATGATGGACTGGAGATGATTTCTTCAGCTGTTTGAACTCTCATTCTGACGGCACCCATTTACTGTAGAGGATTTATTTGTGAGCTGCAAGTTATGCAATGCTAAGTTTCTCCAAATCTGTCCAAATGAAATATATATATATATATATAAATTTACATTTTGGATAGCCAGGGAGTGAGTATATTTTCAGCAAATGTTCATTTTTGGGTGAACTATGCCTTTAAAAAAACAATTAAATACCACTCGGATAAAGTATTAGAGTATATCTAAGCAAAATACAGCATATAATCATAAGGTTTGAAGATTTGCTAAGTGCATTTGAGAGAGGGTGCTTGAGGGAGTGGTGGATCATGGGAGGTGTAGTCAGTAACGCTGTTGAGTTCGGGTGCGATTATCAGCAGAGGCTCCTCGCCTACGCACGGTGACTCCTACAGTCTCACCGGTCTGGTTCTTCAAGGATGAGAAGACAGAAAGAGGGGACAGAGCTGTGAGCAGGTCACATTAGTTCAAGGGAACAGATCACTTCCTCTGAACACAATACTCACTAATGCAGGACCCAAAGTAAAGATGCCCCTCACTGCTGGGTTGCCACCAGCTGTATCTTGCACATCTGTTAAATCAAGTGGAAGTGATCAGGAACACAGCTGTTGATATTTTGCAAAGATTAAAACAAGAAAAACACACATAGGGCAAAATGAAAAGGTACTGCTTTCCTCATAATCTGTGATAAACATATAAGTTTTGATTGTGTGATTTTACAATGAAACTGACATTGCAGCCGTTGATTGAGTCTCTCGAGTGACTGCAGGATCTTCTGCTCCTCTTTTGACACAGCACTGACACTGAGCGACTGTATTCTCTGGCTCAATGTTCCAATCGGACAGTTGGAGATCTTATGGGTCTGAGCACAGTCCTCTACTTCTTGAGCACCATCTGACACCTCTGGGCCTGTAACAGTGGGGGGATAAAGCAATGTTGTGATGCATTAAGTCACGGGTGTTAAAAAATTTGGCTTCTTATAGCAGTGTTTTTTAAAACACACACACTACCATGTCAAAATTAAGTTTTTTAAGGGGTCACATGATTGTGTATATTTGTTGACATGCTTTAATGTTCAAAAAACACATTTTTTTTTCAAATTCTGTACATTATTGTAGGTCCTCTATGCGCCGCCTCTCTGAAATGCGTCGTTTTCTACAAAGTCCCTCCTTCCGACAAGCGCAGTCTGCTCTGATTGGCCAGCTGACCCAGTGCATTGTGATTGGACGAACACCGCAAGCACTCGTTGGAAATGTAACACCCCTTTCCATAATCGTGAGCTTCATCTTTCAAAATAAATGTAAAGACAGTTACTAATGTACTTAGATTTATCATCAGTTCAAACCTGAAAGGGGAACAGAGTCGCGTGACAAACAGTGATGAAGCTTGTTTGTGTTTGCAGTACACAAGCCATGGATGGTTAAGACAGCTTTAAGTAATCTTAAAGATTCCTAAATGCATCTACTTTCAGAAAGCCAAATAAAGTGCTTTTGCTTTCACCTAGAAACACACAGCATCTCCCTGACATGACTGCTTCAACACTAACTGCAGTTACTGAAACCACGCCTTCTTTCTGTGCGTGACCATTTGCATGGCATTACGCAAAAATTTCCCCTTGTCATATGATGCAATTTCAATTTTTCCTTTCTCTTTCGAGTGTAACAAGCTCTTGGTGCATAAATAAGATCTGTAAAGATGCAAAGACTAAAGTGTCTTTGTCCTTGTCAGCTCAAAGTCTAAAATCCAAAGAGATATTCTTTATCGAAGTTAAGGCTCTGCCACGCCCCGCTAAAATGACTCATTCAAACACGCCCCCACGCCCCTCTATGTCACTATGTGGAAATATTGCGTAATGCCGCCAAGTGTTTAAGCAAAGAACAAAGGTTTGATTTCAGTTACTGCAGTTAGTGTAGACATGTTACTGATGTAACATAAAGATTTTAATTATATTTGATACAATTAACGAAATGAATGCGACTCGAAAAAAAGATTTGTTCATTGCCCAGAACGAGACTCACAGGTCAGAGTCGGTAAAATCATCTGAATTGCAGCCAATCAAAATTTACTGGGTCAGCTGGCCAATCAGAGCAGACTGCGCTTGTCAGGAAGGACTTTGTAGCATACATGCCAACCCTCCCGATTTTTCCGGGAGACTCCCGAATTTCAAAGCCCCTCCCGAAAATCTCCTGGGCCGACCTTTCTCCCGAATTTCTCCCGATTTCCACAGGAACAACAATATTGCTACACCATCCGTCACTGGGCGCAGTTTCAGACCGAACAATAATAAGGGGCCGTTCACATATCGCGTCTTTTGCGCGCTCAAGTTCATTATTTCCTATGTAGGTGTGCGGTATGGGCGCCGTTTTTTCCACGCGCATCCACGCATTTTTGGACACGATATGTGAACGGCCCCTAAAGAAGTTATTCGAGACTCACCTCGAAGTCAAGCGCGGCAAATTCAGAACGGAAAAAGAAGCAGAAGAAGAAGGGGAAAAGGAAGAAAGAAGAGACATGGCGAATAAAAAGAGAAAATATGACTACAAATTCCTAACTGAATGGAAAAAAGAATTCACATTCATCCAGGACAGCTCGAAGGGGAAGGGATATGCTGCCTGCAAATTTTCTAGATCAGACTTCTCCATTGAACACGGTGGCCGAACGGATTTAATTGTTATTGTACATAATATGTATGTATAAATTATGTACAAATAAATTAATTATATTCTTCTTTACGTTTGTTTGTGTGTGTGATTATATATGAGCCCCCCCTTTGAATATCTCCCTAAATCTGAGGTCTCAAGGTTGGCAAGTATGCTTTGTAGAAAACGAAGAGTTTGAGAGAGGCGGGGCACAGAGGACCTACAATAATGTAAAGTATTTGAAAAATAATGTTTTTTGAACATTAAAGCATGTCAGCATATTCTGTTACACCAAATAAACAAAATTATGATCTTTAAAAAAGTCTCATATGACCCCTTTAAACAAATAATTTATCAAAAGTGACATTAAAACATATATTTTATAAAAGATTTATATTTCAAATAAATACTGTTCTTTTGAACTTTCTATTAATTAAAGAATTCTTAAAAAAAAAAATGATCAGAGTTTCCACCGTAATACATTAACTTTGCCCTCTCAGCAATAAATAACGACTTAAAGTACTTCACAATATTATATTTCTCCAGTATTATGGAAGAGAGTTAAAACTCTTAATGACTCTGGTGTACTGGTAGTGTAACTTTGTAAAAAAAAAAAAAAAGTAAATGAAATCAAGATTTTTTTCTCATGTTCATATTTATGGGATTGCCAAACATAAACACACACACACACACACACAAAGTATCTTAGTCCAATCTAAGTCCATCTTGTGCATATTCCAAGTTTTCTTAAACTATATTATAACTTTGGGCAAAACAGAATACAATTCACTGATAATCCTTCCCTCCCTGTCAGACTAATTTTATGATATTGTATGGAGAAAGAAAAAGAATAACAGTACCTGGGACTGAAATGTAAATAATGACAATATTTGGAAAAATTATAGTTTCTTGTATAAAAATTATTTTGGTTGTGCAATTAAAAAAAAAAACATGCTGAACCTTACATGATTAATGTATGTTTGTACATGAGAATAAAAGATTTACATTTTAAAAATGCTTTGCTCTTGCCCTGTTGAAAATCTGCAGCCTCATATATCTACATAATAGGATAACAGATATTGATTTACATGATACATTACCTTCACTGTCAGCTGCATGACCATTTTTATTTGGATATAGAGGACTTGGCACAGTGACCTGTTAAACCCAAAGTCAACAGTTAATGAACACTTATTCCAAAATGTTAAAAAGCCAAAGCAACATAACATTAACATACACTTTGCAAGTATATCCTTAACGTTACTGTTTTTATTTTTACTACACATCAGATAATTGGTAAGCAAACTTCCAAGGGGCTGATTTAATTATGTTTATTTGTATTTATTTATTTAAATGTATCAAAACAATATAGATATCTTTGTCAGCTCAAAGACACCTATGGGCATTTTTTGTGCACAGCACTCTGAACTAGATGCTATGAATACATCCTTGCAAAATAAACCAGTTGTAAGTCAACTCTAGTAGTTTTCTTTGCTTTCTAGGACAGTATCTTTAGAATTGTGCATGTTTACCTGATAAGGAAAACTAGGCTTTCTCTGTGTTGTTCTTGCAGTTTGGTTCCTGCTGTTTTCCATTGAAACTCGGCTCTTCACCATATTACTCTCCATAGCCTGTCTCCTTATTGGACTTCTCACTGGTTTACAGAAGAAACTCTGATTAAAAAAAGTACAGTTATATCAAAGCAACACATTTCAGTGATTAGAAATCACTTCGCCTTTGGTAACTGACCCAATTACCATGAATATCAGAAAAATGATGTCTTGCTGTATGGGCTCACATCTAAGCTCTAGCATTAAAGTCTTAAATGTATTATAAGAGCCTGTTTGACATCATTAATTACATAAAACTATAGACTCTTACTGTTAGAGGAAGACAAGAAAAATCCACCCATTTTTGAGGCTCCTTTGACACCACTGACCAGACTATCACCATTGATAGTGACATGGGACAGACTGGCACAGGCTTGAGGCGAAGAAGACAACGGGCCATTGTGAGCAAGAAAACTTTGAGGGTCACCTACAGTAAGTCAAAAAGAAAAAAACAAAAAGACAAAAGAAGACGACGTAAGACAGTTATATTAAAATTTCCCAGTGCATGAAAGTCAGTTATCCTGTTCTCGAGGTCTCTGTCCTCAAAATGTAGAGGTTTCCTGATGTAATAAAAAAATACTTGACCCCTGAGTAACAACAGTCCATCATTAAATGGATCCATTTCAACAGAGTAGTAATCCCAAGTGGTGCAGTGCTGTGCAGAGGGCCAAAGAAAATTAACAATCATTCCCAACATTTGACAGACGTAAGGCAGATTGGAAAAATACAGAAATAGGCAAGTAAATAACTTTTGTAACTCATCTGTAAGTCGCTTTGGATAAAAGTGTCTGCTAAATGAATAAAAGTAAATGTAAATGTAGTATAGACTTGTTTAAAAATGGTGCAACAAGTATTTTTGAAGTACTTTCAAGGACTTTCAAGTTCATTCGACGAATATACACACTGTAATAGAAAATGCTGCACAATGTGACACAATTACAACATAATTATCAATAACAACACAAGTCTCTAATCCATGAACATCAGACACACTTTATTTTAAAGTCCAACTCTTGCTATTAACAAACCACTGACTTTTGCCTCAATAAATTCCTAAATTTCTGCTTATTAATATTTAGTAAGGTAGTTCAGGTATTGGGTAGATTTAAGGATTTAGAAATGGTCATGCAGAATATGTGCTTTATAATTAATAATAAATCAATATGTTAATGCTTATAAGCAACTAGATGAGAATAGTGAGAACTGGTCCCTGTACTAAAGTGTTACCAAATGATCAACACAATTTTTTTTTTTTGTATACAATCTATCAATGCATATTTAATATTTCATACATTATTTATAGAAAAACTGTCTTTATGCTTGTATGCAGTGTGTTTGTATGCAGTTTCCAAATTTATCAAAATTAATTTGACATGAACCAAGATAAATGAACTAAGAGAAATGAACCAAGAGAAAACATTACCGTCTATAGCCAAGAGAGGGCGCTCTATGCTGCTCATTGCTCCTGTAGCCTACACTGAAAACAGAGAGCGCCCTCTCGTGGCTGTAGACGGTAATGTTTTCTCTTGGTTCTTGGTTCTAAATAAATGTGACTTATAGTCCAGTGCGACTTATATTATATATATTATAAAAAATATCTGTGGACATATTTACATTGGAATGATTTTTGGAATTCTGTTTAGTTTATTATTTTTGTCTACCACAAAAAGTTCCTTTATTAAAAAATATTGAAATCAGTAATTTAATAAAACATATTTTTTGATCAACAAATTATAATAAAACCCTGATATAAATCAGGCTTTTACTATAATTTATTGACCACAAAAAAATAAAAAAATAAGAATGTACCCTCAGAATATTTCCCATGTCAGGCTTAACATTTTATACACCAATGTGTAGTGGGATTTTAAACTCACTCAGGTGAATCATTTTACAAATGTGTTTGGACAGAAATACAGAGTTTGGGATTTTCTTTACCGTCTTTACTGGCGAGAGCACTTCGGACTCCATGCCAGAGCAGTGAAATCTCCTCATCTGTTGGAGTCCGGTCCAAACATATCCCGCTCTCTCCACACCTGCGCCTGGCATTGTCTGCAGGGGCATCTGGAGGGGAGAGGGTCTCATGGGAGAAGGTACAGTAGGGTGGCACTGGAGAACAGATAGCATCTATTCTGAGGGTAGGTCGATTAACTATTGCCTGGCTATCTGGAGTGTCTTTGCAAAAGGCCAGATCCTGCAGATCCGGTCTGCTCTGTACACCATCGTCAATGCACGATGCCTTTGAGATGTACACGGGACCCTCAGCTAGGTTACACTCCACAGCTTCAGGTTTTGGAGGGGGACGAGGCACCAAAATCTTCCCCTGATTCTTGGCCACATGTTGCGCTTCCCTGGCAGATTGCGGTCTGATGATAGTGCCCTTCCTGGCCCGGGAGGTAACGGGACACGAGCCGACTCTGGCTGAGCGCGCTCTCCGGGGAGTCCGTGGGCCCTCAGTACAGAAGGCTCTTCTTTGAGAGGTAGGCTCCTGTGTACGGCTTTCTTGGGGCCCTACATCTGCCCAGGCCCGTCTAGTGGATTGGGGCCCAGCGGTGACAGCAGAGGTCTTATTGGAGATGTTCTTTGATACCCCTGTGAAATTCACATGGTCCGAGTGACCTACAGAGAGCTGTTTATGTGTAGGTTGAGGCAGGTTAGCATGCCTGCCGGGGTCTCTAAACACTCTGTCCACCCCCTCAACTCCATCTACCTCATCAAACCAGCGTAGTTTCTTCTTAACTGCCTTATTCTGCTCTGGCTCATTGAGTTTTGTCCTGGCCAGCTCTACACTGTCCCGGATTAATATAGCCACTTCTTTAGTGAAAAGCAAATGGCCAGGAGTATAAGTGAATTTGACATTGCCTGATTTGGATTTTAAATGGTTTTTAAGGATCCCTTTCAAGAATCTGACATTGTTGTTAGGGGGAGAATGGGTCAAGGGGTCTGCAGATGTTCTGTTTGGTTCCTCCGTGCTTTTAGAAGAATTCAGCATTCCAGCTTTTTCCAGTTTGGTGACATCCGTTTCATTTTTAGGATCTATGGTTATACTCTCCTCCATGCTCTGCGGTTTGGATTCTATCTTGAGCCCTGTGGCAGCATATACATCTGGTTTGCATTGATGTGAATGTGAAGAACTCAGTTCTTCTATTGGTTGTATGTTGGGGGATCTTGTGTCAGTCCGATACGTTATGCTAAGATGGGCAGAGGAGCACGAAAAGGCTTCGAACGAACTGTTGCTGTGTTTGCATTTGCCGGCTGGAAGAGCTGTCTGTGTTTCTGATAAATGTTTAGCATTTTTTTCCTCCAGGGTTCTTGTCTGCTGCTTGGATTCTGACTTAAAGTCTTTAGTCAGACTTGAGGATTCCAAGGGTGTGGTATCTGGCACGGCTTGTGTTTTGCAGTGGGCAACCACAGATCCTTTGTCTTTCAAAATGTTCCTTTGAGCGTTTCTGTCATTATCATGAGTCATATGTTCTGAATTAGTAGCTAAGTCCTGCTGAGTCAGTTCTTTTTGGCAATTATGGGTGTTGAAGGTCTGCAATTGGTCTTTTGAGTTAACAAATCTTTCTTGCGTGCAATTCCAGAGACTCCTGTTTTCTTCTGTTGACTCACGATTCTTTGGTGAGGGTGAGTTGAGATTGAGTTTGCTTGTTTGATTTAAGAACTCCTCCAGGAAACTCTTTGCTACGGAAGTGTAGTGATGAGATGGTGAACATGGGTTGTTGGACTGTCTGAATGGTGTTGGAGGATTTTTGGGGTCTTGGAGTTTAGGGGGATCCACAGGGAGGTAGAAAGACTGGGTACAGGTGGTGCTCTGGTGGGAGCAACAAACCGGTGTAGTGTCATGGGTCTTCTGAGTGTCTCCGTTCTCTAAGCTGTCCAGACTAGACAGACTCTCTGTCTCGCTATTTGGGGTATCAAGATACTCCTGAAAATCAATATTAAAAAAAAAAACCCATTAGAGCACTTATGCACTAATACTGGCAGATTGGGTGGTTTTTGGAGATCATGTTGCATGCATGCTGCAGAGGGATGGAAAATAAAACATAGGAAGTTAATCTTTAACTCTATAATGTTTCAGGTACATTTTTTATAATGAATCAAAGAACAGATCAATATACATATACATTATTAAGATATTGATATAGTTTAATGTATTTGAAAGAAGTCTAGATGGAGAAGAAGATGCTAACCAAGGCTGCATTTATTTAATCAAAAAAAAAAAAAAAAAAAAAAAAAACCAAAATAAGACAAGTGAAATCATAATATATAATAGCATGCTAAATATCCAGAAGGAAAACTAATGGCAGATAGAGCATGATGGTGACAGACATTCCTATGAAGGGCATTCCATAACTCTGACTACATTTGTGCACTGAATGGAACACTTTTCCAAGAATACCTAAGCGTAAAACCTATCCTATAAATAGGGTTATTACCTTCTGTATCCTGCTCTGTTCACAGTTCACTGTATGAAATGATGTGTTGGCTACAAGCCAGTGCAGGTAACATTCCAGCTGGTGTGTGTAAGAGGACATAACTAAGTGTGCAAGAGTGAAAGAATGTTTGGTTGAGGTATAGAGAAAGGGGATGTGTATCTGTGGTTTTAATATGCGTTTGTGTGATTAAAGCTACAGACTGAGCTCATCTCTTTAAAACCCCTCTGTTTGTTCAGAAGATGCTGCGGCACGTTGTGGCAGGAAGAGCCCTGGGCTAAAATTACAATGTCATTCTGTTTCCCCAATAGTTGAAATTGGATCTTAAAACCTTCACACACTCCTTAAGCAAATCTGACAACAGGCCTTTCAACACACACAATAACGGCGTTAGTGAATCACGGTGAACTGTCACTTGTACAAGGAAGTTGATCACAGTTACAATCTTGTAACTGTAAACAAACAAAACCTTCAACTCGGCATTACATAAACTTCCAGATGACGGACTAAACTCATCAGTAACATTTTATTATAGAAAACGTTTTTAATTGAATACCATCAGGTATAGTTTAACTAGGCATTTCGTTTTATGAGTAAGCACATTAACCTGTAGATCGGCCTGCTCTTTTTCTTTCAGAGCGGCCTGGGTCTCCTGTTGCTCACTGAGGAAGAGCAGCTGGTTGTTCTTGAAGTTACTCAGACTCTTCTCCTGCAGAAGTTTGGCATAGGCCTCAGCTGCAGATAAGGCATGTAGGTGACGGGCGCCCCCTGAAGGCTTTGGGGAGGGAGTGCAGCTCCTGAAATAAACAGGATTCAATGCAACCATAGTACATAGTACTGTACTAATGAATATACATTTATACAGCAGCTTTTATACAAGAGATGCAGCCCAAAGTGTGTTCAATGCTAAAAACATTGCAACAGCATAAAGCCATAATTACCTGAATTAATGTAACATACAACTAAAGATGAAAATTACTATCAAGAAAATGCATACAATTTCTTTAAATTAAAATATAAAAAGAAAAGACAATGCATGGAATGCTTCGGAAACGTCATTGTAATTAAAAGCTGATATAAGCAAATTTAAGTTTTTAGTTTTCTTTTTAAATGATTAATCTGGCTTCCCTAATACTGTGTCTGAATATTGTATAGAACTCCAAAAGTAATGTTTTTAAAAATGTTATTAAAAGTAAAAAAGACAATAAAAAAGTATCTACATTTCCATTAAAGAAGTGACTTTAATTAATAAGATGAAAAAACATTATATAGAACATATTACATAACATGATTTGAACATTTCAAAACGACACAAACCATTTATTTATACGTAAGTATGATATTAAATTTTCTACTAATTGTAAAAATACCTGAAATTATGTTTTAATATTTGATATTAAATATTTTTTTAGATGCACTTCATTAGTTCAAGTTCCAATGTTATGTATCTTCAACCAACAATATTTTGCCATGGCAATGATGTCATACCTGCTAATGGTGAAGCCACTTGCCAGAAATGGAGATTGTTGAGTGTATAAGTGCGGACTGCTCTGAATATGATGAAGTGCTTCATCAAGGTTGAGTGTTCTTCTCTTAAAGGCTGCTGAAGGACACAAATTGCTTTATTTAAATGGAGGATGAGGTGTTTACATCACATACTGACCTAATAATAGCCCCTAACATACAGTTCAAGAGATAAAGAGAGCATGTAGACACATGGATTAGGCTGTTTTGCTGAACTTACCTGGTCTTTTTCTCTGGGAAGGAGGGAGATGAGCTCTTTGGAAGTTCTCTGTTGCATCCTGGACCCTCTGATGGCGCTGCTGTAGAATGTTCTCCCTCAGTCTCTGCTCCTGAACATCCCACTGTTTCCTTCTCTCCTCTAGAGCCCTAGAGAGACAATCAGACAGTACAAAAAAAAAAACTTGTGACCTTTGACAGATAGACAATGCTTTGCACACCCTGTGTCCTCCTAAAGATATAATTCATTCTTTTTAAGATGGATGGATGAGATGTTTGGCAACTGTGTGTGCAGCATATCAAATGCACCACTTGACTTAAAATGGAAATGAGACTTTAATCTAATTTGCAATATCAGCTCATTGCACAAGCTGGCGTTATCTCAGACGTTTACTTTCCAGGGTCAACAGAAACCCGAGACTTCTGTAACAGATGCATTTCAGCTAAATTCATTTGTTAATGGCACAGAAACCGGTGCATGCCTGAGCTGTCAGTTAGAACTGCAACTAAACTGATGCAAAATCATTTACCATAGTAGCAACTTGAACTAACCTTGCATTAATACATAAAGGAAAAGCATGCACATTATGGAAGTGTTTTCACACTGCATGCATGAAATTTGCATTGTTTATTTATTTCTGAATAAAGACAAAAAGGAACGTCCTGTCATTGACGCTCTTGCACATAGTCATGAAATTCTGTAATATACTCGATATGTTTCTGGAATTCTTAAATCAGCACAAAAATAGCTCCGGATCTGTGTCCCAGCTTTCTCTGAACTCAGCGGGGGACGCACTCCTCTTCTTCACCATCACTGCCTTTTATAAAGTCATGTCTTTGCCTTTGCTCTTGCTGATTAGAGCTTCTATTTCGAGCTAGTAAATCCTGGCTGACAAATAAAGGATTGTATAACAGTATCTGTGCCCTGTAGGGTAGCTTCACTTTCAGTGTGCACAGAGACTGACCAGGTCAAAAACCCAGACTGAGTCATTAACTACATGGAGACAGTTCTTAGTATATCTGACACTCACTGTCAACACTAGACTCAGCAGCTGTGCACTGCTTCTGATCTCTGGGACACTCACCCGACAGTCTTTTAGCGTAGTTGCCTCCTTGGTGAATATGCTGACGCTAGTTTTTTTCTTGTTATTGCCAGCTCATCTAATAACAAGTCCCCAGAGACTGAATGCCTAGAACTGTGGAGTTTAATATCCACGCTGCAATGTATTAAATGTTTAAGGAAATAAATGTTGACATGCTTATAAATGTATCATTTGGATGGACAGCAAAGAACAACGATTTGTCCAACCATAAACATTAAATGATCTATTCAGTTTGTGTTTTCATTGTTGCTCAGTGAAGAATTTAATTACATTTTCGCCTGAAATGTAGGAAAAGATTTATTATTGACTATTGGCTCACAAATGTTTCCATAATTTTAAATTAAGAGTAGGGAGAGATTACATATTTGTATATAAAAAAATTAATTTGGATAGTGAAACCAAAAAGTTGATTAAAAGTGGTTACAACCTACATGAATAAGTTAGTAAATAAACAACAACAACAAAAAAGCAAAAACGAATAAATGCTTTTAAAGTTTTTCTACAAATTAATGAAATAAATATAAAATCAGATTTGTTTTTGATACACTTACTTTCGTCTGCGTCTTGTTTCCAGGGAAAGCTTGCGAGCCCGAGTTCGACAGTACCTCTGTTCTTGTACCAACACTTCTCTTTCATCTTCATTACCTTCATGTACATCTGATCTAATGTTGCTAATGTGATAGAATGTCAAGGAAAGTATTATTATCATAGGATAAAACATTTATCTCATGATATGCACAGCACACACACACACACACACACACACACACACACACACACACATATATATATATATATATATATATATATATATATATATATATATATATAGGCAAATTTACAGAACCTGTATAAATATATACAGATGGTGGCCAAAAGTTTGTATGAAGTTTGTATTTTAATTATGAAGTTTTTTTTTTTAAAAAGAAGTCTCTCATGCTCGCCAATGCTGCATTTATTTTATCATTTACAGTAAAAAGTCACATAAGCTTTCTGAAATCATTCTAATATGTTGATTTGGTGCTCAGCAAAATATTTCTTATTTTTATCAATGTTCTGAATATTTAAATGTAAAACTGGGATATACTACCATTGAAAAGTTTGGGTTAAGTACAATGTATACAAAAAAAAAAAAGAAAAAAAGAAGAAGAAAATAAATTAATACTTTTATTCAGCAAATATGCATTAAATCAACCAGAAGTCATAATGTTTTTAAAAACAATTTAATATAAATGCCTTTAAATTAACTGTTTATTAATCAATGAATCCTGAATTTCTTTTTTATTATATATATATATATATATATATATATATATATATATATATATATATATATATATATATATATATGAAAGGTTTCCACACATTTTTCAACATTATATATAAGATATTAATGAGAAACTCTATGTAATAATAAGAACCATTATTACTAATTGAGCACCAATAATTGAGCTTCAAATTATTAGAAAGATTTCTACTAAAAATTCAGCTTTGCCATCACATTTTGCAATAAAGTGGATTTCTTATTTATTTCGTTCTTTCTTTCTTTTTTAAATTTTTTAATTTAAATTTTAATAATGTTTCACAGAATAGTACCACCCCTATACTTGGTGATTAGTTAGCTATGTCCATTATACAAACAAATACAGCCTAAATATTTTTCTAAAGTAGCTACAGTAGTTTATGTCACTAGTAAAACTTTGACGCTGGTAATTCCGGCAAGGAAAAGGATACGAGTAGTAAAGTGTGTCCTCCAGGACTGGCATCCCGAAGATCAGGATGACAAGCTGATGACAGGTCTCCACACACCACACTTCTCATCCGAACAAGAAAAGCTGCATCTTATTGATGTTGGAACGGCCGCGCAATAACATAACGTTAGCTGGCACGACCAGAATTAATCTGCTCTGGTAAAATATTGGTGCACTTAAGAATGACAGCAAAATGAAGACTGGCCAGCCAGTTAGTAAATAAATACAAACAGACAGCGCAGAAAACGTACTACCTATGACTTTATAACTTCCAGTAGTTTGATACGAAATTCACCTGGATCAAAACCGACTGAATGCTATCTTGAAATGTAATTTAATTAAAGCAGGCAAAATTAAGTCTTTATCGTCGCTTGCTACAGCTGAAACTGTTGCGCCATGTCGGTAACCATCGACGCGCTTCCTTGACAACAGACACAAACTCGCGGTGGAGGCGTGGTCACGTCTGTCAGAAGCGTTTGACGTTCATCAATCTCAAGGGACGTACTATATTGCTGCCACCTGCTGGATTAAATACGCAACACGGTTTGCCACAATTGTTGCATGCAAAGGCTACATGAGTGGAAATCCCACTCATTTCCGAGAAACAACTTATTTTATACAGCAAGTTCACTGTGAGCAAGTTTCAAAGAACCATTTAAATAATGTGATTATTTGCGTCTTGACGCAATTACGTAATCGCGGGGTTCTTGTTCTTGCGTGGCATGCTAAAACCAAACGGGTAGGCTTCATTTGAAAGTTTATCGTACTTTGTCATTTTTTTTTTTTTTTTATTATAGTCATATCAAAATCCATAATAATAGAAAACA
This sequence comes from Carassius auratus, assembly GCF_003368295.1. NCBI lineage: Eukaryota > Metazoa > Chordata > Actinopteri > Cypriniformes > Cyprinidae > Carassius > Carassius auratus. Next base: position 12,096,116 of record NC_039260.1, read on the forward strand.
GAAATATTACGTTTTTCTTTTGCATCATTTTAAGGGCATTTGAATACAAAACAAACTAATTATGAAATGCATAAAAGCCTGGTTTTACATTCAAGAACCTAGATTTGTGAATATAAAACTTTCTCAGCATAAGGATGCTACTGACAAGAAAATCATCTTTGTTATTGTTCATTACAAGTCCATAGATAATGTATTTTAAGGTGAAGCTGTCAAGGTAATGTACCTTTGGGTAAGGCCAGCCATGAGTATCAGACCATCAGTAGTTTCAATGTCATCACAATGTCATTTATTAGAATCAAATCCAAATCTAAGTTTTAAGTACTCATTGGATGGCTATATCCACTTGAAACATTTAAAATGAATTTCTTTAATTTTGGGAGATAAAGGACATTTTATGTAGACCTATTTAGTTCTAAGAACATGAATGGTATCTTTTTGGAAGTTATAAGAAATTGTATTTCTATGATGGGATAAGAAATGTTGTTAAACAGATTCTTATAATTTTGTTTGAAAGTTAACCTTCTTTAAATTCACAGCCTTCGAGGTAAACACAAGGTCATGGGTTCGTATAAAAGATAGTTTCTTTGATTAGACAAATAAAAAGGTAGGGATAGCTTTAATAACAGATTAAAATATTTGTTTCTAACTGTAATGTATCTATTATTCCATAGTGGTGTATTGTGTGGTGTGAAATTATGCATATATAAAATCTTCCAGTGTAACAAGATCTGTTGGTGAAACTGGGAATGGCCCTCGTAGATTTCTGAAGAGTGTTTTTGAAGCTCAAAGTGGCCATCTTGGCTTCACGTCACCGTGCGTCACTCCCGGATAATCCAAAATGGGCAAAAAGGCGGCAGCTGGTTGCTGAAGCCACGCCCACCTAGCTCGACGGCAGTGTCAGCAGCGAGACTTACACCTGTTTCACATATAATCCGTCTGCAGTGCGTCTGCAAATCGAGTGCGTTACATATGTTTTGCTTACGTTTATTACGTATATTTTTTTTATATCAAATCATGTAAAAAAAAAAGAAAGAAAAAAAAGCTTTTTCAGCATAGTGATATTCTTTCATCACAGTACAGTAACAATCTTTCATAGATATATTTAAATTCAAATATAAACAACGTATTACTCATGCATTTGACTACTAGGTTTTTACAACAAGTTGCTGAAACAAGCTGCAACACATTTAAACACAACATTAGCCTACTTTTCTTGTTAGGATATCACAAACATTTAAAATTAAAACTCACCACTGACAGAAACAGTCGACTCTCGTGCCTTTTGCATTTAAATCTTTATTATGTTTTTCTGCCTCTATAAAAGTGCATATATAATATTGCCTTGTTTCTCTAAAGATGCTCTTTTTGTTGTTTTAAATCTAGCCAAAAGCCATTTGTTGTGTGTGAAACACAGTAGGTAATGTAATTAGTATACATTTATTGTGAAATGACTGTATTTCATGTCAATCCATGTTAATTTTTACCGCGAACAGTGCGCTGTCACTTTAATTCAGCACATGCAGCGCAGCAAAAATAAACTCTGTACGTAAACGATCACTGCACTGCTCCTGGAACGCATTGACGGACCGCAACCGGGTGCAGTGTGAACGCTGGAATCCTTTAACATGGGTGCGTAAAAAATTATGCAACGCATACGCACCACAGACGGAGTATGTGTGAAACGGGCGTTAAGGTCTCTGCAGAGCAAAAGTGGGCATTTATGACTTTGTGGGTGTTTTCAAACTGCTGGGTGTTTCTAAATTATGCAATAAAAATGACCCCCCTTACCTAACTCCACCCCTAAACCTACCGTACAGTCACTATGACTTCAGCCAATCATTTACCATGGTCTAAAAACATCCTGACCTGGTAACTCCCATTACTTTCCTGCCGAGACCTATACTTGTCAGCAGCTGCAATCCACCTGTCACTCAAGTGTCCACGCCCTTAATTATGCAGAACTTTAAGGCTTAATATAATGTTTTTTTTAGTTTTTTTTTCTGCTGTAAAGTTGGGTATTTTAACAGGGGGAAGTCTATGGGATTGACTCTCTTTTGCAGCCAGCCTCTACTGGCCAGTTGATGAATTACAGAATTACAGAGGTATGTTTAGCAACCTCTCTGCATGTTCTTTCTGTGATAGCCTGCAGCTAAAGTTCTGCGCTCGGGAGTATAAATTTTCTCTAGGTTGCTCTCGCGTCTAACCCCCACCGTATGCTTCTGCGGTTGCCGGGGCGGCGCACGAGTCGGTGGTTTGGGGCGATGTGTGTGGCTTGGATTATGAGGACAGTGATGCACTGGAGTTTTTTCCACTCCGCTCACTCTCCCCCACTCGAGTGTCTTAAATCAGCAAGCAACTTGGCTAATCTCGCTGACATAAAAAAAATAAATATAAAACCTGAGTTAGACGGCAAAAGCCTCTTGTCCTTAATCCCCTAACACCAGTTCCTTTTACTTCTGCTGCTCGTCAGCTGTTGGACCGCTATTACACATCCAACCCTGTCACTGCAGTCCCCATGCTCTAACATTGACTGTCTTGCAGCCAAAGGCGCCTCGAGCATCATTGGATTGAGTTATCACTTTGAGCGCCCCCTCAGACACTCTGCACAATCCAGCCTTCATAGTTTGAGGGACGGTACAAGAGGCTGAGAAAGATGGCCCATTTATGATGGCCCACACAACTGCCGTAATCTCACTAGCGGCGTGGCCCGATATTCATATTGCTGGATTAAATCCTGGCATGGATACGCTTCAGGATTAGGCACAATGAAACGCAGCAACAGCGACAGTGACACATGCGCTTCCCTTGCTTACGGATGCCGTGAGCTTTCCTTGCTCAGACATTCTAATGCATGTGGGAACACTGCAGCCGCAGGTGGAGGCTTTGAAATCACTAATGTTTTCCGGGCTGCAGAGGAGCATTTGCCCGGCATTTGCACTACGGGTGTTACGCACATTTGTCACGGATACACCATTCAGTTTCGAAAGGACCCGTCTCTTTGCTGTGGAAATCTTCCCACGGTTGTTAAACCAAGGGAAATCGTTGTGTTGTGGCAGGAGATGTCATCTCTGATGGGAAAAGGGACTATAGAAGAATACCCCTCTCAGATGGAGTCAGGTTTTTACAATTGCTATTTTGTTGTAAAAAAAAATAAACAAAAAATAAAGAGTGACGGTTTACAACCGATATTGGAGATACACTGTTTGAATCTTGCACTCAGGACGAGCAAAATCAAGACGTTAATGGTAAAGTCTATTCTGTGGCAGATTCAACCAAACAACTGGTTTGTCACGATCGATCTGAAGGATTAATATTTTCATATTCAGATCATCAAGAGACATAGGAAGTTCCTCAGATATGCTTTAGAGGGCAAAGCGTATCAATACTGTGTTCTTCCCTTCGGCTTAGCCTTGGCTCCTCGAACATTTTCAAAATACATGGATGCAGTTCTGGCCCCATGCAGCTCCAGGGCGTTCACGTATTGAATTACCTGGACGATTGGCTAGTGTTAGCACAATCGCAGACTCAAGCACACTCTTATCGGGATCTTGTGCTGAATCATCTAAACAGCCTGGGCTTACGCACAAATTTCCAGAAAAGTGTTTTCTCTCTCAATTTATTACCTTTCTGGGAATAGACTTGGACTCTCATGCGATGACAGCAAGACTATCTCTCCCTCGTGTTCAATCTCTCACGTCATGCCTGCGCCATTTCAAAGCAGGTCGCACAGTGACGGTGAGTTTGAGCCTCAGACTTTTTTTGGGTCTAATGGCAGCGGCATCCCCTCTAGTATGTCTGGGGTTACTTCACATGTGCCTATTTCTGTGGTGGATGAAAAGCCAAAACATTTCACCCCGTTGTTTTCTGCACTGGACGATTTTGGTGACACGGAGGTGTGTTATGTCAATAAAACAGTGGATGTCAGCCAAATTCCTGGAGTTCAGCTGGGGATTTGTGCTTCCCGTGAGACTGTCACAACAGAGCTGTTTGTCAAGGATGCCCAGCCCACGGAGTATGGACGGTGACACAACGTGGCTGGTATATAAACAGGTTGGAATTGCTGGCAGTTTTTCTAGCTCTCCAATATTTCTCTAATCTGCTGATCGGCCATCATGTACTCGTCAGGTCAGACAACATAGCGGTTGTGTCATATTTGATTCATCAAGGAGGATTACACTCTTGTCACATGTGTAGGCTAGCGAGGAATATTCTTTTTTGATCTCAGAACAGATTTCTGTCAATCCGAGTGGTTCATGTCCCTGGGCACTTGAACTTCGGAGTGGATTTGATCTCCAGACAGAGCCTGGAGCAAGGGGAATGGAGGTGGCACCCCCAAACAGTGAGCCTTATATGGCAAGTATTTGGAGAAGTAAAAGTGGCAAAACACGATTACACATTGCCCGCTGTGGTTCTCCCTGTGCCCTCCATTGCCCCTAGGCTTGGATGCATTAGCTCACGATTGGCCCAGGACCAGCTTATATGATTTTCCTCCAATTCGACTAATTCCAGCAGTGCTATCCAGAATACGGCTGGACAGAGTGGAGCAGCTGCTGTTGGTGGCTCCGTGGTGGTTTGCGGATCTGGTCAATTTGCTAGTGGGCTTTTCATGGGAGATTCCCCTCAGACAAGACTTACTATCGCAAGCACGAGGGATGATTTGGTACCCAAGCCCAGATCTATGGAAGCTGTGGGCATGGCCTCTAAACGGAGTGAGTTAATATGTCCCAGTCTTTCAGTTGAAACCACAGAGACTGTAATGAATTCTAGAGCAGTTTCTACGAGACGCTTATATGCTTTAAAATTAAACTGTTTATTGCCTGGTGTGGAATTCATAATATGGAGACAGTTCACTGTCCCGTGGATTCAGTACTGGAGTTTCTTCAAGACCGTTTTTTTGATTGAGTAACATTAGCCACTCTTAAAGTTTACGTGGCAGCCATTTCAGCTAACCATGTGTATATAGAGATGGTACCTCAGTGGCCGGCATCCGCTGGTCTCTTGCTTTATACAGGGTTCGCGATGGCTAAGGCCTTTCCGCCATAAAAAAAACAGTTCTTCTTGTGGCTTTATCCTCCCTCATGTAAGGTGGAGATTTACAGGCTCTTTCTGTTTCGCCCTCATGCATGGACTTTGCACCAGGTTTTGTGAAAGTATTGCTGCGACTGAGGCCTAATTATGTCCCTAATGTCGCCTCGAACCCTTTTCACTTTCGACAAGTGGTTATGGAAGCTTTACCCCCTGCAGAGGCAGGGCTAGGAGATCTGAGTCTTTGCCCTAAGCACTAAGGCTTATGTTGATCAAACAGCTCCATGGCGTGGGTCCGACCAGCTGTTTGTCTGTTTTTGGACGTCAGGCGTAATGGTGTAGGTTTCCCATACGGTGACGTCGCTGCAGCATCGAAGTGACCTATGAAAGGGAACATCTTGGTTACGTATGTAACCACGGTTCCCTAAATAGGGAACTAGATGCTGCGGTCCTGGCCATTTTGTACCTTGATAGCAGTTTTCTTCAGTTCATGAAAACTTAGCGAAATAACATGCTGCATTTAGGTATACTACGCGTACACATGCGTAGGGCAGTGCCAAGCGCTATTTGGCCAATAAATTGGTGGGATGGTATAGGGCTTCAGACATTCGTCACACCGAAAGGTGTTCCCATATGGTGACGTCACCGCAGCATCTCGTTCCCTATTCAGGGAACTGTGGTTACATACACCTGGTTAAAACCGAGATGTTATACTACAGATACCATGGTTAAACTATGGTTAGTGTAGAAAAGACATGCTTAATTTTGTTAATGATAGGTAACCATGTTTTTTTTTGGTTGTATTTTATTTCATTTTTGTACGGATAAAACATTTTATTTAGAAAGTAGCTTTTAAATTGAATTAACATAAATAATACTAATATTCATGTAACCTGCCAATTGGCTGAAAATTTTCACATAGGCCTATATAACATCACACAATCAAATCATAAATTTACAGTACGTTTTATTCGTTACATTTCTGCTATTCAATTAACTTAGTTTTCGCTTAATTATTCCAAATGCTCACAAGGAATCCCATATGAAAGAGTAAGTAAATCAGTTGTTAGTAGGAGAATTGCTCTTGCAGATTCAATTCGTTTCATGAACAAGTGAACAGGTGTAACTGATTCATTGAACAGAATGATTCATTCACCAATGGGACGTCACTAGTTCCAACAGTCTGGCTTGCTTAGGTTCTACATCGAGTTAATTTTCTTTATTTTTAGGGTTTTCATACATTAACTGCTTTAAGTGTTAAGTATTCTTGTGGCTCAAGTGGTAGAGCATTGTGTTAGCAGCGCAATGTTGTGGGTTCGATTTCCATGGAGCACATGTTAGATAAATAATGTTAGCCTGAATGCACAGTAAGTCGCATCTGCTAAATTTATTTATTTATTTAAGTCACTTAAGTGGAGTTGTGAAAGGCAGATCCTCCCACCCAAGATAGATCCTGTCTGTCACAGCTGCTGTAGAATGTGAATTGAAGCATAACTGCTGGGTTAGAGATGTTAGACTGTGAATGTAAGTAGCTGACCAGCCATGTTGACCCTTTCAGGTATGGTTCTTCCAGCATGACATAGCCTCTTTTGAACCAGATCACTTGCTGTCCAGGATTTGTACTCTACTGTCTGCCTGTGAGTGACCCTGGTGACTCTTCAGATGCATCGGTATACTGGAGAATCCTTCTCCTGTGTTGAGCTAGAGCACAGGTGGAGAAAAGAAAAAGTGAGTGTAAATGCAAACTATACACACATGCAATAACAGAGCAGTGGAGCAAAATAATAATAGGCCTAATAAAAACAAAATAAGAGTAATAATTTATATGCGAGAAAATGAATTGATTTGAATATAAATTTTATAGGAATCAATTTTAATTAAAGTAAAAGTACACATTAAAAATACAAAATGAATAAATAAGTCATGCACAAATTGTAGCATTTTCTTTAATATATTAGCACTTCTTTACTCATTTAGTAATTATTAGGTCTGTAAATGGCTTCTACACTAAATTATTAATTTCAGTTTTTATTTAAACATTTCATGTATTTACTGTCTGCTCTTGTATCTATTAATCATTCAACCATTCATTCATTAGGATTTCTCTTATTTACTGTACAATTCACAAAGTACCACTTTACATCTACTAATAAAGTAGTAGCTGGATTAGTTTTGATTGATATTGGTAAAATCTGACCTTACACAAGCAATCTTTTAGCAGCCATATTGGCTCGTTGCCACAGTTAAGCCGGTGTTTACAAGGGATCTGAAATGAATTAATATGACTTACACTGGCTCTCAGGTTCTTGTTGCTTCTATTTCCCTCTTGAACCCCCGTTTGTACTAAGCAAATAATAAACCCAGGCTAAGCATGCGGAGGACAAATGTAATCCAGATCTCTGTAATCCAGTTACTGTGAGACATCCTCTCTGATCCGGATTTACAGTCACAATGAAACACTAAGGGTGTGCTGCCACAGAAGTGCTCTTCCACACCGCATAGGGATTAAAGCTGTTTATACAATCCTGATATTAACACACATTAACACATTATAAAATTGGCGAAACCCCTTGAGATACTGGTCCCCTTTCATCTTAAGGGACCGAAGGTTCATCGAAAAACAGCAGTGGGTGTTGTGTCTCTGCAGGCACAGTAGATAATTTCCTCCAGCAGGAAACGTTAATGCACCATTAATGGCTCTTAACTGATATCTACTTCTCCGTCTTTGCTCTAGAGGGCGCTGTTGGCCCTTTTATGTGGCTTCAAATCGTGGGTGGGTAAATGTGTGGGAAAAAAACAGAATGTCTGGAGAGATGGGGGTCAGATACATTTTGCTTGTACAATTGTGTCGAACTGTCATTTGAGGAGGAAAGTGCTTCAATAGTGCAGAGAGTCTGACAGTGAAAGGCAGCTTTCCTGCCTTTTATTGTGGCCCTCAGGGTAACATGAGTGATCATTTCTCCCAGACTGGCGGCTGACGTGTCACAAAAAGTGTCTCACAAACTGCATCGTCTGGGATTGATTGGTCCTCTCTTTGTTCAGTAAAAAACGAGGTAACGGGATTTCGATTGGACTGTGTTTATCCTTTATTATGAAGGATGAATTTGTCCCCATGTTCTGAGAAGGAATAATCAGGAAGTAAATAATGGAGACTGGGACTAGCTGTCACACTTCTGCCTTTATTTCTCAACATCAATTTCTATACAGACACCTACCTTGAAGTCTTGGCTACAAAAGAAACTATTGAATGTTTCCATCTATAAATAAAAACAGCTGAAAACATGTTGTATCACGATGGATCCTGCTATTAAGCAGCCTGTTATAGACTGTTCTGCACTGTAGTAATGAAACACAAAAGGCAACATGCAAAATGAATAGCAAATTAATAGCAGATTTTGTCTCCTCAATATGATTATTGAACAAAATAGACACACAAGCACAAAATGTAAAGTAGTAACCCATTTAAAGGGGTAATTATCCCAAAAATGAAACTTCTGTGATGCTTTATTCACTGTCATGCCATTCTAAACCTGTGACCTCCTTTCTTCTGGTGAACGCAAACAGACAAGATAATTTGAAATACTGTTTTGTCCACATAATGAAAATCATTTTCTTTTTTTCTTTTTTCCCAAAATGTATATATTTTTGTGTGTGCTTCACAGAAGGAAGAAATGCATACAGGTTTTGAATGACATGATTAAATGAAGAACTAAAATTTTTGGGTGAAGTCAATAGTACTCTGAGGAATAATCATTATGCCATTTCAAGCAAAACCACATACAAATGATATCTCCTACTTCAAAATGAACATTTCCTGTTTAGGTTTGTTATTTAAAGTCTAATCAAAGTCTAATCTGAATGTGGGTTCTTAAAGATAATACCATTACAAAACCTCATCTTTTAATTAGCCAATTACAGAAATGCTTTAAGGTGAATAACTGCGTGGCTGGTACACACTGTTTCACAGCTGAAAGTAAAGTTGCCTTCTGGGCTTCTGCATTTGATAATCTGATGAAGTGAAATAATGAGTCTCCTAGTGAAATTTCCCTCGACGATATTGGTCAAAGCTTCAAAACTTCACATTGCCATGAGGAAAACTTTCTGCATTTTGTGCAGAGAGTAATGGTCTTATCTTTGAAAGCTTTCATTTATTAGCATTACAAAGTCACCAACCCAAGAAGCCTAGAGAGGCAGAATAATTACTGAAGAACCTGAAGGCCACATATACCTGTCTGCTTGCTGCTGCTTCCCAGATTTGTTCGGATTCTAGTTTATTTTGTGATCTTGAGGTATGTGGTAAATGCACAAGGTTATAAGGTTTGTGATGATCCGTATGACTAGTCAGTCTGAATCACTTACCTCAGTTCTTTTTGTAAAGCTAGCAGAGTCACTTTTTTACAGGCAAGGTAAAACGTACTATTGATTGTATCATTCTTTTATGACACCGTGTATGGGCTGATTCACTATGCCCCCCCCCCAAAAAAACAACAACAACAGGCTTAACACACCGACCCCAACAAAACCCCACAACGATTGGAATTTGTCGGTAACAGTGTAGTGTTATTCTGTTAAAAGTGTGATTGAAAACCAATACCACCTACCTGCCTGAAGGTTTTATCTACTAAATAAAAGTTGTACTGAACATTTCTACCTGCATTGCACAGGAAAGAAAGAAACAGCTGAACACAGGTTGACCCTTTTGTGACCACATGCCCCAATAGTCTGGCATATTTTTTAACTATGGACCAGTTTTACTGGCCAGCGCAAACCATCTTTTGGTGTTAAAATAGTACTGTCAGGTTTTACCAAAGTCGTGCAGTGATGAACTAGCAGCGAATATGAATGGGAGGAGTGTATTCTAATGAATCATGCAACGCGATTTGCGATCGTCAAATTACTAGTATTTGCGCCAATATTTAACACCCAAAAAGTCATGTCTTAAAGTATTTTGCGATTGAAATGGAAGTACCAGAACTATCAAAACTTCCTTTGGTTCTTTTCAAACATACTGTGGCCTTTTTATTTCTTTATACTTTATTTGCGACTACTTCTAATTTGCACAGTTTTGGAATTACGCTCTTGCGCTAATTTGTCCTGTTTAGTAAAACTGGCCCTATATGGGTTAAGTTGTCACAGTGTAATCAATCAAAGATTTTCAGCAAAATTTGAACAATATAACAATAATGAAACACAAAAGGCAACAAAAAATTAGCAAATGAATTAATTGACAGCTAGCCTGGTCTCCCCCATATACTTACTAAACAAAACAGGTTTATGAAAACACATTTCACACAGTAGTATTGAACAAAATGTACTCCTGCACTCTTTTGCTCTTATAATTTTCTTCCTCTTCTGTTCTGGTTTGAAAAACACTTGAGAACTTTAGTAATATGAAAGACGAATGCTGCCTCTCTGTTTCTCTTAAATGCTCAATTTTAGTCAATCAGTCAGTCGGGTGTCTTTGTCTGCTGGATGTTGATCTCCCCTGTGGCAACTGAGTGTTTCACAGTATGCCACAACAGACTCTTCATTTCATGCCTGTGTCCTTTCTTCAAATAGCTCCTGCTCTCAGCCTATTATCGCCATAATCATTTCTGTGGCCAAATACAGTAGACTGTGCAAAAAAAAACATCATCTGGCCGTATTGTGCGTTTTGCATTCTTAGGCCATTATTGTTGCTTGTTGTTTATACATCGGATTATTTTAATACTTACTTTTTATTTTTTATGTAACACCAGTTAAAGGTTTAAAAAAAATTGTTCTATCAACCGATAAATATAGAGTAGCATAGGACCAGCAGATTTGTTTGGTTGTAAAATATAACGTTCATACCTTGATAAGTCTTGCTGTGCAGCTGATGATACTGCTGTGATCACTGTCCACAACAATGTTGGAAATAGAGAACATCATGAGATGAAAGCAATAGCCTTGGGTTAATAGCTGTGTCTTTTCCAGATCACCAGTTCAGTCATCGAAAACCTTCCCCTGTCTGTTTTAAGGCTCTTCACAACTCTGATATAAGGTTTACTGCAGATTTTTTTTTGTGCTTAAATGTAAACAACTATAGGGTAATTTGTTTACTTGTCCCTGACTCCCTGACAACAACAACTGGCTTTCTTTGAAGAAATATTTCATGGAGCTTTTACTGTTCAGTAGGCATACATTCTCCCTGCAGACTAATTGCAATAACTGTAAACTGGAATTTGCTATACAGGTTATTCAGACTCTTCAATCCTGAGAGAGTTAAAAATACAATATTTGTTATTTGAACATTTTCATTTTTCACTAGGCTGTTTCGATCTGACACAAATAGATCTCATGGAAACATCACTGCCATGGAAACATGACACAGTACTAAAATATGATCCAAAACAAAGACTCTTAATTTTTACTATACAGTGAATGACACTGGTTTACAGAGGCAATTCTGAACAACAGCAATTTGCAACCATGCTTATCCAGGTCATTCGGCCTTTCAGTTTCAGCATTTACTGTTGCTGTTGTTGCCACTGCAGCATTGAGCTCAGAGATGTTGTGCAATTGAATTATTTACACTCATAAACTCCAACACAAACTGTGACTCCGTAATTGTTCATATCATAGCTAATTCCAAATAAAAGACGCTCTTTTTGTACTAGTGTAGGTTCAGGTAACCTTTTGACATGAAGTGCTATCCCATCATTTACACAGTGATGTTTGGATAACAAAAAGCAACAAAAAAAGAGACCGAAGTGCTTTAGCGCTGCCCTGAGTGCTGCCGCACTACCCAACCGAACCACACAGCATGACCCACAGGCCACTCCATCCATTAACTTGCACAACCCATTGCAGCACAGATCAGTTTTTTTCAGATTTATGGTTTGGTTGTTTACAGTGAGCAATATTCCACATTTATTTGCCACATGGATATCTAGAGAAAAATATCAGCATCAGGTAAATTTAGCAACACTTTCATTTGTGGGTTTAATCTTTGATTTGAATCACTCATATCATTTGTATAATCAAGGGTTGGATTATACATGAAATTCTAATTAATTATATATATCTGTGCACCATTAAGAAACTTTAACACACATGGAACCTTTCCATTTCACTAAAGTTTCTTTATATTGGAGTACATCAATATGTAAAGGTATTAGCAACATACCAAGCATGAAAAAATTAGTGGGAAGTCGTGGCCTAATGGTTAGAGAGTCGGACTCCCAATCGAAAGGTTGTGAGTTCAAGTCCTGGGCCGGCAGGAATTGTGGGTGGGGGGAGTGCATGTACCATGCTCTCTCCACCTTCAATACCACGACTTAGGTGCCCTGGAGCAAGGCATCGAACCCCCAACTGCTCCCCGGGTGCTGCCCACTGCTCTGTGTGTGTGCACTTCGGATGGGTTAAATGCAGAGCACAAATTCTGAGTATGGGTCACCACACTTGACTGAATGTCACGTCACTTTCACTTAACAAATGTATTTCAAATACATTTTAGTACATTTATTGTTCACTAGGGGCAGCACAACTGATAATAATAATAATGTTTCTTTACAGTGTTCCCAACTTAGCAATTTTGTTGCTAGATTTAGCAACCTTTCAGACTACACTGGCAACTTTTTTTCCAAAAAGCATCTAGCAACAACTTTAGCAATTTTTTACATTTATTTGGCAACTTTTAGCAATGTTTAATAAGTGAATTGAGTGATAAAAAAGGCTCACATTTTCATCTAATATACACAAAAAGAGGAAACCAAAGATGAGTACACATCATGTAAATCAAGTTACTTGCTCTTTGCAATTGTTTGATTTATTAATAATAATACAAATTTAATAATTGTTCATTAATGATACACCGTGTTAGCTTGTAACTGTGATTGCTCACCACTTATCACATTGCAAGAACAATATCTAGAAAAATGGAAAAGGTACTAGTATTTTTCCAGGACATTATACATTATCCATTGTAAACTGAAAACACTAAATACAATGCATAATTAAAAATGCAGGTAAAACACCTGTGAAAAATCTATACGAAAAATTCCTTCATATTAACATAATAGATTTTGCCCTATTTTTGGAGTGTAGCATACTAATACAATACTTAAAAATATTGCTCAGAATGTGTAGTAGTTTTACTAGTTTACAAGCTAAAAAAATTAATCTGAAATTGTTCAAAACAATTAAAAAAATACAGTTGTTTATATTTTAATATTATATCATGCATCATTATTATTTAAATTAAAATATAAATTAACATATAAAGTATTTGTGCTTAGATTTGATGCAGTGACACAATTTTGCGTAGTGATTACATAGGACCCTCATCACGCATGACATCACAGCGTCATTTAGCAACTTTTAGCAACAAATCAACCTTCCTTAAGCAACTTTCTATGAAAATTAGTTGGCAACACTGTTTCTTGAGCACCAAATCAGCACACTGTGTGCGTTACAACTGAACCCGCATTAGTTTGTGCCCCGCACTCCCCAAGACTTGATTAATTAACCTAAGAATCTTCCTTCAAAAAATTTCTGAACGATCATGTGTACAGTATTCATAATCATATCATACTTTTTCCTCATGTTTACCCTTTCATGTATCATGTATGTTTCTGTAGCTCAACTGGTAGAGCATTGCGTTAGCAAGCAAGCTAGCGGAAGGTTGGGGGTTTGATTCCCTGGGAACACATGATAGGTAAAAATTGATAGCCTGAATGTACTGTAAGTTGCTTTGGATAAAAGCGTCTGCTAAAGGCATACAATTTAAAATTTACATTTAATGTACCAGCAGGGACACTTGCTTCTAAGGCTTCCATCCCTTTGCTAGCGTTAGCCGTTCCCGTGTGTTTTGTGAAAGTGGAAGATCGGGGGATCTTTGTGCTATTGCTCATCTGGTGTAATCAGCATGCTGTGTCTGAGGTGTGTTTGAGGCTAAGTGGTGTGAAGCTGCCGTGCTAATTCTCATCTGCGCTCATGTTCAGCCCTCCTTCTCTTCTCAGCGTCTTCTGACTGTTACACATTGACATAGGAGACCAAATCAGAGAGGGCAAAGTGACCTTATTGCGCTCAATGAAGGGAGACATGTGTGGCAGTGACTAATGGCCCATATCTGGGCGAGAACGAGCGTGCGCATGAGTTTAACAATGTATGACTGAAAACAAATTATAACTCTGGGAATGACTACACCACTCAACTGATTATAGCAATCCCTGACCATTTATAAAGGAGCCGTGTGGACAGTGACTAATAGTGGGGGAAGCACGGTAAATAAATGTGTACTGTAAAATCTCATCTGTTGTGTAAGATTTACCTGCTCCTCTTATTTCCGCTTCCTATATCCTGACTTAACCCCTCAAGGCAAATGTAGTCGTCATAGTGTTTGTTTTGTTTCCATGGCAACAGGAGCTGACAAGTTCACTATTGTGTGTGCAACTGCTGTGCAGTGAACCTTGCAAGGACAACACATTCTGTTGTATGAAATGCTGGGTATGTAACTTCAGCTATTTTATTTCTAATTATCACAATCTTTTTCTCAAGGATCTTTGTCTGTCACATTATGTTCAATTCAGATTCTCTCTTGAATGAATAGAATATTCTCTACTGTAGTGGTAAATTAATACTTAGCTATTGTAAAAGAGAGACCAAATGGTGAAACAACTATTGTTAATCAGCCGCATGGCACAATGAAATTTTAATAAGGACAGAAGTGATATTTATGCCGTTCTAATAAGAGCAAATAAACACAAATGAATCCACCATTAGGGCTGTTGACTCAAATATTAAAACAGTCTTTCAGTAGATGACAACACTACAGTCTCAAGTTAGAATACACAGATTTTTTCATGAGACATCCAAAGATGCAAATATAGCCAGTTAATTTTTTATAAGCCTATTGCTTTATTACATCATGTTATATCCTATTAGCTCTTTTAATTAATGTTTTTTTTTTTTTTGCAGTGTATATTGTTTCAATGTAGCTTCACAGAAAATGCATGTTAAAATATATGAGCATGATTATAAAATATGTTTTGTTTTTACTATATTATGCGGTTTGCAGTTTACAGTTATTTAAGACCAAATTATGCAGCCCTGGTAAGCATAAGTGACTTAAAAATGTATATATAAAAAAACATACCGACCACAAACATTTAAATGTTTGTCAAAAAAGAAAAAAAAAAAGAAAAAGAAAAAAGAAATCACACTCTGAACTTACCACTACAATCATATTTTCAAACAAATAACTTTAATGACTAATGACTATTCTTTTAATTAATTTGTCAAAAGTCTTATAAACTGTGAATTACTGATTTAAATCATTCTAATGAATCATTCACCAAATCAAGATGACTTTCAGCTGTAACGTTCAACAAGAAATTAAGAATTGGTACCTTGTTATGTGCACTTAAGTATCTGGGGACCACATTGTGAAATGAGGTTTGTGATACTTAAAATCAGTATTAGTATTTACGGTTTTATTAACTCTAGGCCAGACGTAAATAAATGAAAAACTGCTATATTCCGTATCTTGACTTTAAAACATAGAGGCTAATATAAAATCAGACACCCCCCACCTTAGTTGTTGGTATCTGCAAAATCCATTATTCTTTAACCTCTGTTTCCTATATCTGAGCTGCATTTCCCATGCTCCTGTTTTCCAAACATTGAGCAGCACACACCATATCAAATTTGGAAATTGATGGTGGGGGTCACGTTGCCCCAGTGGAGCTGGGATGCAGTCGTATCTACCTTGATCTAATTACTAGGAGGATTCAACAGGACCCTCGCTGAGTCTTCATCTCTTATTCTTTTTCATAATATTCCTTATTCAAAGAGCTTTTCAAATTTGGTGTCATCATTCTGTACGTACCCTGCATAGGAGGGAGATCTCCCTGCAATACTCTATGACATGAAAGAGAAAATGCCCTCTACAATCATGAATATATCAGAGCAGATGTCATCTTGATGTCATCACTCCCTGTATTGGCACTCACCATTAAACCGATCACCCTGGGTGCAGAGAAAGAAAAAAGATTTGATCCTTTCTTTACCACATGCACTTATTAAAACACAATACTAAATAAGATTCAAAATCCATTGTATGGCATATATATATATATATATATATAAAGGATTGTTCAACCAAATTTTTTGCTTCTGTGCATGGTAATTCATCATGGATATGACAGCAACGGATATAACAATGTTAATTAATTTGGTCTTGGTGGAATAGATGCTGTTAGTATTTAAAACATACTGCTGCTGCACAAATATCATATATAATAACCCATTGCAGATCCATACAGGTGGAGCTGGGGAAGGTAGAGGGTTTCAGAGGAACCAGCCATTTAAATGTAAAGCAGTAAGTTCATTGGCTGTATATGCAATATGAACTAATCAGCTTGTGCAAAGTAGTTTAAAACTGTGAATATCATCATTTGCGTTAATCAGCCTGCGCCATCTAGAGTTTTAAGAACTTGGCATTTGTGTCACTTCACTGTCACTTATAATTCCTCTTTCATGGCCTCACAGGATATTAAAGTGTCCATCAGTGAATATCACCAGAACTAGTTTTCACCTGCATTTTTAGTTATGAATTAATACATACTATAATGTTTTTATGTACTATACAGTAGGGAAGTATTTGATTTCAGACACAGCGCATGATAATCTGCCAACACGGAAGAAAAATGAGTTAAGATGTTTCTGGGCATTAAGTAATGGCACAAATAGCACTAAACTGCAGTAAACCTTGTTGTACTCTCCTCCCATAAAATTTGTGCCTGTATAGGAAACTCCTACAAATGCATATGCAATCAAAGACTTTAGGTATACCAAGACAGTGCATTAATATTACTTATGAATGGGAGAATGTGCAACACACAATATGGCAGAATATTCCCGCCTTCTAAATAAAAGTCAATTGCTAATTGCTCGTTGCATCACTGAAGCTGTTGTTATAAGCTCTAATAGAATTATATAGAATTTTGTTATAGAAACAATCAGCGTTCGGAGACACACACTTAGGACCGCACATGTATTGGTTGGTCTTAATGTTATTTGAGCATAAGAAAAAAAAATGACATGGTAACGTTGGCAGATTTCATTGATTATTTAAAATATGGAATTTAACCATAAGCTTAGTGAACAGTTTGGGGAATTTGATGTTTCCCCATTCAAAGAGTTAGGAGCTGTACTTGCATGAATGAAATAGCTGCCCAAGAGGCATTTCAAAGATGGCTGCTGAGTGAAATTACTTGCCTTAAAGGACCTTTGTATGCAATAAGGTTAGCCACAAAACCTTTTCCACCTCAAGTCTTTAGTAAATCCTGCCTGAATTTTTTTTTTATGTCTGAAGAGGGTTTATACTGGCACAAGCTGTTATTAAATCTGGCCCTAAGAATGTTTTTTGGAGTTTGCAGTACATTTAAAGCAAATCTGACATATCATGTCAGACTCCACATAAATCAGTTATGAACAGAATCATAACTGATTTCTGTTGAATCTTCTAATTTATCGTATTTGAAAAGGCAAACATATTTGTTTAAAAGGAAGATCAACTACGATATGTTCCAAACGTACTGCCAAATCTGTGCATTTTTCAGTTACAATCTTACATCAGTTAATGGAGATAACTGTCTTTATGAGTGAATCATTAAATCATTCAGCTGATTCATTTGAACTCTGATTTACTCAAGGACAAAACTTTGATTGTCTCTGAGTCACTGAATCAATTAATTGAAGCGATTCACTCAAAAACACTGGTTCACTGGAACAAAACACAATTACTGTTTTTAGAGTGTGTAGCCAACTTAATGTTTTTGTGATATTGAATGACTTCTCAGATCTTTTTAGTAGCTATAAAAAAAAATTAATTTGACAATTCTCGCAACTACACAATCTTAGCTTCAGACACTTATATGCAAATATATGCATAACACATCACATCTAGTGACATTTAGAAACTTTTCAGAGATTAGTAAACAGAAATATGCGAAGCTCAGAAATGTTTTGTTCTTCTGTGGCATTGTTTGGAACTATTTTTGTTGCTGGAGCAAAAACTGACTGCAATATTTTGTTCAAAGTGTGCATTATTAAATATGAAAAATGCTCCTGAATAAAAGAATATAGTCTACATGACATTAATAAATAAACTGACTGGATTTCACATAAATCTGCCTTATATTAATAAACATTCAATATCAAAACAAGTCCATGTGACAAGTAAATATCAACATTAATGCAGCTGAATTGTATAATGTTTGCTACCTCTTAGTTATTCATCGTTATTGTGATAGTGGGGAGAGAATTAAAAAAAGATTAAAAAAAGGCTAGAGGCAAATGTACCTTAAAAAGTGTGTAAGTATATGGTTATTTTGAACAAATGGCCTGCATCTCTTTCTGTTTTCCTGTTTATTTTTTCTCCTTTGGCAATAAATGGTAGTATTATTTCTTTTTATTTCTTTTTTTGTCTAGTATGCCTTGTTTTTTAGTGTTCAAAAAATTATTTCAGCTCCCAGAAACATTAAAGTACCTTGTGTTTTCTTATTTTAATCATTTTTCTATAACCAAGCTGCAGGTCAAGTCACACTGCATACTGTTTTTTTTTTTTTTTTTGCACAAATTTATTCATATTTATAGTCAAAGGAAGCTGCTTGTTATCGATCAGAACTATATATTTGTGCGATTTGAAGACTCAGTCCCCAAAAAAATAAAAATAAAAAATCAATCAAGATGAAGTCATTTCTTTTCTTTGATGGTGTCAAAATGTCTCAAAGGGATTTTGACTTCTTGCCATGCATGCCTTGCCCCAATCACGAGTGGGTTTATATGGCTATACTAAACTAAGATGGTGGTTTTTCACGTAATCCTTGCTGCTCAAAAGTCCCCTCTCTGGAGACTCTACATCTATTGAATCCATTAGTGGCCTCTGCTTTCAACATCAAACCCCAAATCTCTGATTAAACCACTGTATGCCTCAACAGACTTTCATCTCTGTATGCTTCTGGCTGACACTGAATGACAGAGCAAGCATGTCTTGTCTCCCACAAATAGTAACAGACGCTGACATGTATCAGAAATCCATCCTTGGGAAAGATGTGTTTTCAAGGTAGTCCATGCTAATACTCCAGGTTTTTTTGCTTGACTTGATACTTCAACATTCTCAGGCTACTTTGACAGTCTTTGATACATTTTTAATGCACTCCAAGGGATTCCATAGTAACTTTCACCATTCAGTGGCAATTTTCATCAGAGTATCATATCATTCCTCAGTACATCTAAATCTTCAGTATGCAATATGTTGCTTGAGACAATAATAATAATAGTAAACTTTGCAAAATAATAGTAAATGTTAATTGGATTAACATTTACTCATTAATCTGTAGTGGTGGCACTTAAAGACATTTAAACCAACAGTATATACAAACAATGAACTGTTATACAATTTCCTTTAAAACAGCCCAGTAATGCTGAGAGCTGAATGTTGTCTATTTTTTTTTTTTCAAATAATACAGTATTATACTTTGACAAACAATAGATTCACATGCACATGTCAACACCTAGTATAACACAATAATGGTTACAATCAGTATATAATTTCTAAACCCAAACAGTTCACAGAAAATGAACTCCAGGTGATGCAAAACAACTTACTTTCAAAATAACAGTGTAAATAAAACAAAATGTGACCGTATTAATTATTTATGCCCTTATGCAGACTGGGGCCTCCAGCACCTTAATCCATTCAATATAACTTAATTTTATACCTTTTTAAATGATTCTGTGTATAAATAATACAACAGTTATTTTTTTTTTGTTCTACTTAGGAATCAAATAGATGAAAAGTAAATACAACAACATTAAGTCTTAATATTTAGTACATTAAAGATATTTTCACATGCTCAAGTATTAATGTGCTTAACTAACTATAACTGCTGTATTTAATGTATTTTTTTGTTGTTGTATTCTTTTCTGATGTTCGGGGTCCAGATGCCCCAGCATAGTGATGGAGACGCATAAAAAGCACTGTCTTTTGGATCAGTCAAATTTAGGTTGTGATTCTCTGTGAATACTAAAAATTCCATGACCACCTAACCATCACATTCACTGTTTGCCTACAATGGTTTCCATCTCTTCTCACTGTTAGCTGGTGTGTGGAGCACATTCTTGTACTCTTTGTCTGGAGTTGCATCACCCAGGTAAATTCTAAACACTCAGAAGTTCAGAAGATTCAGAAGATCTCTTTTCAAAATGTTTTGAGTTTGAAGAAAAAAGCTATATATAAAAGTAAAGAAGTATTATCATTAACATGAGCACATGCAGATTGTGCCGAACATTTCCCTGGAAACTTATAAAAACAAAGGCCTGCACTTATCACACATGCTCCTTCGGAGTGTGAGAGTGTGTATACCTCTTTTTGTTTTGGGACTTCATTAAACATGCCCTTTTTTAATAGCTGTCCTCACTTTCTCGTCTCTTTGTCTCTCGCCAGCACTACCACAATGTGAAGTGCAGTTCTGAAAGCCTGTCATTGTCTCATACCGCACATCTTTAATGGAATGCTGCTGCGGCATCAAAGAATTGCGGCAAGCTTCCCATCCCATGCAATCCCCTTGACAGTGTTGTGAAAGTTCTGTCTATGTGGAAGGGGGTGGATGGGCATCAGTAAAGCGTGCTTGGCTCATGTTGTTTGTTGGAGAATTGTTATTCCAATAACAGGCTGAGGGCCCTATTTTAACGATCTGAAACGCAAGTGTCAAAGCGCGAAGCGCAAGTAACTTTGTGGGCGGGTCTCGGCGCTGTTGCTATTTTCCCGGCGGGATAAATGGCTCTTGCGCCCGGCGCAAATCTAAAATGGGTTGGTCTGAAGTAGCTTCATTATTCATAGGTGTGGTTTGGGCGTAACGTGAAATAAACCAATCAGAGCGTCATCCAACATTCCCTTTAAAAGCAGGTGCGCAAGTTCCATTATGGATTGCTATTATTATGGCGTATTTACCAGGCGCACGCCAGGAGCGGTTCACAGCCGAGGAGACTGATGTTCTTGTTAGAGCAGTGAAAGACAGAGAAGTTGTGTTGTATGGGGATGGGAGAAACCCACCCAAAATAGCGTCGGTTAAACAGGCGTGGGAGGAAATAGCCACAATTGTTTCATCGATTTTTTTTTTTTCCTGGTTCTTGATGGACAAACAAATTTGTCAGATGTCCTTATATACATATATGTCTTGCCACTATCGGGCAAACAGGTCTGATCCTTAATTACTACAATTAGCCTGAATAATTTGTAAGCAAGATTTCACAATGATTTCCGTCATCTCATGTGTTAATATTTTTTTAGTGTAACAATTTATGATTTGCAAAAATAACTGTTGCATCTGTGTAGATTACATGAGCAAAGTGTATGCGCGTTGTACACGCTATACATTATGGTCAAGCTTGCGCCCTTAAAATACCATAATGAACAACGCGCAACGCGCCACTGACTTTAGACTAGGTTTTTTCTGGTCAGTGGCGCATTTGTTTAATGGAACAGCAAAATAGCACCAGGGATTGTTTGCGCCGGAACACGCCTCCTTTTTTGTGCTGAACCGCCCAGGGAGCGCAAGTTCATTCACTAGTTTAGCGACGTGCTTCTGTGGAGGGAAAAGCGCGCTTTGCGCGGGTGCAAAATAGGAATGACACATGCGTCGGTGTACAAAGTCAATTGCGCTGGGTGCAAGATAGGGCCCTGAGTGTGAATGGTGTATTATCTTATTTTAGAGTTTGGGAAGTGAAGAATTTAAAGGACAATTTAAAGGAATTGTTAACCCTAAAATAATAAAAAAATTATTTACTTTCATCATGTCTTTCCAAGCACCCGGGACTCTCCCATGAGAACCCAGAGGAAAATTTTTCAAAGAATTATTGTTCTTTCCCTTGCAACCATAGGAAATGGGTCTTTAAAACTCAAAAACACCGTAAAGGTTCAGTAAAAGTGGTTTATATAGGCTGATAATCTGTCCACTTTTAGGTCAGACAGTTTGGTTTTGAAATACCATGTTGACCTATCTGCTCCACTTTCATTTATCCTGCTAAAATCATCTCTGTTTTACACTTTATTCAATGGTATCTGATAAAAATGTATGAATTTAGAAATGCTCTATATTTTAGTTTGTATTTAGTGGCAAACATTTTAATGTCAGTTCACACTGCATCGACAGATGCAGTTAATCAGCAACAGACACGTTTAATGGGTTTTGTCTCATCAGTTCATGCAACTGGCCCAACGATGGTATCCAATGGTGGCTGAAGGTTTCATTCATGTTCTATCTTTTCAGTGCATTTAATTTAAGTTAAGTTAAACTCTAATCTAATGTCATTTTATTATAACCTTGAATTTAGGTTGAAATATCAACTGATCATTGATCATTTGAATAATAGGATTTGTTTATCCTATTTGATTCCTATCTTGATTACTCTCGTTACTCTATTCATATCTCATTGGCCATTAGCGTACCTCATGTTCATATGCTTCTTGGTTATTTGACAGAGTTAATTGACTAATAATTTAGATGGCTCTTGCTATGCTTGTTTGTTCTAAAAGTAATTTAACTTATTACCTATAAATCCATACAGACTTGAATAAAGCAACATTATCTCTAATCAGAGGTCACCACCACTACTATATAAGCAGACCAACATTTCTTTCTCTGATAGTAGCTTTGGTTTGGTCATGGCATGGTTTCCCATGCACACTTAGCTAGAGTAACATTACAGTAAACAGAGGTAAGTTGGTTGAATAACATCCAGTTGACTTTCGGAACGGAAATTCCCTTTTAGCTCTTACAGGCTATGTACGCTTGAACTAATAACAATTGTTAGCCAGATCTCTCAAGATCCAGTTGATGTGCCCTATGCTCCATCTCAACTGAATTTTAGTCTGTTACTAACCTGATGCAGAAATGCAGTACCGAGGATACAATGTAATCTACTGTACTTGTGTTAATCTATGGATGCAATTTAAATGTGACAATTTATTATAAGTCAGGCAAATATGTACATGATGCCAATTTAATATTCAATTCAGAGATAATCAATACAAGACATCAAATCCTCAAAAATATATCTAAGAATAAAAGGATGCACACCTGACTTCAGTAAAATGCATAGTATGAATTGTACACAAGACACAATAATAATTAAAAAAACATTCATTCATTCATTTTATGGGCACACTCCATGCTATGGGTTCATCTGGCTACAGAAGCACCCTGATCTTCTTGCAAGATTTCTTTAAATACTCACTCCAAAAAAAAAGTTTAACACCTTTTGGGGACAGATAGTCTTTTGCTTGAAAGACACTGGGAAATGGCACACTACAGTGAGCAAAATGTCTCTAAACTCATAGGATCTTTATTACCTTTTAGTCTACATCTTGTAATATTGAAACCATTTTACCAGTCAAACGGAGACAATACAAATGATACCAAACATGGCTTTGAATATCATTTTCATTTATATAGAACATTGTCAACCATTCTGATGAGCTGAGTGAAGGGAGATGGGTGAGATGAAGGAAGTGGATAAAAAGGATAAGTGAAAAAGGATTTTTCTTGCATCTTCTCTGAGATGTCGTGATGAGTGAGATATTAAAACAGATAAAGGTATCTTAACACTGTGTGTATATTGTCTGTATCTCAGTAGATCAAAGTGTTTTAGATTCTTCAAGTCTTCAAGTGCATTAACACAGTCAACATCTGTTGGCATTGATTGGCCCTTATTTTCACAGGTTGAACATGTTGAATCTGTGTTTGTTGGGTCTTGTAATATCTGAGAAGTAACATACTATAATCTGAAGACTGTTGACATTGGCTTTTAGAAAAAAATATTGTCAGTATTGACTGTTTTTTTCTTTAAAAGTTTTAAAGAGAGTCACCGTAGAATCGTTGCATCTCCTAAAACAGTTCTGTCAGGACAACTATTGTCAATATAACTTACACATTCATTTTATGTTGGGGGTATGGTTCTGTTCTGGGCAAACACTCATCAACGCAGCCTAGTATGGATAGGAGCAAGGAGAGCAGACCCCCCCCCCCACGCCACAGGGTTACAGAACAGAACCAACATCAATGATAAATGTAGCAGATAATATTAAAGTTCTACGTGGTTATTTTAACAACATGATTCAGTGGTCTGACTCAATGATATATTCAGTGCCAAGTCCTGACTGGACGAGAGGAGGATCTGGGGATGGAGGTGGGTGATTAGTTCGGAGTGAGCGATAGCTGCTGAATAATGACTGAAGGGACCTTATGTAGGTAATTATGATTGGTGTCGTGATCCTGTAGGTAGACATGGATCAGCTGATGCCAGGCTGACTAACATGGCCTGCCAGAGCTATCGCTTCACTCCATTTGTGTTTCATGTTTCAGAGTTTTCTGAATTAATTTTCTGAATGAATTGGTTGGATGAAACAAGGATTTGCCACCACCTACTTTTTTTTTTTTTTACATTTCATATTTCCTTATTCAGTATATTTTATATTTAAACATTAAACTCAGTTTAAGGCAGCAAATGTCACCTCTTAAATTAATAGATTTTGGCTTCAGTTTTTGGCTTCACTGGATCCTGCAATGTGTCCTCTTTTTGGTGTTATAAAAATGGACACCAGATCCGTATATATTTAAAGCTGTGAACAAATTATTAATTAAAAAAAACGAATAAAAATAATGACAAATTCTCTAATAAAAAAGTAACAGGTAGACCAAGGGTCTTTTTGAAATTTTAAATTGCGTGTACAGAATTCAAAATCCAAAGTTCAAAATCACATTTTTCCATGTTTTCTCTATTATTTTTTTCAATGACAGAAGAAAGTTACACAGTTTTGAAACCACATGCTAGTGAGTAAATAAAAATGCTATTTTTTATTTTTTGGGATTGAACTATACCTTTAAGGCTTACAAAGTAGCAACTGGATACCCATTTAAAAGAATGAGAGAAACAGCTTGTGTTCATATTAAAATTCTATTGTCAATCTCTAAGATCCACTGATTAAATGGATTGTTCCTTCTCGCAGATAGTTTACAGAGTGCAATCAATCAGGCCCAGAATGCTCTGAAAGTGAGTGCCAAAGAGCATTGCCAGGAAAAACACCGTAAGGCATAACAACTATGTCAAAACATACAATTTCCCCTGTCGAGTTTTCAAACAAATGTTCTAATCAGAAGAGACTGAATAATCTCAACCCTTGCACCTCTTAAAGTACATTCATGATCACCATGGAAACCAGAACCTGTGCAATGGCCTTTCAGACATTATGTTATCATCACTGCTCCCACCAGTGATTCCACTGATCCGACTGGAGCTGGGCTATTGATTGGTGAGCCAGTGTTATCTTTAAACTTGGTTATCAGTAAATCTATAGTTAAATGGCAAGTAAATGTTGTTCACAAAGTGACTTTTTTCTTTTACCTTTGCACTGCATTGTGTATTGCTACTACCATAATGTCTCATTTAGAATAAATTAAGGAGGTCAATCAATTAAACATCTTTCTGTTGAGTTTTTCTTGAAAGCTGCACAGAAATGCAACTAGTGAAGTCTGATTCACGAACAAAAGATTCTTATGAACCAGATATTTTTAGTGAATCAGCGATTCAGTTCATTCTGTTACAGCGTTCACATATTCACATTTCTGAAATAACATAACAAGGACTATGAACTTTATGGCACAAACTAAAAACTGTTGTACACTTGAACTCTAAATAACAAAATCTATATTCTGAAGTGCTGTTCCATTGCATGTGCTCGCCACTTGTGCTTCTTTAAACATAAGAGTGATTTTTCTTATTAAAATGATTGGGCCTCCACGTTAGAATTAAGAATTCTGCCTTCTAGCTCTAATTTGTATGTTAATATGTTCATGTGTTTTGTATAATTAATTAAATCTGCTTCAAATCCTGCTCATTAGTTATTACATTTCTGCACTTTGTGATAAGAAACCGCACACTTTCCATCCCCCCAGGGTATGGGAACAGTACGGTCCAACAGAGACTGATATAGAGAACTTCTTTTAGCTTTGCCTGAGGTAAAGTTTCACATCCCTGGGGGCCGACACAATGTTTTGACCCACAGCATGTTCTTCTCTAAATCCACTTGATAATAATGTTTTACTGCACCTGTGGCTCCAGTGGCACTGCAAAGCCTTAACCTCTCAAAACATAAGCACACACATGTCACATCCTGTCTGACCCATAGACAATGGTGCAAAGTCAGAGTGAAACAGCTTCATCTCTTTAATTATAGTCCTCCTGTGCTTGATTCTGTGAGATGGCAGAATATAAATATTTTTCTTACCACTTGCTTAAAAGAATTCAGAGAAACGATGCCCGAGGCCGGTTCAAGAAACATGCTGATGTGTAGAAAGCACACTCATTTCAGCGTGACTGTTTGAATGTTTGAGAGCCTGTTTCCATAAAGTTGGGCCATTTCAACTTGCATGGACAGTCTGGCGCTTCTGACAGATAGCATGTAAGTAACTTTACATGTAAAGGAATTGCCACTGATGATTCAAACGTGAGTTTTGAGCAGTGTAGAGTAGGGCTTGTTCTTTGTCGTTTCTCCGATTACAAATTCAGACATGGCTTATGTTTACGCAGTGCAATGGATAATACAATGCATAAAAAGACAGTATAAGTCATAACCAGTAATTTTGTCCCCACTTGATGCAACAAATGCTTCTTATAATGGGTTTTATTGTTAGTGTCTTGTCGTGGCAGGACATATGGCATCACAGTATGGTGAGGGGTGTAACTCTTCCCTCACACGCTTGAGGAATTTGCCCAATCACAATGCAATGGATAGCTGGCCAATCAGCGCACTCCTCGCTTTTCAGAACAATGAGCTTTGTAAAAATTGACACGTTTCAGAAAGGCGGGGCATAGAGGAACAACAATAATGTACATTATGTGGAAAAATGAGTTTTTTTTTTTTTTTTACCTTAAACCACATAAATACATTGCTTTAAACCAAATACACAAAATAATGTTCTTTTTAGAAATGTCATATGACCCCTTTAACCTTGTCTTTTCAGATTCTTAAGCGCCTGTCTTTGCTTCACATCTCTTTTCACCCTTAATAGAGCTGAATAATTCACACTGACAGCTTTCTGGGAAACTCGATGAAGCTGTTTTTTGAATTGCTGATCATACCGTGTACAAGCCGTTGCTATAGATAAGGGCTGATGTGTTGACCTTGAATACTGAAATGTGTTTCAAAAGCTTGATGTCTTCTTCTGTTTGTTTTCTCCTCTCTGTCCGTCACCTTCAATTCAGCACCATTGTTGTCTGAAAGTTCATAGTGGTGAAAAACACAATTACTTTCAGAATCACTTTAAAAGCTGGTCTCAGTGCTTATTTTTTGTATCAGAGCCAGCAGGATTGACTGATTCTTAAGATCAGCTCAGGTGTGTAACTGAAGTTCTGAGGACATCTGCAGTATGATCAAGGTTATTCAGGCCTGGAGCGCAGCAGTTTCTGATCGATTGTGGCTGATTGACACGGTTGCTGGTTAAATAGAGTACTGACAGGGGAATACACAGATACTATTATTGCATATTGTTTAATAATATACAGTACTGAGGTGCATATATTTGCTACTATTTGCAATAAGTAGTATAATAAATAGCTCTCCTCACAGAAAACGTTCTGCATTTTTAGATTTTGAAGAAACTTCTATTTTCTATTATTTATAAGCTTTTTTCCTCATGGGTACCAAGAAAAGAAGAAATGTCTCCCCACAAGGTAAAAGTTTATCTTTCTGGGTACATATGATCACCATAATGGAGAGAATATTTATTTCATATCAGTATTTCTGAAGGATTGCGATTTCAGCAGAAATGACATTTTATATAATGACTTTAATGCTTAAATGCTGGTGTTCACAACGATATTAGAGTCAAAAACAAACAAACAAACAAACAAATAGTACTCCTATTACTCATCAAACCTTGGTTCCCTGAGATAAGGGAATGAGAATTGCGTCGTCACTTTTGACTGCTTTGGGAAACTCTTGTTTTCTCTGTTACTGAAGATTGATTTGTTAACATCTGCATAGTTGCACAAACCAATGGCGCTCAAGTTGGCCAGAGGGGGCAGAGCAGACTGATATATAAGTCGACATTTAATCAAAATCAATGACTAAAGTGACAGCCATTGATTCACGTGTAACTATAGCATGGCCAATTACGCAACGCTCGTTCCCTTATCTCAGGAAACCAAGGTTACATGAATAACCAGATTGTTCCCTATCGAAAGGTAACTACCATTGCATCATAATTTATGACTCCTTGGGGAACATATCAAGTAGTGCCATGCTATAAGCAGATGCAGACCCATGCCTGTTGGCCAGGGACGTCCAAATTATTGAATCTAATAAAGGTAGACAGCGATGACCAGCCGGCGGCTGCATGAATCTCCCCAATAGAGATCTCACTGGACCAGGCCCAAGAAGCTAACATTCCTCTGGTGGAATGGGCCCTAACACCCAAAAGGAATTGAAAGCCAGCTGAGGCATACACCAGAGCTATAGCTATCTATTATCTAATGAGATAGCCTTTGTTTTGTGACAGACAGCACTTTAGGGTGGCCTCCAAAGCACAGAAAAAGCTGCTCAGACAGTTAATAGGTAGGCTTTATTCTTGGGTCAACCATGAGGTTTTGATGCAGTGATGGGTTACCTTGACATAAAAGTGAGGTAGTTCAATATGTGGATTCCCATCTGTCTTAAAGGGGAAAGAGACAAGTCTACACTCTTCGTGTAAGAAGAATCGGTACTTGGGAACAAGTAGGTATTGGCAAGTCTGCACAACACATCAGAATACAGGCAGCCTGCAAGTGAACTGAAGTGAGTAACCTCATTCTATAATCTTTAGAACCTAATCGGACACTTTTCTCAGCCAGCAGCTGAACGCCCAGAGGCTCTATTATTATTGATGCTTACCGCCTGAAGAGGGTGAACTGACGTGTCAGTGTAGAAAGAGGAAATTTGGCCTTTAAGGTATTTGTGTCCACTATCACATTGGTAGTGTTTCGTGGCACATGCTGAACTGGCAGGACGTGCCACACTAAAAAACCTCCATCACTCAGAGGTGCTCGAAGGGGTAGGGAATGATCGCATGCTTTCTTTGAGGGGACCCCGTCATTTGTGAAAACTTGCCCTCTCCTCTTCTTCTTTGCACACAAATTAGGATGACTTAGTCTTAGGGTCCAGCACTACACAAGGGCAGGGACCTTGGCGCTTTGGGAAGGGATACCTCTTTGCCATCCAGGGGCACTGTTGGATGTCAGGCGCTGTGTGGAAGTTGGCTTGGGGTGGCTTAAAACAGTCGCCATGCTGGGGTGCTTAGGAAGGAAATGACAGAGCACTTACGACATCTTTTGGGCCTCAGTAAAGCTCTCAGGGAAGCCAACCATGGCAGGGCTGAAAAGTCCCTTGGGAGAAACCGGGGAATTGAGGAAGGCCATCTTTTCGGTGTCACTGATGTACATTAAGCTTAACCATAGGTGTAGCTCCAGCACCACCAGGCTAACCATGGCTTTGCCTAATCAACGCGTGTTTACCCCTCGACTGCTGCAGCTCTCACCAACGTTGACAGCGCTGAGGACAAGGGAAATTGCAAACTCTCCCTCAGGAAAAGGTGGTGGCTGCTCACCTTCTTCCATGAAATGGCGAGCTCGTTGTGCACCGCAGGCATGGAGGGAGCTAGACACTGATGAGAGTAAGGATGATGTTGGCCCTTTGGGAACCAGTTGGCCCATGTTGGGCCACGTAGACTGAGATGGAGGACGAGCTTCAGGCTCTTTGCCATAACATGGACACTTGTCAGCATCAGATGCCGTCATGGACATAGAGTCGAGACCAAGCCACTTGTATCCAATGAGGAGTGCTGATCCTCGTGTGCAATGCACAGCGGCGGCATGAGGCGCTGCGGGGAGATTGAAGTGTATGGGATGGTCTTGATGCTGAAAGAGAATATTCTGATGAAATGACGCTCTGGGTCAACTTATATAGCAGTCAGCTCTGTCCCCTGTGCCGGGCTCGAGCATCATTGGGTACACAAACATTAACAAATCAGGCTTCAGTAACAGAGAAAACTGGAGTTTCCCTAAGCAGTTGTCAGTGATGATGCAACAGGAGTTACCTTTTGATAGGGAACATAACTAGTAATTTTCCTGTTCATTTAAAAGAATGTTGAAGTTTGACCCCTATGGTGAGAATGCAGACTTAAAGAATTAGACTATGTATAGAAATTTCCCTTTGAAAATGCCTTCAAGGGTCTTCTGAGAACAGTGTTCATTTGTAGTATATAAATTGAAAAAGGCAAAAAACAAGAACAAAAAAAAAAAACCCTGTTGCTTCTAGTCATATGGCAATTAGAATCTGCTGAGGAAAAAAAACAGCCCTATGTCAAATTCCTGCTAAGATTCAACAAAACCACATGATATATCTCAAGTCTCCATTGACAGATCCAAAAATTGAGTGCTGGAAAAATCTGACAGAGTGTGAATACAAAAACACCAAAAGCTGTACATGACACATGCCATTTCATTAAATGCACACATTTCCTTCTTGAAAAAAATCACAAAGTTGTCACAAAACAAATGGAAATTTCAAAATGTATCTTTTTTATTGGTCAATATTTCTCACCTGTCATCAATGCAGATTTACTCACATGGAGAACTCAAAGAAGATGGGGACAGGGAGACACCAACCCTGCCAACAATTAAAAATTCATAAAATTCCTCTATGACTCACATGGGAAAGTTGAGAGGAGGACATTGATTCCTTTTGACTCTCTTGCATGAATTTCATGCACCATCAAATACATCATATACAACTTTTATGCACAATGGAGAGTAGAGAATAAAATATTGTTGTGTACTAAGTCATCATTATTACAGTAATGACCTGTCTGAAATCCTTTGAAGTGATCCTGACCATTAGGCTACCCTATATAAAAGTTAGAGATGAAAAAGTATAATTTATTTATTGTTCGCATACAGATAATAAGATAAAATCCCCATAGTAGTGTTTTATATTTTATTTATATTACAAAAAAGATCTCTTAACAAAAGAGCCTTTTAACATATTTGAAAAAGTGCATTACATTATATAAACTTAAAAAAAAATAAAATAAAAATAATCTATCTGTATTGACAAGCATGTTATGACTCTTTAAATAAAGCCTATATTTCATGGAAAATGAACATACAACATGAATGCTTAAAGACAGTACACACTTGCATATGTGTGTGCGCGTGTGTGTGTGTGTATATATATATATATATATATATATATATATACACACAGTGCCCTGAAAAGGTTTTTGCCGCCTTCCTGTTTTATTTTTTTGCATATTTGTCACACTTAAAAGTTTTCAGATCATCAAAAATGTATAATTTTAGACAAAAATACAAAATACACTTTTTAATGTTGATTTTATTTATTAATGAGAAGAAGCTGTCCAAACCTGTCTGCCCCTATGTGAAAAAATTAATTGCCCCCTCCTGATAAATCATGAAAGAACTGCAATTAACCACATTATTTTAGAAAGCAGAATTAAATTTCACTCGTCACACCCAAGCTTGATTTCTGCCAGACCTGTTGAATCAAGAAATCACTTAAATAGAACCTTTCTGACAAAGGGGAGCATGCTTCAAAAGCAGAATGCTTCGATCTAAAGAAATTTAAGAACAGATGAGAAACTAAATAGTTGACTTATATCAGTCACCATTTTTAAGGTTTTTGGGAATCCAGTGTGTAGTAAGTTCGTAGGAGGAAAGGAAGAGGACAAGGGGTCGGATGGACTGCTGACAAGTTTTTAATAATAAAACAAAAAGTAATCTTTACAAACACCAATGGTGACTTTTATTCTGACACTAGCGCACGCTCTAACACCAAACGCTTCCGGGTAACTCCTTCCGGTTCCAGTCAGTAGTCTGTCTCTCTCTCGACTGCTTCTGTCTCTCCTGGTGTTTTATACTCTCTCCACGCCAATTACTGAAACAAGAAACAGGTGTTGATAATTTCCGCCCAAACCACTCACTTACCATTCATCTCCTGATTCTCTCTCCTGCTGCAGACTTCTCTAAACCACGCCCCCCCTGCCACATACCCCCACCGCCCGACTCAGGCTGGGGAGCCATCCGGCCTGCAGCCACCCCCCCTCCCCATTTCTGGAGAGGAAGTCGGCCACAGCTATCTGAACCCCCGGCCTGTAGATCACCTTGAACTTAAAAGGCTGTAGAGCCAGATACCAACGCGTGATCCGTGCATTGGTATCCTTCATGCGGTGGAGCCACTGCAGCTGAGCGTGGTCCGAACAGAGGGTGAATTCCCGTCTCAGGAGATAATAGCGGCGGGTGAGGATGGCCCATCTGATGGCAAGGCACTCTTTCTCAGCGGGCATTCTTCCATCTAATGTACAGCACCGGCCGTTCCTCCCCCTCTATCTCATCTGAATAATTAGGAATAAACAATCTATAATATCCCGCCAGGCCCAAGAACTGCCTTACCTCCTTTTTAGTCTTGCGACGTAGACAGGTCGCAATAGCGGCTGTCTTGTAAATTTGGGGATGCACCTGTCCATGCCCGAAGTGGAAGCCCAGATACCTTACTTCCACACGCCCAATTGCACACTTCTTTGGGCTGAGTCCAGCCCCCCTCAGCGATCTCAGGACAGCCCTCAGATGCTGCATATGCCGCTGCCAATCATTACTAAATATAATGATATCATCTAGGTAGGCAGCCGCATATGCAGCATGGGGCCGCAGAATCTTATCCATGAGGCGCTGAAGGGTAGCCGGTGCCCCGAACAACCCAAATGGAAGGGTAACAAACTGGTGTAATCCAAACGGTGTCGTGAAAGCGGTCTTTTCTTTGGATAATGGAGACAAGGGGATCTGCCAATAGCCCTTCGTTAATTCCATTGTCGAATAAAAACGAGCCGAGCCTAGCCAATCAAGCAACTCGTCAACTCGCAGCATTGGATACGCATCAGATTTAGACACAGCATTCACCTTGCGGTAATCCACACAGAATCGGACTGAACCGTCTGTTTTCGGAGCTTAAACTACTTTCTCTCCCGGTGCAAATTTGCACAATCTAGTTCCCCTGCTATACAGCTGGCTTTGGCAGTCCTGGGCTTGTAACAAATTCTCCATTCATAGCCGCCCCAAAGTGTGGAGATTTGTTCTCAAGTCCAGCACATACTGAATTTCGTTTTTTTCCCTGAGATGGCCACTCCTCCCAAGTTTCTCTCAGTACTTGGGCACCCCTCGAGGCTGGCATCCGTAGAGAAGCTCAAAGGGGGAAAACCCTGTGGAGGTTTGTGGGACCTCTCGCACAGCGAATAACAAGGGCTCTAGCCACTTATCCCAATTCTTGCCGTCTTCTTGAACGAATTTCCGGATCATGGATTTAAGCGTGTGACTAAATAGTTTGACCAGGCCGTCGGTCTGTGGGTGATAGACGCTAGTTCGAATTGATTTAATGCCCAATAATCCATACAGTTTACATAGCGTACGTGACATTAACGCAGTGCCCTGATCGGTGAGGATCTCTTTCCGAACCCCCACCCGGGAGATTAGACGGAACAGGGCGTCCGCAACACTTTTAGTGGAAATGTTGCGGACCACTGCTTCAGGATATTGTGTTGCATAGTCAACTATGCCTAATGCAAAGCGATGCCGCCGTTCAGATCACTCTAATGGCCCGATGATGTCCATACCAATTCTCTCGAAGGGGACCTGCATTAAGGGAAGGGCGCTTTTGGGGCGGCCAGTGGATTCACCAACTGACATTCCGGACAAGATGCGCATCACCTGCGCACGTTGTCGTGAATGCCCGGCCAAAAGAAATGGGTCATGAGGTGATTCAGTGTTGCTGCCTGTCCTAAATGGCCCGCCATATGATTAGAATGAGCCCCATGGAAAAGTATTTCAGCCCAGACCACTATGATGATATGAGGTGTCAGTGTCACCAACTTCATCACTTAAACTGAAAACAAAAAAAGCACTAGTTTATCAGTGAATTATTAAAATGTTTATGCAGCCTCGTTACTGTTTTTCCTTGACACATTCATAATCATTACTTCTTCCTGTGCATTGTGGCAAGCTTTATGCATGTGTTTGAGTGCTTATTAGGCTATGTAGGCAATTAAAGGCTCATTATAATGATTTAAATGGTTTATTAATAAACGGATGATAAGTCAACTGATGCTTAAAATGAACGACTACTAGTCAAAAAGACAAATCCTTAGTCTAGGGCAGCTCTAAAAAGAACCCAGAACAACAGGCCTCGATTAAGGTCAGTGTTCATGATTCAAGAATAAGAAAGAGACTGGGTAAAAACGGCATCCATGGCAGGGTTCCCATAAGTTGAACTGTGTGGAAAGTGTGTCTACCAGTACATGTGGTGTATAACCAACACGACATTCCATAAAAATGAACATCATACCAACAGTCAATTATGGTGGTGGTAGAGTGATTGTCTGGGGCTGCTTTACAGCTTCAGGACCTGGATGACTTGTCATAGTTGATGGAACCATGAATTCTCCACTCTATCAAAAAATACTGAAGGAGAATCTCCGGCCGTCAGTTTGTGACCTCAAGCTCAAGCGCACTTGAGTTATGCAGCAGGACAATGATCCCAAACACACCAGCAAGTCCACCTCTAAATGGTTCAAGAAAACAAAATTGTTTTTCAAAGAGTAGCCAAATCAAAGTCCAGACTTAAATCCAATTGAGATGCAGTGGGGTGACCTTAAACAGTCCATTCATGCTCAAAAACCCTCCAGTGTGGCTGAATTAAAATGATTCTGCAAAGAAAAGTTGGCCAAAATTTCTCCACAGTGATGTGAAAGACACATTGCCAGTTATCGCAAATGCTTGATTGCAGTTGTTGCTGCAAAGGGGGGCACAACCAGTTCATAGATTTAGGGGGCAATTGGGTTTGGATAGCTTTTTTTCCCCCTTACTTTATTTTTTATTTACTCAGGTTATCTTTGTGGAATATTAATCTGTTTGATGATCTGAATATTTTAAGTGTGACAAATATGCAAAAAAACATTAAAAAAGAGAGACAAAAACCTTTTCACGGCACCTTGTGTGTGTGTGGTATATATATATATATATATATATATATATATATATATATATATATATATATATATATATATATATATATATATATATATATATATATATTAGGGGTGTAACGGTTCACAAAATTCACGGTTCGATACGATACACTGATGTCACGGTTCGGTTCGGTTCGATACGTTTTAGATACAGCAAAATGTAAAAACATCTCAACTTTTCAGAATGCCGCAAGCGCACCGCGGGTCATGTGACAAGAACCAACCAATCAGCTTCATCCTTTCCCGTAACAACGTTGAGAGCTCAGCCAAGATGAAGGAACAGCTGATCATAGTTGTATATGGATTGCAATTTTGAAATAAATTCAGTAGCAGAGCTACTGCAAGCGATTTTTAGAGCTGCAAATCCATTTATCCTTCGCTGAAATTTCCGCGTCTCATGGAGAGAGCACGTCATTGTTGCTTAGCAAAGACAGACGCCTCAGGAGAAAGACGCGCTTAGCGTTTTCCATGCGTTTTTAGGCACGATATGTGAACGGCCCCTAAGGCGCTCGCTCACTCAGCACGCGCTGAAGGCTCGTTGCAAAATGTCTAATGCATTTAACAGACCAGAAATATAAGATCCTAAAATAACCAACAGGTCTGGTGTTTGGGTTGGATTCCCTGTAAGCTATAGTGTCTAAATGCTGCAGGGATAGTTTGCTGCGTGCATGTTTCTCCTTTTTTTCGTCTTTTCCCAGATAGTACTGACGCATATATCCCAGATATTCCCGCTGGTTTTTTTTTTTTTTTTTTGTAATCCCGCTGGTGTACCCTGTCATGTTGCAGATGCGACATACCGTTGTTTATTTATCCACCACTCTCTTGCCATCACCATTATAGCTTAAAGGGAATCCAAAGTGCACCCAAACACCAGACCTGTTGGTTATTGGAGGATCTTCTCATTTCTAGTCTGTTAAACGCATTGGCTATTTTGCAACGAGCCTTCAGCGTGTACTGAGTGAGCGAGCGCCTGCTGAGTAGCCTAACATAAACATATAAGATGGTGTTTTTTTCTTCTTCGGGAGTGTCAGGGGCGTTGCCTGTTACGTTGTTTGGGTTATTGGGCTACCTTGTTGAACGCATATCATTATATTTCTTTCTCTCTCTTTTTTTTTTTTTTTAAATATAATTAATTACTCCAACGAACCGTTCGGTATACATAATGCGTACCGCGTACCGAACCGAAAGCGTCGTACCGAACGGTTCAATACGAATACGCGTATCGTTACACCCCTAATATATATATATATATATACAAACCCGATTCCAAAAAAGTTGGGACACTATACAAATTGTGAATAAAAACAGAATGCAATGATTTGGAAGTTTCAAATGTCAATGTTTTATTCAGAATACAACATATATGACATATCAAATGTTTAAACTGAGAAAATGTATAGTTTTAAGGGAAAAATAAGTAGATTTAAAATTTCATGGCATCAACACATCTCAAAAAAGTTGGGACAAGGCTATGTTTACCACTGTGTGGCATGCCCTCTTCACTTTATAACAGTCTACAAACGTCTGGGGACTGAGGAGACAAGTTGCTCAAGTTTAGGAATAGGAATGTTGTCCCATTCTTGTCTAATACCGGCTTCTAGTTGCTCAACTGT
The DNA here is from genome assembly GCF_003368295.1 of Carassius auratus. Taxonomy (NCBI): domain Eukaryota; kingdom Metazoa; phylum Chordata; class Actinopteri; order Cypriniformes; family Cyprinidae; genus Carassius; species Carassius auratus. Next base: position 12,132,909 of record NC_039260.1, read on the forward strand.
CTTAGGTCTTCTTTGTCGCATCTTCCTCTTTATGATGAGGAGATGGGAGAAAGATCTGGACTGCTGGGTGGCCATTTCAGTACCCAGATCCTTCTTCTACCCAGCCATGATGTGGTAATTGATGCAGTATGTGGTCTGGCATTGTCATGTTGGAAAATGCAAGGTCTTCCCTGAAAGAGACCACGTCTGGATGGGAGGATATGTTGTTCTAGAACTTGGATATAACTTTCAGCATAGATGGTGCCTTTCCAGATGTGTAAGCTGCCCATGCCACACACACTCATGCAACCTCATAACATCAGAGATGCAGGCTTCTGAACTGAGCGCTGATAACAACTTGGGTTGTCCTTGTCCTCTTTAGTCCGGATGACATGGCATCCCAGTTTTTCAAAAAGAAATTCAAATTTTGATTTGTCTGACCACAGAACAGTTTTCCACTTTGCCGCGGTCCATTTTAAATGAGCCTTGGCCCAGAGAAAACGCCTGCGCTTCTGGATCATGTTTAGATATGGCTTTTTTTTTTACCTATAGAGTTTTATCGGGCAACGTCGAATGGCACGGTGGATTGTGTTCACTGACAATGTTTTCTGGAAGTATTCCTGAACCCATGTTGTGATTTCCATTACAGTAGCATTCCTGTATGTGATGTAGTGCTGTCTAAGGGCCCGAAGATCACGGGCATCCAGTATGGTTTTCCGGCCTTGACCCTTACGCACATAGATTGTTCCAGATTCTCTGAAACTTTGGATGAGATCATGCACTGTTAATGATGATAACTTCAAACTCTTTGCAATTTTTCTCTGAGAAACTCATTTCTGATATTGCTCCACTATTTTTCGCCGCAGCATTGGGGGAATTTGTGATCTTCTACCCATCTTGACTTCTGAGAGACACTGTCAGTCTAAGAGGCTCTTTTTATAGACAGTCATGTTGCCATTTGACCTAATAAATTGCAAACTGGTCCTCCAGCTGTTCCTTATATATAGATTAAATTATCTTATTGCTACCTGTCCCAACCTTTTTGGAATGTGTAGCTCTCCTGAAATCCAAAATGACACAATATTTGGCATTACATTTCAAAATGGCTCACTTTCAGCATTTGATATGTTATCTACATTCTATTGTGAATACAATATAAGTTTATAAGATTTGTAAATTATTCCATTCCTGTTTTACTCATAATTTGTACACTGTCCCAATTTATTTGGACTCTTTTTATATATATACTGTAGTACATACATACATATAAGTACTGTATATAGGCAGGGGATACAGACTTTATACCAATTATATCAATGAATGCATTAGAATGCATTAGAAAGAATGCAAACCATGACTGGGAAAAGATTAATAATATACTACAATGTTATACAATGTCAAAAGTCAAATGTGGCTTGGCTTAAAGTTGAAAAGCTGTGGTATGGAGTACTCTGACTTCTTGTACTCTTTGCAATTGAGCTGCATCTTCAGATCCAACTCCTGAAAGCCTTTCTCTTTGAGCTGTTTTTGACTCACGCTTGAACTTCTGCTATACTGCATCACCTTTAATCCCACTCAGAGATGACACCAAAAGAATATGTATTTCATATATATCTGGCAAAACCAAGAATGTATTCAGTAATTGTTCTTTTTAACTGTTAAATATGAGACAGTTTTGTTAAAGGAAGAAAGAAGTGTAAGAGCTATAATGAAAATAACACAGTTTAGAAATGGACCGAGCCAAACCGCCATTAGCCAAGCTTGAAGCTCACAGTTCTGTCATCTGAGGTAAAAAATTCATACGATTCAGTTTGAGAAAGGTTTGCATTTCAAGGAGCGAGTGGGCTGAGAGGAATGAAGTGTGTTTCGAGAGCGTGTCAGAGAATCTCCCCGAAGTTTAAAGATGGTTGCTGTCGGGAAGCACAGATCATTTATTGTGACTTCATTTGCACAGAGAATGAGAAATCTCTTTCATTGCCCTGTGCTGTGGTGACGGCGTATGAATCTCAATTCTTCAGCTTGTTAAAAACAGGCCTTTCATGAGTTGAAGTTATGGGCTGCAGAAATACAGAATCGAAAGACAGGCAACTTTTCAAGCTGTGCTGATTTTTCCAAATAAATATTCACGAGCATGTTTCATCTCAATAAAAACATTCAGTCCATTCAGCTGAAATTATGGTGATACCCTACTTCCATTAAAAGAATTACTTGTTCCACATATTTCCATTTAGACATGACTCTGATTGAATTGGAAGTACAAAAGGTTGCCTGATATTTTTATTATGACGTTTTTGTGTTTTGCAACTGTATCCCCATGAAGATGAGTGAATAATTACTGCAGTCTCATGGGAAAGCAACACTCGATATTGCCTGCTGTCATTTGACCCTTAGTATTAGCTAAAATATGTTTTAATCACAATGGCTCACAGGTAGCAACAGATTGAGCCTTTAGTAGTGGGAACAGCTATAACAGAAAAGATAAGAAAAGGCCCATTGCTGTTCTGTTCATCAGACTACTGAAGGCCTAAATGGGCCAATATTCCCCCGATGTGAAAAATGAGATTTTTCTCTTATAGATCTGTCATATTCACTTTAGGAGCTCATACACTTTCCTTTTCTCGGTACCACAGCTCACTGCTTCCCGTTCAGTAATCCACCCTGACAAACAGAAAGAGGTACAAGACACAGAGATTGTTTTTCCTCACGCCTTTTGAATTCCACGAATCCTGAAAGAGATGTTCTATAAATCATTTCACTGGTGTAAACAGACTCCAGCAGAGTCATTACACAGACGTAAGGAGAGAAACAAGACAATCAGAGGCATGTTTTAGAACATAGGATGTTGTGATGTATAGTTTAGGCACTAATATAATAATTATGTTCAATAACAATTTTCACTGTAAAAACATTATTATTATTATTATTATTTTTGTATAACCAAGGCTACATTTATTTGATCAAAAATAGTTAATATTGTGAAATATATTTATATATTATTAACATGTTTATTATTATTATTATTATTATTATTATTATTATTGTAAAACTTTTTATCAAATTTTGAATAATACAAAATTATTAAAATTATTTTTTACTCTCTCCTTCACATTTTTTCTTCACTAATGTCACACCTGGACTCATTTAGTGTGTTTTTGCCCGTGACCCAGTTTCTGTCTTTCCGTGTTTTGGTTTGATTAGTTCCCAGGTGTGTCTATTCTCTTCCTCATGTGTGTTAATTTAGTGATTCCATCCACCTGTGTTTCCCCATTATCCTCTGTACATAAGCCTTGTCCTTTCAGTTCTGTTTTGTCGGGTCTCCTCACTTGTGACTAAATCACTGACTTACGTGTGTCTATCGCTGTGCTCCATGAATGGTATATATTAAAAGCCTTATTCCGTTTATCCTCGACTCCGTATTCCTTCAGGCAGCGTAAACCGTGACAGAAGACCCGACCTAAAAAAGAAAGTTTAAAACTGCGTGTTTTTCCCTCCGTTTTGCTTTCGTTTTTTCACAGTCTTTTCTTTTCTTAGTTTCTATGGATCCCCTCTATCGTCCCGAATTCCTCATCCTCCTGCTGAAGCAGGAAGGACGTTCTCTCGAGGACCATACCAGACAGTTTCTTCTATTAGCTAATGCCACCAGCTACCCAGACGACGCGCTCTGCACCTTCTACAACACCAGCCTGAACTCCAAATGCAGAGCGTTGTCGTCCGAAGATGGTCCTCGGGAGGATTTCGCCGCATTCGTGGAGTGGACTCTGGCGAGAAATGGCTCACCTTTCACCGTCTGCCCGATAGTGGATCTCGCCAGTCCCACTCCCGACCCAGAGACCAGCCAGCCACAATCACGCCGCACGGAGCCAGAGCCCACCGCAGCCGCAGAGCCCGAGCCATCCACTGACAGGGAACAGGATCTCGAGAGCGCGACTGACCAGGTGTGTGAGCCGGCAACACCGTGCATCATGGGAGTCCTCGTGGAGATCGAGGGCGTGGAGGAAAGCCCTGCCCACACTCCTGCGACTGAGGGTGAGCTGTATACAGTCTCTGAAGGTCATATGGAGTAAGTGCTGGATCTGATGGACTGGTCTATGGAGGTAATCACTAATTTTCCTGTTTCCCCGCTGGTTCCGTCCAGCCCTGATTCCCCTGTATACCCTCTCAGTCTCCCACTCCTACCTCCTCCAGTCATTTCCTCTGCTCCATTTCCGCTGGTTCCATCCAGCCATGAATTTTCTGTTTCTCCGCTGGTTCCGCCCAGCCCTGAGTTTTCTGTTTCTCCGCTGGTTCCGCCCAGCCCTGAATTTTCTGTTTCTCCGCTGGTTCCGCCCAGCCCTGAGTTTCCTGTGTCTCCGCTGGTTCCGCCCAGCCCTGAGTTTCCTGTTTCTCTGCTGGTTCCGCCCAGCCCTGAGTTTTCTGTGTCTCTGCTGGTTCCGCCCAGCACTGAGTTTCCTGTTTCTCCGCTGGTTCCGCCCAGCTCTGAATCTTCTGTGTCTCCGCTGGTTCCGCCCAGCTCTGAATCTTCTGTGTCTCCGCTGGTTCCGCCCAGCTCTGAATCTTCTGTGTCTCCGCTGGTTCCGCCCAGCCCTGAATCTTCTGTTTCTCCGCTGGTTCCGCCCAGCCCTGAATCTTCTGTGTGTCCGCTGGTTCCGCCCAGCTCTGAATCTTCTGTATCTCCTGTGTTCGCTCCCGGCCTCCCTCTCCCACCTCCTCCAGGACCTGCTGGTCCCTCTGCTCCACTTTCGCTGGTTCCGTCCAGTCCTGATCCTTCTGTCCTTCCTCCCATCCTTCTCCTCTCTCCTCCTCCTAGACCAGCCAGTTCCTCGTCATCCCTGCTGGTGCCAGTCAGTCCTGCAGCTCACCCTCAGTCCGCGCCATCGGGGCGCGGTGGTTCGCCGCTGGACTGCCAGTCTCCAGCTCCGCCTTGGCGCGTTAAGGCCCTGTCTCCGCCTCCAGCCTCCGAGCCCTGGACTCCTCCTCGGTCCTTCGACCCAGCGGCTCCGCCTTGGCTCTTAGCTCCCTCATCTCCACCGTGGCCTGTCATCCCACCTGCTCCACCGGGCTCCCTCGTCCCTCCGGCTCCACCTTGGTCAGTCGTCGACCATCCGCCGCCTCGGGACTCCTCTCCTCTGGCTCCACCTCGTCACTCCATCCCTCCGGCTTTGTCAAGCTCCTCCTACCCTCCGGTTCCACCTCCATCCTCGGTCGCTCCGGCTCCACAGCGGTCTGCCAGGACCCCGCCTCCGCCTTGGTCACCTGAGCCTTCTGCTCCACCTAGGCCCTCCGGATCCTCGAGGTCACCCTGGCTCTGCGGCTGTGCTGCTCCATCTTCGGCTCCTCACCCACCGGTGCAGTCTCCGCCTGTCGGCCCCCTGGTGTCGTTGACCCCTCCTTCACCATGGCTCCTCCCGCCGTCGACTCCACCTTGAAACTCCGTCCTGGCTGGTCTCTGGTGGACCATCTGGCTCCTCCTGCTCCTGTCTCCTCCCTGGCTCCTCCCTCCGTCGTCTCCTCCCTGGCTCCTTCCTCCGTGGTCCCTGTCTGCTGGCCCCCTCCTGGGAGTCCGTCCTCCACCGGAACCTCCTCCCAAGTTCCCACCCACGCCTCCCTCGGTTGTTTCTACGGTGCAAGGACGCACCTACCGGGAGGGGGGAGTACTGTCACACCTGGACTCATTTAGTGTGTTTTTGCCCGTGACCCAGTTTCTGTCTTTCCGTGTTTTGGTTTGATTAGTTCCCAGGTGTGTCTATTCTCTTCCTCATGTGTGTTAATTTAGTGATTCCATCCACCTGTGTTTCCCCATTATCCTCTTTACATAAGCCTTGTCCTTTCAGTTCTGTTTTGTCGGGTCTCCTCACTTGTGACTAAATCACTGACTTACGTGTGTCTATCGCTGTGCTCCATGAATGGTATATATTAAAAGCCTTATTCCGTTTATCCTCGACTCCGTATTCCTTCAGGCAGCGTAAACCGTGACAACGAAAGTCTGTTATTCCCACAAAGGCTGCATTTATTTATAAACAAAGTATTAAAAATAACATTTTGTCAAGATTATTTTATAAATAAAAAAAATCCAAAAGTTTACAAATATATGTACTGCCAGTTTTTTTTATCAATTTAAAACAACCTTGCTGAATAAAAGCATCAGTTACTTTTCTTACACAGTATTGAATGTGTGTGTGTGAATACATATACGTAATGAAATTATTATAATTATTTATGTAAGAATTATGTATATATAATTTTAAAGATTAAGTTTTAATTAAAATGTAAATTAAAATAATTCAAATGCAGTGTTAGAATACTGAGAATGATAATTAAATATTGATAAATAAAATTATTACAATTGTGGCCATATGGTGTAGGTTACAAAATCTACTAACATCAGTTTCTCTGGTACTTTGGTAGCTTCATCTCATTTTGAGATGAAATGATAATAAATCCTTGCATAGGACTTCAATTTTACAGCTATTGCAGTCATCATGAGTTTGATATTTCTGTCAGAAACAAAGATTCCTTCTCCGCTTGTGTTTTTAGGGCTATACAAAAACATGAGAAGTTTGGCCTGCTGTGCTGTTACCTGAGATTACCTGCTCAAAATTCTGCAAGGTGTTTCGGTTCTTCCTGTTCCTGCTCGGATCACTGAGATAAAACATGCAGTTCTAGTTCAGTGGTTGCTCTACTTCTGGTAGTATCAGGCCTGAAGAATTTCCTCTGAGAAAGCAAAATATTTATGTTTATCCCAATTCTACAAGCTAACTTTCCAGATGCACACTCAACACTAATAACCATTTAGACGTTGTAAAAACAAACCTGTCCATTTTTTGGTGTCATCAAAGGGTAGGTTTTTCTAATAAAACCACAATAGTAGATCACAATGGAAGATATTTATTCAGATAATTGCATACTGTCATCATACAGCAATGGCTTTAAAAGAAATTGGTGGAAATGTGTGCTGAAACAGAAAGTACTTAGGCATCACAGACATGACTAAAAATAGCATGAACACACAATTCAAATGGCCAGTGAACAGAGCTGCAGTATCCTGCATTACATTGAGACAGCCACACAAAACGATCTGTGCTGCAATGTGCCTCGCAAACTGTGAATTCCCAGATTCGACCATGATACGATCAGCATGTGTTTAATTCTGTTAGTGATCTTGTTTGCCAGTTGTATGTGTAATTTAATTTGTTAAGTGAGTAATTAGGTATTGCGGATCTTCGATTCAGAGCTCTTTAATCTCTCAGTAATCTGTCTTTCTTATCGTTGACAGAAGAACCAAGTCCAGTTAAGCCGGACCACATCAATTACTAAGATAAAATTTCATTTCCGTGAGTTCATTTGTCTTAATTACCAAACAGTTAGCAGGGGAAAAGAGAGGATGGAAAATACTTGAAAAACCTGAAAACTGAACATGAATATTGAATATTACGGAGCATGAATATAACAAGAATTCAAAAAAACAAAAACAAAACATCAGCTTGCATAAGGTTACATTTTTTTTTTTTAAATGTCATAAACTAGCAGCAATCACAACAAAGCAGTCACTGATGAATAATGAATGTGTGTGTTTCTAATATAGAATATCTGTTCTGACACTGACAACACCGTGGGCAATGTCACTGTGAAACCTTTATGAGTCAGCTGCAGGAATGTTAATCACTACAGTTTAGACAGTCAATAATGCTAATAATTTACATATTTTCATAGTCTTTCTCTGAAGCCTAAATAAGCATGTGCAGAAAAATATGCAACTTTCTTGTACACTAAGCATAAATTATCCCTACATGACAGCTATCACTGAATAAGGTATTTTACACACATATATATTTATATACATTTATATTACACACACATATATATATATATATATATATATATATATATATATATATATATATATATATATATATGTATATATATATATATATATATATATATATATATATATATATATATATATATATATATATATATATATGTATATATATATATATATATATATATATATATATATGTGTGTGTGTGTTTATAGGTATATGCGCAGTTATTAATGTTTTTATTATTTTTAGGGCAGGGACAGCTATGACAACCAACTAAAAAATGAATAGCTAACTAACTACAGATGTTTTTAAAGATTTTAGTTTGAACTCTTCCTATACGAATAAAATGCTTTGTTATAGGTCAAACAGTTAAATAGGAATATACTGTTTAATGCAAGTCTTTTTCTTGCGAAAATTCGAATTCACTGTAAACAGGTCTTAAATCAAGGCAACAGGCCCAGGGCTCTAAGACTCAATTAAATCAAGAGCTCAGGTGAAATCACCTTTTCAAGGTGGGCTGAAGCTCCTGTTTATACCTACAAGGGTACAATCATAAAGCATGCTTTTGCTCGGTGCTTACCCTCAAAATTAATTCTGTTTCATCACCATTCCACAAACCTATCATATGAGCCTGGATTTCCTGGACTGCAAAGCTGAGATAAGGAAACACATTCAAGCTTATTCAAATGGGTAAATTGGTTTTGATCACATTGCTAAGGTTTTTGAGCTGTGGCGAAAAGAACTCCTTAGTGAGTGCTCGCCAGGCACGGCTCCAACTCGATGAAGACATCTTGACTGAGCGAGGATACAAAAATCTTACATTCAGTGAGCTGCAGGTCCTATTCAATGACTAACACAATTATACTAACACACATACCTTCATCCGCTTTCATAAGGTCTGGGTTATTCACACGCTCACACGTATACAAGGACACATGATCTCACACACACAGAGTCTTGTACTGTTTGTTTTTCATTGATTATACAGGCATTCATTTCCAAACAGCTCTTCACCTAGACTACACTGCTGCATACAAGAAACACAATGCACTCTAACCAGAGCAGATGCTCAGAGAATTGAGTGTGTGCAGCATGATAATGTACTAAACCTTTGTACACCTCTTTGTCGGGAAAAAAATCTCAATTACGCGTACACAAATAGAAGCATGGATGTACAAGCAAATACACTTCTGTAAGGCTCCATCTGAGGGAACAGAAAGTCAAAGATCATTGTAAACCGAACTAAACTTCTTTGATACCATAAGCAATATTTAAAACTACTAAGCAATATTTGTACAGTATATAGCAAACTGCCTTGAATGTCATCATGCAGACCAATTGGAGGATGAACTCAGCAACAGGGTTGTATGAAATGCAATGTGCAATTAAGATGTTAATGTTACAGCAATGTGCAATAGGATAAATGTAAGATGAATGTGTCAGATCAATTTCAGTTATTGAACCTGACATATCCAGTGTGCATGTCTCCTTTTCTTAGGGATACAGAAAGCAACACTGCTAATTTTTGCACCAAAAGGATTGTCCACCCCCAAAACTACACCATGATTTACTTACCTTCAAGCAGTATAGAAAAATGTCCTGGCTCTTCCAAACTTCATAATGGCAGTGAATGGGTGTTGATTTTTAAAAGACCAATAAAATGCATCAATCCATCAAAAAAGTGCCCCACACAGCTCCGGGGGGTTAATAAAGACCTTCTAAAGCAAAATGATGTGTTTGAGTAAGAATAATATCCATATTTAAAACTTTATAAACCATAATATTTGGCTACCCCTAACTGTTGTGCACATGTAAACGAGAGAGTAGCATTATGGCTATAAAGTTTTAGATTAAATGTACAGTAGGTGTAAATTGTGCTAATATTTTTATTTCTTCAGTCTCTTCTGGTGGGCCGCAAAGATCAAAATGCAAATTGCCATTGGAAATCTAACAACAGGCCATTCAAATACTTTTTACAACAAGCAGATTTTGTATGGTTATGTCAATGAGACCTAAATTTGGGGAGTGCACACCCATATTGTGATGAGAAGTCGTGTTTCTGAAAGGTTATCCAGGTGTTAAGGGAATTTTAGCAGTCCTTTCTATTCTTGCTCTAAAACAACTATGATAAGCATGGGCTGAGTGCTTCTTTTGTCCTTCTCATGTGATGGCAGCCAATGGGAATTAGCTGCATATGATTACTCCACCCCTCTTGATAAGCATGTGCTTCTGTTTTGTCGGCAGGTCAGGGTGATGGCAAAACACGCTCATACTGTATGCTTGCATGCACACCCAGTTTTGCCAGTGTAGGAGAATATTATGCAGTATGAATCAACGTGGTGCAGTTGGTTGTAAATTCACAGATGTGTGCACCCACCATTTCACAGGCCAGCTCAAAGTAATGGCAGCTATCATTAAAAGTGACATGTAACCACATCACTACATGGTGCAATGACATCGTGATTCATTCAAACCTGTAGGGCCGAGCACTCTGGCCACGGCTGCACATTAAGAGACGAGTTCATATATAATAGAGTGAAACGACCGAAAGAATTAGCTAAAAATGAAACTTTGCTGAACATTAACTCAAGCTTGGGCCATTCAAGATATAGATTTTTCATCATAACAGATTTGGAGAAATTTAGCATTATATCACTTCTTCACCAATGTATCCTTTGCAGTGAATGGGTGCCATAAGAATGAGAGTATAAACAGCTCAAAAAAATATCACAAAAATCCAGCCATATATGCCACAAAAGTTCATCAATTAACGTTTTGTGAAGTAAAAAGCTGTATTTGATGTTTCACAGTAACTTAAACCTGTTGCTTTATAATATTGATCCAGTTAAAAAGTCATTAAAAATATGAGCAGTTTAAGCAAAAACAGTCCAAAACCGTTCTAAACAAATATGTGGGTGGACGTTTTCACTGGGGCAAGCGTTATTATTAGATTATGGACCAACATTTTGGGCAGAAGTGGCAGTTTATAGTTAAATTGTCTTGATGGATTAGTTTCTTACAAACATGCAGCTTTCACTTCACAAGATGTTAACTGATTGACTGCATTTTCTGGTGGATTATTGTGATGTTTTCATCAGCTGTTTGGACTCTTAGGCTGCATCCACACAAAACCAGATCTTTCTTTATCCAATCTTTATTTTTCCTCATCTCAAAAAACCACAGGAAACCACAAAACCAACACAAACCAATGTGGTATACATCCCAGACCAGTATGTGGCGCTGTAATTCTGTCACAGAGATATACTAAAAACGGAGAAGAAGACTTGGACTATGCGCTGTATACAAATGAATGTAGAACAATACATTTATTAATCTGTGTTAATGTTAGTTAATAACAAGACAATCCTTCAGCGTTTGTTCATATTTTTGTGGCTGTTAACGTGACATAGCGGTGTCAGACTAGGAGCGAGACGTGGGCTGATGACGTCATCGTTTCAGAAAATATATGGAGTCGCTGTCTTCATGAAAACGCAAGGGTGGCATTTTCAGATTTATCCATTCTGGGACCCGGTTTTAAAAAATATAGATTTTCACTCTCCCAAAACACTGAATCCATGTGTACGAAACGCCTATACGATACAAAATGTATGCATATACAGTGAAATGAGTCTCCATGTGGATGGGGCCTTATTCTGATGGCACTCGACGAGCAAGTGATGTAATACTAACTTTCTCTAATTCTGTTACAAATGAAGAATCCTCTATATTCTGGATGGCCTGAGGGTAAGTACATTTTCAGCACTTTTTTCAACTATTACTTTAATTAGAGTAATTAGGTTAAACAATTTTACAACAGTCAAAACAGAAATACATTACCCATTGTGCAGTACCAATCTGGCTCTGAAAAGATATGTGGATAAACTGTGAAATACACAGTAACACATGGCTCCCACAAGAAGTAAGTCTCTGTCCATGAAATCAAGACAGAGCTGTGTTTTTGGACAGGATGTACACAGTACACACAACAGTGAACTGTTCTTTGCATTCAGAGAACTCAAGGACTACCATGTTACTGTACACTTTGTCCCTGCCTTGCTGCCTTGTGTTGTTCATTATCACAGTTACTGGGCACATTTAGTTTTAATCTTAATCTTTCTTGATTTCCTTTTATAAATAATTCTTCACCCCCATGTTGTTCCAAAACCTTTATGACATTCCTTTTTCGTCGGAACACAAAAGGATCAATATCCGGTTGGGTGAATTCAGTACATTGTGACTAACTTTAATGCTTACAGCACCCAAGAGTGTCAGTTAAATGTCCCGGTGGATTGCTGATCATTTTCTGATGTGCTCTGATATGTTTTGATGAGTAATAACCTGGTATTAAACCAACTGTTAAACAAAAAGCTTTATCTGGTGTTTCTGCTATTTTTAATTCACCCAAGTGGATATTAATTGAATAGTCTCCTTTTGTGTTCCACAAAACAAAGATAGTCATTCAGTCATACAGGTGAGTAAATGATGACACAAACTGCATTGGTTAACAATTTTTTTTTCCCCAAGTCATACGTGTTACTGTTTACTTTGCACAGTCTCATTGTACACAATACAAATTAAGGGCTTTTGTAGTGGCAATAACAAGCACCCAAAATTGACATTTAAATTGAGACACAGACAGAACCGATGAAAATTGTAGGTCTTTAGATTGAAAAACAAACATATATTGTCAAGGTTAATTAGACCCAATAAGACGTCTTGCCTGGTTTAATGAAGAAGGTTTTGTGTTATTGTGTAGGTACTATTTCCTTCCGACACTTAATGACATAATGACACCTCACAGACTGCAGGATACAAACATGCAATCAGTCAAATATTGTTATTTAAACTCACACATCAACTTTAATTTAAGTTCCTACTTGCAATTGCTCCTTCAAGTATAGATTTGACTTTTCCTCACAATGCACAGTTTACATTACCAAGAGAATCAACACACCACTGCAGATCTTAAACACTGGCAATCACATCAAATAATCTCAAAAGACAGGTTTTAAAAGGTTTCACTGTATTTGAGAGGGCATTCTAAAAATGTGGCCAGATAATGATCATATGTTATCAGTTTATCAATGCTAAATAACTATATACAAGGTTAAATGCATCCTGCATGCCTCTCTCTGAACTCAATGCTGCAGCTGAAAGATGTATGTTATAAATAAGCCATTTTTAAAACTGTTATTGTGTGGCGGTAATTCTGTAATTTAACCTTGAATTTTCATCAACAGTCTCAATTCTGTTTACAGTCCATAGGATAAGTGCAACACAAGTGGAGGCTTGTTTTAGACCAGAGGATCTTGTATTGACTTCACCCCACACTGTCTGAAATGTCAAGCCACTTCAACTTACACCATGCTTCCCTGCTTCCAGCCCTGGCTTCTATGAGAAACGTGCATCTAATTACCAAGCAGCAAGGAGGATCTTTTTGAATATTTTAAGATTAAATACGAGTTCATTCAGGTTGAAGCCATTTTAAACCTATACTATATTTAATACTTGGGGACCTTTTTGCCCTAAGATCATTTGAGACATGGTTTTACACTTTGCTAGATTCTGAATATTTAAAATGGCACTTCATGCTTTCAAATATCCATTATCACTTTTTGCATCTTTAAAAAAACATTTTATAAATTGTACTAGTACAATTATAGTAATTTTACTACCTTGGCACAGATATAAAAGATATCTACATGCATATATCAGTTTAACCTGCTTATGTGTATGAGCATGAAGTCATCGACTGGAATCTCAAGTAGGTGTTACAGTGTGAAGCAATCTCTGTGGTTTGCCTCTGGCCTCTGGAGCCCTTCTGTGCTTCCAGAAACAACGTGATCTGCAGTAAAGAGCACATAGATAATAAATGAGATACTCAGACTGGCCTGTACATGAACATTTCATATACCCAACAAGGTTGTCACCCTTTGTGGTTTAGATCTGAACGGGAAATCAATCTACAGTTTGATTGTCGTAAAGCTGTTGGGTTATGTTTAAAATTTCATAAAAGTTTAATGCGTGAGCACTATTACTTCCTCAGGGATATCTCCTATCCTGAAAAGCAGTTAGAGTTTTGGGCGAGCTGATACTAACAGGGTTTGACTGATGGAAATGTATTCGTCCTGTAGTTAATGGCCATTGGCAAGGATGTCTCTGTGATAACTGGATAAATCATTTTGTTAGTATTTCCTCGTGTTGTCATAGCTTTGCTATTGAGAACTCATCTTCACTTCTGAATAAGCATACTTTTATACTGAATCTAAATGTCCAATGAGTTGTACGTCCTAATATTTACAAAACAATAAGACAAAATATACCAGGATAAGCTACTGCTTCCAATAAGATACTGAAGACTGCTGCTGATGTACAGTTTGCTATTTATCTATTTGATGAAGTCAAAAGCATGATTGCAATTGTCATGTTGTTGCAACCATAAACAATCTAATAATGACATACCTGCCACTTTTGTTCCATTTTGGTGTTACACATTTAGAAGGCTCTGTCTTAATAAGTCGTATCTCAGCTGCCACATCATCAAGCCCCATTGAAAGCTGTCTCAATTTGAAGGATCCTTGAAAGTTATCTTTTTTTCACACCCTTCATTCAGCGTAAATCCTTTGCACACATTCAATTTAATGAAAACATAATGGACAGAAGAATAAGGCAGCATTGAACTTCGTAAATTTCATTATGAAATGCAAGATAAAAAAATGTCCCCATGAATCCCCAAAATGTTTTATTTTAGAAAAATGAAAATAAAATATACAAAAATATTTAAATAATATTTTAACATTGTAATTTCCATGGGCAAAAACCTTTATGAAATAGCTAAGATGCTGCCTTCAGACTAAGAAGCACCCAGTATTTTTATAATTCCTGAATAAATACGTTTTTGGATAGAATTAGCTGATGATTCAGTGACTCACTCAAAAGACTGGCTTTGTTATTGAATGAATCACTATCTTTGTACAAAAGGGTTGAATAAGTGATTCAATGACTCACTCATGTAGTCGCGACCTACTGGAGAAAGCATGTTAAATCAGTCAGTCAAAAATTCCCAATACACACAGACTAGGGGTGTGTGATACTGTAGGATGATTTTTGCTTGTGGATCATGCTTTTGAAAAATATTGTAGTATTGTGCTACAGCGCACATTCTATCAGCTGCAGTTCAGTTCTCTCATGGGACACTGCACTTATTCATAGTCACAAAGGTACATTATTTGCATCTGCTTTAAAGTCTAACCCATTTCATTCATGTGCTATTATGACGTGGTATTGTAATATATAATATGTTAGTCAGGAGAGTCCTGACAAAGAATGGATAGCAGTTACAGTCACACTTACAAATTGAAACAACAAATATACAATTTAAAACACTTAAAAACAATTACAAATCAATGAGTCTTCTTCGAGTGACCGAATAATAGATTTAAAATGTTCCATAGGCAGCAAAGTTTGTAATTTCAATTTTGTTTGGAATAAATTCGATTCAAATGGAGCTGCGTACATAAAAGCCCTTTTTCCCAGTTCAGTTCTCACAAATGGGACAGAGAGAGTAAAACAATTATCAGACCGGAGGGAATATTTCCCAACACTTTTCTTTGAATTAGACAACCTAAATATATAGGCAACAACCCCAGAATAGTTTAATAAATGATTAAGTAAAAATGAATTTTTCCTTCTAATAGACAAAGATGGCCAGGATACTCTATTATACAATATACAATGATGAGTTAAAGGTTTACTATCTGATATAAATCTTAAAGCGCTGTGATAAACAGCATCCAAAGAAGAAAGAAGTTGAGAAGAAGCAAATTGATAAATTACATCACCATAATCGAGTACAGGCAAAAAAGTAGCAGAAACTAATCTCTTTCTTACATTAAATGAAAAACAGAACTTATTTCTAATATAAAACCCAAGCTTTATTTTTGTTGTTTCGTTAAATTAGTTATATGAGACCCAAAAGATAATTTATCATCGATAGTGATACCAAGATATTTATATTCTTTCACTAGCTCAATCACATTACCTTGCAAAGTCTGAAGAGGAATAAGATTGTCTATCGCCTTTTTCGAGCTTGAGAATAACATGATTTTAGTTTTATCAGCATTCAGAACAAGTTTTAGTGTATGAAGCCATGACTGAAAAACATCAAATGCCGCTTGAAGTTTAATCAAGGCTTGCTGTTTTGAAGGTGCACCACAATACATAACAGTGTCATCTGCGTAAAAATGTAAATTAACGTATTGATTTCCATGGTCAATAATGTTTATGTAAATAGTAAATAAAAGAGGCCCTAACACGGATCCTTGAGGAACTCCTTTAACAATCTCCAATAGTCCTGAATTTTTGCCCTCAGCCTGAACACATTGGGTTCTAATAATTAAATAATTTTTAAACCAAAAAATAACGTTTTGATGCTTCGACCTAAATAAATGCCATTCTTTTTTTATATTTTTGTTACCTTGAAAGGCTTTATCTTTATAAAAGGGAAATTAGTTTGGCTGTAATGCTCAGACGACTTGCAAAATAGTAAAACCAACATGATAAAGAATTGTGATAAAATAATGAATTGTGATATTTCTAAACAAATTGTGATATATTTTAGCCATATCGCCCACCCCAACAAAAACGGACTTCTTTTCCGAACCACTGAAATATGAAGATTAGAAATAACTCTTGCGTAATATTTTAACAAATAATCAAATGTTTGCAGAAAACAGAGGCTAGCTTTAAATTGTTGTCCATGGACAGATATGCTTCTTCCTCCCATAATGGTGTTGTTATGGCATCCACCAAAATTAAACCAATCTAGCCAGCCAAATCTTGACATGTTGGTCATTAGAGCTTAGAATGCAGATGAAAAAGGGTAATGGAGTGTGGAAAACCAAGCCTCAGAAAAAGACCGCAACAACACACTCACACCACTCACACACAGGAACCACAATTTTCCTCACACATACACACTTCAAAAAATCTGTGTAAAAGCAGCCTTTACTCATTAGAGGCTTTTGTTGAACATAAGGTTACAAAGTTTTCTGCCCACACTTTAACCTGGAGTGTGACTGGACCGCTCTAGGTGAAAGGTTTGCTTATGAAACCATTACGGTGACGGATGGTGACACTTGTCACTGATAGCAAGCTCATCGCGCCTCACGTACACCAGAGAGACAGGAAAATCTGACTGACTCCGACAGGGTAGACAGGGTGGAATATGTATGCACACAATAAGAGAGAACAGCTGTGTATAATTCATGGTTCTAACAATGTGACCTTTTCTAGATATGCACCATTACACTAAGCCGTCCCATACTGAGTGTACTCTGTCATTTTACAATAGGGCTTTTTTGGTGGATATACTGTATAATCCCTCCTGCTTTGAGCGGTCTCTCTGGAGGCTTCACATCTACTGAATGCATTACTGGTACCTCCTTTCAAGATCAAACCCCAAGTCTCCAATCACACGACTACATGCCACTCAAGCAGCTTTCATCTCAGCATCGAAAGCCGTGGGGTTGCATATCTTATAGCTTAACAGCAACACAGATATGCACACACATGATTTAATTGAAGATGAGACACTTTCACCTCAGTTAAAATGGATTCAGCTAAAGGCAGCTAAATAAAACAAAACTATTCTCTCAATATTGACACAAGAATGCAGGTGGTCTTGATTTCAGCAATGCGAAGGTCGTATGATTTAAAAATTCAATTTAAAAAGTTGGATGGATCTATAATGGTTAAAGATGGATTGAATTTTCAAATATTCAGTTTTACCAAGGGGTCAAGGTTTGGATGATTAGCATGACCCGGTTAGCTCTTTTTCTTTTTTTTGATGGCCATTCAAAATTAGCTGTATATTTTGCAGCCCCTATTTTCAGGCATTCTATACCTTGTTGGGTTTCACTTGAGTTTATGTCAGCTGAATGCTTAAATTTGGATTTGTTTGCATAAGATTCTTTTATGTTGCAAATGTGGCATAAAACTAACCAGGCCATGCAAAGGTCAGGCTAATAATAATAAAAAAAATATTTCAGAAAAAATGAATAAATCCTACTGCATCACTGTTATTATTGATTCAGCTATGTGCCTTGACTGGGGATGTAGTGGAGCTGATTCAAACGCAGAGTGGACACTGCAAGAATTCTGTAATTATAGCTCTTGGGGAAACATTTTCCCATATGTGAGAAGATGCTATAAAAGTGGCGAAGAAAGTGTAAATATATTATATAACATACCAGATGTCTGATGCCTTTAGTCAATAAAAAATTAGACATCCCAGAAAAATACCTTATAATTTAGTCAAATGGAAATGCATATTCTTTTTTTTTAAACACGTTTTATGGTTTAAGATATTTCTTTCAAACCCAAAACACAACAAAATGCGTAATTTAAAAAAACGGACAACCGTTCATTCCTTCATATAAACACAGTACATTGGGCTGTATTTTTACAGTCTTTTCTCAGAGTGTGGGAATTAGACTACTCTGTGTGATCTAGTTGTGAGTCAAATGTAAACTGAATGTTTGTTTATCTGAGCACCTTTTGGAGATCACACTTCAACACCTGAAGCGGCTGACAGACTTCACGAGGGAGTTGAGGGTGGAGGTTAAAGATTCCCCGCTGTCATACTGAGAGATGCTTCAGACTGGAGAGCGATGATTCTGGGCTGGATGAGAGCCCCGCTCATGACAGTTATACTGATGCTCAGTAACTGAGCTCTAAATTAACACTTCTTTAAGAGCTTTTCATTGAATGAGTGGAAAATGTGGGTAGAGAAAGTGAGCATGCTTTTCATTTTCCAGGGACTTTCAATCTAAAACAAGATAAACCCATGAAACTGTTAATATGATTTTTAAATAATAATAAATAGTTGGGTTGGGTTCTCAGTTTTTAATGCACATGGGAAACTTGCTGAAAATTGCTACAGTGTTGCTGGTAAATTACTAAATGTAAATATAAATCCTATTGTCCCCTTTTCTGTCACTGCTACACTACAGTATCTGATCCCTTTAAAGGCACAAAAACCATACACTTTTAAAATAGAAAGTCTGATACATCAAACCAATGTATTATGTATCATGAATTTGGGATTTTAAAGCAATAATCCCTACACTAATCCCTGCACTGCCTAAAGAAAGGGCAGTTATCAAATTCCCATCCAAAATTACACTGCTTGCAGCTAAAAGTAGAGCATGCAGAAATCTTGTCACAAGTCATAAGTAGTCTAACCAAAAAAGTAGTCTGACAGAATTCATTATGCAATTCTTACCAGGTCATTGCTTGGCTGAACTTCTCAACCTGCGAAACAACAAAATCCATCACAAGAAATGATTTCTGAGGTAAATGTCTCATTGTAGCCCAAGGACCCTGGAATTAGTTTTACTAAAATGAACTTGCTCAGGGTCACAAGGAACAGAGGCGGATAAATGTTACAATTTTACCAGCATTTTTAGTCACAATGAAAGTGTAAATGAGGGTTAGTCCACTGTACCGAGGAAGGCCTCCAGGATGATGCTAATGATCCTCCAGGTAGAAGCTCATTAATTCAATTGAGATATGTGAAATGAAAGTCTTGGGCTATAATTCATTCACTGAATATTTGCTGCTGCAGAATGTGAGGGGGAATCTGTGTACTACCTGTATTGGGCCTTTACACTGAATGAAATAAAAGCAATGGATGGAGATCTGTGTGCCACATTGTTGATTTTTAGTTGTAACTGTGGGGATGATATTTACATGCTTCAGCATCTTTGTGTAATATGGGTATTCCTTCAAATCTGGATACCTTAATTTCTCAGGCAGTGTTGCCAGATTGGATGGACGATTTGGACGAGCCCAAAACCCTCCCATTCCAGCAAAAAACTGACAAAATAACCCCAAATCAGACCAAATTTTGTCCACTCACCCAAACACAATTTTACCTGCACAATCAAATTCAAAACTGCACAATCTGGCAACACTGTTCCCAGATGTTGATTTAAAAAAAAAAAATCTCATTTATCAGATTTATTTAACATGCTTTCTTTTATTATTGCTGTTTTGTCAAACTTTCTTGACACAGATCCAGATTTTAAATCTTGAACTATATATATATATATATATATATATATATATATATATATATATATATATATATATATATATATATATATATGTATATATATATATATATATATATATATATATATATATATATATATATACACACACACACACACACACACACACACACACACACACACAAACATATTATATATGAAGAGTTTGGTTCCAAAACGCGATTAATGATATTTAAAAAAAAAAAAAAATAGTTTCCGCGAAAATCAGTATTGTATCTTGTCGGTAATAATCTGAAGAAGAATTAAATATAACTAACATGCTAATTTTGTGTTCAAGAAACATTTCTTCTTATCAGTGGTCAAAACAGCTTTATATTTTTCAAAATAGAAATATTTCATAACATTATCAATACCTTTACTGTCACTTGTCATGAATTTAATTGAACCATGCAGAATAAAATAAAACAAATCTAAATCACCCCGATACATTTGAACAGTAATACATATTATTTACTGTATGCCTCATAGTGTGTAATATATAAATTGTCTCATTGTTGTGCTGTAATTTCCACCACAAAAATCTAATGACTCCGTTGATGATAATATTCTGAAGGAGAGAGCAGCAAATATTACACGTGTTCAGAAGTTCATGACCCCATGGACGCATGTGGTATGATGTCATGTCTTGTGTAGAAAAACAGATAGACCATTATATCCTCTTCCACTCTGTATTCTGCTGTGTAGGTAGTTTTGTGACAGCACATGTTCGATTAGCATTGGTTCAAGAATGTGACAAATGTTTGTCTTTGCTCTGAGGTCTCTCAGGCCTGACTGTGCCTTGAGAGTCCCACATAGATCCAGTGCAGGTGGGAGTTTCCCTCCCGAGTTACACTCCTGATTTCCCTTCCACCAGCACAATACATCAAAAAATGGCCAAACTAGGCTGTTAACCTGTCTGTCATGTGAAAAATGTATTATTATATATTTTTTTATTTGTAGCCTACCTTCTATGTTCTCTTATCTTTCAGGGTTGTTTGCTATCACAGCATTGATATACTGCAGAACATATAGGCTTATAAAAGTCCAGCTTTGTACTCAAATTGAGGATGAAAACAACACTCTGAGACATTATTTGCACTAGCCCTATCAACTCTGTGAAGACAAGAAAGAGAAAATCTAGAGATTAAATAGAAGGTTTCATGATGAATTCAAATGAACTTCCTCATGATGAGCCCCTTTTATGCATAAAAAAAAATCAATTAGGGTGAATTCAGATGGAAAATTAATGTGCACATCTTCTCACTGGCTGAGGTATGACTCATTATTAGAAATAAACCGACTTTCAGCAAAGTCCTAACTTCGCTACTTAAGAGTTTTGAAATTGCTGAAACGGAAGAAAAAAAAATCAAACAACATCATGCAACAACTTCCATCAATTCATGCATGACACTTTTCCCATCGCTTTATGGACAGTAAATGAGTTTCCAGTCAATCTGAATCAAAAGCCTGCTCCGCAGTGTGCTACAAATGATTCACGGCCCCAGTGGTGCTAATTAGAGACAGGATGTGCATTGGGACCTACTTAAAGTGATGATGAAGGGAGAGATGATGCACAGTGAGCTCACCTTTACAGCATCTAGATATTCTCATTTTCCAGCTGAACTCTCCCTCATTGATTTTGCATTATTTCAAATTGCCAAGCTAAGAAAGCATTTTTGAACCCCACAGAAAACGAATTGCGTAATTATGTTGTTTTGCTGCAAGGAATAAACAATGGGTTTCATTATACATGAGCAATTTACAAGGATGAGCGGGTGACCCGGGGTTATTAGAACATCGCGAGCTGCCTGTCGCTTGTTAACGTCAATTGCAACGGTATTGTTCACTCGTTTTCAGAGTGAATCTGAATTGAAATGCTGTTTTATACACCGTCAGCCATGTAGATGAAGCCTGGTCCGATCAGACAATATTTAGTTAATACATGATTCACAGCAGATCAGCAGAACTATTCTAGCGGATCCTCTGGGCTTGATGTAGGTTAAGACCCAAGTAGAGATGCACATTGATTTTGGAGTGAATGTGAGCAGCGGTGTTATCGACTATTGTGGCTTGAACCTCTGTCCATTAGTTCCACAAATGAAGGTCCGAGACATTCATGCAATCAATCTATAATGCGTTCGTACATCTCAAATAAGACTGTGTCTGTTTTGACACTGGCTGAAAGTGAAAAACTATTTGAGGTATGCCTCTTGCAGTCCATGCAAATGACTGCAGCATTTTCTCCA
Organism: Carassius auratus; assembly: GCF_003368295.1. Lineage (NCBI taxonomy): Eukaryota > Metazoa > Chordata > Actinopteri > Cypriniformes > Cyprinidae > Carassius > Carassius auratus. Next base: position 12,155,070 of record NC_039260.1, read on the forward strand.
GTCCCGCGCTCTTTGTTGTCTCCCAGCATCTGGTAAAACAGAGCAGAGAAAGGCAGAATATTCATGAGAGAAGCATGGGACAGTCAGTCAATGCATGCACAGCACTCGAAGGACTCGCCTGGCAGCCCGGATACTTTCAGCGAGTCAAGAGAAAGTCATTACTGTTCGGCATGCCATTCACGCGCCACCTCGACTCAGGTTTGCTCTCTTAGCTCCATAAGAGCTTTTCTCATCTGCCATTTTCAATATCATGCCCGGAGGCAGTCCTGATGCAGTGAAATGTGCTGTGAAAGAGATGGGAGAATCCCCTCTGCTCCTTTATTCAATACGGTATCCTCTTTAGATGTCTAAACTGAAGTGGGGCAATTTCGAGAGAATGAATTCTGACAAACATGCAATTGAACGACCATAAATACGTGGTTAGGATATTAGCGCTGACATTTTCTTTTAATATATTTGTCAGTCATGTGCTGACTCCTTCTTAATGACCTGCTATCATGGCAGAAAGATTGCTGACATGCTCGATCTCATTTCTTCCTCTCATCAGCAAGAGAGACACGGCCTAATTTCCTCTGAAGTCCTACTGATGACCATGAATGTGCTGGCCTTTAACGGACTGTTTTATGCACCTTACTTTATGGCCCCATGTATATTGATACTGTGATGTAAAATTGATATGTTGAGCTCATTAGGAGGTACCGGTGTCTTGCATCAACCTCTTGCGAGTGCATTGAAGACTCTCAATAGAGTGTTTAATGAATATTAAACTGTATGTTTGGCCTCATAAAAATGCAATCATGCTGTCATCAAAGAAACTTTCTTGTGGAATAAATGTAAATCATGCAGGTAATTATGTGTGATTGCACAGAAAATGCATTAAATATATATGTATATATATATATTTTTTGTGGGCATACTTCATGATTGTTTATGTTAAATATTCGAGCTCTTGTTTTAGCTCTTCAAGAGGGTAAATATCTAAATAGTAATTCAGTCCATTTCTAGTTTAATTGTATAGCTCCCTTCAAAATACAAATTGTTGCAAATTGTTGTGACAAAACCATGTTTTTATTTTCATCTCATAATATTGTAAATATTAATATATTTGTTTTAATTACCTCATTATTCTTTAATTTATTTTTGCAGGAGAGTTAATTGAACACCCAGAATGGGAATACTTTAAAACAACCCACAATCATTCAAGTAACAAGCTTTAAATGGGTACTTCTGAAGGGGTCTTTAGAGGACTACTGATAGAGAGCCATTAATTAGGTCTTTGAGTGAAAAGCTTTTGTGGAGTGAGCTGTCTGTATCCAAGACCTGTGTCATCTAAAAGAGAAAGAGTATAATAGTGAATGCTGCATTAAGAGATATTAGTATGCATTTCATTTTGGCCTTGTCCAGTTATGCACAAAGAGCTGAGCAGATTCTTCATTAGAAATAATCATTAAATATCAACTAGAGCTTATTACGCAATTTAAAGAGGAACTGAGAGTTCCAGATAAAATATGAAAAGATAATATGTAAAGTAAATCAAGAATAAGCTCTTATTAAGAATAGCAGTAAATATCATTAGGTAATATAGAAAAGTAAAAAAAAAAAAAAAAGGTCACAAAAAGTCTGTTGGAATCACTAATGAAAAAAAAAGTAAAATCAAGTGGTATTATTTCTTTGCTGGGTCAAGCAGATTGAAAAACGTATTATGTACACTTATATTTTGCTTATTTGAAGTTACCTGCAAGAGTGAAAGTTGTGTTAGACAAAATGATATAATATTTAGGTTGGTAATAAATGGCATAATATTTAAAGGATCAGTCATCATCAATATATTTGGGTGCGTCTCACTGTATTTTTGGAGTAAACAAATACATTCTTTTATTAATAGAAGATGTCTTTTGATCACTTTTGTGCTAACCTTTTATTTTAGATTGTTCTGCCATTAAAAAAATGTTTGAGATACAAAGAGTTTCATAAATATCATTGCAGCGCTGTAGTGCTAATGTAGCAGCGAGTCCCTGAGATGTAAACCAATTAACCAGGCAAAACTCCAGTCTTTGCTGGGTAAGTGGATGCCTGACCTTTGAAAATGGTGACATTTTAAGATCTCTCGTATGAGTCGAGTAGAGTTGAAAGACTCAAAGAATATATTGGAAAATGGGACTACTCTCATTAGGAATAGGAGGGAAACCAAAAATCTAATTTTAAGCATGTAAATGGTTCATAGCAGTTCAAAACTGGTTCAAAATGTGAGCTTGCTGTGTTATCAAAGTTAGTAAAAAGAATATCATTAACAAAAGCATTATTTGTCTCCTCAGTTGGCAGAATGTTCAAAATGTTATGTCTTCAGAAAGGTCTTCATTTCAGATTCCATGAAAATAGATTTGGATGAATACGGTCAATATCAAAGAGAAGAATACTGCATGGAAAAGCAAAATCCTACCAGATAAAAAGAAGTGATGGAATTCTATAGAACAGGTGTATTAATGTATTATATGCATTCACAGGCAACTTTTTAGGTACACTTTGCTAACCCTGGGTTATTTTGCTTTCAGAACTGCCCTAATTTTTCATGAGACTTTGGTCCATATTGACACAATAACATCCCAAATGCGCTCTATTGGACTGAGATCTGGTGACTGTGGAGGCCATCTAAGAACAGACGATTCATCATCATGTTCAAGAAGCCAGTTTGAGATAATCTTAGCTTTGTTATCCTGCTGGACGTAGCCATCATAAGATACATTACCACATTCAGTGTCACTTAAATCTCTTCTGATGCCTGGTTTGAACTTCAGCAGATTGTGTTGATGATGCCGGAATTAATTGTGTTGTTGTTATTGGCTGATTAGATATTTGCATTATTGAGCAGCCGAACAGGTGTATCTAATAAAGTGGCTGACGAGTGTATGCACACACACAGGAAATATGCAGTTATAAAATAGGATTCAGGGTAAACATATCTATATAAAAGATTTATGTGTATGCAAAGATATAAAAAACCAGCTGAGGAAAACATGATAGCGTTTGAAATACAGCCAAACATTCAATATCCTCCATATGACATCCAAAGACAGACAGTGAAATTTAATGCAGGCAAATCTAGACATTTTTCCGAGTATGTTATTAAATAATATGAATGAATCACCAAGATAGAAACAGAGCCTCAGCTGGGAGAATTGTTTTAAATCAAATTTCCACCTTGAAAGAAAATTACAACATAATATGCATGACAAAGAGTAAATCAGGGGGAAAATGAGCCACATAAAGAATCAGTCTCCAGCTCATGAAGCTTTTGCTTTGGATTCCGGGGAACCATAGCCATGAAAAAAGAGATAATTAAAACAATAAGCTGCTTGATAACTTTCTGACAGTCTGCTGATTAGCTATCCGTCATGTATGTCTTGAGCAGAAAGAAATAATGAGGTAGTGAAATGAAAGTACAAGAATTTCTGCTAGGAAACTCTAATTGACAGGACTTCAGTTTTCCACTAAGACATCATTGCAAATAAAAGTTCTAATTTCACTCTAAAAATAACTAAGTACAAGACTAGCACAGATGCTGTTTTTCTCTTTTATTTCTTGAATTTTGTATCATGTTTAATGAATCTAGCTTCTTTTTATATCATGCTTTTTTCTTTCAGTTCCTTTTGTATCATACCAAAGCAGTGCATCTCCTTTCTTTTAATCAGTGACCAAAAATCTAATACTTTCTTTCAGTAGAGAAAATCCGTCTGAAAAGGTCTTGACTGAATATTTTATGTGACTGCCTCCAAATTTGTATTTATTTTTGTAACTTGAACTTCTTCCACTTTCCTTTAAAAAGGTTTGATAAAAACGCTGAAGTTCATGGAATTATAAAGGTGTAGCAGACTCTGAAATCTAAGCTTTAGCAAGTAGCTCTAATTAGTTCTGCTCTGACAAGGTGATCCAGGCAAATTCGAGACAATTCCTTTAATCTTTTCGAAGATTAGACCTGTCATCAGTTCAAATGGTTGGTGAGAAGTCACACAGTCAATGGCTGATGAAACAAAAATCTCCTTAAGACTGTTGCCGAAGGATTATTTTGCGAAGCCAAGTAAGGTCATCTAGCGTCAAATGCGCAAATGAGCTGCAAAACAGAATTAATCCGAAAGGCAATCAAGACCGCCCTTGTTCAAAAACTTCAATTTACGCCTTTTCGATTACGGCATGTTTTGCCCAAAATAACATGCAAAGCTCACCAAAAGCCTGGCCTCTTGAAACCAAGTTTGGTTTCTTAATTTTGTGGATTTTACATTGTGAGCACAAACTGTCATTATCTCTGTCTGTCAGGCACTTCAATCCAACTTTCATGTTCCTTCGGATGAAATTTAGGGCCAAATGTCTGCCTTGAGGGCACCCGATGTGATTGAGTTGCTGGTCTCCTAATACACAGTGCTGGTTCATATATAACACCAGCACATCCTGCTTGTCTGATGAGCTCTTTTCTCTGCCCGGTGACCTCTGAAGAAATGCCAGGCTTATCATTTTCCAGTAATTGGCTGAGGGAAGGGGGGAGTTTCATTCGGACGAATGAGATCGGAAATATAGCTTGTTTTTTGAATGTTTTCAAGGAACTTGTTTCCATTATGGTTTTGTAGTCTGTCCACCGTAAGCGGTAATGGGCTAGAAGATCTTTTGCTGTCATTTTGCAACATGGGAGTAGTTCCTGACATATACCAATTTGCATACAATTGCAAGAAATGAGATATCACTGTCACCCTCATTACAAACTTTGCTAGATGGCTGGGTGTAACTTTACTCTTGTACAGCATACAAAGGGAACCATTTAACCTATAAAACCATCCAGTACTTTTATGGTAACAGCATTGCTAGAATCTGCGGACAGATGTCAAATGGTATATTGACTTGCATCATGTAATAGTGTCCAATAATTTCTGATGGTGTAAAGATTTTACTACATCTGTTAGTTCTGCTCTGTTAGAGGAATGTATTTATGTCCTGGCTGACTCCTGGCTGCCTGCTGCTTGTAAAAGCTGTTTATTTGCATATTTTATTTGCATCCTCTAAATTATATAATTATTTCTAATATAAATCAGGGGAATGCCATAAATTGCAGTCTGTCGGTTTATTTGAAAGTTACCTTTATATACATTTTGTCGTTTTAAAAACGCCATGACATATAACAGAATTTTATGAGGGAAATAAAATAAATGAAATAAACAATGTACAGTTCTAAGATGATACAAACTGTGCAGTTGTCATGACATATATTCAATTAAGAAGAGACAAAAAACACATTAAAGTAATAAAAAAATTGGATGTTTGATTCAAAATTGACAAATAACATTTGTGCTTAATATTTATACATTTTTCTCCACATTTTAACCACCCACTGGAGAATGTATTTGAAACTTTATCACCCAACATACCCAATTAGAACATTTCTAGTGACCCAACTGTATTATCTGCAAAAAACAAATTTGTCATAAATGATCATGACATATGAAAGCATATGATTCTTTGGATGCAACTGTAGAGGCAGCCTAAAGGCTTCAGGTTTATTACTTATAGGAACATTTTGTGAAACAATGAAATAGGGTTTATGCACTGAAATAATGCTATTTTCATTAAAAATGTTTTGTTTATTCTGACTTGCTTGCTTTGTGCACATGCCATTTGTTTGGAGCAATCAGATTAGGATGAGGATTTAATGAGTGTATGGCTCTGGGCCAACAAAGACTATTTGATAATTTGTATGAAATCTTTATAATATAATATAAAATAATATAATATAATATAATATAATATAATATAATATAATATAATATAATATAATATAATATAATATAATATAATATGAATTCACATATCCAGAATTATGCTTGACACAAAGACAAATACTCCTATACTTCAAAACAGATGTAACTTTAAATTTCCATAGCAACTAAACTCCCGAAGGGAAAAAGTGGTTGATGGAATTGCAGTGAGATGAACAAAGAAAGACTTTCTTTTTCCCCAGATGGCAGTCTGGTAGTGCTTTTTATTTCTCCTGACAATTACGAGTAAAATACAGACCATCCCTGGCAGAATCTCTGAGCCCTAATCCTCTTCTGAACTGAAAACCTCAGTTTTTTTACTTCCAACATCACAGACAAAAGCTTAACCGAGGTACCAACATCCTCTTAAAGACAGAATTGTGGACTTCATAGCACACAGATTATCCTGTGCTTTTGTTGCTCTTGCTTATTGTGTTTCATGATATCAGTAACTATGGAAGTCATAAAACCCCTGTGTCACCACATCATTCCACTGCTTTATAGTTCATGGTTCATGGTTCTGTTGATTTATCGATTGCCCTATTGAACACCACAGTGGGAGATACACAGTCACTGTCTTCAGTTAGTTTTCACATACAGAGATTTATCTCCATGTTTACTGAAAACAGCCCCCATAAGAATCGTCTTAGAATCGCTCTAAAGAACATTTTGTAATGCGCTTGACACCAGGAGCCTCTACTGGACTCATGACCGATGTACCATTTTAAAGCAGTGCCCACATTACAGCGCACTTCTGAGACAGTAACGAAGAAAAAACCTGGGATCAGCACTGAAACCACATTAAGAGTTGGCTATTCTCATTCCTTCTTGAAGGCTACTTAGTATCTTTTTTCCCCATGATGGTAATATGAGACCAGGGTGAGTTGCTGCACTTCAGTCTGATTCATGTTGGTACACTCTGCAATCTCAGGTTCACTTAGAAGGGCTATCCAACAAAGAAAAAGCAGAGGTGAGTGCTCCACCTCTTATAATGCCTGTAGGCCGCAGTCTCCTCCAGCCAGAGCCAGTCATCATCTCACAGTCTTTCAGATGTACTGTATCAGAGTAACCCAGTAAACCAACCAATATACAATTAAACTAAAATTTAGAGTAAAGAACAAAGACGCTTGCAAAAAACTACAGTAGCAAGACGTTTGCAGGTTTCACGAGTTCACACTTACATATAATTAGCTGAAGTATTATAATGGATATTTGGCATGCTGTCCAGGGTAGGGGCTCGGGAATAGCCCGAACTTAGAGTCCCCCCCATATATAAAAGTGTAAAATGAACTCTAGTGGAGGAGATGGCTAATTAGGCTAAGTATCTGACGTGCTTCTCCCGAACCTTGTTATGAAACTACATGTTGTGAAAGACATGGAAAAACCGTTACACTGACTACATAGAAAGCAATGATGAGTAATAGCTAATCCAGTTTGACTGAAGATGATTCAATTACACCATGTGTTTGCTCTTTTCTCAGGCTATGGAGAATCTATGCGTTTGAAAACTGTTTTATAGAAATTATATGTTAAAAATATGTTGTCAGCTCACTTATAGTAGTAACTCAGAGCAAACTAAAGCTGTTTGTGTTTCATATTCAAAATCTTAAATAAATCTTGAAAAATTCATGCTGTAATCAAATTGTAACAATCTTTTTATTGCTGGGCAAGTTAATGCATTATTATCGCATTAACTTATTAATTGATAAATGCTGACAATTATTTTAATTATTTAAAAAAATGTAATATTATGACTCTGCACTCTGCTGCGATGGGTCCCGTTAACCTACAGGTCTCTAATAGGAAGGTGGCTGTTATAATGTTATGATCAAGGCTCTGGACTTTGAGCATAACTTGTTTTTCTATAACAAACTATAAAATATTTTTATAAAACCATCATGTCCTGGCAGTGACAAATGGCTTGTGTTATATTTAATTTTATTACATTAATGTTATAAGTTAAGATTTAAGCTACAATAAATATTTTAACTGCTACTATGTAAAAGGAACACTGCTCTAAAAAGAACCTCATTTATTTAAAGTGTTTGTTCATATAGCCGTAAGCCTACTTGAAATAAAAAAAGTGCACAATACAGTACTTTTGAATGCATTATTAGTTTTGTGCATAACAATGCAATTAATTGCAATTAATCTCAGACAATAATGCAATTAATTGTGATAAAAAATTTAATTGTTGACCAACACTAAATATTTTACAATATAACTGTTTGTACTTTTTTGATTCAACAAATGCAGCCTTGCCACCTTCAGCGAGGCAAAATAAAGGACACCCATTCATTAACCCACCCCAAAAAAGCAAGGACACAAATAATCAATACACTCAATCAGTTTTCTCAATAAATCATTTGAAAGCATGCTCAAGTAGGCTATGTAAACTTGAAGCATAAAACACTGATATTGTTATTTTAAATGAGATTATTTGTAATTATTAATTTATTATTATTATTTTTATTATTATTATTTTTTATGTCAAATGACTCATGGAAAAGTTAATTTATTTCAGAAATTAAATTTAAATTGTGAAACTCATGTATTAAAAAAATTCAGTGCACACAGACTGAAGTAGTTTAAGTCTTTGGTTCTTTCAATTGTGATTATTTTGGCTCACAAAAATGCTCCAGTTCATTTGTCCAGAAGACAATCATTGACACCCTTCACAAGGACGGTAAGACACAAACATTCATTGTCAAAGAAGCTGGCTGTTCACAGAGTGCTGTATCCAAGCATGTTAACAGAAAGTTGAGTGGAATGAAAAAGTGTGGAAGAAAAATATGCACAACTAACTGAGAGAACTGCAGCCTTATGGGGATTGTCAAGCAAAATTGATTCAAGAATTTGAGTGAACTTCACAAAGAATGTACTGAGGCTGGGGTCAAGGCATACAGATGTCTCAAGGAATTTGGCTACAGTTGTCGTATTCCTTTTGTAAATCCACTCCTGAACCACAGATAGCATCAGGGGCATCTTACCTGGGCTAAGGTGAAGAAGAAATGGACTATTGCCCAGTGGTCCAAAGTCCTCTTTTCAGATGAGAGCAAGTTTTGTATTTCATTTAGAAACCAAGGTCCTAGAGTCTGGAGGAAGGGTAGAGAAGCTCATAACCCAAGCTGCTTGAAGTCCAGTGTTAAGTTTCAACAGTCTGTGATGATTTGGGGTGCAATGTTATCTGCTGATGTTGGTCCATTGTGTCACTGCACCCGTTTACCAAGACATTTTGGAGAACTTCATGTTTTCTTCTGCTGACCAGCTTTTTTGAAGATGCTGATTTCATTTTCCAGCAGGATTTGGCACCTGCCCCACACTGCTAAAAAGCACCAAAATTTGGTTAAATGATCATGGTGTTGGTGTGCTTGACTGGCCAGCAAACTCACCAGACCTGAACCTATGTAGAGAATCTATGAGGTATTGTCAAGAGGAAAATGAGAAACAAGAGAAAAAATAAACCTGGGCTTCCATACCACCTCAGCAGTGCCACAAACTGATCACCTCCATGCCACGCCGAATTGAGGCTTGTAATTAAAGCAAAAGGAGCCCCTACCAAATATTGAGTACATGTACAATAAATGAACATACTTTCCAGAAGGCCAACAATGCATTAATGAAGTAATCATCACAAAATAACCAAAGACTTAAACTACTTCAGTCTGTGTACATACACGAGTTTCACAATTTGAAACACAATTACTGAAATAAATTAACTTTTCCATAAATAAATAAATCATACATTAATAAATAGGGTCTAGCATTAAATAGTCCTATAATAATAATAATAATAATAATAATAATAAAGTATTTCTACCAAGCTCTGATAATATATGGGACATTATATTAACAGGCTATCCAAATTTCAATAAAAAATAATATACCTATGCCTTTAGAAGCATAGGTATGTTTTTCTAAACCTGCATAAAGTTATTTATTTTTTTGTTGTTGTTGAACACAAAAGAAAATACTTTGAAGAATGTGAGTTACTAAACAGTTTCTGGTCCTCAGTAATTTCTATAATAGAGAAAAAAAAAATACTATAATCATCGGGAACAAAAAACTGTTTGGCTACCCACATTCTTCAAAGTATCTTCTTTTATGTTCAACAGAAGAAAGAAATTATTACGGGTTTTGAACCAATCACATTTCGTTTTGTTCAGTGTCATGTTTCGGGGATTGGAAATGTCAGCACAGTAACAGACTGTTGTGTAAAACTGTCGGACGCATTTTAAAGATTCTATGATTTTTTTATATTTGACATACCAGGCCCCGTACTTGAGGGACCTAATATATATATATTAGGGATGTGCATCTCCATTACTGAGGCTGATGTGATACACAGCTAACAATACACAGCACGCACACACACACACAAAATCTTACTTACCCCAAACTTTTGTACATAAGTATACTTGTAATTTAAAAATATTTTTAAAGATAAAAATGCTCTGCAATCTCAGAAATCATCCAAGCACGTTACTGAAAATCATTCTGAAGTCTTATTTTTATGGGATGTTTTGTAAAGCTTGTAAAAGTTAGCAATAATGTGGGTGCTGTATGTGAACCGCACTTAGTCCAGGAGGTATTGTATTGTGAGGTGGCCTTAGAATACCTACTGGAGGAATTACACATCATAAAAGCACAACAACATCAACAAAAATAATTATTTTATAATAATCATTCATTTCATGTAAATGTATGCTTAATATGTTTTAGAATAAATTAGATTTTTCTTTGCCACTCTGCATTTCTGATCCTCCAGCCATGGCTGCAGCAGCAGCAACTAACCCTAAATCATCCTGAAATCAGGGAAGTGGAACCACTGATTACAGCATTTCAAATTCCACTGAAGTTTGGCTCAGCAGACTATATAGTGTATAAAGAGAGGCAAAGCCTATGTGGAAACCATTAATAGCATTTGAAAAGAGGCTCCTTTCAGCTAAAGTCAAGTGTTACAATGCAAACATGAAGAAGAGATGGATTTGCACTGGTCAAAAGGAGACAGAGGGAAAGTGAGAGATCTTGCCCCATGCAGATTGTAGATGATTTTAAATTCCCTCTTGTTTGCTTTGCTCTGTACAGTAGCCTGCAGTTGGGCTTTCCTCTATTTGCTTGTTCTTCTAGAGGAAGGCTGGAAACAGAGTAGTGCTGTGGGCTTAGCAACTTAAAGCAAGATACCGGATGGTGCTGAACAATAGCAAAACAAAAAAACAAACAAACAAACAAACAAAAAAAAAACCGTTACAGCAGACTCAAGAGACTAACAAAGTAAACATAGCAAGCGTTGAATTTTAAACTAGAGGGTCAAGACCTGTTCTTGAGAACTTACAAAAACAGTTATACTTGAATATGAGGAAAAGGAAACTCTTGACTCAAAACTATCTTCTATGCTAATTTTGTTGTCAGATGCATGTAAAGGACACAGCTTTGGATATTTTATGCCTCCTCTTCTTGTAATGGTTGACTTCCGTTTTCTAATTTAGGTTACCTCATGAGATCTCTGATTCATGCAAACTGCTTGGAATCCAAAAAGAATCCAATGTTGTGATGAATCAGAAATCGCAGCATCTTAAGTGTCTTCTTCTCTTTCAAGTAGATATCTCAGTACCCGTGAGAATATCTGGTGGCAAAGTTCAGCCTCCACATTTATGATACATCAATATACCTGCCAAATTATTAAGAGGAATCAAAAATAAGAAAACTAATTAAAGTTACTTTGGTGCCAAACCATGTTTTCCAATTTTACTTTGTTTTCTTTGAACTTCAGAGCGAGTTTGAAGAGGAGGCATCTGCATGTTTGATCCTCTTCTCTTCACTTTCTCCTGACAACACTCAATGCTGTTGTGAAGGGAATCTTTGGGAGACACGTGTAGCATGACAATGAATCACACTATTCATTTCCTCCTGCTTATTTTCCTCACATTTCTTCCTGTTGTTCATTTTGCTGGAGGAAAATTAATAACTCAGCACCAGCCACAGTCACTACAGCAGGGAAGATGACGATCTAGGTTGGTGTGACTTCACTTCTGTGAAACCGAAATACATTTTCATAGGATAATAAAGGATTGAAATAGCATCAGCAGATGAAACAAAGCAGTTTTCTGACTCATAGCTAAATTCTTATACAGTAGAAAGATAATCAGTAAAGAGGCGCTTTATTTACAGCGTTCGGGTATGATGGATTTTGCTCCTTTGAATTTACCAGATTTATTACTGTTATGATTTTCTCAGAAATGCTGTCATCATTCATGGGTTTTGCAAAGTATTAAGGATTAGATGCAAACGGATCATTTTTGAATTATTATACATAATTATTTCATGTCATTAGCATATAGGCATAAGTGTTAGCTTAAAGAGCCTCACAGATGGGAAATCAAAAATTACCTGTATTACAGTGTATGATGTAGCTGTCCATTAGTGTAAACAATGTGCAAAGTAATTAAACCAAAAAGTACACGATTTATAAAGTTATTGGCTTCTAAAGTAAGGAGTCGACTCTGAATCGCTGAAACGAGTCGTTATAGATTTCAAATCTTTTGCCCATCTCTATGTACGTCACTAGGAACACTTTACATAATAATCTCCTCCTACCATGTTGGGAGAAACGGAACTCTGACCTGCCCCACCCCCCACACAGACGCTCTGGTTGGTGTGATAGCATCATGTCGAGGAGACAGTGTGTTTTTATATTTAAAGGCAAGTTTGTTTTATTTTCACTGCCAAAGAATGAAGATCAGAAGAACCAATGGCTAAAATTCATTTTTACCACAATACCAGAGCAGTTCAACAAATCCCTTTTGTTGTGTTCACAACATTTCACTGATGACTGCTTTTCTAATCTTGGTGAGTACAAAGCGGGATTTTCAAAGCGATTGGCCATAAAATAGGGTTCATTACCAACTTTATTTAGACCAACGAGCATCTCCTAATCACAACGCGAAGTATGATTATGAAGTTATGTGTTTGTTTTCTCCTGAGCGTCTTATCAGTATGTGTGCTGTCTGCAGCCTGTCTGCGCTGATCTTCATTTACAAACACATCATTAAACTGAAGTGTAACTCCGTGAATACTCAACAAAGAGACATGAGAGAGATATCTATAGAAAGCTTGACATGTCTTCTTTAAAACTAAATAAGTGCTGCTAACAGATATTCTGTGATAAAGTAATCCATATGAAAACAACGCAATGTCCATTTTTCACGTCTCCCTTCGTTATGTATAATGTGACCACGCCCCTGCGCTGAACGCGTTATTCAGATTCAAACTGAAGCGCGCGGCTTGAATATGCACACACAGAAGAAAAAGCAGCGAGACTGTTCAAGTTTTTTATCAAAAGTTCAAGTTTGCTTCGCGGTGAGAGGAATAAGACATAATTCACCCCAAAAAGATGCTAACGCATTGTTTACCATGAATTTGTGTGCGGAACAACCAATCAAACCTGACTATGTCAGTTGACCAATCAGAACACAGTATGCTACCGAAAGGTGGGGTTTAAGGAAACCGAATCTTTTGAACAGCTTTGCACGAACCATTTGGGGATCTCTGAGAATTGAGGTAATTTTAAAATTATATTTTGACAAAATGACAATGTTTTTTAATCTTGGATTGATTTAAAGCTATTCTACAGGACTTATAAACACTAATAGGAAGCTTAGAATTTTCATCTTACTGGCTCTTTAAAGCAATACGGTCTCAGTCCAACTCGTCATATTTACACTTGTTCAGGATATTTTGGCATCGTTCTTTGACGCACAGGGTACCCCTTTATTTTTCAACATGCAGAATCATCCATTGCTTTAAATAAGAAACCCTTAGTTTCAATATGCCGACGCAAAAGGCTTATCGTCATGATTAAATTATATATTGGGCAATAATATTGCCATTATTGTATATATTTTGGGGTGTGATTTTTCAATGTAAACAGTCACAACAGTTTTATTTATATTAACCCTACCCCTGCCCCTAAACCTACCATTTGTCAATAAGATACAATATATAACAAATATAATAAATATGAAATAAATATTCATATTCCAAGTCTTTTAAGGTAAAAAAAAACTGATCTGTGAGAGGAATAGACGTGATCGCAATCTCAGTCCATTGTGTAAATTCTGTTTGCTGTCTCTGTCCATTTCAATATTTGATCTGACTCCATTTTATTATCTAATCTGACTCCATTTTAGTATGACATCGAATTTAGGTTGAAAGGAAAATTGGTTGTTTGTTGGTCTCTTATTATTATTGTTATTCTTCTGACATTCGATTATTCAAATTTAACTCTTTACTTTATTTTACTCATTCATTAGGAATCTATGTCGCTCAGGGTGCCATTCAGCCCAAGGAAGGTATCCTGTGCTGGATGAAGGTTTCCTACGTGTTCAGTCTTTCAGCGCGTGGAGTTATTCAATTTAAGTTAAACTCAAATCTGACTCCATTTTATTATCTAATCTGACTCCATTTTAATTATTACCTTGAATTTAGGTTGAAAAGCAAATAGTTTTTTTGTCGGTCTCTGATTGTTATTGTTATTCTTCTGATATTTCATTATTCTGATTTAACTCTTTACTTTATTTTACTCATTCATTAGGAATCTATGTCGTTCAGGGTGCCCCACGACAGCCGTTCTTTTACGTGTGCCTCACGATCACAAACTCACCAGTCTAAACAGTAGCCAGAGGTTATAGTAGTCCCTTTCAGTTACCCATGTACAACTTAGTTAAAGCTCAAAACAATAATCAGCGGTTATGCTACGTAGCCCTATCTGTCTAGCCCCCCTGACTGTCATATAACTACGTACAACTTAAATAAAGCTCAAACAATAATCATTGGTTATGCTAGCACTACCTGTCTAGCCCCCGTTATAACCAGTACTTTGACTAGGCGCCCATAGTTAATGCAACTAAGTACAATTTAACTAAAGTCAAGCGGTTAGTCAGAAATCTAAAATATCACCTGATGTGCCCTACGCTCCATCTAGCCTGAGTTTTAGTATGTACTTAACCCTGGACGCAGATTTGCGGAAACATAGCCTTCACTTAATCTACTTGAGAAAATAATTTCAGAGTAAATCAAATGTAACAATTTATTATCAGTCAGATAAGGATTATGCCAACTCATAGATATCAAATCAATACAAGACATCAATTTCTCAAAGATGAATCTAAGAGTGAAAGATGCATACCTGACTTTTAGAAAAATACACAGTATGAAGTATGTGAACACACTTCATGCTATGGGCTCAATCTGGCTACAGAAGGCCCTGATCATTTTGCTGCAAACCTTTAAATACCTCAGACCAAGAAAAACATCCCTCAAGATGGAGAGAGGAACTAACAATTGGAATTTGCATTAACTCGGGTCCCAAAGTTGAGTTTTACAACTCAAACCAAACAGAAGGTAATTTACATGGAGGACCTTGGAAAATGGCACTCCCATCACAGTAATCAAAATATCTTGACTCCTAAGATCTATATTATATTTAAATAAACTTTTGTAAAATTGAGACCATTATACCAGTTACCCTGAGACAATTCAAACGACACCAAACATGTCTGTAAATATCTCTTGCATTAATGTAGACCATTATATTCTACTATTGACCATTCTGAGTGAGCTATCTGAAGTGAAGGAATGGGAGGAGAAGGACCTGTTGCATTTGTGAGAGAGGCGTTTCCTGCATTATCTCTCAGTGAGATGTAAGAACAGATGTCTGTATGTTATTGCACATGTGTCCCATGTTATATGTCCCAGAAGATCAAAGTGTCTGAGGTTTCTGTAATTCTTACAAGTATCTTTTTGAGTAAGATGTGATGTGAGCACGTTAACAGAGTGAGATCATTTTAAGTGATTAAAATCTTATGATTATGACATATGGCTTCAGAAGACTTGGAATGCAACACATCATGTTTGTAATGCTTTTATTCTGCTTGTTTATGGTTGGTTTTTGCAATAAATACATTTGACTGTAATCTTTTACTGTACTGTTATTTCATGTTTTATATTGTTCAAAAGTGGGTAGGTTTAGGGTAGGTGTGGGGTTACATGGGGGTATAAATTTATATACAATTATTTATATTTAATACAAATAGATGAAAACCATTGAATTAAGAAAACAACCGAAAACTATGGAGGACACAGTGCTACTAAAAATGTTGCTAAAGGGGTACCTTGAACGTCAAAAAGCGACGCCAAGGAGTCATGATCAAGCATCAATATATGCCAGTTTTGCAGTTCCTTGTGGAATTATAGTCCATGCTTGGGTTGTGATCCAGCACGGATGGACACGGATCTAAAACTAGCTAGCTCTATTCTTTTTCTATTCTATCTGTTTTCTTTTTATTTATTATATTGTTTAAAATCCCTTGCTATGTGTACTGTGTTTAAGCTAACTGAGACTTTTTATAGCACTAGTATATCAGTGCTCTTTTGTTGATTTTGATTGCTTCCATTGTCCTCATTTCTAATTCACTTTGGATAAAAGTGTCTCCTAAATGACTAAATGTAATGTAATGTAAATGGATGAATCTGTTTTAAGGTGAATGTGTAGCTGTTCATTGTACTTAGTTTTCACAGATTTTAGCCTACATCTTGGAAAATATGACCCAAATAAGAATTTTCACCATATAATGTCATCTGAGCAGGTATAGTATCAAGTCTTCTGCGCTTTGTTCTGACCAACTAAGAAATAAAGCATTACAATAAATCGTGCTACCAATGGTGATTTAATGTAACGATCAATTAGCTCATATCACAAAAAACCATGCAAATCATTATTATTATTATTAATCTTTATTCTCAAATTATTCATGTTACCAACATCAGCATTGCATGACTATGAGTACAGTGTGTATTAGCATGTAGATTTCAATTTCTGTACAGTCTGATCTCTAATTGTCACATCATTTGAATTTCATATTAAGTAGTTCTTTTAACCCAAAAAGCAAATAGGCTATATTTAAACATGTTTGCTCATAATGGAGCTGTATTAGCTGTACTGGAGTGAGAGAAAACAAACTGACTTTCTCTGACTTTCAAAAAACATGCTCCTCACTCCAGGCAAAATAATGCAACTTCTCACATAGTCTGACGGCAGTGTAACATAGACTCAAATAGAAGCTGAGATGAGTCAAACATTAAGATGAAACCATGACTGACACTTTACACTGCAGTACAAGGAAATACTGTGATATGGAAGTGTAATCAGAAGTAATGTAATAATATAACTAATATAAATAATGTATGTAGTTACATAAACATGGTCAGAAAGTTCAAATATTAGTGGATGTAAAGAATAAAGTTTTTAATTTGAAAGTGACACACCTTATACTTTTTAGTGGCCTGGGCCCAATGCTATCTATTTAATTAAACGTGAAAAAACAACAACACCAAAATTATATTTCCACCAACTGTACTTAAAAGAGGGCCTCTTTTTTAAAATTAGTTCTTAAAATTGTTTCATCATTGTGGCTAAAGAAATATGATAAGAGTTCAAATCTGTCCAGACAGAATTTATTTATTTTACTTTACTTTATTTATCCTTTATTTCTAAAAGAACAAAACATGAGTTTTCTAGGGAATGCATTACCTGGATTACAGTTCATTCTACTTCCTCAGATAAATTTATGTTGACACAGACAGGTGTAAGTCCTAATGAGACACAAATGAGTACCGGCGACAAGTACAAATACTGAATTAATATTAAGACTTCTTGCAGTCACTGTTTTTCTCACATTAATTCTGATTCTGTAAGTGCTTTCCCAAAATCTCCCAACTAGCATCATAAACCCATCAAATTAAATCTGATTTGTGTTACATGGCAAGATAAGGGAAAAGGAAGAAGCCTATTATTTTGTACAGTAATTTGAAATCTAACCCAGAGAAGTTGCATTATATGGCATTTAGAAAAAACCAAAAACCAAAATGTAATTCATGTTTCTTAGTGCAAATTGAGTAAAAGACCAGCAATAATATATATATATGTGACCTAGGCTTGCTGGTCGTTATAAAATAGTCGACGAAATTGACTACGCCACCCACAAATTCTAGGACGTGGGACCCTAACAATGATCTAATCTCTTTTTTTGGTTTTTCTTTGAATCACACAGGTGGTTCAAATAAATGAACTAGAAGCCAGAGTACAAAAAGGGTTGCTTTATTTTCCAGAATGAGCAAAATTTTATCTTCTCTTAAGAGTAGAAGGACTTGGTAAAACCATCCATGACACCAAAGAAACCAATAAAAAAAATAAACTAATTACAACAATTAAACACCACTCTGAATGGATTTAAAGTAAACCAAATTAATTTCCAAAAGAAATAACACTCAAACCAAATCAAAATCTAACAACATTCAATAAGAGAAACCAATCATTAGACTGATATTCACATTAATTAAACAGAGAAATCATACTTTAACCCAAAAGAAAACATAAGAATGGCACTCAAAATAACACCCAAATCAACCTAGAATACTAAAATGGGAAATATACCACATGGGAGGAAGAAAAAAAAACCCAAAAGTCAAACCCAATCAAAAAAATATAAAGAAAATAAAAATCAAACCCAATCAAACCATTATACGTAAAACACACAAATCAAACAAGGCCTCCCAATACAGCACTATACCATTCAAATAAGACAGGCAGATCCTGCAAAATGAATGCCACAAATAAAAAAAAACAAAACAACCAAATCCCAAGTTTGGTGGGGAAAAAAAACGATGGCCACTTGCCAAAGAAGGTTTTGATGTCCTGTAATTAAAACCATTTAAATTTTATTACACACCACATTCTACATTTAACAATCAAGAAAATACTCACGTTGCTAATGTATTAATGCTCCTTTAAAGGATACTTAAAGTGTATAAGTCTTTAAAAACTAGCTTAATCATTACTTACGTCCAGTGGTCGTAACAAAGCGCAAAATGACAAGTGCACTCTGCTCTCACCTCGATCATTAAAACCGGAACAATCCTACAACACATTTACTATGGTAAATGCGAATCTTACTACCAAGCATCTCCTTTACGATAAACATGATTAAAACAACAGGTTTACTCACTCCGAGTTTTCGGACACAATAGGTCAAGCCGTTCCTTCAACGCGCCAGCAGAGGAAGAAACACAAACTCGCTCACCAAGCGTAGAACGAGAGCAAACGCTGTTTCCTTGACGCCCGCGAGACTTTATACGCCACCTACCCATTACGTCATCTACCTACCTAACCGCACAACATACTCATACCGGTTACATCCACCCCCTCCTTCAAAGATCACCGTCCCGGTGACAACATTTAACTCCATCATAACCAATTCTAATCCCAAGGTCTAAAAGGGACATAGAGGGAACTAACGGAGGCTGAATTTGGTGGCCTTTGATTTTCCAAGGATCGCACTGGTCTTGGTAGATTGAATACATTTGAATGCTGGCCAGCCCTCGTCCTAAGCGACCGGCGTAACAAAGGTTCCGCCCGTTCTGGCTCGGATTCTCGTTCTAAAAAATCGAGGTGAGAGCCAGGGCCCGATAAATCAAGTACCTGCTCCACTGGACACTGGGACTCTGGGGGATGAAGGACCCCAGTTAAACATTGGTCTGGCTCCGACTCACCCAAATCCTCCCTAACAGCTGCCACCGAACCTCCCTCCTGGGCTACATGAAAAACCACAGTCTCTTCCTCTGACATTTCCTCTTCCTCAGCTAATGGTCTCGGATGGTCGTACTCTGACAGCAATCCTACAGGGGGGGGAATATTTACTACACCCTCACTTTTATCCAAGGTTACGTACCCATCAGGGAGCTCTCGCAGATCCGAGCGATGGACATTCTTCACGTGCTTCATTGTGTCTTGTTGTCTTACCTTATACACAGTGCCTACCATATCTAAACACTCTACCACCTCATACACCTTGGAGCCCCACACATCTTGGATCTTATGCCGGCTTGGGAAATGATTCTTACACAGAACCAGCGTACCAACTGGCAAAATAGGCACAGACTCTGGATGATGATGTGCTCGCTGGGCTGCTGCCACTCCCAGCTGTTCCCTAGCCTTAACATATACAGAGGCCAGATGGTGCCGATGGCTCGCCACCCAATCCTGGGCAGTCACTGGAGTGCCTCCTTCCTCCATCCCTAGAAGACCATCCACAGGAAGTTTTGGCTTCTGGCCAAACATAAGTTCATAAGGGGAGTAACCAGTGGACTGATGGGCACATGTATTATAGGCAAAAAGTAACTGAGGTAAAGACTGCGGCCATACCCTTTTCTTTTCGATGGGCAAAGTACGCAATAAATCATGCAAAGTGCGATTAAATCTTTCGCACTGCCCATTTCCCTCAGGATGATATGCTGTAGTCCTACTCTTCTGAATCCCATAAAGGTGGCACAGTTGTTTAAGCAATTCTCCCTCGAAATTCCGCCCTTGGTCCGAATGGATGCGTTTTGGCACACCATAAACATAGAACCACCGCTCCGTCAAAATGCGAGCCACAGTACTTGCCTTTTGGTCTCGGGTTGGGTACGCTTGGGTAAATTTAGAAAACACATCAGTCACTACTAGCACGTTCTCACATCCATTACTGGCCCGCTCCAAAAGTGTAAAATCAATTGCGAGAATTTCCAAGGGCTTTGAAGCCATCAAATGCCCCATGGTTGTACGAACTTTGGGGCGTAAGGCTTTAGAGACCACACAACGCTCGCATTTGATACACCATTGCTCAACATCCTGGCGCAAATTAGGCCAAAAACATCTCTCCCTCACCAAGGTGGTTGTCCTCTCTATACCTTGATGCCCATGATGGTCATGAAGGCTCTCCAACACTTCCTCCCTTAGAACCTCAGGCAATAAAACCTGAAGCACTCTAACCTTCCCTGGAGCCAAGAAAACTTCTCTATACAAAACACCATCTACTTGTCGAATACGTTTCCATTGGCGAACAAATTCCATTACTTCCCTAGACTCCCTTGCCCTTTCATAACGAGTAGGGGCCACTCCTCTTTGCCAATATTTCAGGAATGCAGCAATATGCACATCTGCCGCCTGAAGAACTTGCATATCTGCCTTTTCACGACAGGGCAGAGCTGCTATTTCTGAAGCTTGAGTACAGGTCGAAGCAGAGCTCAAACACTGAACCAAGGAAAGTTCATGAGGCAAAGTGATACCAGAAGCAATTTCCCTAACCCTTTTAGGAGCTAGATCCACAGGAAGACGGGAGAGTGCATCCGCATTGCGATTGGCTGTCCCAGGACGATATTTCAGCTCAAAATCAAACAACGCCAGCTGTGACGCCCACCGCTGCTCTACAGCAGCCAACTTGGCGGTCTGAAGGTAACTCAAGGGGTTGTTATCTGTGAACACCACGAACTTGACACCCAGCAGATATTCCCGAAACTTCTCGGAGATGGCCCACTTAAGGGCCAAAAGCTCCAGCTTCATGGAACTATAGTTTAACATATTTCTTTCTGCAGGGCGCAAGCCCCGACTGGCATAAGCGATAGGCCTCCGCTGGCCCTCCTGTTCTTGAGACAATACAGCACCAAAACCAACCTGACTAGCATCTATCTCTAACACGAATGACTTTGTGAAATCAGCATAGCCTAAAACTGGGGCCTCTACCAGTGACTTCTTCAAAGCCACAAAGGCATTCTCCGCCGCCTCTGTCCATCGTCCTTCCAAAAGGGTGTCAGTGCCTGAACCCCGCTTCTTACCCTTACCTTGGAGCTCCCCTACTAATCTGTGTAGAGGTGATGCTAATTGAGCAAAACCCTCTACGAACCTTCTGTAGTATGATGCAAAACCCAAAAAGGAACGCAACTCCAAAAGGTTACTGGGTCGCTTCCAGTCAACTACAGCGCTGATTTTCTCTGGGTCAGTGGACACTCCCTGGGAGGAAATTATGTGACCAAGATACTTAACCCTTTCTTGAAAAAATTTACATTTTTGGAACTTCAATTTCAGGTTATTTTGTTGAAGACGCCCCAAAACCATCTCCAACCGTTGAAGATGTTGTTCAAAGGAACCAGAAAAGATGACTATGTCATCCAAATATAACAAAAGGGACTGGAACCGTTGATCACCAAAAATCCTTTCCATAAGCCTTTGGAAAGTACTGGGTGCATTGCACAAACCAAAAGGCATTCTGTTGTATTCAAAGAGGCCAAAAGGAGTGCAGAAAGCAGTCTTCTCTTTGTCCCGTTCGATCACTGGGACTTGGTTGTACCCACTCGTCAAGTCAAGAGTAGAGAACCACTTAGCACCAGTCAGCGCATCAAGTGATTCCTCAATCCTTGGAAGTGGGTAAGCATCCTTCCGTGTTTTCGCATTGAGTTGGCGGTAATCCACGCAAAGACGGATACTCCCATCCTTCTTTTGCACTATCACAATAGGTGATGAGTAAGGACTAGAACTAGGCCGAACTACACCCTGCTCAAGCAGCTCACTAATATGAGTTTTGACTTGCTCATACTGAGAGGGGGGCAACCGGCGATAACGCTGCCGAACAGGAACATTGTCTAGCACTGGGATCTCGTGTTGGACTAGGTGAGTACACCCCAAGTCACCCCCTTCTTTGCTAAAGACAGAACTAAACCGGGTCAAAAGGCATTTAACCTGCTGAGACTGCGTAGTGGATAATGAAGGCCATGACGCCTCATTGAAATCCAAAGATAGCCCACTACCTGCCTCCATGACCTGATTACAGCTCACCATATCCTGGCTATTCACGCTCTCCCCCAACGCAGATTCCAAAGTTGACTGCAGATTGACCACATACAATTGGCCCAAAAAAGTTTTTGGCCTAAGCCATTGGTCCTTTTCTCCCAAGTTTACCACCGGAACATGAACTACGCCCTGCTCTACTGGTAATAAACACTTTGAGATGAGGATATTCGCAGGTAGTATACCATCCTCCCCCATTGGAGGCTCCAAGAATACAGAAGTAATAACACGTGCCATACCTTGACTGCGACTTATAGGAACCCATTGCAGGGAACCCGCTGGCACACGTATAGCCGATCCTGCCCTTACGACTGCCTTCCCCAAGAACCCAGACTCGGCAGTAAGAGCTAAACTTTGGCACTCCAACAGGGCCTGCTTCCACTCCTTCCCGGCTAGCTTAACTGCGGGGGAGGAAAATAAACGCTCTTCGTGTTGACAAAAAAGCTCTTGATAGCAACAATTCAAAACATTCATGCCCAAGAGACCTGGGACTGCAAGCTTTTGTTGCCGTATAAGAGGATCTAGTGGATCTCTCATAATTAGTATCCCCATTTTAGGGAGGATCCTACCCAAAACCTCGACTTCCAGCTCCAAGTAGCCACAATAGGGAATGTCCAGCCCATTTGCAGCCTTCAACCGCAACCAGCTACAAGGTTTCAAACATTCCCTAATATGCAGTGGAAATGCAGACTCAAAGAAGCTCTCTGTGACCATTGACACCATAGACCCCGTGTCCAGTAAGCAGGGAGTTTTCACCCCCCCAAAACAAACTTCCACTATAGGGCACTGCCCAATAAGTTGGACCCAATCTTCCTCAAATACCCCTTTAGAGCCAGAAGAACCCCCCTCTGGTGTCAAGCTCCCAACACCAGAGGGTGCTAGTTTTCCGGCTGCTCGGGGGTTTCCCGTACAACCGTTCGACCTTGCCCATGGGATGACGGTCCCGGACCAATTCCTACACCCTCTCTCACATTCACGTGCATGCCTGCCAAGTCAGATCTGCAGAACCTTGCAATATGGCCAGCTTTATTGCAACGCATACAGATTGGCTTGCCATCGGCTTGGAACCGGGCAGAAACAGGCCGGGAGCCTACAGCACCCCCTACAGGATTTGATGGATTTATACTCAAGTGCTTCAAAATAGCATCCAACTGCGTCTGTTGCTTACGGAGACAATCTTTAAGCTCACCCAATTCATTAGTGGATTCAGAGGAAAATTGAGTTGACCTATACGTACCCACCACCTGAACATCTGCAGTACAGGAATGAGCTCGAGGTCTTATACTAGGAGTGCCTCCCTCATCTGCCCACCGTATAGCCTCAGCACGAACCTCTAGGAACGACATCTCAGCATTCAACCGTACCTGTCGTTTCAGCTCCCTACGAAGGGTATTATCCCGCATGTGTTCAATAAACTGATCACGTAAGGTGTGGTCGGGGTTACAAATGCCTGTCAAGTTCTTACGTTTCATTGCCTCCATTAGAGCCATGAGGGCGTGCGAGTATTCACGAAGCGATTCTCCCTCTAGCTGGCGACGTTGAAAAAACTGCTTCTGCAAACCAACCAAAGACTGAGAACAACCATACATCTCAAGCAAGATTATAAAGATTTTTTCAGGATCATCCCGGTCACTAGATGGGTGAAACTTTACTTCAGCCTTCGCTTCTCCATCTAAAAGATCATAGACGAACAAAGCTTTCTCGGCCACTGGAACCGGCCGAACGATCAAAGACCTACGTACTTCTTCAACCCAGTCTTCTGCCGTCAACAAATCAACAGACCTCTTCCCAGAAAACCTGGGACACTTTCTTTCACGTGGAACATAAACATAACGTTCAGATGCCGGGATGTTAACAGATGGACGGGCACCAACATCCAGTCTAGAACTAGCAGATTGAGCCTCATCAACAACCTCAACAGGCCTCCTTACAAGTTCTTGCCGAAGTTGCTGGTTATCTGTCTGCAATTGTTGTACCAATTCTGTCAAGACTTTAAGTTGTTCCTCCATAGCAATCTGTAACATACACACAAAAGCAAACCAGAAGACAACTGATGATAGATAAGGATCACCGCTCGTAACAAAATTAAATTCTCGGTCAGTTGCGGCCACCGTTTCTTTCCCCACCCCACAAAATACACACTCTAGAACAATACAACCATTTGCACTCAGGCTTCTTTAATGTATGGGAACCCTGCCGACTACGCCAAGTGTGACCTAGGCTTGCTGGTCGTTATAAAATAGTCGACGAAATTGACTACGCCACCCACAAATTCTAGGACGTGGGACCCTAACAATGATCTAATCTCTTTTTTTGGTTTTTCTTTGAATCACACAGGTGGTTCAAATAAATGAACTAGAAGCCAGAGTACAAAAAGGGTTGCTTTATTTTCCAGAATGAGCAAAATTTTATCTTCTCTTAAGAGTAGAAGGACTTGGTAAAACCATCCATGACACCAAAGAAACCAATAAAAAAAATAAACTAATTACAACAATTAAACACCACTCTGAATGGATTTAAAGTAAACCAAATTAATTTCCAAAAGAAATAACACTCAAACCAAATCAAAATCTAACAACATTCAATAAGAGAAACCAATCATTAGACTGATATTCACATTAATTAAACAGAGAAATCATACTTTAACCCAAAAGAAAACATAAGAATGGCACTCAAAATAACACCCAAATCAACCTAGAATACTAAAATGGGAAATATACCACATGGGAGGAAGAAAAAAACAAACCCAAAAGTCAAACCCAATCAAAAAAATATAAAGAAAATAAAAATCAAACCCAATCAAACCATTATACGTAAAACACACAAATCAAACAAGGCCTCCCAATACAGCACTATACCATTCAAATAAGACAGGCAGATCCTGCAAAATGAATGCCACAAATCAAAAAAAACAAAACAACCAAATCCCAAGTTTGGTGGGGAAAAAAAACGATGGCCACTTGCCAAAGAAGGTTTTGATGTCCTGTAATTAAAACCATTTAAATTTTATTACACACCACATTCTACATTTAACAATCAAGAAAATACTCACGTTGCTAATGTATTAATGCTCCTTTAAAGGATACTTAAAGTGTATAAGTCTTTAAAAACTAGCTTAATCATTACTTACGTCCAGTGGTCGTAACAAAGCGCAAAATGACAAGTGCACTCTGCTCTCACCTCGATCATTAAAACCGGAACAATCCTACAACACATTTACTATGGTAAATGCGAATCTTACTACCAAGCATCTCCTTTACGATAAACATGATTAAAACAACAGGTTTACTCACTCCGAGTTTTCGGACACAATAGGTCAAGCCGTTCCTTCAACGCGCCAGCAGAGGAAGAAACACAAACTCGCTCACCAAGCGTAGAACGAGAGCAAACGCTGTTTCCTTGACGCCCGCGAGACTTTATACGCCACCTACCCATTACGTCATCTACCTACCTAACCGCACAACATACTCATACCGGTTACATCTATATATATATATATATATATATATATATATATATATATATATATATATATATATATATATATATATATATATATATATATATCTATCTGTAATCAATCTGCCAAATGACTGGACACTGCATGCAACCTAAATGCCTTGACTGATTTTTTTTTAGGCATCATTCTATGTGTCAGACTAAAGAAATGCTTTTCACATTTCCCCTGATTCGTTCAGTGACAGTTTTGCCTGGTAAGCATCACAAAAGAGTCCTCTAGCATGGCTGAAAAAGCCCAGCTATGTGATCTAAAACCAATTTCACTGTTAGAATAATCCAACACACATTTCCTTATCTTTCCCTTGCAGTCCAAACACCCAGGCATAACCGTGAGAGGTGAAGCATGGGAAAAAAAAATAGAATCTAATTTTAAAGGTAAGGACCAAACAAAAGCGATGCTTTAAGAGTGTTACCGAGCAGGGATAAACAGGTGTTTGGCACACCATGAAAAGGTGATTTCACATGAACACTCAGTTTAATTGGGTCTCAAAGCTCTGGCCTCCTGCTAAGAGAACAGACCTGCGATTTGGCCTTTCCTCTTCTCTCTCTAGCAACAGCAGATCTGAGGAACCTTCTTTGTGCGACCTTTGATTTTATAATCATCCTGTATCAGTGTTTGGATTTTTTTTTTTAAAGGCAGTATGGAAATGAACAGTGTCTAAATGGTGTATAGTGACTTTTAGGGTCGAAATTTATCTGGGCAATTTTCAAGCCATGTTGAGGTTTATCTTGTGCAGTCAAATAGCGTGTGGCACTCCAGAAAAAAAAGACTTTGTAATTTTGAAAAATATTCTATGCAGGGTTAATATTATTCATACACTATTACCGTCACACCCCTTTGAATTTTTTGTTGTGTTTTCATCCCTCATGTGCTCTGTTGGACCCAGTTTCTTTATCTCCTTGATTAGATTAGTTCCCTTTCAGTCAATCACTTTCAACGCCACGTCGGTGACCGACGTAAAATGGGATATCGCTTCAACACAAGTATGTGTTTCTCCCAGTGAGCCTTCTTGCACAGACACTGTGCAAAGTCCGCGAGGACAAGGAGCAAGTCTTGCTAGTGGCGCCGTATTGGCACACTCGGACCTGGTTCCCCGAACTAGTGCTCCCCACGACAGCCCCTCCTTGGCTGATTCCTGTGAAGAAGGATCTACTGACTCAGAGACGGGGCACCATTTGGCACCCATGTCCGCCTTGAAGTGGAACCTGTTCATCGAGTGGTGTTCTTCTTGCCGAGAAGACCCCCGAAGATTCCCGATTGCAGTCGTGCTTTCCTTTTCTGCAGCAAGGGCTGGAGCGAAGGCTGTCTCCCTCCACCCTCAAAGTCCAGATTGCCGCTATTGCTGTGTACCATGACCCCATGAATTGCGTCGGCCATCGACGTGGCGTCTCTGTTCCCTACTTCGGGGAATGAGGGTTACCATACGTGTGTGCAGGTGCCAAGTCATGTTGGAAAATGAAATCTGCATCTCCATAAAGTTGGTCAGCAGCAGGAAGCATGAAGTGCTCTAAAACTTCCTAGTATATGGCTGTGTTGACCTTGGACCAAGGTTTTCAAGGTTGACCTTGAAAACACAGTGGACCAACACCAGCAGATGACATGGCACCGCAAACCATCACTGACTGAGGAAACTTTACACTGGACCTTAAGCAATGTGGATTGTGTGCCTCTCTTCTCTTCCTCCAGACTCTAGGACCCTGATATCCAAAGGAAATGCAAAATTTACTTTCATCAGAGAACCTAACTTTGGACCGCTCAGCAGCAGTCCAGTCCTTTATGAAGCGAGACGCTTCTGGCACTGTCTGTTGTTCAAGAGTGGCTTGACACAAGGAATGTAACAACTGAAACCCATTTCTTGCATATGTCTGTGCGTAATGGTTCATGACGTGGTTCATGGGTTTTGTTTCACAATCCTCTCCAGGGTGCGGTTATCCCTATTGCTTGTACACTTTTTTCTATCACATCTTTTCCTTCCCTTCACCTCTCTATTAATGTGCTTGGACACAGAGCTCTGTGAACAGCCAGTCTCTTTTGTAATGACCTTTTGTGTCTTGCCCTCCTTGTGCAAGGTGTCAATGGTCATCTTTCGGACAACTGTAAAATCAGCAGTCTTCCCCATGATTGTGTAGCCTACATAACTAGACTGAGAGACAATTTAAAGGCCTTTGCAGGTGTTTTGAGTTAATTAGCTGATTAGAGTGTTGCACCAAGTGTCTTCAATATTGAACCTTTTCACAATATTCTAATTTTCTGAGATACTGAATTTGGGATTTTCCTTTGTCAGTTATAATCATCAAAATTAAAAGAACTAAACAGTTGAAATATATCAGTCTGTGTGGAATGAATGAATATAATATACAAGTTTCACTTTTTGAATGGAATTAGTGAAATAAATCTACTTTTTGATGATATTCTAATTATATGACCAGCACCTGTATATCATTGTTAAAATATATACTATATTCAAGTAAGTTTAATCAGTCTCTCTGGCTTTCATTGGCCAGACAGACAGGTAGCACCTCCCATAAACTCATCAATTATTAATTGAGCCATTTTCCAGCCCAAACGGATTACAATTCCATTTGGTGCCACTAGTTGTGCAGAATTTATTTAAGTCACCTTTAAACACAATTTTTGTTACATGCTTGTAAATCTACATAATCATATGCAAACCTAAAATGAAATTCTGTCAATGCAGTATCATCTGATATTGATTCTGTTGGTAGTATGTAGTAGTGCAAGTGGCTGATCAAGAAAAAAAGGGTATAAAATATTACATGTAATTGCAGATTTTTTATAGTATATATTAAACTGTAGATTATCATAACTCAGCCTTAAATAAGGTGAAATGGGATTGGAACAGCACTACATTTGGTATTTTATTTTATTTTATCCTGTCTATTTTAGATGCACAATATTGCAAAATAATATTTGCAGCTTCCAGCATTATTTCTCCAATGGCGCAGCCATGATAAAACACAGACAGTGCTGATTTGTTTCCAGCGTGATAGCAACAGGGAAACATTTTACTGTGATGCAGTCAGATTGCATTTCCTCCCACTGTGAGATGTCTTGCAGAGTCCTCCTGTTATGAACACCCCTGGGGCCTCTTCTGCTCCTCACCACACACACACACACACACACACACACACACACACACACACACACACACACACACACACACACACACAAACATGTCAATAGTCCTGTCCGTTAAGCAGTGGGCTGCACGGAACAATATTTAGAGGTTATTGAAAGGCCATTCAGAGACATATCTCTTGTAGATACATTAATTCAATTCAATTCAAGTTTATTTGTATAGCGCTTTTTACGATACAATCCTTGGAAAGCAACTTTAAGTTTTTACAATATTTAGTAGTAGCTTATCAGTGGAGACTGTCAGTTAATGTACATATGGCAGAAATGTACGGAAAATAAATTAAAGACTTAATCAAACAGGCGATGAACACTATTAACAGCAATTATTATAGGATGCAATCAAACTTGTAGCAAAGTTTGGTAGTTCTGTATCTTATTTCAGGGTTGGCATCATCTCTTCTCAGGTGTTCTGGGTCCAGACTGAAGCTTGTGTAAATACATTAGTATTACATTACATTAGAGACATTAGTCACAACATAACCACTTATTGGATATTTTTTCTTTTAGGGTTTTTAAAAAGAAGTGTTTATAATAATAATTACATTTATCCATTGATGTTTTTGAATGCATGGAAAAATCAAACGCCAAAAAAAAAGAAAAGAAACAACAACAACAACAACAACAACAACAACAACACTGTATTATTCCTGTTGCTCACCCATCCTTGCTAAGGCGACTGTAATCATTTAGTATGGAGCATTTAGGTAATTATAAGAGAGTTCAGGGTTGAAGGGCAGCCATATGATGAAGGTAACCGTTTAGTGCTTTAGTGCTTTTTTACACTGAAATGGCCAACTCCTGACCCTTTGGCTTAAAAGGAGCTTTAATGCTCATTGAGTTTTAGCGAACTGATGCACTATAATAAAAACGATTCACTCTGGAGAGCAGACTAACTATACATCTGATGTATAGGAAACTGTAAAAATAATTTTCGTTTTGCTTTTGCTCACTTATAAATTATATATTTATAAAACAAAATGTATTTATTTTTTATTAAAAAATATATATTTTTTGTAAAATAAAAGTAATAATAATGTGTTTATATGCATTACCGTCCTAAAGTTTAAGGTGACTATTTTTAGATTATTTATTATTTATAAGAAATATTAATATATTAAGTTGTTTTAATTATTAAAACCCCTTTACGTGCAAACATCGCTGACGGCCCCAGTTTATTATTGTTTCACTTTCACAGCACATTAAACATCACTCTCTTACTTGATCTGGACAAACTGTGCATCAATTGAAAGTTTAAAGACTCTAGCTTCGATATTTGACCAATATTTTGATAAAACATTGTTGCAGTGACAGATATTTAGTGATCTATGTCAGGAGTGCAAAATAATAAATCCGTATTATGCCCCATTTTGAATAGAAATTCACCACTCACTCATATTCAGTCAAGTCTGCAGAGGTTTATTTGTGTTCACATAGACTCACTGAACAGCGTCAATAAGGATTTATAGACCAAAGATGCATATCTGCGGAGATATATGGATATATTTACTGATGTTTACTTCATATTTCTTCAGACAGAATCGTCATTTCTATTCATTTTCCACTGATTTACGCGATCTGATGATAAATAGCCTCTGCCAGAGCCGTCTCTGTTTGTTTGCTTCCGTGTACTCGAGCTGTGACCCAGAAAGACTCTGATTGGACGTTTGGGTTGTCAATCTGACAGTCCCAAAACCAGACAGCGTCAGATCGTGTCACATGGTTCGTGAACAGTTCCTGGTTCATATCTGCTCACAACAACACTGAAACACCTCTGTATACACGAAATATCCGAATAATAAACCCGCGATTACGATAGAAAAGCTTGGTATGAGATTTTCTTGAGATCTGGGGCATTTTATAAAATATACAAAAAAATGTACATGGGAAATGCTAACTTGTGCAGCGATGAAAAAGGCTACAAATAGCATATTTTTACAATAGTAAACGACCAAATTCCACCCCTGATCGCTAAAGGAAGTTATTATAAACACTCGATCGGGGTTTAAAGTGAGTTTTGTATAAAAGTGTACTAATAATTTCATTCATTCATTTCAATAAATTGTCTGATGTAGCTTGATGCTAACGTTAGCTCCGATGTTATACTAATAGCAGGTGCTTTTCTTCTTCATAATGCATTTTTGTCTCAATAATTCACGTCAATGTCGTAAGAAAATGTTTTGTTGTATTTTTATATTAAGACTTTTGATAAATAAGGGCTAAATGCAAAGAGAGACTGAAGTGAGATCGCTGCTTTGTTTCTTTGTAAAGCCTGAAAAACCACAATCAAGGCTAATAAAGGTGGAATAAAAACAAAAGAATAATGATAAAAGAATAATGCAGATAATGTGTCGTACCTGGCGGAGGTGTGAAAGACTCGTTTGGTGAGAACAATACAATCATGAAACGGGCAAAAGAACAGGTGAACCGTTTTCGTCAACTGGATTATTAAATCCAACTGTCCAAAAGAACTACTGGTGATCCGAAAACCGATGCAACCAGTTCTTGACTCATGAAAAAGTCAATCTTTTATTCATTGCCTGGCTCAGTGTTCATCTTCAGTTCTCTTTTCACAGCAGTCCCGTCAGTGTACTGTTTGAGTAAATGAATTACTCCAGGATATTGGTTTGTTTGAACCAATGTCAGCCACATTAAAAACGTTAAAAGCTTTTGTGGATTAATGGTTAAAGTTATACCATGCACACAGTTTCAATGGAGGGACTGAGAGCTCTCGGACTAAATCCAAAATATCTTAAACTGTGTTCCGAAGATAAACTCTCACAGGTTTGGAACGACATGAGGGTGAGTTATTAATGCCATAATTTAGATTTTTGGGTGAACTAACCCTTTAAGCCCAATAAAAAGAAAAATATATATATTTTTAAGAAACTTTAATTGTAAACTGTAACTGTTTTTAAATAGTAATTATATTTAAATTAGGTGTAAATAATTGTAAATAAATCATTTACGATTTTAGGATAAGTTCCTTCATTCATTCAGTAGGTTTAATTAGTAGCTCCGAACACCATAGAGATCAAATGGCTCCAGAAGTTATAATTTTATTCATATAAACAATATTGTTGCACAATATTTTGTCAACACTTGTCTGCCTGTGGTGGCAATAAATAGAGCTGTAAATCAGTTTGTAACCATCCTGTGGTTTAAATTAATTGGTTTATTGAAATGAATTCTAGATTTGCTAGTATTTATTTTAAATATTTGACATATCAAAACAAAAAATGTGCTCAGTGGTTGTGTTCAGATCTGGAGAAAGCTACCATAATAATTTTACTGGAGCTATCTATATTAAAATGTTTAGTAAAAAATCTGTCTCATGTAAATGAACATACATTTATAAGAAGATAAAAACAGAGTGTAAACATTTGCATGGCAACATTGATTGTGACTGAGAAAATACTGGACAGAGCTTAACATGCTTAAAGCTTTTCATGCTTATTTTTTCTTCTTCTGTTGATCAGATTATTTCAGATCCAAACCAACGCTTCAAATCCGATTGAAATTTAATTTAGATCAAGCTCAGTTGGTTCGATGGAGGTGTTTACTTGAATGCTCTGATTGAGCCATCAGTCCAATTACTGACATTATCTGGATTCATGTAAAAATTTAAGTAGTTAATGATAGAATTTAAATTAATGGAAAGATATTGACTGACAGAAGTGAACACATTTTTAGATGAAAGCTTTCAGTAAGTTTTGAGTGAAGTGAGATCCAGAAATGTAAATATTTAAATGAATGTGGCTGTGGAGTTGTGCAGTGTTTCTGCACATCTAGCCCCAAGGTAAGTGAAGTGCACACCGAATTCATACCCATTTCCTCATGCATTCAAGGAAACTGTTTAGCAGGAGTACAAAGACTTTTGCTAAAATATTTGGGGGGCAAAGAATTTCATTTCTTATGCCCATCTGCCGCTTGCCGCAAACATAGGACATGACATCACCTTTTATGTTTCACTGCTTTTCTGCAATAATTCCATAAAATTTATGGCTAACTGAATCAAAAACTATGACTCATCCGTCAAAACTTGAACATTAAGGGAGCTTGTGACTCACTGTCCCTAAAGATGTTTCTTCTGGCTGACTGAATTCTTGTTTTGGATTCAAAATCATTGTCCTAATATGCAAAAATCGCTTCATAATCACTTTCCAGTAATGAGCTTCGGTGTCTGGTGGCACTGAGTGACAGAGGTTTGGTCCAGGATCATTCTGCATTCAGGCCTCCTCCAGTCATCGGCTCTGAGCTAAGCTCATTATGTAAAACACAGCACAGCGTGCAGACCACATCCAGATGCCTAAACTCACACTGATGTACTGCCTGCAAAATCTATTTTAAGCTGGCTGTGCCTGGGTTCGTCGTCTGAGAACAGACACGGGGCGCAAAAATCTCCACTGACATTGAGTCATTGCTACAAAAAAATAAAAAATAAAAAAAATAAATTTGGTGCCTGTCACCCATCTGCTGAGAACAGGTAGCAGTGTTTACTACAAATCCACAGGAAAAAAAAGAGAAACAAATTCTATATTCTGTTAAATGGATGAGAACTGTGAACATTTCCTGTACATTCTTAAATGAGAATTTGTATTTGATTGTAATGTCATTCGCACATTTTTGTACGATCTTCATACACCTCACTGATAGTTAGATTTAGGGGTGTAAACTCTAAATTAAATTATTTAATGTATATTGAAAATATACGTAACAATATTCTGCATGACACGTAAAGAATTGTAACTTTTCATATATTTTCATATATTGAAATAATAAAATATAATTAACTCATATGAATGTAATTTTATATTCAGTGATACACTTCATATAATATATAGATGTACATGTCCTAAAATGTGGCATGTGATAATATAAACCAGTGCGTTCCTTCATGAAAGAATTCTAGTGTCTAGTGTAGTTGTCTTCATCGACATACTTTTTATATGTATCATTATATAGCCATACAAGGTCCATATTGCAGTAAATTAAAAATATAAGCACTAATTTACCCTATATGAGGTTCATGCATGTTTTTATTTATTTTAATTCATAATTTTCAATTCATTTTCTCATAAAACCAGTTTGTGATTTCCACCATACATATATTGTTGAAAGCCATATTTATAAAAACTGGTAAGATGGGGTTGAGTAATAAAAATATACAGGTATTTTAGTGGCTACAGTTCAAATATTGCTACTTCAGATTTCCTTTAATGTCTGTTTAAAACATGATTTATCAAAACTGATTCTATTCAGACTTTTATGCCATAAAGGAATGATTGGTTGTCTATTATATTTGTAAAAAATATTTAAAAGATATTTGTATAAAATAAGAGCTTTTTTTATATGCCTGTCATACAGGTATGCACAGATAATAAATGTTTATCTAAATCAGCATATTAGAATAATTTCTGATTGATCATGCGACACTGGAGACTTGAGTAATGACTGCTGAGAATTCAACTGTGCCATCACAGGAATAAATTGAATTTTAAAATATATTAGAATAGAAAATGGTTCTTTTAAATAAACAATTGCAGCCTTAGTGAGGTTTATATGCTACTATATATATATATATTTTACAATTTAAGTTAAAAAAGTAATAATGAAAAATAGTATATAAAATGCAACTTGTTTATTGTTGGTTCATTATATATAATGTTAGCAAAATATTATAAACTCTTATCATGTTTTCTAATAGATAAAAAGTGTTATGAGACCTAATCCTGTCATAAGCTAAAATCAAGATTTCTGTGACCTACTATTAACCTCTCTGAGTCACATGCAGCTAGTGGTGTGATGGAAAATGGACTAAAAGAAACTACTGGAAACTGAGAGATTTTAATTAGATTCTCTATTGCTGTCATCAGTGCAGAGCTGTCAGATCCCTGTACGGTTCAAACCATGAATATGTTCAGGGTATTTGTTGACTGTGAAGGTTTTGCTTGTGTTTAATGAAACTAAAACTGGGATCAAGTGCAATAGCATTTCCTCCCGGCACTGACTGTTTCTACTAAAATGTAATAATGAAATTCAGTGTAAACATAAACAAAAAGCAAATATATTAAACATTGCTTAGTATCAACAAAAACATTGTTCCTCCTATGAGACCTTTACTCTTTGTTGTAATATGATTATATCAGGAAACATCTAAAAGTACAAGTAGAGGTTTCTTAAATACAACTATATTGTTTCTAATTTTAATTTTAATTTATTTAATTGTATTTATTTGCTTGCTTAAAAACCAAAGAATTCTACATAGTCATGCAATCTACATAAAAATGAAGCATATCATCTTTGCCAGCTTTCAGCTGACAACACCTATATGCAAGCTCGCATTTGTTATTCTGCAGCAGCCCAGATGATAATTAGACTTCGTTATGTCATCACACTTTCTGTCTACTGTCTGTCGGCTGCAACAGAATGTATGACATGTTATATATCACTGCTGGAATTGCTCATCCACAGTCGCTTTATTGCTGTTCACACAGTGTTTATTTCGCCAAAGACAATAGACTATGATTACACCCTAGGATAGTAAATAGATTAATTATACAAAATAGTATCCAGCATATTATAAAATGTTTTTTTTTTCTCCTCTAGTATAATAAATGTACTCTGACTTAAGTAATATTTAATATACTGACCAATCAGTGCAAATGAGTTCTGTGCATACCTGAATGACAAATGTGGACCTGCTAACTGTCATTACCTCGTTTCACCCCCAATTACCTGGGAAATAAATTCCACCACCTCAAATGAGAAAGATGGGACCATCTGCTGCTTCTGTCCCACTCTGGCTTCCACTCATCCAACATGCATTTCCACATCAGTTCCTATGGCTTCTTAATTGTGAGGCACTTATTTTGGGTGGAGAACTGAGTTTGGAACTCAAACAGTAACATACTGCATTTTAGAGTGGCGGCCAAAAATGTATTTAGGGTTTATAGATGTCAGGCAATATGAGGGTGCCATGCACAGAAGGGCCCCCTGCAGTTCAGGATCTGGTATTGGTTTCTCACCACCATCTTCTTTTACAAGGAGCTTATATATTTGGCCTTTTGAGCCAAGAACTGCTACAACACATATGAATAGTGTCACTACTGTCAAAGTGCTAGGAAATGTACATGTTCTCTTAGTAAGAGCCATAGAGTAATCAGGTGACCTCATCAGCTCGGGACAAATTTGGTTTGTTGTACTGGATAGTGCTGGAAAGGAAGCCAAGTAGAAAATGAGGGAGAGCGGGTTTCCAGATGAGAAGAGTGTGTGTACAATGAGAAGTCTTGTGTCAAGACTTTGTTTGAGCATAACTGTTGAGTTAGCTCTTCTGATAGTGTCTTGTGACAGTTTTGTTCCAGCAGCCTTGGAGAGCTGGGGGAGTTGGGATGTGAGACCATCTGAAGCAACAGATTGCAGCGACTGGCATTTGTTCTTTGATGACGGTTTGAGGGAAGTGTGGGGCAGGCCATTGGCAGAGTTAGAAAAGAATTTCAAATTTAAGTGTCATAGCACCTACAGGCAGCCAATGTGGTGTAATTCTATCTATCTATCTATCTATCTATCTATCTATCTATCTATCTATCTATCTATCTATCTATCTATCTATCTATCTATCTATCTATCTATCTATCTATCTATCTATCTATCTATCTATCTATCCATCTATATGTCTTTCTGTCTGTCTATGTATCTAACAATGTTAGGAAACACTGAACCACATTGATTAATTATCACATTCTCTGGAAGGTTCTGATTGCTGTGGCTCTTAATTATGTAAGCAAATTAGCTATTGATCAACACAAGTGAGTCAGCAGAGCAGCAAAATAACTGCAAGTGGTATCTGTGCTTCTCCCGCAGGGGAGCACTGTGATCTCTTCGAGACTGTGCTTCACCCTCCATGAAATCACTTTATCCCATGCTGCTTTACTGCTAATGACAGCAACTTAGTTGGCTGGACAGTTTTAGTCTGTTGAACTGAAAATGGCTCAAAAATGAATGAAATCTTCTTGTCATTTATTACTATATATATATATATATATATATATATATATATATATATATATATATATATATATTTCTGAGCTTATGCCTAAATAACATTTGCTATTTTAATCACTAAAATCACTGTGAGACATGATGAAACCATTTGAAATTAAAGGCTTTTGTAGGTATTTTTGTATAAGTCAGCACACATTTACATATGTCTGTATAGACACTGAACAGTAGAAAACATCTACATTAACATACATATACATGTATATAATTTCTTTACTGGTGTCCCCTAAAAACATTGCATGTCACCCCTAGCCATAGTACCATGCATGTGTCTTGAAAGCACTTCAGTTCACTAAGTCAACAACAAGAAGTTAGCTATGGAAATTCTGCCTTAAAGCGAAAACAGGGTGAATGGTTTCTGTCACCTCTGCTCTCCCAGTTGCACCATGAGATATCCCGCTGCTGCCATAACACTAATGCTTCTTCCCTCTCATTATGGTTTATCTTATTTCCCTCCATCATCCTGCCATTCTCAGTCATCACTCCTGACAGCAACACACTTGAGTGTATTTCTGCATGAATGCAGCTTAGCTCGTAGTACTCGCTCTGACTGACTGCCTACTTTGAACAATGTCATTTACAAGTTGATTCGCTCAGACGAGCGTTCCACCCAGAAGTTTTGGCTCAAAACATCTGTCAGAAGAGAGGCACTGAGGAGATGTTTGTAAGAATTAAAAATTGGAGGATTACACACTGACTGTGAGGACAGACTCGGTGCCCTTGGCCACTCAGGAGGAAAAAGCAATCAAGTTCATTGCTCCCCAACAGATGGGCTCAAGCCTTTACCTTGTTTATCCTTCTAGTTTATAGATTCCTACTCATATCTCCCTCGATGACAGCAAACCTTACTATCCTAATGGAGTGCCAGCTGAGATTTTCAAATTGTGCAGTGGAGCAAATGCATACATCACTCAGTTTATAAAGCCAAAGCTTAGATTCTGGTAATGAACCTGCTTTTGATTTTAAAGCTTGGCTGTCTTGTTGTATTCAAATGAGACATGCTCCAAAATCTTGCTAAATGTTTTGACAAAGCGTGTAGGCCTTCACTGCAACTTCTCATTTTCTCAGCTTTTCTTTGGAGTGTGAAGATCTGTTGGTATTTAAGTGGTTCTTTTTGTTGTACTTGGCACTATTCTTTGTAAATTGCTGTTTGAGTTTGTATGCCACCCCAGCTGAACATTTTTGTTTCCTGTCCCATGTTAAGCAGTTGATGCTGCCAGGTAGTTCTAACAAACACATTCTTCTTCCCAATTAAATGGGTTAACGAGAAAAAATGTTGTCTTAGGCCATTTTGTTCAATTTTTCTAGAAAGATTTTGAACATTTTGAATTTAAGAAACACAAAGTAGCATACAGGTGACCTCAAAGATAGCCGTGTTAAAAAGCATTAAAATTGTGTATTTACTGATTAGATTTCACAGTGTATTTCATGATGTCTATCATAAAGATCATCAAATCATTTAATCAGCACATTAATTGAAAATTTATTAAAATATCTATTTACTAGATATATTTAAATTGGCAAATACTGTATATGATAAAAGCCTGACATATCAATACATAATCAACACACAAATTGCTTTTGTCTAAAACTTTATATTTTTCTGACACCTATTTCATATGTCAGGACCATCTGCTAATAGTTGTAATGAAAAGACAAAAAAAAAAAAAAACAAGAAGAAAAATTTGATTACACAGACTAATCCTAAATCATGAACTTTCTGTGTGCCCCCACATCCAAGCATTGTGGGAGAATGTATTTCTACTGTTAATGGGTTGGTGGTCTAACTAGAGGCAGGATGAAAGATGTTCATCTTAATTGATTTCCTGATATAGTGTCATAGACCCTTTACCTGAATATTGACAGGCTGATGGCAGGATAATGACCTCAAGATGTCTGGCAGCTACAGTAGATTGTTGTAGCGACATGTCGAGTATCATCATCCTATTCATTATTTACAAGGATTAGCCCTAATATAACCCTCTGTGGCATTTTTGGGGTAAAAAATTCTTCACCTCATTTTTTGGAAGCTTGGGGATCCCTAATAATATATTTATCATAAGATTTGTCACTATATATCTGTATTAAATAAAACAAGCAATATATGCATTAGAAAAAGTTATTATTTTTGATAAACATCAATCAATCAACTAAATAAACTACTACTAATTACAACACTTCATGTATACATGTTCCTTATATTACATATTACCATATACTGTAAACCATCATCGATATAACTGTCAGTGTGTGTGTGTGCCACTGTGTGTGTGATTTTTTTTTTTTTTGCCTGAAAACACTACTTATTTAGTTCATCAGCTGATAGGCTTGATTCTCTGTGGCAGCATAATAATAATAATAATAATAATAAGAAGAAGAAGAATCAATTACACACATAATGCACATTCTGTCAGGACCACTATCATCAATATAACTTACGATTAGCATACATTTAGGTTGGGGGTATGGTTCTGTTCTGGGCAAACACTCCTTGCCCATCCACGCAGCCTAGCATGGATAGGAGCAAGGAAAACAGAATACAGATGCACCCCCCCACCCCCCCAGGGTAACAGAACAGAACCAACATTCAATGTTCTATGTGATTATTTTTAAAACATAATTCAGTGGTCATACTGATTGATATATTCAATGCCAAGTCCTAACTGGACGAGAGGAGGAGCTGGGGATGGAGGTGGGTGAGCGATAGCTGCTGAATAATGACTGAAGGGACCTTTTGTAGGTAATTATGACTGGTGTCATGATCCTTTAGGTAGACGTGGATCAGCTGATGCGAACTTGACCAACATGGCCTTTCAGAACTTACACTCCATTTCTTTGAGTTTTCACAATCTTTCCCTGAGGCAAAAATACATCAAATAACATTATGTGAAAATTTAACCTTGATATCTTTAATATTGAGAGAGTAAGGCCATGTCAAAGATTGAAATCATAGTGAATTTAATGGTTGAAATTAAGCTTTGATGCTTGTTATCTCATAATTAGATTTTGAGACTTTAGCCTGGATTTCATAGACAGGGTCACATATTTCATTTTAAACAGTGCTATTTATCTTACCAATTTGTGGCACTGTGTCCCATGCAGCTTTGCTTCCTTAAATGAAAATCCCAATACAAAAGGCTACACCCACTTCAGCCCATTATTTTATTGTACAGACATGTCTGGTGATATTATATGTATATATTTTGTATTTAAAAAAATAAAGTTGTGTGTTGGGGTGGGGGTTGGTTGAGGTCCCAAAAAATGGTCTGTTGCCTGAGGGCAACACTATGCCATAGAGGGATAAGCCTATCCCTGCAATACTAAAACATTTTCTTTATCATATGTACATGGAAAAACCTTTGGACTTTCTGCATTTGCTGAGCTAGATTGAATTGCTTCTTTGGTTTGTACTGTAAAAAGGAAAAATGTTTTTTCCTCTTAAACCTGGGAAACCAGATCATCGCTTACTTATGGGTGAGTTGTTATACAAGATCAATCTCCTCTTTGAGGAGAGCCGACATGTTCGCAGTGAACTCCGAGAACAGCTTTGCATTTTCATTCAATATCATTTGCTGCTCGATATTCCAATCATGAAGGCTGCTGTGTTTTGCTGTATTGGAATGCAATGTGAAACCCTCCTTAATCTACAGTGGGATTAAGTGCTGTCTTTGCATAGCTAAACTGCAACATCCTTTGAAATTGACACTTGTTAAAGACTGCTGGCTTGAAAAATCAATATCAACATCAAAGACGGCTGCTATCCATTCGGCAAGTTGAGATAGAAAGTTAAAATCTGCACTCTTCACTTCATCTCATAGGGTTTGAACTGCAAGAAGCTAATGCAAAATGATACTTATGAGCTGCCATAACATGCTCTACTAAATCCCATCAGATGCTTCAAGATTAATCAGCAGAGAGTCTTTGCGGACTGTATGTTGATGCTGTCACGGTTTCTGGTTGTTGTACCCTGGACTGGCCACTTGATGGTGCACTTCGCTTTCACTGTTTCATGCTATGAACTCTAATTCCCATAGTCCTTTGCCTAGTCTATTCTGTTTTGATTATCATCACCTGTAGGTCATTTACTCATTATTCCATCACTTTTTTATATCATGCTGACTTTGTCTTTTGTTGCTGCAGTATTGTACCCTTTACTTTGTGTTTTCTGTTACCCTGTTGTTTGGATTACCTTTTGCCACGTTTTTACTTTGTTCTGGATTGGTTTGCCCAAACCTTCTGGACCTTTGCGGCGGGGCTGGAATACAATAATTGGGCACCCAATGATTTATTAAATTTGTGCCTGGAAATGGAAGGAACTGGTATCCTTGACTTTTGGGGCTTCGTGAGATATCTTTGTCGGCGAAGACAGTGGGCTAAACCAGGCCAAATGAAACCCACCGCAGGGATTTTCCCACCAGTCCTGGCCTTCCAACTCCCAATGAGAAGTGGAGGGCGAGAAGGAGGAGGGCAGTTAAGTCCACTCTGGTGGTCCCAGGTCAGGTGGTCCAGGAGGACCCAACTCTGGTGATCCTGGAGGAGTCAACTCCTGTGGTCTCTAGTCTGGTGGTCCTGGAGGACCTGACTCTGGTGATCCTGTAGCAGTCGACTCCTGTGGTCTCTAGTCTGGTGGTCCTGAAGGACCTGACTCTGGTGATCCTGTAGGAGTCGACTCCTGTGGTCTCTAGTCTGGTGGTCCTGAAGGACCTGACTCTGGTGATCCTGTAGGAGTCGACTCCTGTGGTCTCTAGTCTGGTGGTCCTGGAGGACCTGACTCTGGTGATCCTGTAGGAGTCGACTCCTGTGGTCTCTAGTCTGGTGGTCCTGGAGGACCTGACTCTGGTGATCCTGTAGGAGTCGACTCCTGTGGTCTCTAGTCTGGTGGTCCTGAAGGACCTGACTCTGGTGATCCTGTAGGAGTCGACTCCTGTGGTCTCTAGTCTGGTGGTCCTGGAGGAACCGACTCCAGTTGTCCCCAGTCCAGTAGTCCCGTAGGAGTCAATTCTGGTGGTCCAGAGTCTAGTGGTCCTGGAGGACCTGACTCCTGTGATCTCAAGTCCGGTAGTCCTGGAAGAACCAACTCTGGTGGTCTCAGAAGTCACTACAGAGCTGCCCAATTTCACTGCTGCTGCTGCAATCAAGAAGGCTGACTTTGCCTTTAACCTCTGGGCTGTTCTGCAGGCATGGGCTGCTTTGGAGTTTACTCCAGAGCCCACTCCAGTCCAGGAGTTTTCAGAGTCCACCCCAGTGCCTGCTCCCAGTCCAGGAGCATTTAGAGTCAACTCTGGAATCTTTTCAAGTCTGGGAGCCCTCAGAGTCCACTTAAGAGACCACTGCCTGGAGGCCGTCCCAGCGCCTGGTCTCCTGCTCTGCCGGCCCCTGTCCTGGTCTTCTGTTCTGCTACCCTGCTCTGGCCTCCAGCTCTGCCTCTGTCTCCAGGCCCTCTTCCACTACATGGGCCTGGCCTGCTATCCCTCCCCCTGATCTGACTCCTTTCCACCCCCCTCTTGATCTTTTGTGTTTTGCAGAAGAGCGTCTGGTAACAGCTCCCTAGAGGTGGGGTAATGTAGGTTTGTCCCTTAATAGTTCACTAACCATCAGTCAACCAGAAGGGGCTTGGTCGAAAACTTTTTTTTTTTTTTTTGTCACTCCAGAAAAAAAAAAAATTTCACAGGTGGAGTCACACAGTCCGTGACAGACAGATCGTTAACAGCTGGTATTTGTGGTAATATAGTACATCGGCAGGACATCATACATCGACCTCAAATATGGTTTATCATCTGAAATATGTAACTATTAGCAACTTTACATGGCCACTCAATCTAATTTTAACCTTTAACCTAGAGAACTGTGCACTATTGAAGTGTCTGTGTGGACTCACTGCAGCGCGCTCACTGCAGGACAGATA
The DNA here is from genome assembly GCF_003368295.1 of Carassius auratus. Taxonomy (NCBI): domain Eukaryota; kingdom Metazoa; phylum Chordata; class Actinopteri; order Cypriniformes; family Cyprinidae; genus Carassius; species Carassius auratus. The sequence goes on from NC_039260.1 coordinate 12,198,227, forward strand.
GAGGTGCCGTTGTGATTAATTGCTCTTAAAATACTCTGTCATTTCTGGTCATACAGATAAGAATAATTAATCTTTCAAATCTGTAAAGACTCAAATAAATGTTTATTTGTGTGCAATCACAAGAACAATAAAGCATTGCACTTTTGTAAAAAAATGAAAGAAAACAGGATGTGCTTTCTGCAGTCTCCGACTCTGTGAACTTGAGCGCATGCACTCTGTGTATATGTTTGTCTTACAGACATGAAAGAATATCTGAATAATATACTTTCAAATGAACCAATTCAAATGGTAAACAAATATTCTCAAATTATGTAATCCGTATGAAAGCCAGTGTTGCTGATTTCATCTATTAAACCAAAAACAAGGCAAGCACTTATCAATAAATTATTCAAATGTTAATGCTGCCTCCTTCTATTTTTCCCTGACACATTTATAATCGTTAGCTTCTGCGGTGCGCAGTGGCAAGCTTTATGCATGTGCTTGAGAGCTTATAGGCTATGTAGGCAATTAAATTCTCATTATAATGATTAAAATTGTTTATTAATAAATGTGCGATTAGTCACCTAAAGCTTAAAATAAATTACTATTAGTCGATCAGAAAAATAGTCAGGGGCAGCCCTAAAAATAAAATAATTCCAAAATGTCAATCCATAATTCAAAAGGGATCAATGAACAACAAGGGCATGGCAGAGGAAGTGACTGTATGGCCCCTAATTATGCCCCCTTTTACAAGATAGAATATAAGTGCAGTGTGTCTTTAAAGTTTGGTGTGAAATACACCACATTATTTATTACACCATGCTGTTAATGGGAGCTCAGAAACAGTACTAATATATACTGTAGAACAGAGTGGACTTTGTGCTTTATAACTTTGCAAACCTTTTTCATACAGTATTCAAACAGGAACACTGTGCATTAAAAGAAGCTGAAGTTGTAAAAACAACAACAACAACAACAACAACAAAAAAAAAACAAAAAAAAAAACACATGAACCAATTCAAATAAAATTCATAAATGACCACAGTGGCTACAGCTTCTGTTTGCCTTCCTGATATTTCTCATGCAATTGACGATTTAGTTTTCTTGATCACATGGAATGCTTTATTAGCTAGTTGTCTTAGCAATGCTCCAATTGTTCATGTAAATTAAATTCCCAACTTGGGTGGCAACATGGATGGAAAGGAAGATTAAAACCTAAATTATTATCCCTCTGTTTCTTTTCTTGTGATAGATGATGCAGATTGTTTTTTTCTTGTACCGGTCATGTGCTGATCCTCAGAAATAGCATGTTGACATTTCACATTTATTCTTATTGCAAGCACAAGATGTTTTACTTCTTGCTTTCCAACTGAGTAAAATGATTCCCTGGTGAAATAGCAATGCGATGCTGTACTTACAGAGGATGCTGAATCACCCCTGTGATTTAATGATACTCCATGGCTTCAAAAGTAAAGGATCAAGAGGCACTTCATCTCTATGCCCAGGTGCCATGCAATATGCCAGTCAACTTTATGAGCTCATAAAGCTATACAGTTCACATTCCCATTAACAATCTTTGCATTTCTGCACGTTATAAGATCTCTGATCATCCTGGAATAAAATTATCTCTAAACTGATTAGTTTAAACTTAACCCCTTTTCTTGAACTAATGAGAGGAAATTGGTCAATAAATGCAAATGTTGCAACACAGCCCACCTTCTTGCAGGGAACCAGTTAAGGTAAAAAAAAAATATATATATATTTTGCAAGTAACGCCTTCCCTGTGGAAAAATTAAAATAATGCAGCAGTGTGATACAGAGGGGTAAGGATAATCTCAGATCTGACTCCATTTTAATATGATTATTATGGCTTGATTAAAGGTTTATGGGCTGGGACTTCGGCTGAACATGATAAGACTGTTGAATTACTACAAAATTTTATTCTTAGGGACAGAGGAATAACCTGATTATGTTTGTCTTTGCAATAAAATGGGAATGTAGAAGATGAGATAGCATTTGCATCATCACATTGCAGCTAAAGAAACCATTAAACTGAGCAATCAACAAACCAAGTGTTTTCACTCGGATGTATGTTAAAATACAGAAGGAAATATCTTTCAATACTTTCATTACATCATTACTTTATGAGGGTTATGACCTGTCTTTTTTCTGTTTAAATTGACACATTCAGACAAAAATGATATCAAAATGGTCGTCTTGGTAAGTATCCTACAGCAGACATAAGCGGCTGATCATAGGTTTACTGTATCAGTGCACTGGATCAGTGCTTTCTCTTAATGTGACAGTCTTTATATTAATCGAACAGCAACAACAAAGAAGTCACTCACTGCTCTTGATTTAAAAGCTTTTGTAACTTTAATAAAGAATAATCTTTAATTTATGCAGTCCAACATGCAATGCTGCTTTACATTCGATTACTTATTCAATTTCTGTACCTAAAAACTTATGATAGACCAACCTAAAAAACAAAAAACCAAATGAAAAATCATTGTTTATTATTTGTATCTTTATTGTATTTATTTTTGCTGTTGCTTGTAATTGGATATAACATTCTTCTTTTTTTTTATTAGAAAGTATTTGTTCCATAAACATAGCACATTAGAGATATTGTTAGTAATAAGCTAGACAAAATATAAACTCTAGCCTCTAGCCTTTTTTTTTTTTATATTTTACTGCAAATATTTTACAAATTGTACCTTTAATTAAAAAATATTATTTTACATAATTTTACATAATACTTTGATGTCTTCAGCACAGTTTTTGGAAATAATTTGGAACTTTTAATAAATAAATAAATAAATAAACAAGTCTACATATTTTACACAACTGTTACTTAAATATTATTTTAAAACTAATAGCATGTTAACATCAACCTCTACTGAAATATTATATTGTGTCTTTCTTGGCACACAGAGTTGCTGCCTACACAGAATGCTTCAAATCAGTCACTTGTAAAGTTCCACGATGATTAGGATGTTGCCTTATCAGCCAGCTGCCTATGCAGAGCATGAACACTAAGGCAGCTCACTGAGTTTTCGGAGCAGAGCTAGTGAGTTGCTGCTGACATTATGTGTTTAGACATTCCATGCCATGGCATGCCATTACCTAAATAAATTTTAGACCACTGCCAAGCAAAAAGACAAGCAATCATAAATCATACTGGTCATGCAACAATTGTTTGACATATTGTAAAATATTAGAAGGCATTATCATGTAGTTAAACACAAACAAGCCTCAAGTATCAATTTAACATTTGCCCATCTTCACTCAGGCTGGCAGACGAGAACCATATTTTTGACAATTTTTAATTATTCCATCTATCCAATCATCCATCCATCCAATCATCCATTCATCCAATCATCCATCCATCCATCCATCCATGCATCCAACCAACCAACCAACCAACCATGAAATTCCTTAGCCTGTCTAGTTTCATTAACCAGACATGATAAAACCCACAACTCCAACACATTAGCATATGTATTTACTGTTCTCTCCTGACATATCAGTTACCATAGCAACATGGGCCAACAGGTGAGAAGGGATCCATCTGAGTCTTTGCTGCATGGCTTAGAGCTCTCCTCATTAGTGCTGCTGTTTATCCTACTGCATACACTCCTACAGCATTCAGGAGCAGAAAACAGCTGAATTATAACGCCCATATGGCTCACTTAAGAATATGGATGCCAAACGATAAAAAGCCAAAAACAAACCTTTGTAATATTGAATATATTCTATGTATGTCTATGTCCATGTATCGTATATTTTTTGTTGGTCTACACTCATCCACTCTGCATCATGTACAAGCAAATGCTGTTGTTCTGTAACCACAATCATTGTATTTCCGTCTAGAGAGATACCTGCATTTGCAGGCACACCAGATTACTTGGAAAGATAATGAAAAGAGCTGAGTCTTGCCATTTTATATTCCCCCTATCTCTTGCAATTTAAGCATTATTTTTTTTGTGCTTGTGTCAATAGTAATGATAGTAGTTATAAGTATCACCGTAGTTTTCATGCTTGAAAGTGAAATTAAAATGTCACTATTACTCCTGAGATATATAATTTTCACTTGAGTATACCATTAATCATTGCAGAGGCTTTATTAAAAAGGACAGTGTCTCGGTCTTGTAAAAATGCAATGAGTGATCTGTGATGAAAAAAGTCAAAATCAAAAAAGTCAAAATTCCTAACTCCTAACCCTAACCCTAACCCTAACCCCTTTTGGCAGACCTGTCAAATGTATGATACTTGCTACTGCAGCCTCTAGACCTAATTGAGCTACAGTACACTGTAAATATGCATACGCTAAACTATTACATTTTTAAGTTTAAATTATTTATTTAAAGTTATAGTTCTCATCTCCAGCAATTAGTTTGGTTCTTCATCAGAACAAAATTGGAGAAATGTAGCATTGCAACACTAGCTCACCAATGGATCCTCTGTAGTGAATGGGTGCCATCAGAATGCCATTCAATAAAAGCATCATAATAATTCACAATTTCTCTGCATGTCTCCAGTTCATCAATTTACTTCTTGTTTCGAAGCAGACAGCTGCACGCTTGTAATAAAAAAAAATCAAAGATGTTTTTAACTTTAAACCATTGCTTCTGGCTAAATAAATACAAGTAGATATAAATTAGTTCTGTATCCATATTGTTACTTTCTAGACAGTACAACACAAAAGTAGTTTCTTCTGATCAGGTGAGAAACATGCACAAATCAAGCACCATTTACAAGTGTACACTGTCCAAAATAGTAAAAAAATATATATATTGGTGGGAGGAAAACAAGGGATGGACTTTTCAATGGAGAAAGCATTGGATTATGGAGTTGTATTATGTCCAGAAACAACAATTTAAAGTTAAAACACCTTAATGATGGATCGTGTTTTACACGTATTTTTATTTTTATTTTATTACAAACAACTACACAAACTAGTTGGGCACTATTTTCTGGTTGTGACACTGTCACGCAAGGGACATGTTTTAATAACCACTCTATGTATTACAGTGATTTTATGTAATATGGAGTTTTAATTGATTTACATGTTCTTAAGTTCATTTTACTCAACAACACACTAGGATTCTTGGACTGTTTTTAGGGTATGGATAAAATAACTGTGTTCTTTTAACAGACTGATTCTACCTGGTTTTATTGTGTTGTTTTAAAGTCTTTTATTGTGAACCTGTGTAATACACCAATCTTATTAACCATTTTTATTATAACCAGTCATTATTTTAACACGTTTTAAATCTGAGAAAAGTTTTTAAATCACAGAAAAGCATTACAAGGTGCTGCATAATATCATTGCACTTGCTGCACCCATGGTACAGCAGTAAAGTTCCTTGATTTATTATGCTGGAATGAGAGTATAGTTCCTAGCCATATCGCAACTTTTCATTTTTTGTCAGTCTTAGTACACAATGTAACTACAAAAGTGTCAAGTTTTAAATAGGAAAAATATAGAAACTCTTTGGTCATTTGAGCGAGATGCTAACGGTCTAATCAGATTCAATAATCTACTGTTTACTAATCTAACTAAAAGTGCTACCTCCAGACCAGGAGATTGACTGAATAGATTTGAAAATGGTACTCAACTGTTTTACTCTAGGGGAGTTGGAAAATGAGCCTTTTTTAAAAAAAGTGGAGTTTTCCTTTTAAGCTAAAATGATTTATCATATTGTTCCTTTTTATATATATTTTTTTGCTCTATTATATTTAGGCAAACAACAACCCACAAAATACTTAATCTTAAAACTGCACACACAGACCTCAACATTTGGTACATGAAACATGACATCAAGTCACAACAAGGCATCCTAAAATGACAAGACAACAAGTTAATAAACATGACAATGTTAAATGCCATCCCATAAACAATGCATCCATATTGATTATACACGCTTCAGTTCATGCTGGCAAAATGGCAGAGGGTACTCGACTACAAAATATTTATTTATTCAGTTTAAGCTTCCTTGGACCTAAAAGATGCATTTGTCTAACTCACCTGCACTCCCTTTTTCCAATTTCAGCTAAAAAACACTATTTGTATTTTCTAAAGTTGTTAGAAAAAATCTTAAAAATTATCCAGAATTTTAAAAGCATATGTAATTTTTTAAGTGGATATTGAGAGAGAGTCTTAAAATAAGAAGTGATGGAATTGTGACCCCCCCCCAAAAAAAAAGTGATCCACAGCATTTCATATATAAATTCACAAAAGAATGACCCCTTTTACTGTGCAGACACATGACAGGAAAATAACTTAATGATTAGCGAACAATGGCGCCACTTACATCTAATGGGTCACTGAGATTTTATTATGGTTATTTCTAGTCTGACACCATGTGGTAAAGTGGACTTTATAGGCACTCAATGAGCAATAGAGAAACAATAATGTTCAATTTGTAGGGGTGAAATTTTAAGGCTGACCCTTTTTGCCTTGTGCAGCATAATTCTTCAATTCATAATTTTTTTTCTGTGTCTCTAAATAATAAATGCTTTAAACATGCTGCTGGTCTTTTTCCATCAAAGACTGCCAGGAGTCATTTAATAAACAAATTGATCAGCTGTCTCAGCGAAGTAAAATCCTTGTAGACCCCAGGTAAGGTACACAATGCCCTTCAGACACATGAGACAGGAAATAACTTTAAAAGCAATATATGAAAGCAGTCAGAGTAACAGGTTCTAAGAGTTTAAGGCAAGTTCCTGCTGCTGGCATCAACAAAGGATTATGACGTTACTCTTCTTACTGGAAATTGCCTATTGTAGGCAATTTGATTTAATAGGCTTCGAAAGTACAGATGCTGGATTTCAAAAGCTCTCTTTATATGTTCAAGGATGTGATAGTTTTATGATTGACGCAGGTTGTTACAGATTGTCCAATAATAACAGATTTTAAGGGTCTGAAATGGTGGAATCGAATAGAAACTTTTTTTTTCTCATTCAAGCATGTATTCATCAAATCAATAGAAAGATATATCAATTTTTTTTTTTTTTTATCAGTCTGGCAGTAATGTCCAAAAATAGTGCTGCTAAAGAAAGCATTGTTGTAATATCCAAGGCATAATATCTTGTGTTCAATAAATGAAAAGTACAGGACTGTCACACTTCCATATGGTGAGGAGAACAGGAGTACACAAACAATTGTCTTTTAATACAAAATATCCAGGAGGTAACACTTGGCAGATGGAAACACAAAGGTTGCCGTTCAATCTCCGACGAACACAAATTGAAAGGATTGGGGCTTTTAAACATAGGATAATGAGGAAGAACAAGACACATTTGGGAATAAAATTAACAATCAGGGGGACACAGGTGTATGAAACGATTAGTTAACTGGGACACGGAAAACATGCGCAACAAAAACAGTCCAGGGCCATGACAAGGCATGACAATTTGAAGGGTATACTTATAATTGCCAATATCCAGCTTTTCTCCCAAATGTTATGATAACACAAATAAACGGACATAACTCACCGTACGAAATAATTTCAGGGTTGTCATTAACTTTAAACTTGCACATAATAACTATGCTTTATACCAACTGAAGACCAATTTAAAATACTCCCACAATTATTACACATTACTAACGATTTGATGGCGTCTGGCACTTTGGAGAGGTGTTCACTTCACGGATGAATCCTGGTTTTCACTGTACAGGGCAGATGGCAGACAATGTGTATGGCATCGTCAAGTCAAGTCAAGTCAAGTCACCTTTATTTATATAGCGCTTTAAACAAAATACATTGCGTCAAAGCAACTGTACAACATTCATTAGGAAAAAAGTGTGCCAATAATGCAAAATGATAGTTAAAGGCAGTTCATCTTTGAATTCAGTGATGTCATCTCTTTTCAGTTAAATAGTGTCTGTGCATTTATTTGAAATCAAGTCAACGATATCGCTGTAGATGAAGTGACCCCAACTAAGCAAGCCAGAGGCGACAGCAGCAAGGAACCAAAACTCCATCGGTGAAAGAATGGAGAAAAAAACCTTGGGAGAAACCAGGCTCAGTTGGGGGGGGGGGGGGGGGGGGGGGTGCAGTTCTACTCTGGCTAGACGAAACCAGTAGTTCAATTCCAGGCTGCAGCAAAGTCAGATTGTGCAGAAGAATCATCTTTTTCCTGTGGTCTTGTCCTGGTGGTCCTCTGAGACAATGCCTTTACAGGGTATCTGTATCTGGGGCTCTAGTTGTCCTGGTCTCGGCTGTCTTTCAGGGCAGTAGAGGTCCTTTCTAGGTGCTGATCCACCATCTGGTCTGGATACTGGATCCGGGCGACTGCAGTGACCCTCTGATCTGGATACAGACTGGATCTGGTGGCCACGGTGACCTCGGAACAAGAGAGAAACAGACAAATATTAGCGTAGATGCCATTCTTCTTATGATGTAGTAAGTACATAGGGTATTATGGAAAGTGTTTCTGGTTCAGGTTTACCTATTTAATGCAGCCTAAAAATCCTTTAACGGATTTGGATATTAAAAGCATATTAGTATGTTATGTGTAAGCCAGGTTAGAGAGATGGGTCTTTAATCTAGATTTAGACTGCAAGAGTGTGTCTGCCTCCCGAACAATGTTAGGTAGGTTATTCCAGAGTTTAGGCGCCACAGTTGATTTTGATATTCTAGGTATTATCAAATTGCTTTGAGTTTTGAGAACGTAGTGTACATAGAGGATTATAATGTAAAAGAAGCTCATTCAAATACTGAGGTGCAAAACCATTCAGGGCTTTATAAGTAATAAGCAATATTTAAAAATCTGTACAATGTTTGATAGGGAGCCAGTGCAGTGTTGACAGGACCGGGCTAATATGGTCATACTTCCTGGTTCTAATAAGAACTCTTGCTGCTGCATTTTGGACTAGCTGTAGTTTGTTTACTAAGCGTGCAGAACAACCACCCAATAAAGCATTACAATTAATCTAACCTTGAGGTCATAAATGCATGGATTAACATTTCTGCATTTGACATTGAGAGCATAGGCCGTAATTTAGATATATTTTTGAGAAAAATGCAGTTTTACAAATGCTAGAAACGTGGCTTTCTAAGGAAAGCCATCGTGTGGGTGAGTAGTTTGCTGATGTCAACATTGTGGATTGAGTTGTTAATAGTGGCAGTGGGGTTATGATATGGACAGGTGTAGGTTATGGACAGTGAACACAGGTGCATTTTATTGATGATATTTTGAATGCAAAAATATACTGTGATGAGATCCTGAGGCCCATTGTTGTGCCATTCATCCACGACCATCACCTCATTTTGCAGCATGATAATGCATGGCCCCATATTGCAAGGATCTGTACACAATTCCTGGAAGCTGAAAAAAAAGCATACTCACCGGACATTTCACCCATTGAGCATGTTTGGGATGCACTTGATTGGCGTTTACGACTGTGTTCCAGTTTCTGCCAACATCCAGCAACTTTGCACAGCCATTGAAGAGGAGTGGACAAACATTCCACAGGCCACAATCAAGCACTCTCACCATTCACACCTCCTGCATCCCCCCTCTCAGGTGGGGCACCTGCAATTCAGATCAGAGAGGATGCGGTGCGCCAGGTCTTCCGGACGCAGAAAAGGAAAAAAGCACCAGGCCCAGATTGTGTTACACCAGCCTGTCTGAAATCCTGTGCTGACCAGCTGGCCCCCATCTTCACACAGATCTTCAACAGATCGCTGGAGCTGTGCGAAGTCCCTTCATGCTTCAAACACTCCACCATCATCCCCATCCCAAAGAAATCCAAAATTACAGGACTAAATGACTACAGGCCTGTGGCTCTAACGTCTGTAGTCATGAAGTCATTTGAAAAACTGGTGCTGGCCCACCTGAAGGACATCACTGGACACTTGCTGGATCCTCTTCAGTTTGCCTACAGAGCAAACAGGTCTGTGGACGATGCAGTAAACATTGGACTGCATTATGTTCTGCAACACCTAGACAGACCGGGGACTTATGTGAGGATCCTGTTTGTGGACTTCAGCTCGGCCTTCAACACGATCATCCCAAACCTCCTCCTGCCCAAACTAAATCAGCTCTCCGTGCCCACCTCCGTCTGTCAGTGGATCAACAGCTTCCTGACAGACAGGCAGCAGCTAGTGAGGCTGGGAAAATACACATCCAGCACCCATACAATCAGCACCGGCTGCTCCCCACTGCTCTTCTCCCTGTACACTAATGATTGCACGTCTAAGGACCCCTCTGTCAAGCTCCTGAAGTTTGCAGACGACACCACACTCATCGGCCTCATTCAGGACGGTGACGAGTCTGCTTACAGACAGGAGGTAAAAGAGCTGGCTGTCTGGTGCACTCTCAACAACCTGGAGCTTAACACCCTCAAAACAGTGGAGATGATCGTGGACTTCAGGAGAAACACCTCTGCACTCCCCCGACTCACCATCATGAACAGCACTGTGACTGCAGTGGAGTCATTCAGGTTCCTGGGAACCACCATCTCTCAGGACCTGAAGTGGGACATTCACATTGACTCCATTGTGAAAAAGGCCCAGCAAAGGTTGTACTTCCTCTGCCAGCTGAGGAAGTTTAACCTGCCACAGGAGCTGCTGAAACAGTTCTACTCCACCATCATCAAATCCATCCTCTGCACTTCAGTAACTGTCTGGTTCAGCTCAGCTTCTAAATCTGACCTCAGAAGACTACAGAGCGTAGTCCGGACTGCTGAGCGAATCATCGGTTCAACTCTCCCATCTATTCAAGAACTGTACTTATCCAGAGTGAGAAAAAGGGCTGTCAAAATCACTTTGGACCCCTCACATCCAGCACACTCCCTCTTTGAACTGTTGCCATCTGGTCGACGCTACAGAGCACTGAGCACTAGAACGACCAGACACAGGACCAGTTTCTTCCCTCAGGCAATCCATCTTATGAACAGCTGATAATAACGGCGAACACACTACACTTTATATTTATATACACATACACTTTATTTATCTAACACACATACTTAGTATACACTTAAATTTGTAAACATACATAACTGCATTTTGTAATATACCTGCCTACAATTGTCATTTGTATATTGTCATTCACTATCTACTTATTTGTATTTTTTATTCTTTTATTATGTGTTTTATGTTCTGTTGCTGTCATTCTGTTGTACTGCGGAGCTTCTGTCACGAAAACAAATTCCTCGTATGTGTAAACATACCTGGCAATAAAGCTCATTCTGATTCTGATTCTGATTCTGATTCTATTCGAAGGAGATGTGTTGCACTGCAACTGGCAAATGGTGGTCACACTAGATAATGACTGTTTTTCGGACCACCCAATACAGTAAAACTTCACATTTTAGAGTGGCCTTTTATTGTGGCCAGCCTAGGCACACCTGTGGAATAACCATGCTGTCTAATCAGCATCTTGATATGCCACACCTGTGAGGTGGATGGATTACCTCTAGTAGGTGGCGGTAAATGCACCTAAAGCTGGTTTGCCAACCGCCATAAAACATCAAAGAAGAAGAAGACTCTTCTAGGGCTGTCTAGGGCTGACACTGAGACAGGTGTGATTTCTCAGGACACCTATTTCACTGATATCTGTCAGGTAGAGGGGACATTTTATGGATGGTATTCTCAAAAAGTAGTAGAAATAAAACACACACACACAGAACCTTTACAACCTGCTTGGATGAAATTAAATTTGTGATTATCGGCGCATACAGCAGTAGTTTCAAATGAAATCAGAGCTTGTGGGGATCCCATAGTCTCATATGAGCCAAAATAAAGTCTTTCTCCTGGTGACATTCATGGCTGAATTGGTTGGTCTGAGCTGGTCTTGCAGAATGACATTCTGTTTGGTGGAACCGTGCAGACAGAGACCGATGAACCAGATCTTAGTGACACAAGGGAGTTAACCCGTCTGACATTTGATTGCCCATTCGCACCACTGGTCTTCCAATGTTGGTCTGTGAACAGTAAAGCAGAAGTATTTACCTGCTGAAGGAGATTGTTATTGTCCAGAACTAGGTCTTAAATTGGACAGCACTGACTTAATTTAGTAAAAGTATGCTGGAAAAGGTCACTGTTTTTAATCTTGAAATTGTCAGTAGCCAAATTCACACTGTGCCTGCACACACAGAGTATTTAGACGTTAATAAGGTACTATACTGAATGATGTTTACTGTTCTTGGCAGTTGTCCCATTAGGATTTCTACTGGTGCTGTGGTGACTAAAAATAGCACAAACTACAGCTTAAGGCGATGGCAACTAATACAACATACAGACACTTATGCAACACACTTATTTTCTGTTCTCTAAATCATAGTCTTGGTACTGTAGGCTTGTGGCTCCAACTGCACCACAGGGAAATGATCCAAGTTCAATTATTCATGAGCGGCTATGTAACACAGGTCACTTGGGAATTCTTTACACACCTCACACTGCACGAGCTAATCTCTCACCTGCACAGCAAGAGGAGTTTGTGCTAATTCAGAGACACTGCATAAGCAATATTCTAACAGGTTCTCATGTGTATTTCACTTCCTGAAAGCTTGAGAGCTCAGAAAAAGAAAATCATTAAAGTTGTGTTATACAGTAGCTTGATCTTTGCACTGCAGATAGAGTTTTTATATTACAGTTATTGTCAAATGTTATATGTGATATAATTTTAATCTCTTGAACTGTGAAAAAGGCATTTTACAAATAGGACTTGTCTGTGCTTTATTCTTTTAAAATGATCATTATGTGCAATGACAGGAAGCACCTGTGGAAAAGTACTGTAATAACAGTACAGCTATCATTATGCTTATGTGTCTTTCAAAATTAAACTCTTTAAATTAAAATAACTAATTTAAATTAAATTCAGTATTTCCCTTCAACAAATCCACAGATACACTGATTTGATAAAAAACTATATAATGTGACAACAATGTATATGGTTTTTCAGAAAACAGCACAAAAAAGTTTGAATGCTGTAATATAATACTACTGTAGTCGATCTACATATGTTACTGTGAATGCAAATAAAATAAACACTGCATTGAATTTTAGGCAGTTACAGTCACAGTTGGGTTGCAGGAGCAAGGAGATCTGTTTGCAGCAGTCGTTCTTATTTATAAACCAATACTTGCAGCTATACTACAGTAGATAACCAGAGAATAAGAGAACATTCAAAGAACAACTGACAATTAGAGTCTATATATAGTAAATTTTTAAGTCACCTTTATTTATATAACACTTTTAACAAGATTGCATCAAAGCAACTTTAAAAAATGTATTAAATGGCAAAATAGAATGTCAATAATGCAAAATGACAATAGTAAACATATTTTTCAGTTAAAGGCAGTTCATCATTGAATTCAGTGATGTCATCATCCAACTCAGTTCAGTTTAAATAGTACACCTGAGTATTAACTGTTTGCAACTGTCACTCCTGAGTATTGTCCTCTCCTTTTCCTTCTCCTTCTTCTTCTCCTTCCGTTCTCCTTTCTTCCATTCTCCTTTATTTCCATTCTCTCACCACATTCCTGCAAGGGATAAGAAAGACTCTGTTACCAAGAAAGCTTAGTGCTAACCAGAACTCTCAGTTTACTTTGATCTCACCTGAGCAATTTCTCAGTTTCTTGTCATCTGGCACTTCTTTGAACTGAACCCATTTATACTTAACTTTGTGTTCTCTGTCTGTTAATACCTGACAGGTCCAAGGTCACCTTGAGTCCTGTTTATAACCAGTTGAGTTTGAGTTGGAGATGTTTATTTATAAAGACAAAAGTATCCAAGTCCAAGTCCTGAATCTAAGTACTTTGTCACACCCAGCTGTGTCGTGCTGGGGTGTGCTCACTCCACCATGGACAGAATGTTTTTGGGCCATCTCTCTCCTCCCAATCTGAAGGGGGAGCTGTCTGTTTTCAGTCCATCTGACAGTATCTCCTGCCAGTTGTTCTCTCTCTGCTCTAGGCTGCGTGTCTCTGCTATGCTCTGGCCTCCAGGCTGGTTGGAGCACCATCCTACTCCTTTTTGCATTACACATAGTTTACACTTTACTGATCTGCATTACACTTTTGTTTAGCTTTCTCTTGCTTCTTAATTACTGACTTAGTACATTTATTGATTCAAATTATGATTTCATTGTATAATTTAATGTTTTAATAAATTATTTTAGATTAACTTAATAAGCTGTGTGGTCTTCTCTATGTCATTGCTACTGTGAGCCAGGTAGTCGTGACAACTCAGATTCAAATAATATACCGTAATTCCTCAAATAAAAGCCGGGGCCTTTATTTACCTGAACTGCAGAAGGTAACAGGCTTTTATTTGAAGCAGGCTTTTATTAGAGGCAGGCCTTTATTTCTAATTCCATCTGTTTGATAAGTAATTGTTTAAAATAACCCATTTTAAATTAAAAGCGATAGGATTCCAGTGGACAGAGATCATAACATTAGCACAGAATCAGTTCAGAATCAATCACCAAAAGAACCAGTTCAGTTCAGACACGCTCTGTGTGTCAGTCTGCTTCACGCTGAATCATGCATGCGCAGTACCGTCAGCTCCTCTGTTCTCGAATCGGACAAGTCCGTCAGAAATGGTTCTCGGTTCAAGTTACTGGTGATCCGAAAACCGATGCAATGGGTTCTTGCCTCGAGAATGAGAAATGCTCCAGCAGTGGGCGTGTACGTTTTTTATAAGCGAAATAATGTTACAAACATACATTAAACAAAACAAACATCGCAATCCCAACCTAGGTTATCTCCCCTGAGTTGTGAAAAATGGTATGACCGCTGCTATTATAAGCGCGTTCCAGGTTACGCGCGCTACCGGAACGAGCAGAGCAAAGCAGCGCATAGCAGAAATCAATGGGTAAGTACAAACAATACCACAGAGCTGTATCGTTTAAATTATCAATAAACTGTCTATAAAAACCATTAGACTCCTTGTGAGTTATTACCCTTCAGAAAGTACTAACAGTAAACAAAGAAATTGAACTTGCATAATATTACTAAATGTATGAATTGATTGTGGAGTTGCAAACGTTCATAGCTAAATATAACAACATTTAACACTCACAGAGACATACTGAAATGGTGATGACGTCAATTACATTGGTTCGTTATCACACCCTCCCCTTTTAAGACAAAAAGTCAGCAATAATGTTCGTTGCCCCAGCCCTATATTGTACTTTAAACTTAAAGGGTTAAAGGGAAAGATACCAGCGGGTAATCCTGGCATTACTGTCTCTCATTTTGTTGAGCCATTGTAAAGCTCTATGGTCCGATTCTACAATAAATTCTTTGCCGATTAGGGCAAATTTAAGTGTCCAATGCCCACTTAATGGCCAGAGCCTCTTTCTCGACCGTAGAGTACCTGGTTTCTCTTGGAAACAGTTTTCTGCTTATGTACAGCACCGGATGACGAGTTTCCCCCTCTCTTTGTAACAATACCACCCCTAAACCGACTTCTGAAGCATCTGTTTGGACTGTAAATGGCATGGTGAAATCTGGACTCTGTAAGACTGGAGCACTACACACACAGTCCTTCAAGTCTCGAAAACCATGTTCACACTCTGGAGTCCAAACCACTTTTTGGGGGCTATTTTTCTTTGTCAGGTCAGTAAGTACCGCGGCTCTACTGGAGAAGTTGGGAATAAACCTCCTGGACCATCCAGCCATGCCCAGGAATGAGCGAACCCTTTTCTTGGTTGACGGTAAAGGACAAGACAAGATAGCTTGAACCTTAGCGACCAAACCAGCACCTTGAAGTCTGTTGAACACCTCGGACAAATGTTCCAAGTGCTCTTTCCAGGTTGCACTAAAGACCACAATGTCGTCCAGATAAGCTGCCGCCACATCATCCATACCTCTCAGGACTTGGTCTACCAGCCGTTGATAGGTTACGGAGTCCTCTTTAAAATGGTAGTGCCCACTAAGGACACGAAAAGCTGTTAATTCTTTAGCTGTCTTAGTCAAGTGGACTTTGCACATAACCTTTGCACATGTCCAGAGTTGTCAGGTACTTTGCCTTTCCCAACCTCTCTATTAACTCGTCCACTCTTGGCATGGGGTATGGATCAAATGCAGACACAGAGTTGAGTTTTGAGAATTCTACACAAAATCTTATTGTGCCATCTTTCTTTGGTACCAGTACCACTGGACTGAACCAGTCACTGGAAGAAGGCTCGATAACTCCTAGATCGACCATTATCTTTACCTCATCCTTCAATGCCGGAATCAGTCTAGCTGGTACTCTACTATGAGTTTATTGAATTGGGTCTGATGCCTTTAGACGGATATTGTGTTGTATCAGCTTTGTCTTTCCTGGGTTGTTCCTGAAAAGCCCTTCTGGTATATGTCTTTCTAGTTCGTCCTGTTGCTTGGGTGTGAGATGGTCCATGGCAGGATAAGTAGGTGACTTTAGATCATTGGGGAAGTACTGTTCATCAAGTTCCCCTTCTTCTTCCACTGCTCTTGCCCATAACTGTTCATACAAAGGCCCCTTTTTCTCTTGCCATGAGCTTAAAAGGTTAATGTGGAAGATCTGTGACTTTTTACAACGATCAGGTAAAGAAATCTCATAGTTGGTAGGACCCATCTTCTGTAGCACCTCGTATGGACCTTGCCACTTGGCTAGCAAACCGTATTCAGATGTTGGGAGCAGCAATAACACTTTCTGGCCTGGAATCAGAGTCCTCTTCCTTGTTTTTTGACGTTGCTGTGCCTCAGACATGTTAACCTGTACCATCTCTGCCAGGAAGTCCATCTTCTTCCTCATCCTGATGACATAGGACAAGATGTTTGCTTGCTCCACTTGATTTTCTCCTTCCCAGGTCTCTTTCAAGACATCCAATGGTCCTCGTACCTGTCGTCCATACAGAAACTAGAAAGGTGAATAACCTGTGGATGACTGTGGGACCTCTCTATATGCAAAGAGCAGGTAAGGTAACCAATAGTCCCAGTCGTTCCCAGTTTCAGACACGAACTTGCGAAGCATGGTTTTTAGTGTTTGATTAAACCTTTCAACCATACCATCAGTCTGTGGATGGTAAGGTGTGGTCTTTATGGGGTGTATGCCAAACATGGAGTAGACCTGTTTGATTAGTTTTAATGTGAAATTGGTTCCCTGGTCAGTGATTATTTCTCTGGGAATGCCTACCCGGGAAAAAAGTTGAATAAGGGAATTAACAATTTGTCTAGTTTTAATATTTCTGAGTGGGAATGCCTCTGGATATCTAGTAGCGTAATCTGCAACCATAAGAATATAACGATTCCCTGTCCTACTCCTTTCCAAAGGCCCCACGATATCCAAAACAATGCGAGTAAAAGGAACATCAATGATGGGCAAACTCACCAAAGGTGCTCTATCTCCTCTTTTCGATGGACTCGTCAATTGACATTCTGGACAGGATTTACAAAAATCTACCACATCCATGTACAGTCTAGGCCAATGAAACCTGCTAGCAATTCTGGCTAGTGTCTTTTGCTGCCCCAAATGTCCCACCCAGGGAAATGAATGACCTAATTGTAACACTCGTTCCCTCATAGGAACAGGAACCACCAACCTTTCTCCCTCAGTACCTTTCCAGTACAGCCTGTCTTCCTTTATCAGATAGTGTTCCTTCTGGGAAAACATTGTCCGGGTATTCAGCCTACTAGCTTTCTCAAAAAATGGTTGTAAAGTCTTATCCTGTCTCTGTAATTGCACCATAGTATGTGGAATCTGTTCGATGGCATCAACACATGGTTTAGGCAACTTTCTTTTGCCTTTTCTCCTGTCTCGACTTCATAGCCTTGGGTACCTTTCCAAAAGGTAAGACCTGCAAAGCTTGTCTGTTACACTATTCCTGCTAAGCTTGCGCTCTTGTGACTACCCTAGATTCAGCTAGTACCTTGTCACTCTGTAGAAGATCTACTAAAATTGGAACATCTCTGCCCAAAATGACTGGATAGGGAGCTTGTTCCACAATGCCTACTGACAGAACATAAGACTGCTTGTCAATTTCTATCGTGAGATAAATTTTGGGGTATTCTCTTACATCCCTGTGGATACAAGAAACACTTACTTTGCCCAGCCATGGACTATTCATCCAAACATTCCTCTCTGACCAGGGTTTGGCTTGAGCCAAAAACAACTAGGGCCTTAAACCATTTGCTACCTATCTTCACAACAGTCACCATGTCCCTGTTCAGTCCTGTTTCATCTAAGCTATGGGGAGGTCTGGGTACATAACATAGTCGAGTATTAGTAACATTTTGCAAAAGGCAATCGATTTTTTGTGTCCTTGCTGTCCCCATCTATGACATACAAGAATAGGTCTGGTCTTATATTGTTTACATGGCATTTTCTGAATACCTGTATTACTACCATCTCTAGTTTGGGAAGTGTGTGTGAATGTGTTAAAGTTACTAAGACCACTGCTAAAGTCATTCACAACCTTACCAGTTGAGCTGTGATTGTTGCTTTAGAGCCTTCGCTAGCATTCCCCACGGCATTGGTCTTGACGGTCTCTCTCGTGGGGTTTGCAGTTGGATTTGATAGAGGGAATGGAGATGGGCGAGTCCCTATCTTCTTCCTCACCTGCCAGATCCAGTGCCCGCTATCAGGGATTGGAAGTGCGCTACCGCGCTACTTCTCCCCGGGGAGCGGGCTCTGCGTTTCATCTATCTTCTTTCATCTAAACATCGAATGGTGTATCGAGAAAAAGGCTGAACAGCAGAAAAGCAAATGATGAGCGTTTTCTGCGAACACCTCCGCAGCGAAGCCTCACCCCCCAACCCCCCCACCTGATTTGCACGCCAAGGTGTGTAAATCATGGGAAAAACCCTTCTTGGCCCACATCTTCATCCCCGTTTCTGATCACTACGGCAACGTAGCGGGGATGAATGAGCACGGTTATAAGGCAGTGCCCCGTTGAACAGATGCTCACGAGCTATCTGTCTCCTGGCACAGCATCATCATTAAAGGCTCCGGCGCTGCCCTCCAAGCCGCTGCGCACAACAGCAACACTTTTGGGCAAGGGGTACTCGGCAGGGGGTCAGGTTGGTGTGTCTCTGCACATCATGGCGGTGTTACAGGCGTACCAAGCCAATGTGCTGAAAGATTTAGATGAGCAAGAGCATGTGAGATCTGAGGATATCACGGAGCTCAGGAGGACCACTGATTTGTCTCTCCGCGCTACCAAAGAGACTGCTCATGCTATTGGGTGGTCTATGGCAGGAATGGTCGCAGCAGAGAGACATTTGTTCGGCGACGCTGTAAATTCTGTCGTCGACAGATACCAGGAGGCTTGCAAGCAGGCGTTGGCGTTCCAGCGTTTCCTGCCGCATCGCTCTCTAAATCTGGATGCTGCCGGGCGGGGGCATCCCCCACCAAGTACCAGCTCCTCATACAGGGAGGCACAAAAACAGAGCGTTGCCTCACGTGCTCCTCCAGCTAAGTGGAGCCGTGGGTCCAGATGATGTTCTGGGTCAGGTCTACTAAGTCTAAGCCGGATCTGCGGACCCTACTTAAGGCTTAGAGGTAGCTGTTCTGACTCCCTTAGTAGATCATTTAGCAGTGTGGAAACTACTGCCAAATGTGTCTCAATGGGTCCTGCACACTGTAGAAGAGGCTACACAATTCAGTTTGGTTCTCCTCTGCCTCGGGTTTCACCCACGCTGGTGGGTCCCGAGCAGGCTCTGGTCATGGAACAGGAAGTGCACACTCTCCTGAGGAAGGAGGCCATCAAGGTGGTCCCTCCTCAGGACAGAGAGTCCGGGTTCTACAGTCGGTACTTCATTGTTCCAAAGAAGGATGGGGGGTTGCGTCCCATTTTAGATCTGCGTCTAGAGAACCGCTCAGTCAAGTGACTGCCAGGATGCTCACACTCAAACAGGTCATGTCTCAGATCAGATCAGGTCCGAGGACTGGTTTGTCACGGTAGATCTAAAAGATGCATATTTCCATATCTCCATCCTTCCCCTACACAGGAATTTCTGAAGTTTGCTTTTGGGGGCGAGGCGTACCAATACGCCTCGCCCCCAAAAAAATATGTAAAAAGAAAAATAATTTATACAAACAATTTATGATTCAAAAAACAAAAGAATCTGAAGAACGGTATAAAGTATACAAGAATAAACTGATAACTATTGTACGAAATAGCAAGAAATTATACTATGAAAATAAATTAAATGAGAATAAAAGTAATATTAAAGGAATTTGGAATATACTGAACAAATTGTTAAGAGACAATCGTTCAATCAACGCATACCCTGACTATTTTATAGATAATGACACTGAAAACTATAATATGAAAAACATTGTCAATAAGTTTAATGATTTCTTTATAAATGTTGGTCCTGAATTAGCGGCAAAAATCCCAGCAAGCAGTAATAACATAATGGTGGATTCAGCTATAGAAAGGAACCCTCAAACCATCTTCCTCTCTGAAGTGAGTGAGACTGAAATCATAACTATTGTGAATAAATGTAATAATAAATACTCTATGGACTATTTGGATATAAATATGAGATTAATAAAAAGAATAATTGATAATATTGTGAAACCCTTAACACATATATGTAATGCCTCATTCCAAACTGGAACTTTCCCAGACAAAATGAAAATAGCAAAAGTGTTACCACTATTTAAAAATGGAAGTAAACATATATTTACAAATTATAGGCCTGTCTCTCTGCTGCCACAGTTCTCAAAAATATTGGAGAAAATGTTCTATAGCAGACTGGATACATTTATTGCGAAGCATGAGTTAATTAACGAGGGGCAATATGGATTTAGACCCAAAAGATCAACCACTATGGCTATTATTGATGCTGTGGAAGAAATCACCAGTGCTGTAGACAGCAAAAAACATGCTGTTGGAATCTTTATAGACCTAAGGAAAGCATTTGATACCATCAATCATTCTATCCTTGTACAAAAAGTAGAAAAATACGGTATTCGGGGAGTAGCTGGGAACTGGATTAAAAGCTATTTAGATGAGAGACAACAATTTGTTAAAATGGGGGACACTGAATCAAAATGTATGAGCATTGTTTGTGGGCTGCCTCAAGGGTCTATACTGGCTCCCTTGCTATTCAACTTATATATTAATGATATATTTAAAGTATCAGATTTATTAAAAATTGTATTATTTGCTGATGATACCAACTTATTTTATTCCAACGATAACTATAATAGACTTATAAAGGATGTTAATCAGGAATTAGCCAAATTTAAAACATGGCTGGATTTAAACAAATTGTCACTCAATCTAAGTAAAACAAAAATGATTATTTTTGGCAATTATAAGGAAACTCCGGAACTACTGATACGTATAAATGGTATTGAAATAGAAAAAGTAACAGAAATTAAATTCTTGGGAATCACAATAGACAACAAATTGAGCTGGAAATCACACATTGGACACATACAAAGGAAGATATAAAAAAATATTGCAATCATAAACAAAGCTAAGTACGTTTTAAATTACAAGGCGCTGTATATATTGTATTCCAGTCTGATTTTATAATACTGAACGTATGGAATTGAGGTCTGGGGTAATAATTATAAGAGTTCCCTGCATTCCCTTGTAACTCTCCAAAAACGAGCAATCAGAGTTATTCATAAGGTAGGATACCAAGAACATACAAATATACTGTTTTTACAAAGTAATATGCTTAAATTCATGGACTTAGTCGTTTTTTATACTGCACAATTAATGTATAAAGCAAATTGGATCCTACTACCTGCAAATATTCAAAAACTATTCATAAAAAGAGATAGCTGTTACAATTTGAGAGGTTATGGTCATTTTAAAGTACCGGCTTTCAGAACGACGAAGAAAAGTATGTGTGTGTCTGTGTGTGGTGCCAGGCTCTGGAATAACCTGAGAGCCCAACTCAAGCAGTGCCCATTCATTTATCAATTTAAATCAAAGTATAAACAAGTTATACTGTCTAAGTACAGGACAGAAGAATGTCCTTAGGTGTAGAAATGGAATTAGCTGCAGAGCAATCTATTTATGTTGTATTTTTTTTGACTGACAAACTAAAAAGATAATATAAGTTAATCAAGATAATATAATTAAACTATTTATAATTATAAACAATTGTGGCCAGTAAATGTATTGAACTCATAACAAGTAAGGAACAAAAGATCAAATTAAAAGATTGGTGACTAGCGAGTTTTTTTTGTGTGTGTTTTTTTTTGTACTTATTGAAGATTCTTCTTTTTGGAATTAGCAGAATGATTGTGAGTTAATATTGTTGATTGTACTGTCACTGGAATAGGACAACACTAATATGTGGCAACTGTCTTATCGATTATAGTAGATACCTACGGTTTAAATGTAAAAAAAAGGGGGTAGGCGTCAATAAGCTTAAGCTTCTGCCTACTCCTTTTGAGCATCAGATCCACGGTTTTATTTATTTGTTTTAATGTACTTGATCATCTGCGCATGTATCCTTTTTGGTTTCGCCTGTTGTGTTGTGTTGATGATTGTTAGTTGTTACTATGTTGATTTTGTGGAATTCTGATGCCCAAATAAAAACAGATGATGATGAATATCGAGCACTTCCCTTTGGCCTTGTACTCTCACCCCGTACTTTCACGTGTGGATGCAGCCTTGGCTCCGCTACAACTCCAGGGCATCCGCATAGTGAACTATATTAACGGACGCATCCCTCACCGGCTGGGGTGCGGTCATGAGTGGCCACCCTGCCCATGATCTGTGGAGTGATCGCCTTCTGACATGGCACATCAACTGCCTGGAAATGCTGGCCATGCTTCATGCACTTCGTTATTTTCTCCCAGACCTAAGAGGTCACCATGTGTTGGTGCGCACCGACAGCATAGCAGTGGTCTCTTACATTAACCACCAAGGAGGTCTGCACTCACGCTGTTTATACAAACTAGCGTACCAGATCCTTGTGTGGGCCCAGGATGAATTCCTCTCGCTCAGAGCAGTTCACATTTCTGGGCATATGAATATGGGAGTAGACATCCTGTCGAGGCAGGGGCAGAGGCACTGGAAATGGCAGCTTCACACGAGGTGGAGAAGCAGATTTGGAGAGTTTTTGGCCAGGCTCAGGTGGACCTGTTTGCGACTCGAGTGACATCACACTGTTCTCTCTGACTCATCCAGCTCCACTGGGGCTGGACGCAATGATACAGACATGGCCGAGGCTTCATCTGTACACCTTTCCCCTGATTGCTCTGCTCCCGGGAGTTCTGGAGGGAGTGCGCTGGGAAGAAGTCCGGCTGCTGTTAGTAGCCCCGTTTTGGCAGGGTCAAGTATGGTTCTCAAACCTGATTTCCCTCCTAGACTGCTCTCCCTGGAAGATTCCTGTCAGGAGGGATCTCCTCTCACAGGCGGAGGGCACCATAATCCACCTCAGCTGAGGTTGTTGAGACCATCCTCCAATACAGAGCTCCCTCTACAACAGGAGTGGGGAACGTTGATCCTGGAGGGCCTGTGTCCCTGCAGAGTTTAGCTCCAACCATGAAAAAAAAAACTACCTTTATTCTGAAGACCTTGATTAGCTTGTTCAGGTGTGTTTGATTAGGGTTGGAGCTAAACTCTGCAGCGACACAGGCCCTCCAGGATCAACGTTCCCCACTCCTGCTCTACAAGGAAACTGTATGCTTTGAGGTGGAAACTTTTCACTTCTTGGTGCAGAGACCGCAAGCTCGACCCAGTTAATTGCCTGATTGGCACAGTGCTGGAGTTCCTGCAGGCCCGTTTCTCTGCAGGGTTGACCCACTCCACCCTGAAGGTCTACGTGGCGGCCATTGCGGCCTACCATGCCCCTCTCGGTGGCCAGTCAGTGGGCAGACACCCCCTTGTTACACGTTTCCTCCATTGTGGCCTCCAGTATGTTCTCGTGTCCCCACTTGGGACTTGGCTGTGGTGTTAGAAGCTCTCTGTAGGCTGCCCTTCTAGCCTATTTAGGAGATCTCCGATCACCTTCTCTCTATTAAGACTTTCTTCCTGTTGACGATATCTTTTCTCAAGAGAGTTGGGGACCTACAGGCCCTCTCTGTGGCCCCTTCTTATATAGACTTTGCGCCCAGTCTGGCTAAAGCTTTCCTTTACCCTTGTGCGGGGTATGTCCCTAAGGTTCCCTCCTCTACACCATGGCCTGTCATACTCCAGGCCTTCAGTCCTCCTCCCTTCAGGGAGCCAGACCAGAAGAAGCTTAATTGTATGTGTCCAGTGCGAGCATTGGACACATACGTCCACAGAGCTGCTCTGTGGAGAAGGGCGGACCAGTTGTTTGTCTGTTATGGTCCCCCTAAGAGAGGTCTTCCTGCTACTAAACAGACCCTCAGCCGGTGGATAGTAGATGCTATTTCTCTTGCATATTAGTCCTCTGACCTCCCCTTTCCCCTGGGGGTCAAGGCTCACTACACTACAAGTGTGGCAGCCTCCAAGGCCTTCTTAGCAAGTGTCTCTATGCATGACATTTACAAAGCTGCAGGGTTGTCCACGCCATTGACCTTTGTAAGAGGAACGTCTAAGGTTACGTATGTAACCCTGGTTCCTTGAACGAACAAGACGCCGCGTCGCAGTGCCACACTTCCTTTGAGGTTGCTGAAGACAGAAGGCTGATGCCGGCTGCGCCTCTCATTCTTTTATGCTTCCTGCTGTCTGACGTCACCCGCCAATGACATCTCACCCACCCATTGGACTGATTACACACATGATTCAGAGACGTCAATCTGGGGGCGTTCCCCAATCGTCCTCAATCGTCCTCAATCGTCCTTGATGCAGCGTCTTGTTCCTTCAAGGAACCAGGGTTACATACGTAACCTTAGACGATTTCTCTCATATACCTTTCAGCCTATTTTAGAAAATGACTTCACATCTCCACCTGCTTTTACTTTTACTGAAAATCAAAGATGGGTTATTTTACCACTGCCAAGTAATCAGTCATTAACCTGTTATATTTCAGAATGCATGTGAACTTTAGAACATGCTAATTTGATCACCAAATAATGACAAAATTGATAGTTCAGAATTTGTAGCTTGTCTATAGGGGACAGAGGTCCAGACCCCTTGAGTAGTTCAAATGTTGCCTGACCTAATTATGCAGATCAAGTTTTGCTCATCTGCATCCAGGCAAAATAAGTTTATATGTTAATTAACCATAGATGCAAAGATAGCAAAACTAGATGCAGGGAGAAATGGAAATGCCTCATAATGATTTCTGGCTTTGGGCAATTGAGAATTAGTGATATTTAATAACCTTTATATTCAGTAATAAATGAAGTGTGGATTTGTACAGTAGGTATTCATGTGTAAGACTACAACTGCCCTTTGATTGTTTAAATGTTCAGTTAATGACCTTTGTCTTTAAAAAAGCTAATTCAGCTGCTCAGGGGCAATATACACTTCATGCATCTTCAGCAAAAAAAAAAGGAAAGGAAAAAACTTATTTAGTGACTTACAACCAAGTGCACTACATTTACTTCTGCAATAAGCAAGTCATTAAGATCTTCATTGGAGAATAGACTGAAGTTCCTTTAAAAAACAAGAATGTCATGCATTTATTATGTTGTATGGACTACAGTACAAGAGTAAATCACAAATTTTATGCCTCAACGTGATTGACCTTAGTCCAAAAAGAAATGAGTGTTATCCTGCAATACAAGAACAAGAGTCTAAATGTATCCATAAAACACATTCATCTTGAAACATACAGATTGGCACAGATATGACAACAGATATGACAACAGATGTACAAGCCAACTTCTTCATTTGGACACAATTTCACATTTACATCACACCGTATGTCCTGTTTGGCAAATGCACCTGGGAAAGAATCTCTTTGTATGCGTGATCCATCTCTGACAATCATTCCGGTATAAATCCACAAACCCAGCACTGAATTTATTCAGAAGGGACACATAATTGTACGGTTGTCATACGTACATGTAGTAGGTGCATTGAAAATCTCCTTGGTGTAACCACTGCAATTAGTTTGTTCAATGTAATTGCCAAGTATGATTTGTCAATATAAGTATCAAAACTACACTTTGATATATGCCTCATGTTTTCACCAGTCAAAACTTGATTATTTCAAAAACATAAAATAGGATGACTTAAAAAAGGGATGTAGTTAGAACAACTACATGTGCAGAGAAGTCAGCATGAGCTGTTTTGAATAATGTGAGAGATAGACTATTCCTCTGGGTTGTTGATTAAAGAGAAGTATAGACTTTCTATGGTTGTTTCTTTATGATAATTTCACAATACACCAGGGCACCATGGGCACACAGCAGGGAGTTTTAATGACTAGAGCAGCTTTTGGCTTTGGGCATGAACACCAATTCAGCATCAATAGGGTCATATGGAGAGTTTCTGCTTTCAGACAGTCAAAAGTTGAGGTACAGTAGCATACAATAACAAACAAAACTTTCTCAAAACTAACCACAAAATTAAATGTTTAACTCAATTGTATAGACCTCAGACAAAATCATTCAATTGAAATGTATCTTTATGTAATTCAAACTTTTAATATGTGTAACCAGGCAGAGAAAAATGACCAAATATGTAAATGTTTTAATTAAGATAAACAACATATATTATGAGAAAAACATTTTAAGTGAGGATGCCATTAAAAATAATGCCATAAATAAATTTTATTATTTAACTTCTATTAACTTAACTAAATTAAATCAACATTATGCGTCAAAAAAGCTTTTGTCCTAGGTGCACTTTGTAGCTATGGTAGCTATGTAGCTTGGTAGCTTTGCAAGCAGGTTTTTCGAAGTGTCTTGGAGACATTTCCACAATTCTTCTGGATTTAGTCTGTCTCAATTTGTTCTGTTTCTTTATATTATTCCAGACATACTGATGATGTTGAGATCAGAGTTTGTGTGGAGAGACTCCTTGTTTAAATAAAAATATCTAACTGGATTATTATAATTAATGGCAAAAATAATGTTTAGAAATGTAAACTGATATTTACTAATGACACACTATGGCAAAACATAGAAATAACTGACTTAGAAACATTTTTATTGGTGAAAATACTAGTGACCTAAGACTTTTGCCCAGTACTCTCTCTCTCTCTCTCTCTCTCTCTATATATGTATATAGTTCTTTGGTCTAGCTTAGTTTGTTGGCCAATTTCCTTAAAACAATATTATAAGTTTGATTGTGAATTAATGCACAATGGATAATTTAAAAAATTTCCTAAATGTGCTGTAAAGTAAATGTGTTGAATGAAAACTTTTTAGTAATTTGTTTTAGAGTATTACAGGTCTGAATAAATTCTGAATGTTTCTTTTTTTTCTCTTTTTTTAGTAGAAGAAAAACTAATAATTTTTTGCATAAAGAATGTGACATCACAGTTATACTGAGTTTTGATGAATAAGCCTGTCTTTCAGAAACTGCATTATGGTTTAAGGATATTTGTCAAATAGAACAAATTTTTGTGTCTAAGCCAATGAAAAACACTACAAATGAAGCAAAAGCACTTAAGCAGCAAACTAAAGGAAAGTAAAGTGTGCCCTGTCAAGAGAAAGAATCAGCATTATAATGCAGTGACATGGACAAAATGCTAGACACCACTGGACTCAAACTGTTGTTACTAGTTGTATACAGTATGCTCTTATTTTCACAATCTTGCTGAACTAAAAACAAACAAACAACAACAACAACAAAACATCTATAAGCTTGTATCTTCTTTTATTTTTCAAGGCATGGT
Source organism: Carassius auratus (assembly GCF_003368295.1). Classification (NCBI taxonomy): domain Eukaryota; kingdom Metazoa; phylum Chordata; class Actinopteri; order Cypriniformes; family Cyprinidae; genus Carassius; species Carassius auratus. The sequence goes on from NC_039260.1 coordinate 12,225,861, forward strand.
AACCTAAGCCATTCTGATACTTGGTGTTTTAGATAGTGTTGCTTTTATTATTACTAAACACTCATGAATTATGTGTCTTGTAAAGTGCTAATTATGATGCATCTACAGGGAGGAAAGAGAGGAGCATGTGTTTTAGGGATGCCAATGTGCTGGAACAAACTGTACGCTTGTGGTTCAGCTTGGAAGGATCTTGAGGGAAATCACCACTAGTGTACTCCTTTTCCACATCTGTGTTTAGGATCACCTAGAGGAATAACAGTCATTTGCATGATAATGTCCAACTAATTGGTTTAGGGAGAAGAACTGTTTTTAATCCATCCTAAACAGACAAGGTCAGAGTTGGCCCAATCACCCCCTCGGGTTTGGAACAGAATACTGGTAGTATAATTACATCATATCCGTGTAGACAGAGTCCAATTTAGTTAAAGCTAAAAGCACAAGCTATTACATTAACTCTGCAGGGGCCATCCAACAAAACATGGTGTGGTGGCATTATCATGGAAAGTGAAAGGTACGTGGTGGAGGGGCCAGTAGGTCTAGCGTTGTGGGGCAAGGTGGACGTACCTTGACCCCAAGGACTTATAGCCTACATGCACACATGAGAAAGAAAGGCATAGAGCTGGATTTATGACACCAATAAGCATCAGGTGTGCATCCTTCTGCACTGTCAGCAGGGCTCCTTTATCATTCGCCTCCTTTATCATCCTCGCCCTTAGCCCCTGCTCCGCTTGTGAGCAGGGACACAGAGCAGGAGTAGTGACAAATGATTTGCAGTATGCTTGCAACTGCTTTGATAATCAATTAATCTGTCAGGTATTTCTGCAATTACTTCATCATACAATGTGCAAATTGACATCTATATACAATTATTCTATATTTTGTGTGCACCATGGATTCAACTATAAAAGTTACAAATTACACTAAATAAATGAGACTGTTTCACATTAAAGTTATGTTTCATATAAAAATATAAGTATAGGTAAAAAAAAAACATTGCTCTCTCTGTTGCACTTGATTGATATCCTATTATTAGTAAATAATGACCTATTCATTTATTTTAACTGCAAATTATTTCTTACAAACTCACATCCTTGAAGCCCATACTTAGAAACCATGGCTAGACTGGGGCTAAAATTCAGCCAAATCCTGGCCATCTGGCTCACAATTTCCCTATGTGAATGTTTTGACAGAAATAAATGTATATTATTGAGTATATGGAATGCATTGAATATACTGTACAGTACAATAACAAAATAATTGTTTTATGTCACATAAAAATAAACATTTGACAGTAAAGCACTGATTTTGAGCTAGGATGTAAATTAAATTTACTGCCATTCAGAGGTCAGTTCACTTAAAAGTGACAAAGGGTTTCTTGTTCGAAACCTTTATAACTTCCTTTCATATGCAGAACACAAAAGAAGATTGCTTTGGTTATCATTTTCTTCCATTGTCCGGACGACAATTCTCAGTTTATCTATTTGTTCTGTGGAAGAAATAAATTCATACAGGATTAGAAAAAAGATGAGGCTAAGTAAATGACGATAATCTGGATTTTTTCCCCTCGTCTCTTTAACAACAAAAGCATTTACAAAAAGTGAACTGATATTAATCTTTCATCATGCTCTTGAATGATCAATTTACTTCAATTAAAAATCATTGAAACTAAAAATATGTAAAGAAGAAAGCTTTGTCCTTAATTCATGGGATCCAGCCTTTAAAGTTAAATTATCCTTTGTAGCTGCCCTAAAAGTTACCGTAGATCCTGCATAGAATGCAATATAAGTAAGATGATAGTAGTCAGAGGTAAAACATAAAATTTGTATTAACAAAATTTGAATGGATTAATTCTAAATGAGTTTTCTACCATTACCCTGAAAAACACAATAGCTTCAAAATAAAAGTTTTAGATCTGCTGTGTATCAAAACTTTAAAGTATCTTCAAATAATGTCAACCATGAATCATGAATTCCTATTTCAAAAACACATTAGATATTCCCAAGTGAACCAGTGGCTTGGGAATGCTAATTCTCTTCCAGGTTTTATAGGAATGTAGACTGAACAGCTGTAGTTTAATGGATCAACTGTAACAATATCATCAATGTATAGTCAATACTCAATGTTCAATTTCATAATAACAACAGTATTCAAACTATGCTTGAGGATTCTTGAGGATGTATTGCTTTTAAAAATATATATCTTAAATCAACCTAACTGCTCATTAAAACTAAAATGGCCTGTAGTGAAGCAAACTATGAAACCCAACATGTCCTCCCAGCAAAAGCAAATCACAGTAATTGGAATAATGTTGCAGAAGAAAAGTGCTACAACAACTATTACCAATAACATGAGCATGTGGAGCTCATTTAAACCTGCCTCAGTCTGGTGAGGTCAACAGTGGCCTCAGTGCTGTCATGGTAGTTTATTAAAATCTCCCATCGCAGGAAGGCAGAATTCTCACTACTGTCCCAAAGCAGCACATGAATATCCCTGCCATCATTGAGATGCATGCTCTCCTACTAAATGAGTTGCCCCTGGCAGCTATAGCAAACCAGCCAGAGCTAATATTTCACCTTTTTGTCAAACCGCTGCTATTAAACTATGGAGGGTGGAATAATTTAATGTGATGAAGTGCTCTGTGGGAATCCTTAAACTTTTATCTTTGAACCTGCAAACTTTTAGGATGGCACATTTTCAAGTTTGTTATAGTTCTCAATTGTTTTCAGTGGTCCGCTCCTGATAACTATTTCTGAATTTATGGCAGTTATTAAATTACAAAAACTTCATGTAGTAATGCAGAAACCACAGTATGCTCTGTTTAGATGTAATTTAATTCCCACCAAGCAAGTGAATGTAAAAAGATGAATGTAAATGATAATAAAACAGCTTTTTCAGGTATTATAGACCTTCTTGTTTAAAGATGAACCTACAACAGTTTCCACCAACTCATGTGGTAATAAAGAATCTGTTGTCTTCCATGCCTGAATAAAAGAGGATGCATCTCATTCTTGCATACAACAGAAGTCGCTTTGTTTACACTTGGCTAGCAATGTCATTTGCTGCGAGCACAGAGCCATTTCACCCACATAACACAAATTCCCAGAGAAGAAGCAATAAAACAACTTAGCAAGGCACTGTGTTGATACAGAGGTGTGAAAATGTATATAGCCAAATGGGCTCACATGAAGCTTACAGCGCAACATTTACACAGGACTGTAAGCAATTCTGCCATGCTAGCTAAGCTCTTACAGTCTGTTGGAAAACTTGGCTAGTTACATAACAACTGTGAAAAATATAGCGACTTGTCATGTGTAAATTTTAGCCACCACATTACAGGCCAAGATAGGCCTATGATTCTAGTCACAAATCACATCAGTGATGCCGATTTTCAACATACCATTTCGAGTTTCAGCTAGTGTTGTAATTTTTATAAATATTATACATTACATTTTAGTTGTTGAAATAGGTGGCTGTTGATGATCAGTATCATTGCCAAGTGATTTACAGTGGGAAAACACAATCGTTTAAGAATAAATTATTAAGATGCTGAGTGAAAATATTTTTTTTTTTTTTTTTTTTTTTTTTTTTTTTACATTTTTTGCAGTAACATTTAAATTAATGATTTGATCCAAAGCCTGTATTGTTTAGATACATGTTTGTACATTGTCCTTATATTTAAGAAATACCTCCATATATTTGCATCTGTAATTCATTTCTGTTATTAGATTTTAAATTAGACTTTTGTCCCTACCTCTTAACTAACCATACCAAAAACAACAACAACAAAAACTGTCCCTGATCTTGACCGTATCCTTCCTCAAAAGCAGCAAAAGTTTTGCAATACAATATGAACACAGTCATTACATTGTACTAAAAATGTATTTTTTGATGTTAGTACATGGTAGTTAAACTAGTAGTTCTTAACCTAACCAGTAGATAGTTTGGTAACATTTCTGTACTATGTACTACTTATAGTAATTACAATAACTATGTAATAACTAGGTACTAACCCTGAACCTACCCCTAAACCTAACCCTAGCCCATGTAGTTACCCTGTATTACCAGAACTTTCTTAGATAAACATACTGTAAGTTCACTATAAGTACATATGAGTAAACTTACTGTAAAATAAAGTAAAACCAATATTTTTTTATAATCAAAGAAGTCTGGTTGCTTTCTTGCCCAAACTAATCCCAATTATATAATGATCTGACAAAGGTAGGTTTGCATCACACAACTTAAATAATCAAAAAATAGAAAACAAAGGTAGTTCTTTAGTCAATGTAGCCAGTCTTATTTAAACATTAAACATATCTAATTTTACATACATCTACAAGTTGGCTAAAGCACCATAAGATGATGAACAGGGCTCAGACAGTAGACATAGCACTAGCAGCAAGGTGATATGATTCCCAGGGAAAACATTAAATAATTACTAGTGGGTTACCATAATTTTTACTTTAGAACTAATTATACATTATGCATAATTCACATTAATTATGAACCTGTATACAGTAGTTCTTGTTAGTTCTCCAGGATATATGGAAAAAAGAAGTTGATTAGTAGTATTGTAGTATTGATTAGCTAATAGTGAATTACCAGTTTCAACTTCACAAGATATTTTTATAAGCTGTTTAGACTCTCATTCTCACAGCACCCAATGACTGCAGAGGATCCACCTGTGAGCAAGGGATGTAATGCTAAATTTCACCAAATCTATTACAATGAAGAAACAAACTCATCTACTGTAGATGGCCTGAGGGTGAAATGTTCAGCAAATATACATTTTTAGGTGAGCTATTCCTTTAAGTGAAGGCATTATTAACACTATTGGTGTTACACAATTAAAAATGGGGTGTTAATATTCCAGAGTAAAGTTATTTTAACCCAGATAGAGTATTTTCAACATTTTGGGGAGTAAAGTTGCTCTATAAGTGGAGTTAAAAGTGAGTGTAAAAAATCTGCAGAAACGCAGTGGCAATTTCAACTCTACAGCAGTGATGAAAACCTGCCACTCTGCTGTGCTTTTCAAACGTGCTGCATTTTGGTGAAGGAAAATTGTGAAGGAGCATTGCTAGGCCACTCATATTGCTAGGTGAGTAACATCTTGTGTTGTCCACACCAAAACTTTACATAATTTTGGACCCACTTTATATTAAGTGGCCTTAACTACTATGTACTTACATTTTAATTAATAATTTAGTACAAAGTACTTATTGTGTACATACATGTTTTTACATTGTACTTATATTTAAAAGAAAAAGACATGTAATTACATCTGTATTTAATTTAATTACACTGTTGACCCATACTTTACAACTTAACCCACCCTTAGACTTACCCATACCTCCAACCCTCTCCCTAACCTTACCCCTATCCCAACTCAATAGCAGCACAAGTGTTTTACAATACAATATGAACACAGTAAGTACATTGTACTTATTTTTTTATGTAAGTACATAGTAGTTAAGGCCACCTAATATAAAGTGGGACCATAATTTTAAATGTTTGCTGATATTAGTTGAGGTCATATTACAAGTTACAGCAATCCGGTTAATAGCTATTCTTAGCTAACATATTTCATAGCTTCCCAGGCAAGATTAATCTAGCTTTTTATATATATACTGCTCTTATAAAACAATAACTTAGATCACTGATTGCATGACGTGTTTGTTTAACATGGCTTAACAAATTTATCAGGTTATTGTTCAAACTAAAATAGCTAATGAGCTAGCTAACTTTGGCACAGTTATCTGGTAGCTAATTGGACACCGTGCCTCTTAACTTTAACTAGACTAATTTGCTGCAGAAAATAGCCTAACGTTTTATTTAACCAGCACAACTTTGTCTTATTCAGCCACCCTTTTTAATTGCAGTGTAACATCTAAATAATGCATAGTGCATGAGAGAAATGGAAAGGTAATTCTTAGTTGAACCAGCCCTAAATTATGATTCTGAATATATATTTTAATTGTTAACAGGGGCAAAATGGGTGTTCAGTTCGGGGAAGAGCAGAAATACGTCAAGCAGTCTGAGCTGACATTCAATGATTTCTTGAAAGAAATTGGGTACATTAGGTTAAAGCTATAGCCTATACATCACACAATGAAAAAATAATACACCGTTAAACTATTATGTTATGATATCTAGTTAGGTCAATAATAATTTATGTTGTGCTTTATATTTTCAGTTACATAAAATCGGTTGCAGATACTTGTCTTTCATCATTTAGTGAATACATGAGGCAGACTTAAATGAACTTGATCCTTATGAGAAGGGAATGCTTGATTTAAAAAAAAAAAAATGTAAACAGTGTGTCTTAAATTCAACATACCAAAAAGCACCCAGCCAAACATTAAGGTGTATGACCAGTCAGACACAGAGGTTTTTGAAGAAATAGTGAAGGAGTACCCTGGAACTCTTGAGAATCACGCTTGGCAATGGAAGACTTCGTACTCATTCAGACAATTCACAAATTAGTTTTTTAGTTTAAAGGCCAGAATGAGAACATTTATTGTCTTAAAATATTGGTAACTTTTTCTTGTAATATGTTTCTATATTTTTTATCAGTCTCTGTTGATGAAAAGTCTGTCCGTAAGAAGATGAAAATGACCTTCACATATCAGCAAGCAATGGTCAACGATGAAGCCAAATCATCAGATGTTTTCTTGGTCTTCCCACGATTTCTAGACACACCAGCACTGGTATGACATCTTAATTCATATTATCACCAAAACATCCAATGTAGCATTAGGTATCACTCATCACTTCTGTGTGTTACATTGCAGATAGAACAAGATTTCAGATTTCTGTTTTGTAAGGCCAACAAATTCTTGGAGAAGTGGCCAACCACTTTTAAACCAAAAGTAATAAAGGAAAGCCATGGACTTGCACCCACCACAGAACTCTTGGATTTGATGCGCAATGCTGAGTCAGCTGCTGAAGTTGAGAATGGTATGAATCAAACTTTTTTACTTGTTATTGTGGGTTATCTAGGTGTTTAGTGTACATTTTCGTAATGGTGCAAATTGCCATTTTGAATGCTATGCTATGGCATAACATTAATTAGGATTTTATTTACGTATTTGTAGGCTGGGACAGTGACATGTCTGCCTTCTTGCTGCTGCTATGTCTGCTACCACCATCTGCACAAGGTAGAAAATGTATCAAGCTGTAGATCAGCTTTTCAGATTTCAAAAGGTATGCTTAAAGGGGTTAGTTTACTTATATATTTTTTTGGGGTGATTATTTACTAACCCACATGTCATCCAAGATGTCATCCATGTCTTTCTTTCTTCAGTCAATAATAATTTAAGGTTTTTGAGGGAAACATTCTAGGATTTTTTTCCATGTAATGGACTTCAATGGTGACCAATGGTTTGAAGGTTCAAATGAGGGTTCAAAGTCTGTCTCAGTGTAGCTTCAAAGTCTCGATATGTTCCCAGCAGAGAAATAAGGTTCTTATCTAGCAAAACGATCGGTCGTTTTCAAAATAAAAATACCACAACTGCACGTGTTGTAGAATCTCAAGATGTGCCACATGTGCCATCATGACGTTGGAAAGGTCCAATTGTAATTAAAAAGTTTATTATTTTTATTTTGAAAACAGCCGATCATTTCTCTATATAAGACCCTTATTTCTCTGCGGGGATTGTTGAGTCTTTTAAATTTTCAAAGTGAACTAATTCTTTAACGGTTGTTTAAAATATATCTTCCATCACCTCAATGTGTACAGTTGGAGGTGATTTGATCTATTGTCAGAAGTTAGTCACCAAAACAATTCTGTTGAATGTGTTTTGTTGTAGGTTGGAACCAGTGTGCAGCAGCATCTAGACAACATCACCAAAAGCAATCAGCCCTACCTTCTCGCCCAAGGATCCACACAGAGCACCATTCACTCCTACTTGCAAGCATGCACTTCTGTCCAAGGCAACAGGTTCAGTTGGAGCTTTTGATGAACTCTTTGAAGCCTATTACGTCTTTGGTATGTCATAAAGTTCTGCATTCCCTCCATATGACATACAAATGTCATATGGAGGGAATGACACAACTTTCCATGTCATGCCATATTGCTTTCTCTGGTAAACATATTTATGTTATACATGTTTCTGTCAGAGACAAGGCAATGGGTTTTCAATGTATTTTTTTAAAGACTTGCCTTACTGTTATACTTACCTCCCGTGTTTCCTTCAGTGTGTTCTCCTGCACTGTAAAAACTATTGCATGCTATCTGCTTAAAAAAATTATGGTAACAATATTTCACGTATTATATTTGAGTAGATTTTAAGGTTGTTTTTTAGTAAAATTTACCCAAATAAATTGAGTAAAAATTTATAAATTATTTAGTCTATGGCACAATAAATGTAATATAATTAGGGAAATGTGCTCATTTATTTTAAGTTTATTCTCAAAAGTCTGTGATTTTAAATGAGATCTGTTTGTATTTTGTTATTTTATACATTTACAAGACTGTATACAGCCAATCAGCTCAAATAGGAAAATAGTTGAGACATACTGGAAAGTACTGCACTAGCAAGGCTACTGCTCATTAAACAAAGTTAGAGTACCTTGAGTAGTACTACAAGAGTAGTATCCATAGTACTACAAGAGTAGTATCCATAACCACAAGCTCTACTCTTCTGCACAGTGGTAACGATTGCACTGTGCAATGGAAACTTTGAAGTTACAGAAACTCTTACAGATGTCAAATGTAACTGAACATTAAACATTAATAGATGCCTCCCTTCACTCAAAAACATAAAGTAGCATTTAATTTCAAAATTTACTCTCCATATTCAGCCATATGCAAAGCATGCTGGGAACTAACAATCACCTCTAAAATAAAACTGCAAAATTGAGCTAATTCACTTAAATTAAATAGGCAGCCTTCTTTCCTTAATTATTTTAGTTTAATAAGTTCCCCAATTCAAGCACCAAAACTGCTTAAGTCTCCTAAAACAAAATGAGAAAAACACATCTCTTGGTTTTATTAGTAAAAAGTCCTCATTATTATCTATACAACACTGAATCACAATTTATTTAATGAAATCCACACATTATTTTTAATTATCACCTTAATTTTTTTGATGAAAATTACAAGACCCATGATTCATTTTTTACAGTGTGTGTCTGTCCTAATGTTTCTGGTAGGGCTGTTCAATTCCAAAATTTTTGGAATTGAGTCAGATTCTCATTCCCTGTTCTGCAATTGATTGGATTCGATTCCAAGAATTGATTCCAAATTGTTGTTTTTGATACTTAGTTCAGCAGTGGACATGTGTGTATTACATGAATGGTACAAGACATGAAGTGTCTAATATAAACGTGCACAGTTCAGCTTAATGATGTAGTTTACTTTAACTGTATACTTTTTACAAAATTACCAAACTATACACAGAAACAAAATAACCTGAACATTAACATCAAGACACTGATATAAGAGCTTGTGGTTTATCTGTAAATCAGATGCTTTCTCTGCCACTGATCTCTCTGTGTTTTCTTTCAGAATTATCATTGGCTGATAGAAAGGTAAAAAGTAAAAAAAAAATGGCATTTTATTTAAGATGGAAATAAGAACAAGAACCTCAATCATGTCATGATATATTCTGTCATGCAGCATTTAAAATTGTTGACAACATAAGCCTGTCCACCATAAAAATAACCACTGAATCATTTTTTGAATTGGTTCACTGGTAAACACTATCAGCAAGCAAGAGGCAAAGTAATGGGTGCTTCTCAAAATGGAAGGGTGCATCCTCAAACTCAGACGAGCTCAGTACCAATGTTTCATTCAGTTTATTTTCATGAATTGACGTTCAGCAACGTTTGATGGCGTAGCAGCTGAGATAGCCTTTGTAGGATGCCGCCTTCCGTTTGAGAGGCACCCAAAGATAAGCTTTGTTGAACTGAAAATGGCTCTGAATGAGGAGCCAATTCCCCTTGATGGGATTGATTCCAAATTTTGTAATTGACTCTTGATTCCCAAAGCCACTGAATCGAGGAATCACTTGACCAGAAGCTAGGGCTGCAGTAATCGATTCCAAAAAGAATTATGTTTGCATGATGCGTGCGCAACTTCACAAATTCTTGGAGTGGTTTAGGAAAATTGTCTGGATTATATTTTGAGCGATTAACAACTTCTGCTCCGCAACTCACATTTCGCCAGAGAGGACTGTGGCTGCAGCGCATCATCATTTGGTCTACTTTTGGTACTGTTTTTGACATTTTTGCAATAAATAAATGAGTGTAATTGTATTTATCTGTCATGTTTTTCTTTATACTGTACATAAATAGTTATGTTTTGGTTTAGAAGTAGGAGTGGGATTAGCGACTATAAAAATATTTTTAATGCTATATTTGTACTAAAATTTTACTGCATATTTTAGTCATTTGCATTTTATATCCTTTTTACATTTGCTATAAAATGGTAGATTGGTTTGGAGGTAGGAAAAGGGGTCAAAAAATCCACATAATTTATTGATAAAATAATAAAAATACATGCATACAACAAGGATGTTGATCCAGGAACATGTTGCACTCTGTGAAATCACGTTCACCATATGTTTTAGCATCAATAGAAACGTACAAAAATGTATGTTTTGTGTTTGTAAATGTTACGTTTAAATACCTACATATGAGACCGGGCTGGCCTGTACCATCGTAATAAAACCGTGCCACCATCACACATTAAACGTGTTTTAGCACTACTCTCTGGACATTTCACTTTGAAACTGCGGTGAAACGTGCAGTAAGATACATAATTACAGTGCAGACATGTATGTATAGTTAAATATAATATAATAGGTTAAATATAATATAATAAAGAAAATGTATGCTTTAATCAAATGCTCAATATGCCCAATGTCAAATGCTCAAAAGAACCACAATAGTCATACAACACCTTACCTCTGTAACAGTAGCACCACAAAAACACGTAATAAAAACTGTAAAAGATAAAAATGCACAAAACACTGACACTATTCAGTGGTGTGAAAGAGATTAAATAGGTAAAGGACAGTTCGGGTATAACCTTATCTAGCATAGCATGACAGCTTCTTATTTTATGCCTGGAACAGGAGCATTGTTTAGTCATCAAGTGTGGAAAACCAAATGAAAAGTGAAATTAAAGGAAAACAGAAATGTTTTAAAACTCAGAGGATCCCAGTTATTACATGCATGGTGGAAGAAACATATTTGCATATGCCTATAACCATGTTCAGATGATAAACCTGTATTTGGGACATCAGTACACCTATTCTATTGGATTCATGATATTAAAAACTCTAATTTTGAATTTCTAAATTAAGTTTCCACAGTCTCCATAAATGTTAATCATCCACAACATAAAAACCACCTGCCTAATATCATGTGGATCCTGCTCATGCTGTCAAACAGCTCTGATGTGTGGAGGCATGGACTCCACAAGACTTCTGAATGTGTCTTGTGGTATCTGGCACCAAGACATTAGCAGCAGATCCTTTAAGTCCTGGAAGTTGCAAACTGGGGCTTCCATGGATGCTCAATCAGATTGCGATCTGGAGAATTTGGAGGCCAAGGTAACACCCTGAAATCTTTGTCATGCTTCTCAAACCATTCCTTAAAAATTATAGCAATTGAAAGAGCTGGAAATCTTACTAAATCTCCAATGACAACTTGCAGTGTTACATATAATAGATGGTGAGAAATTAACACAACACTAAAAGCAGATATCACAGTTTTGCATGTTCATGGAGTCACTGGTAGTTCCTATGGAACTGTTTTAGACCCTACTCTCAAATAGGAGCTAATTTAGTACCCCCAATCAGAGTTGAGTTTCTAGAACTAAATATGTTTCTAGTTCCTGCAGTGCGAACACACCAAAAAGTGAGTATTTCTGCCAATAGTTCTAGGAATTATGAAAACATCCCTCCAGTGTGAAACCCCGTAATATAACATACACATGAATGCTAGGGCCCAAAGATGCTCCCACTTCTGATATGCCCATTGTAAGTGCTTTCAGTTGTAGACAGTAGACATCATGTAAACAGGTTCTTTACTGAATCATTTATTCAAAAAAGGTTCTTCTAAGTAAATTTATTTTTAAGAGGTACTAACTATTGCATACCAGAAATATAGCAAAGGACTTGGGGACAGTTTTTTGGTGGTAATACAGTACATCAGGCAGGAAATACATATGCTCGTCTTTTGGCATTAAAATTGTACTGTCAGGTTTTACTAAAGGCATGCAGTGACAAATTAGCACTGAAAAGGTGTGGACACAGTTATTTTTGCACCTGATCTTTATTAAGGTTGTCCCCTTACAGTTGACTAACGGTTAGTTGATCACAAGATGCTTGGTCGACCCAAATTTTATTAGTCGCTTAGTCGCAAGAAAAAAAAAAAATCCACAGGTGAAGACAGATTGTGATGGACAGATTGTTAACGGCGTCTTTGTGGTAATATAGTACATCAGGCAGGACATCCAAATGCTCGGCTATCATTAATCAATATCAAATATGGATTATAATCTGAAATATGTATGTAGTAGCAATTTTACATAGCCACTCAATCTAATGTAAACTAGAACAATGTGCGCTGTTGAAGTGTCTGTGGAAGCTAAATATGCTCACTGCAGGACAGATGGAGGCACCAGTGCACTCACTTGCTCTTAAAATACTCTGTCATGTTTGGTCTTACAGATAAGAGTAATACATCTTTAGGATCTGTAAAGACTCTAAGTTCAATTGTGTGCACTCACAATAACAACAAAACATTGTTCTTATGTAAAATAATGAAAGCAAACAGGATGTGCTTTCTGCCGTCTTGGTCTGTAAACTTGGCGTGAAACTCTGTGCATACGTATTTGCCTTATACTTGCCTAAGTATACAGTGTGCTGTTAATAGTCCCACCATGTCTACACCGTGTGTTTCTTTGCACAGGCCCGGTGCACCCAGGACGCGATCTTCCCAGATGTCCTTCACTGCGACGCTGGGACACCACGGTGGTGCATCCACAGTGGAGGAAGCGAGCCTGGTCCCGGGCGACAACTTCTCCCCCTCCTGCCTTCGAGATCTCCATCTGGAACCACTTCGCTCCCCTCCGCGAGACAGGACGCGACGCTGTGATCATCGGAGACTCCATCGTCCGACACGTAAGTGCTACGTTAGCCGAAGGTAAAGTGCACACTCATTGTTCGCCTGGTGCTCGTGTTCTCGATGTTTCTGCGCAGATACCCGCTATCCTGAAGGCCGACGAGAGCCCCAGAGCGGGGTTAACGACACCACGCTGCTTCAGACGGAGACGCTGAAGAGGGACTTCAGCAGCCTGATCGAGACGGTTTGCAGCACGACGCCCGCGGCGACGATCGTCGTGTCAGGACCACTGCCCACGTATCGACGAGGACACGAAAGGTTCAGTAGACTTTTTGCTTTAAATGAATGGTTGTTGTCATGGTGTAAAAAACAGAAACTGCTATTTGTTAATAACTGGAATCTTTTCTGGGAGCGTCCTAGGCTGTTTTGCGCTGATGGATTACACCCCAGCAAAATCGGAGCGGAGCTGCTCTCAGACAACATCTCCAGGAGACTTCGCTCCATGTGACTAGTAAGTCAATTCTCAAATAACCATTATGATGAGTTTTGTTCCACCTGCTTAAATGCTAAAAGTACTTGCACTGTAAAAACTATTAAGACTGTGTCTGTTCCCCGAATAGTGAGGTCAAAATATAAATATAATGTAGGATCTAGAAAAAATATTATTGCAATTAAACCAGAAAAATTTAAAGTAAATGAACAAAAAAATTTTTTAAAGTTTGGGCTCATAAATATTAGATCACTCACACCAAAAGCAGTTATTGTAAATGAAACTATCACCGGGCCCACTCATCGTTTTAATCATACACTAGATTTAATTATATCGCATGGAATCGATCTTACTGCTATAGATATTGTACCTCAAAGTGATGATATTACAGACCATTTCCTTGTATCGTGCATGCTGCGTATAACTGATATTAACTATATGTCTCAGCGATACCGTCTGGGCAGAACTGTTGTTCCAGCCACCAAAGAAAGATTTGCAAATAACCTGCCTGATCTATCTCAACTGCTACTTGTACCCAAAAATACACATGAATTAGACGAAATTACTGACAACATGGGCACTATTTTCTCTAATACATTAGAAGCTGTTGCCCCCATCAAATTGAAAAAGGTTAGATCAAAACGTACTGTACCATGGTATAACAGTAATACTCACTCTCTCGAGAAAGTAACTCGTAGTCTTGAACGCAAATGGAGAAAAACTAACTTAGAAGTTTTTAGAATTGCATGGAAAAACAGTATGTCCAGCTATAGACAGGCTCTAAAAACTGCTAGGCCAGAGCATATACACAAACTCATTGAAAATAACCAAAACAATCCAAGGTTTTATTTAGCACAGTGGCTAACACATTACCAGACGCCACCTGATTCAAATATTCCACCAACGTTAAATAGTAATGACTTTATGAATTTCTTCACTGATAAAATAGATAACATTACAATATCAAATGTAGATTCTACAGCGTCTAACAACTTCAGTTTCATCCATCGCACCCAAAGATAAACTGCAGTGCTTTACAAATATAGGACAGGAAGAGCTAAATAAACTTATCACTGTTTCTAAACAAACAACATGTTTATTAGATCCTGTACCCACTATATTACTGAAAGAGCTGTCCCATACGGAAATGTAATATATGACATATATGTCCCTATATCGCTATTGACACCATCATATATGCTAAATATAAGACAATATATTGCTATCACATATATACATATCTCAAGATATATGTTGATATAGGTTTATAACATATATAAATTTGGTATATTAAATTAGTATATTGACATATATTAATATGATGTATATGATTATTATTTATATAATACTGTATATTTTGACCATATATGTAACCGATATGTTTAATTTATATATGCCAAACTATGGTTTATATATGCCAAACATTTGGCATATTCATGTGTTTTCCTTATTTGAACAGTTTGAACTTTTATCAAGTCTACACATCCACATTTCATTTCTATCCCATTTTCGAATCTTTTATAAAATGTATTATTTTACCTCTTCTTAACCAGCTCATAAAAAAAAAAGAAAAAATACTACACAAATTATATTTGAAAACAATGTATTTTTTTCATCAATAGCCATATATCAATTTCTATATGTAAGAAAGTACATACATGCACTACATATGCAGATGCATACAGAATAATATACAGTTGAGTTTGTCTTCAAAAATCTAGGGGTTCTCAATTTAAACACATTTCTCAAACTTATGCAGCTATGTAAACCTGGGTTCTCCACTAGCATTCAAAGAAAATCAACTTTTGGTGCTTTCATCAAAGTTTGGCAGAGCTGCAAAAACTGATGTCACTGATGTCAGACATTATTTATATATATATATATATATATATATATATATATATATATATATATATATATATATATATATATATATATATATATATATATATATAAACAGTTACTTCATAATGGTTAAGAAAAGTCATAATGTAATCACATCTGTGCTGTTCTAAAGGCACGTACACACATTTGTGTTCAATTGCGGAGGCATGTACAGCAGTTAGGTGAGACAGCACCTTCTCGACTGGATGAAAGTGTATAGGTTTTTGAAGCTTAGGCATGTCATGTTCATTGCATTACATGTTTGTAAGTACATATTGATAACCTATATTTAAAAATATGTTTTTAATTTTTTTTTTTTTTTTTTACATTTGTTTAGTTTATATCATGCATTAATTCAAGATATTTTGCAAGTAATATACATAATATAAGAGCATATAATTTAAAATATATGTGCACACAATGTTTTTATATTTAATTTATATATTGCATATACATTAATCAGAATTATATTTTATTTATATATATATTTCATTTTAAATAATATAAAAAATATATACTAAGACTATATAAAACATATATAAGGGACATATATATGTCACATATATGTAAGCAATATGC
The DNA here is from genome assembly GCF_003368295.1 of Carassius auratus. Classification (NCBI taxonomy): domain Eukaryota; kingdom Metazoa; phylum Chordata; class Actinopteri; order Cypriniformes; family Cyprinidae; genus Carassius; species Carassius auratus. The sequence continues at coordinate 12,241,885 of NC_039260.1, forward strand.
TATGCATATATGTTAAGTTTGTATATTGAACATATATACAAAGAAATATATGTCATGTATATTGAAAATTATATATGTGACATATATATAAAAAACACTATTATACATACATAAAATATATGGGCTAGTTTGTAAATATATGAAAATTGTTCCATTTTCTAATAGGTTTTATATATGGGCAGATATATATGTAAATATATGTTTTCCCTTTCTATGTGGATATATTTAATATATGTATATTTCATATATGTACATATATTACATTTCCATATGGGGTTACCTGTAGCTGAAGAACCGCTTCTCAATGTCATTAACTCGTCGTTATCTTAAGGTAACGTCCCAAAACCATTCAAGCTGGTGGTTATCAAGGCTCTTATTAAGAAACCTAAACTAGATCCTTGTGTACTGGCAAATTATAGGCCTATTTCAAATCTTCCATTTATGTCTAAAATTTTATAAAAAGTTGTGTCTGCTCAATTAAGCACCTACCTGCATAAAAATGATCAGTATGAAGAATTTCAGTCAGGTTTTAGGCCCCACCATAGCACAGAAACTGCACTTGTTAAAATTACAAATGACCTGCTCCTCGCGTCAGATCAAGGCTGCATCTCATTTCTAGTCTTACTTGCTCTTAGTGCTGCGTTCGACACCATAGATCATGACATACTCATAGATCGATTACAAAACTATACAGGTATTCAAGGGCAGGCTCTAAGATGGTTTAGATCCTACCTGTCCGATCGCTACCATTTTGTTTACTTAAATGGGGTGTCATCTCATTTATCATCAGTAAAATATGGAGTGCTACAAGGATCCGTCCTAGGTCCCCTTCTATTTTCAATATACATGTTGCCGCTTGGTAATATTATTAGAAAATACAGAATTAGCTTCCACTGTTATGCTGATGATACTCAGCTATATATCTCAACAAGACCAGATGAAACTTCCCAATTATATCCCAAGCTAACAGAGTGTGTTAAAAATGTAAAGATTGGATGACAAATAATTTTCTCCAATTAAATTCGGATAAGACAGAGATATTAATTATTGGACCAAAAAACACTACACAGAATCTTGTAGATTACAATCTGCAACTAGACGGATGTACTGTTACTTCCTCTACAATCAGAAATCTGGGTGTTATATTAGACAGCAATTTCTCTTTTGAAAATCATATTTCCAATGTTACAAAAACTGCATTCTTCCATCTTAAAAACATTGCCAAGCTACGAAACATGTTATCTGTTTCTAATGCAGAAAAGCTAGTTCATGCATTTATGACCTCTAGATTGGACTATTGTAATGCACTTGTAGGTGGTTGTCCTGCTTCGTCAATAAACAAGCCACAGGTAGTCCAAAATGCAGCAGCTAGAGTCCTTACGAGGTCAAGAAAATATTATCATATTACCCCAATTTTACAGTCTCTGCAATGGCTACCTATTAAATTCCGTATCAGTTACAAATTATCATTACTTACCCATAAGGCTCTAAATGGTTTAGCTCCTGCGTACCTAACTAGCCTTCTACCACGCTAAAACCCATCACGCACCCTAAGGTCACAAAACGCTGGACTTTTGGTAGTTCCTAGGATAGCAAAGTCCACTAAAGGAGGTAGAGCTTTCTCACATTTGGCTCCCAAACTCTGGAATAGCCTTCCTGATAATGTTCGGGGTTCAGACACACTCTCTGTTTAAATCTAGATTAAAAACATATCTCTTTCACCAAGCATTCGAATAATGTATCTTTTAAATTGTGAGTGTAGTTGCATCTGATCAAATGTGGATTTTTATTCATTAGCTTGGGTTAAACTAATTTTACTTTGTTGGATCAACAGCTACGCTAATGATGTCTCTATTTTGTTTCTATGTTTTGCCACGGGATTTACATCCCGTGGTAACTAGGATTTACCCTCAGAGGACCCCAGATGATGCTAACCTTGAATCAACAAACAGAACTAACAATTATTGCTAAATGTGGGACTGCATCATATAATAACTATTAATTACTAATATTGATAGTTCATTGTCTAGCTGACTACGTCTTGTATTATTATTATTTTTATTTTTTTCTAAAATCCTTTCAAACGTGCACAAACTACTAGCTACTACTAAATATTGTAGAAACATAATTTTCTGTAAAGTTGCTTTGTAACGATTTGTATTGTAAAAAGCGCTATACAAATAAACTTGAATTGAATAATACAGCCACCTTACTGTTTTTTTCCTTGACACAATCATGATCACTACACAAGCTTTATTCATGTGTTTGAGTGCTTATTAGGCTATGAAGGCAATAAAAGGCTCTGTATTATTATTTTCATTCTTCAATTAATGAACTTGCGATTAGTTGACTAATGCTCAAAAGAAAAATCTTAAGTCAGGGTAGTCCTGGACCATATTGAATATGCAATTTTAAGAGTTTTTCTTTCAGACACAAAAGTTATAGGAGGAGAGTATTCAAATGAATCACACAATACATTTTATTAACATTTGTGCTCGTCAAATTACTGGCATTTGCGCCATTATTTAACTTCCAAAAAAGCATGTCTATTTTGCGTTTGAAATAACTGCAATTATTGTTGCTAGGAGGAGAGGAGACACCACTGAGAACAGAGAGCAAGTGGTAGGAGGGAGAAGATTTTTTTTCCACACATATTGATTTATTTTGAATGCCAGAAGAACACATTATCCATACATATTGTTTGCCATGCTATGTTATTTTTAATTTGCTTCAGGAAATAAAAGACAACTTGGGAACCTCAACTAGTCACTAGTCAATTCCAGGTCTATCAAAACTTCTAGCAATCTGCATTGTTTTGGAATTGTGCTCTCGAGCTATTTTGCAGTTTAGTAAAATTTACTCTTGACATTGTGGAGATGCTCTGATCCAGTAATTAACCATCTTTATTTGGCCCTTCTGAAAATCAGTCAGATCTTGTCTCTTGACAATTTTTCTTTCTTTTTCTTTTTTTTTTTTTTTTTGTTTTGCTTTCAACAAATGAAATTCAAGAACAGACTCTGTTCACTTGCTGCCATATATATTCCACTCCTTGACTGGTTCCACTGCAACAACACAATAAAATCAATGTTATTCACTTCACCAGTCAGTGATTTTAATGTTGTGGATGATCTAGTGACTTTCAGTTCCATTTCATGCAAATACTAAGGTGCAGCCCTGGGGCCTCATGTATAAATGTGCATCTGCACAAAATGGGCATAGAAATGTGTTTACACTGTTTTCCACGCACATATCATGATTTATAAAAAACTTGGTAAAAATACAGATGCTCTTCATTCTGCATACTCACTCTTTTTTTCTTGGATTGATAAAAGTAATTAAGTAAATGAGGCTTACAACAGAAAAAGTGAAATGAAAACTCTGTTTACATTAAATATTCCCCTCTCATTAATGGAGATAAGCACTGAAATTACATAAAGTCATTACGTAGAAGCTAAACCAAAATTATATGAATTTAGACACAGCTTCTTTGTAGTTGAAGCGCTTAATCACTTTTCCTGTGGTGTGCAATGTTTTAATGACAGTGAGGAGTGCTATAATAATTCATATTTAAATTAAACTGCAGATTTATTGTTGTGAGAATTATTTTTAGTGAGAACAAGGATCAATGATAAACAGGCCCGTAGCCAGCTATGAGGTCACGAATGTCCGGACCTTGGTAAATTTATCACGTTCAGAAATAAAATTTGTTCTCTGCTATGACTAATTTGATGTTTAAAACTTCTCTTATGAATGTCGGCATGACACGTATAATTTAGTTTAGACAGTTTGCAAGAAAGTTTAGCATCCATCAGTGTAATGAAAATGATCGCTGCCAGACACTGGTGGAGTAAATCGAGGCTTGATAGATTTGTGAGTGAGGGCACAACAAGAGTATAACTGTAGCCTGGAGATCTCTAAATGGGGGAGGGAACTACAAAATGGGGTGGGAGCTCCAAAATAGGGTGTGGCCTTCTCGACAGACAGGCACATGACACGCATACACAATTTCTTCCCCCTCCACTTCAGCACAAACTCCACCCTACAGCTGAGTCTAAAGATTTTATTGGTTGTGTCAATCATAGAGTTGATTTGCTACACAATGCTACAAAAAATGCTAGCATCTAAGCCTACCCCACATATGACCCTGTGAACCAGTGAAATTGACTGCATTGTGAGATAAGCACTGAATAGCGTGGTAAAGAAAGTTGCAGTTCAGGATATAAGCAGTTAATAAAATATTACGATATGACATCGCTGAGCCGGGATGTTCCGTAACTCCCCAAACAGACCTCATTGGACAATGGTACCTTTTTAGTTTCACCCAGCCTCACTACCCTATTCTACCCTGTGAATTTTGAGCCCCGGGAAGCTCCTGCTTAAAACAAAGCCATAGAGTAAAATCTTTCTGCTGCACTAGGACGGTTTGCGGGAGAGTTTGTGTCATCAAGCAGAGGTTCAAACTCTGGTCTGAACACCACTGGCCACGAACGTTGGGCTCTGCTCTCAAGGAGAATATTTATGAATATACTGTAGCATATTTTATTTCAGATCAGCTAGAAACTAGTTTTATTTTAAATGTAAGTCAATAACAATTGGCTGAAGCCAGAGCCAATGGTGAAAGTCTTTGCACGGAGACCTCTCCCCATTTTGGAGGTTCTGCCCACTTTTAAAGGTCAATTCCCATTTTGGAGACCTCAGTCTGAAGTTGTACCTACTTGGAGGGTGCTGGAGCGATTCAGATCCAGCTATTATAAGCAGTTTTAGACTTGCCTTCTCCACTTAATTTGACACTTAAAAAGTTAATGAAGTGGAAAATTGCAGTTTATGGTCAGCAATATATTTACCTTATCTTATTTACAAAATATTTTAAATAAGTTTTAATTATTTTTTATTTATTGTTTTAGTTGTTGTTTGTTTTAATAGGAATATCTGGCAACACTACACCACTGGTACAGTAACCAAAAAAGCCCAAGGACACATTATTCAGCAAGGTAAACACACACATAAAAATAAATTAATAATAATAATAATTAAATAAATAGCATCATACACACACACACACACACACACACACACATATATATATATATATATATATATATATATATATATATATATATATATATATATATAGGGACAGATGTGTACAGGACAGGAGGCCCCCAGGGTGGTATCAGTTCTACCAGAAAGACTCGGGAGATAAAATGATGTACGAAGTGTACATTTATTGACAACTCAGCAAGCATGATTATACATTTCTTTGGTGGAAGGCCCCGTCCATGGTTCATAATCCGAGGGTAGCGAATCTGCATTTCCTGCCTGAAGACGAAGGCAGGGGCACAGCTGACCCCCCTGGAAGGTAAGGATAGGACCATCCTGGTGGTGGTGGGGAGGGTGAAGGTTGTTGTCTCGTCGGCATCTGCAAACTCTAACATGTGTAAGTACGATCTTTTATACAGGAGTATAAAGACGTGATTGGATAATGATGAAGGTAATTAGTGACGAAGTGATTGAGTCTTCCTGGCAGAACTTAGGCTAAAGCTTCCATTTCTGGAGTCCATGGTGGAGCAGGCAGTTCAGGAGGCCATGGAAGGTCAAGCAGTCCAGGATGTCACGGTGGAGCAGGCGGTTTAGGAAACCATGGCGGAACACGTAGTTCAGGGGCCCTTGGCCTCGGCACTCAGCTTGGCCACTACAGCTGGAAATGTATAGCCCCCTAAAAAAATATGTATTGGGGGAGAATCGGGTGGCTTGGCTGGTACTGGCTCTAGGCTGGGCTCAGAAGTCCATTCCGGGATGCTCTTGGAAACAGAAGCCCTCACCTGGCTCAACTTGGGGTCACAATCCCTCTTGGGGCTGGACGTGGAAACTGAAATCTTCTCTGGGCTAGACACGGGATCTGTGGCCCTGGGCCATACATGGAAACCACAGCCCTATCTTGGCTGGATGTGGCAACAGGAGCCCTACCTGGGCTTGACTCAGGATCTGAGGCCTTCCTTGTGCCAGATGTTGGAACAACAGCCTTCTATGGGCTGGATGTGGAAACAGGAGCCCTCTCTGGGCTTGACTCAGGATCTGAGGCCCTCCCTGGTCCAGACATGGGAACAACAGACCTCTCTGGGCTGGACGTGGGAAAAGGAGCCCTCCCAGAGCTTGATGTGGGACAGGAGATGAAGGAGGGCTTGATGGGACCAGTGGAGACTCAGGAGACTCAGGAGTGCTGGACGCCTTGTTGAGCTCTGTGAATTGAGTGGGCTCCCGTTAGAGGTCCGTGACGAGAGTGGGCGTCCTGTTGAGCTCTGGAGAGCATTCTGTAGCGGACTCTGGATAGCTCTCTCGGCTCGGATCAGGGGGTAGAGCCATCTCACGACTCTCGTCAGGGGCTAAGGCGAACAGTGTTTTTTGGGGGGGCTGAGTTTAAGGAGATAGCTGCTGTTATCATTGGGCTTGGGAATGAATTGGCCGGCGGCTTAATAGTGGAGTGGCCGGAGGGCTTGACAGTGGAGCAACTGGCATATTTTGGCTAGCGTGGAGATGCATGTACACTCAGTCTTCCACGAATGGGATTTATAACAGGATTTTTGCCCAAGTTCTGGCATATGCATGGTTTTATAAATTGGAAAAATTTGTGCATATGCAAAATGTAGCTTTTGTGCATACATAAACTTTTTGGATTAAATCTATGGAGATGTTTGTACATGATGCCCCTGGAGTACAGGCCCCTGTGGCATCAGGCAGCTCATTTTTATAACGATAATAGTTAATCCACTGTCATTTATTTATTTTTTTTATTTTTTTTTTGCTGTAGCCCACCAGATTTAAACATGCTTAATGCCAGAAAATTTGAAAAGCACAGAATGTACTTATAATACAGGACTACATTTTCTGAAAACAAGATAACACCCTGATGCAAACAAATGTGAAGAATATTACTTGTCAACATGCAACTCTACAGAAACCCTCTCCTATTACATATCACTCTACTGAAATTAACACAGCCAAGTAATCATTTTAACTTTACATCCCCAAAGTAGTTTGAGAAAGTTTAACAAATGAAGAGCATCCTTCTTTAGTCCTGCAGCATTCCTTCAGGACATGGAACTAGGCTTTTAAGATGCCCCCAATAGAGTTCAGTATTTTGCTTATTTTGCTGAACACTGTAATAGAGGCTAAGTGAGAGTGCTGACGAGTGGCAATTTCCTGTCCAAGCTGAATCCTCAATGGTAATATGTAATTTGCTGGTGACATTTACAAGATTTAACCAAGTGATGCATTTCTTTTTGAGGTTGCAACTTTTTTTTTTTTTTCATATTGAGCTTTAGATTTTTGTTGTAGATCAGAATCTTTTTATTTAATTGTATGATGTTGCTAACAGAGTATTTTTATTTAACATGCAAACAAGTGCTAAAGATAACTTTAACAAAAAAAATGTAAAAAAAAATGCAGTCCAAAAAATTCTTCAAAATATTCATTTATTACTCACTGGGTTGTTGTTCCAGACCCGTAAGACCTTTGTTCATCTTCAGAACACACATTAAGATATTTTTGATAAAATCTGAGTTATCTCCGACCCTCCGTTGACAGCAATGCAACTGCAATATCCCCAGGTCCAGAAACGTAGCAAGGACATTAGTAAACATAGACAGTCCATGTGACGTCAGTGGTCCAACCGTAATTTTTATAAAGCTACGAGAATACTTTTTGTGCGCAAAGAATATAATAATAACAATTTATTCAACAATTCCTCTCCCCGAGTTACCATCTTCCTCCATTTTGGAGAGTACAACAGAATGTAATTTGTTTACGTTTAGTAGAAAGGGTGCTCATGTTTACAGCACTGAATTCCATTGGTCAGAGACCTCTCAGATTTTATAAAAATATTTAAATTTGTGTCCCAAGGATGAATGAAGATCTTATGGGTTTGGAATGACATGAGGGTGAGTTATTAATGACAGAATTTTCATTTTTGGGTGAACTAACCCTTTAAGTCATACAGGTTTAGGAAAAAAGGAGGGTTATTGATGACAATACAATTTTTAGAATGTTCACTTTTCAGTACTTTTCAGTATTGCAAGGTTGGATGATAAATCTTTTTCCTAGACAGCAGAAATGTGAAATTTCGTCAGGTTTTTTTGTATATACATTCGGGAAGAAGCATAGGGAATTACTCCCCTTTCTGTATCATATTGACATTTAAAGTTCCCCTGTCACAGGTTTCAGGCATTGAACAATAAAGGACATCTATCAATGCAGCGGGTCCTCTGTTATGAGTGAGTGTGCTGTTTACTGCAATTTATTCAAGAAAAATGTATCCTATGTAATGGAATATATTGTCATTTACTAATGTCATGACATTATTGATATTGTTACATATATGAAGCTGCACCATACACTGGTATTGTGTAAATAAACAGCAATGTTTATCTCCTTTATGTATTTTGCCGTTTATATAAGCTTTGTGATTTTTCATTGATGTTCTTTTGTTCTTTGCACCTTGTTCACAACCTGTCTTTGTGTTATTGATTTATATATCTAATACAAACCAAATCACAACAGATTTATATTTGCATATTGGTGAAAGGGTCACCGCATGTAATACTACAAGATCAGAGAAATGTCAGCAGCAGTTTAAAGAGTATTGTAGTCACTAGCCAAAAAATAAATTTCTGTCATTCATTCGTTTCAAATGCGTAATGGAATTCAGTGGGTACAAATGTTGTTTTGTTACCTATGTTTGTTACCCTCTTCAAAAGATCTTCCTAATAATTATATTTTAAGGTTTTCTAAGATTAAAAAAAAATATTATTTACAATGCAGTATACAATTATATAAAATGTTTTGGACCTAAATAAAAATAATACAACACAGCTAACCATATAAAAAGAAATGCTTGTCAACCATTACTCTTAGAGCCTTTCTTATAAAAATATACAGTGGGGATCGAAAGTTTGGGCACCCCTCGCAGAATCTGTGAAAATATGAGTAATATTCAAAAAATAAGAGAGATCATACTAAATGCATGTTATTTTTTATTTAGTACTGTCCTGAGTAAGATATTTTACATAAAATATTTTAACATTTATTCCACAAGACAAAAAAATTGCTGAAATTATTAAACTAACCCCACTCAAAAGATTGGGAACCCTTGGCTCTTATACTGTGTTCTGTTACCTGATGATCCACGACTGTCTTTCTGTTTTGTGATGGTTGTGCATGAGTCCCTTCTTTGTCCTGAACAGTTAAACTGAGCAGCGTTCTTCAGAAAAATCTTCAAGGTCCTGCAGATTCTTCAGTTTTCCAGTATCTTTGCATATTTGAACCCTTTCCAGCAGGGACTTTATGACTTTGAGATGCACCTTATCACACTGAGGACATTTGAGGGACTCAAACACAACTATTTAAAATGATTCAAACATTCAAGAAGGAAACAAGATGCATTAAGAGCTGGGGGGTGAAAACTTTTGGAATTTGAAGAACAAGGTAAATTGTACTTAATTTGTGTATCTGGAAACATACAAGTATCTTCTGTTGCGTACGAAGGGCAGAACTAAATGGAAAAAAATTATATTTCAACAAAATAAGACAAATTTGGCCATCTTCATCGTGTTCAAAAGTTTTAACCCCCAGCTCTTAATGCATCTTGTTTCCTTCTGGAGCATCAGTGAATGTTTGAATCTTTTTAAATAGTTGTGTTCGAGTCCCTCAAATGTCCTCAGTGTGATAAGGTGTATCTCAAAATCATACAGTCACTGCTGGAAAGGGTTCAGATATGCAAAGATGCTGGAAAACTGAAGAATCTGCAGGATCTTAAAGATTTTTCTGAAGAACGCTGCTCAGTTTAACTGTTCAGAACAAACAAGGGACTCATGCACAACCATTACAAAACAGAAAGACAGTCGAGGATGATCAGGTAACAGAACACAGTACTAAGAACCAAGGGTTCCCAAACTTTTGAGTGGGGTTATTTTAATAATTTCTGCATTTTTTTTGTCTTGTGGAATACATGTTAAAATATTTTATGTACAATATCTTACTCAGGACAGTACTAAATAAAAAATAACATGCATTTAGTATGATCTCTCTTATTTTTTGAAAATTACTCATATTTTCACAGATTCTGCAAGGGGTGCCCAAGCTTTCGATCCCCACTGTATGTATTAAATATTTTTGAACTCTATATCTATATTTATGATTTTCCAATTCCTTTATTAACATCTGTAATAATATTAAATGCAGTGATATTTAATATTATGTAATTATAAATTATCCTCTGATTTACTGTGTTTCTACAGACAAACTTAATTAAAACTTGATCTAGCTTAGTTTGTTTTCCAGAGCTTGGAAGACAGTGGTGTCTCTGATGCCAATTCACCTCAAAGATGACATTACAAACAGTGTTAAATATTTATTAGGAGCATTTTGTGCTGGCGAGCTAGACCTAAGTGAGCTAATGTGCAATCTCTCTAGCTTTTCAATTTGATGAAACAAATGGATCACTGCACTGTGTGCAAAGTGGCCGCCTGCATTTTAAATTAGATGTATGCACCACTGGTCATTTGGACCAAGAATTAGATTCAAGGCCAGTTATAACACTAGTGTATAATGAATGCAAAATATAAATATAATGGAAGCAAGTGCCCAGACAGGTTGAATAACCTTGACTAAACTTTTAATGTGCCAGTGAAAAGAAGTTAATGCAACATTAGCAGTTTTAATGTGAAATACATGTAAATGCATTAACAGTCATCCATCCTACAATACATATTCTTGCATATAATGCTCAGAAATGGGATTCAAATCACATTTTATAGTGAAAAATCAAGGATATAGTTGAATGATTTTATGAGATGAAAATATATTATTGGATGCAACATGCAATGCATTGCAAAAACCTCTATAATACAAATTATGTTTTTTTTTTTCAGTGTATTGCAATTCAGTGGTTTGAAAAAAATCTTAAATTAATATATAGAACAGCCTCTGTAATCATTCTCTAGTTTGCTTGTTGTCAGAGTGCATTACTGACGGAAGGTACTGTGCTGTCAGATAGCTTCATGCTGGAGCTTCTGTGTTCACGCTTTGTGACTGATTACGTCAGATGTCTCATATGACATCCTAGTCACCCACAACAATAAAATATTGTCCAATTCAGGCCTGCATTATGATGACAGAGAGCACTGGCTGCCTCTTTCTCACTATCTCAGAGCAAATGTATTATGCTTACTGTTTCCCAATAGACTTCCATGCTTGAGAGATATCTAAAATGAAAATCATGTAAGTGCTGTACTCAACCTGAGTCTACGCTATAGTTCCAATGAAAGTAAACTCACACAGTGTATATATCTATATGGACACCGACATGTCACTGATGATTTGGTGATACTGTATTCTTGATAGCCAAGGTTGTTTGAAATATGGTATGAAAATTGATTAAATGCAGGCCTTATAGAAACTGAAGAAATAGAAATGAATTCTGTCATGATTTTGTCTTTGTCAATAATTCTCAAATGAATTCCTAGCCTTTAAACACGCTGACTAGACCATTATTCACTGGCAATAAATATCACAGTGGCGTTTGCATACTAAAACGTAAGACTCGCATATAAATTCCTGGAAAACAACACTAGTCTATTAATTAGTAGTTTTATTCCCCAGTATTTCCAACCTTGGTGTCATTTTGTTAACTACAACATGAAAAAGTTAACCAAGAACTGGTCAGTGTTCAATAACATGATCCAACAACTTCTTTAAAATTATGTTCATCTGCACCATTCAAAGGCTTTGTAGTCATTTACATTAGTTAGGCATCCTCTCCATCAACTGTGCTAAATTTAAAAGAAAGAAAAAAATATAATTTGGGTATTCGACTGTTAAAATAATGCAATTATCTTATCATTAGTCACTGCATAGCATACTATATATAAATACTGTAATTGTATATAAAGTTTTTCAAATTAAACCTTTCATCAACACACTGCTTTGAGGTGTACTACACTATCAGCACCAAGAATACAATTTAATTAGTCATTGATAAGAGTGCTTGACATCTATGTCTATTGCAAAGAAACACTCTGTCAAGCTCCTGAAGTTTGCAGATGACACCACACTCATCGGCCTCATTCAGGACGGTGACGAGTCTGCTTACAGACAGGAGGTAAAAGAGCTGGCTGTCTGGTGCAGTCTCAACAACCTGGAGCTTAACACGCTCAAAACAGTGGAGATGATCGTGGACTTCAGGAGAAACCCCCCTGCACTCCCCCCACTCTCCATCATGAACAGCCCTGTGACTGCAGTGGAGTCATTCAGGTTCCTGGGCACCACTATCTCCCAGGACCTGAAGTGGGACATTCACATTGACTCCATTGTGAAAAAGGCCCAGCAGAGGTTGTACTTTCTCCGCCAGCTGAGGAAGTTTAACCTGCCACAGGAGCTGCTGAAACAGTTCTACTCCGCCATCATTGAATCCATCCTCTGCACTTCAGTAACTGTCTGGTTCAGCTCAGCTTCTAAATCTGACCTCAGAAGACTACAGAGGGTAGTCCGTACTGCTGAGCGAATCATCGGTTCAACCCTCCCATCTATTCAAGAACTGTACTTATCCAGAGTGAGAAAAAGGGCTGTCAAAATCACTCTGGACCCCTCACATCCAGCACACTCCCTCTTTGAACTGTTGCCATCTGGTCGACGCTACAGAGCACTGAGCACTAGAACGACCAGACACAGGACCAGTTTCTTCCCTCAGGCAATCCATCTTATGAACAGCTTATAATAACGGCGGACACACTACACTTTATATTTATATACACACACACTTTATTTATCTAACACACATACTTAGTATACACTTAAATTTTGCACACAATATATATGTACATACATAACTTCATTTTGTAATATACTTGCCTACAATTGTCATTTGTATATTGTTATTCACTATCTACTTATTTGTATTTTTTATTCTTTTATTATGTGTTTTATGTTCTGTCGCTGTCTTCTGTTGTACTGCGGAGCTTCTGTCACGAAAACAAATTCCTCGTATGTGCACATACCTGGCAATAAAGCTCATTCTGATTCTGATTCTGATTCTGATTCTGAAAGCATATGGATACTGTATATTTGCAACAGCGAACAATGATATAGAGCAAGGGTTCTCAAACCTGTCCATGAAGTACCCCCAGCACTCCACGTTTTGTATGTCTCCCTATATCTGACACACCCACTTCAGGTCTTGCAGTCTCCGCTAATGAGCTGATGTGTTGAATCAGTTGTGAGACATAAAAAAATGTGCAGGGCAGAGGGTACTACAGGACTGGTTTGAGAACCGCTGATACAGAGAATCTAGAGCAGTGATCCTCAAATCTGGCTCGCGAGATCCACTTTCCAACAGAGTTTAGCTCTAACATTAATCAATCACACCTGAGTTCACTAATCAGAGTCTTCAGGATCAATAGAAAAACATAGGTCGGTTTGTTTGATAAGGGTTTAAGCTAAACTATGCAGGAAAGTGGATCTGGCAAGCCAGGTTTGAGGATCACTGGTCTAGACAGACTTTTAAAAGCAGTCATTTCATAAAACTATTAATATTGTATAAACTTTTTTTTAATACAATATAGCAGACATATATTATTTATATTGGACATTTAATCTAAATATAATTGTTTGGTACAACAAAATACATGCATACTCTAGGGCTCAACAATAAGGATTTTACCAATCCAAGCTCACTGGAAAAACATGCCTGTGGCAACATTTCTGCAACATAATATCAAATAGCTACTTTCAAGTTTTGCTAAAACAAAAGAAAGCATGAAATAAAAACACATCTGATCAAACAACCATTCAATTTAAGCTTACCTCTATGTCATGGAACGTTCTGCTACGCCCTCCTCTGGCGGTATCAGATCCCTCTCTCCTGAATATTAGGACTGCATTTCCCAGTGTCCCTCTCCCCAATCATCCCCGTCTAACCCTGCTTAATTATCTTGATTACCTTCTAGTATTTTCACCTGCACCTTGTGTTCTCCCCTTTATATTGACTGCTATTCCCTTTTATATTTTGTGAAGTTTTGATTTACCCCTGGTCTGTATTGTTAGTATCTCTGATCGTTGTAACCCTATTGAGGAGTTTATCTAAGTTCTCTACGAACGTCTGCTTGAGTTCCTTTTCATTGCCAGCCTGAGTTTATGTCAGCTGTTCTCTGCTTACTCACCTGTATTAATAAACTGCTGCAGATGGATCTAACTGACTCCGCCGTTTCATCACAGAAAACTTCACCAACTCAAGATCCAGCAGAGTTTCGTCACCTCGCCAATGAGGTTTCATCCCAGGCAGCGGTGCTCGCTTCACATCAGCGGCAGCTGGTAAAACTAACCTCGCTCACAGAGGAACTTGTCAGATCTGTTCAGGCACTAACCCCGCAGATTGCAGCGGTTAATCAGGCCGCAGCACCCACCGCACCTGTCCCTCCGCTGCCAGTCGTGAGTACGATCTCAAACAATCCAAGATTATCCCTGCCTGAAAAGTATGACGGTTCACCCTCCACTTGCAAGGGATTTTTGTTGCAGTGCGAGCTCTATCTAAGCCAGCAGGCTCCAGAACATCGCACCGATGAGGGCCGCATCTTTCTCATCTGCACCCTGCTTACGGGAAAAGCGCTGGAGTGGGCAACGGCACTATGGTCAGGAGGTCAGCTTACGTCTATTTCCTATGATGCTTTTGTCACCCTATTCAGGGAGGTGTTTGAGCACCCAGCTGGAGGAAAGGATCCAGGGGAACTGTTACTCGCCCTGCGGCAAGGGAATTCCACTGCAGCGGATTACACTCTCTCCTTTCGTACGCTCGCCGCTCAGACCGGCTGGGGGGAGGATCCTCTCAAACTACTGTATCGGAAGGGGTTGAATACGGAGCTGCAGGGGGAACTTGCTTGTCGTGATGATGGAAAGACTCTCAGTCAGATCATGGAACTTGCCATCCGGCTCGATCATCTCATCCGGGCTCGCCGCACTCCAGTCAGGACCAGCCTGAATTTCAACCCGGTATGCACCTCAGAGCCCGAGCCCATGCAGATTGGATACACCCAGCTCTCCGAGGCGGAACGTGAGAGGAGAAGGCGCAATCGTTTATGCATGTACTGCGGTCTGGCTGGTCATTTCAGGGCTTCCTGCCCGGTGAAACCCACTTCTCGGAACCCCGCTGCGGTGAGTCCACGTTCACTCTCTTCCCAAGCTCTCATTGTGGCAATTTCGTTAATTATTAATGGGCAGGTTATAAAATCGAGGGCTTTTATAGACTCGGGAGCTGCTGGAAATTTTATTGACGCAACCTTTGCAAGAACTCATAAAATCTCTCTCCGCTCTTGTGAACCCTCTGTGACAGTGACAGCTTTGGACGGGCGCCCCCTGGGGACAGGGGAGCGCCAGTACATCACACCACCTCTCACCCTCAGCATCGGCTCGCAACATAGGGAGACCATCCAATTCTACACTATTCATTCACCACTTCATCCTATGATTCTGGGGTTTCCGTGGCTGGAGAGACACAACCCGCAAATTTCCTGGTCTGAGAGGAGGATTACCCAGTGGTCTTCATTGTGTCTGAATAAATGCATGCCCGCTGTCCAGGGTCCTGAATTGAGTGCCAGCCCCTCCGTGGACGTTAATCTACAGGAAATCCCCGCTGTTTACCATGACCTTGCCCAAGCATTCAGCGAGCGGGAAGCCTCACACTTACCTCCCCATCGTGCTGTTGACTGTGCTATTGAGCTCCTGCCGGGTACCATGCCACCACGCGGTCGTGTATACCCCCTATCTCAGCCAGAGACCGAGGCCATGAATTTGTATATAGAGGAACAGCTTGCCAAAGGCTTCATTACCCCCTCCACATCTCCTGCTTCTGCCGGTTTCTTTTTTGTCAAGAAGAAGGATGGGGGTCTCCGACCGTGCATAGACTATCGGGGTCTCAACGAGATAACTGTTAAATACCGGTATCCTCTTCCTCTGGTCCCAGCTGCTCTTGAAATGCTCCGCACGGCCCGATATTTCACAAAGCTCGACCTACGAAATGCTTACAACCTTATTCGTATTCGGGAGGGTGATGAGTGGAAGACGGCGTTTTCAACAACCACCGGCCATTATCAATATCGGGTCATGCCGTTCGGCCTTTCCAACAGTCCTTCAGTTTTTCAAGCGTTTGTCAACGAGATCTTCAGAGACCTGCTCAATCGGAGTGTAATTGTGTATATTGACGACATCCTGATTTATTCAGACAACCTTGAAACGCACGTTCAGGATGTGCGAGCTGTTCTCAAACGCCTCATCGAGCACCAGTTGTATGCCAAGATACAGAAGTGCGAATTTCATCAGACGCGGATCTCGTTCTTGGGTTACATCATCAGCGCAGACGGAGTTGTGATGGATGACAAAAAGGTACAAGCTGTGGTTAACTGGCCTCGTCCCACGTCAGTAAAAGAGCTTCAGCGCTTCTTGGGCTTCGCAAACTTTTACCGCCGATTCATTCGAAATTTCAGCATGATTGTGGCTCCTCTCACTTCTTTACTCCAAGGAGGAGGAGGACGTTTCCGCTGGTCATCGGAATGCACTGCGGCATTTGAGAGTTTAAAGAAGAGATTCACCACATCACCCATTCTCCATCACCCAGATCCTGAGAGAGAGTTTATTGTGGAAGTGGATGCTTCTAACACGGGCGTGGGTGCCATTCTGTCACAACGTCATGGTAGTCCAGCTAAAATGTACCCCTGCGCATTTTATTCCCGTAAACTCAATGCAGCCGAGCGCAACTATGATGTGGGCGATCGAGAACTTCTGGCGATGAAGGCTGCCTTTGAAGAGTGGAGGCACTGGCTGGAGGGGGCGTGTCATCCTTTCACTGTGCTTACGGACCACAGAAATCTGGAGTATCTCAAATCCGCCAAATGTCTGAATGCTCGCCAGGCGCGCTGGTCTCTCTTCTTCTCCCGATTTAATTTCAGAGTCACTTTCAGACCAGGTTCTAAGAACGGCAAGGCGGATGCTCTCTCACGCCAGTTCGACAGTAAGGACGAGTGTTCTGAACCAGTTCCCATTCTGCCCTCATCTCTCATTGTCGCACCAGTACAGTGGGATCTAATCACGGAGGTTTCTACAGCTCAGCAGAAACAGCCCGTACCACCGGAATGTCCGGGGGACCGCCTCTTTGTTCCTCCCGAGCTCCGCGACCGTGTCCTCCAATGGGTTCACTGCACTCCCAGCGCGGGGCATCCAGGTATCACGGCCACCACTCAGCTAGTCTCCAATCGCTTCTGGTGGCCTTCCCTTCGAACTGACGTGATCAAGTTTGTTCATCAGTGTTCCACCTGTAACATGGTCAAGTCTTCTCACCTGAAACCAGCTGGTCTCTTACAGCCTCTGCCGGTACCGCAACGCCCTTGGTCCCATATCGCCGTGGATTTTGTCACGGACCTTCCTCAGTCCCAGGGTTTCAACACCATCCTCTCGGTAATAGACCGGTTTTCAAAATCATGCCGTTTCATCCCTTTGTCTGGTCTTCCCACAGCCTTGAAGACCGCCGAGGCCCTCCTCAATTATGTGTTTCGGCTTTTTGGCCTTCCTGAGGACATTGTAACTGACCGAGGCCCTCAGTTTACTTCTCGTGTATGGAGGGAACTATGCTCAAAGCTCAATATTAACGTAAGCCTCACCTCGGGCTACCATCCTCAGGCCAACGGGCAGGTTGAGAGGTTGAATCAGGACCTAACTCGTTTCCTACGGACCTATTGCCATCAAAATCAGCAGGAGTGGAGTCGTTTCCTTGTATGGGCTGAATACGCGCAGAATTCGTTAGTTAAGCACGCCACTGGACTGACACCGTTTCAGTGTGTCCTGGGATTTCAGCCTCCGCTCTTCCCGTGGGCGGGCGAGCCCTCCGATCTCCCGGCGGTAGATTCCTGGCTTCGGCGCAGCGAGACCACTTGGGATGCTGCTCATGTGCATTTACAGCGGGCCATTCGCAAATATCAGCACTACGCGGATCGCAGGCGACGCGGGGGTCCCCGGTACCGTCCCGGGCAGTGGGTGTGGCTTTCAGCCCGAGATCTCCGTCTCAAACTACCCAGCAAGAAATTATCCCCTCGCTTCATTGGTCCTTTCAAGATTCTGCGCCAGATCACCCCGGTCTCATTTAGGTTGGCTCTTCCCTCTCATTACAAAATCTCACCTACCTTTCATGTGTCTCTTTTCAGACCCGCAGTCACCCCCAGGAGAGAGGAGGGTCAGGAGGGGAACACACAGGTGCAGAATCCTCCCATTGAGGTTGGCGGTGCGGAGGCCTACCGGGTGCGAGCAGTACTGGACTCCAGACGACGTGGTGGGGCTTTACAGTACCTTATTGACTGGGAGGGGTACGGTCCAGAGGAACGGTCCTGGGTCAGGTCGCAGGACATTCTGGATCCCTCTCTACTTACCAGCTTTCATCGTGACCATCCTGACCGACCTGCTCCCAGACCCCGAGGAAGACCCCACCGACGTTCTGGTCCTCGCTTCCGGAGCCGCTCGCAGAGGAGGGGCTATGTCATGGAACGTTCTGCTACGCCCTCCTCTGGCGGTATCAGATCCCTCTCTCCTGAATATTAGGACTGCATTTCCCAGTGTCCCTCTCCCCAATCATCCCCGTCTAACCCTGCTTAATTATCTTGATTACCTTCTAGTATTTTCACCTGCACCTTGTGTTCTCCCCTTTATATTGACTGCTATTCCCTTTTATATTTTGTGAAGTTTTGATTTACCCCTGGTCTGTATTGTTAGTATCTCTGATCGTTGTAACCCTATTGAGGAGTTTATCTAAGTTCTCTACGAACGTCTGCTTGAGTTCCTTTTCATTGCCAGCCTGAGTTTATGTCAGCTGTTCTCTGCTTACTCACCTGTATTAATAAACTGCTGCAGATGGATCTAACTGACTCCGCCGTTTCATCACACTCTACAACATTTTGCGCTCTTTTACCATGAATCATGTTTCACAGGACTCGGAGTGTGCTGTGGTGTACCAGGTGAGCTACCAAGCAAGTACTACATAATTAAAGCTATACACATGTAGCTGGTTATATGATGCCAACGTCAAAATGTATTAATTTACAAATCATATATTGTGGTAAAAGGTAGGTCATAACAGTTTTTCTTTATAAAAAAAAAAAAAGAAAAAAAAAGAAATAAAAGTTGTTGGTGTATTGGGGGGCAGTCGTGGCATAATGGATAGAGAGTCATACTTTTTTGAGTCTTAGGTCAGGAATTTCAGGTGGGGGGAGTGAATAACCAGTGCTCTCTCCACCTTCAATACTATGACTGAGGTGAGACCCTTGAACCTTGGGTGCCGCAGCATTGGCTGCCCACTGCTTTGGGTGTATGTTATGGATGGGTTAAATGCAGGGCACAAATTCGGAGTATGGAACACCATACTTGGCCACACTTCACTTTACTGCTGCCAGTGTTCATTTTCACCTGGAAACTGTGGTGATTTTTAGGAATGTTTTTGGAGTTTTGTCAAAAATGTAGGTTGAGGAAAGTTTTTTTTTTTTTCTTAATGAGCTAGGCTTTAGTGTTTTGTGTAGGCCCAGTCAGATAAGCAGTTCAAGCATTAATTTTTTTTTACATTTTTGTTAGTGTATTGCTAATTTTGCACTTAATTTAAAAAACAAATTATTTTACAAAAATACATTTTGGAACAAGCACAATCTTATGTACTATGACATTGGCATAAAATACAAAACATTGATGTTTGTGTTCCTCATGGCCAACTGATTGGTTTGTATATTTTTAACACATTACTGTTGATGCTTTCATGACTATCACAAGTCATTCTTTGCAATTTTGACAAAAGTGATCTATGTTAGGCAGCCAGATAAAATAACTTGACATTACAGCTGAATTTACAACAACAATGGAGAAAAATTGGTTCAAAACACTCTTACAGAAACTATGGGCCCTGAAATGAGATCTGAATACTGGAGGTGTCCAGGTTGTCATGTACTGTACAGTGCACCCCAGGTTTATTTACAAGCTCACGTTACATTTTTACATGTGAAATAAAATATCTCTATTGTTATTTGAAAATGTCTTCCTTTAGAGACATATAGGACTATTTTAACAAATGTTAGCTCTCAGTGATATAAAAGGTACTGTCTGAGACAATACAAATTTTATACGCAATGTCTTAAGCCCTTAGTATTATATATTCTTATGTAATATATCAATTATTTCGAAGTGACTTTTAAAACAATGTTCTTAAAGCTGAAATGTGAATTTCTTAATGTTAAATTAATCAATGGTGTGAGTTTGCAGCAGAGTTTGCACAATGTGTTTGTCTGGCCAGTTTTGGCCATTATATCTAAAAATGGCATACATTTTTGAGGAGATACAATGGAGATAATAAAAATGAAGATATACCAATACCAATACCATGGTAATAATGCAATATATAATAACACAATTATAGGCAAGTGAACATAGACACATACAAAAACAACGTAGATGCACGAAACTCACACTAAACACAGGCTGAGAGATCTCTAGATCTTTATGGTGCTGTTGGAGAGATGTTGACCAATCAATACTAACACTTTTACTAAAACTCTGTATTTACTCTCTCAGCTTTTGAAAAAATTATAACTGTGGAGAAATTATTAATTGTTCTGTGTGAGTCAAAAGTACTAAACTAGCACTGGATAAAAATCTGCCCTGGAGCCACAAAATCTGGACTGGCACCTGAGTGAGTGAGAGAAAGTCATCACATTTCACACCATGTCAAACACACATTGTCTTGTACATCACGTGTGCGATCTGAGCTGCAAGAGACCTTTACTTGCCTGCCATTTTCAATATTATGCTCTGAGGCGGTCCTAATAAATCGAAATGTGCCGTGAAAGAGATCCAGGAGAGTACTGCCATGCTCTTAGTCACCTACTGTAGACGACGAAACTGTGCAGCCGTTCAAGAAAATGAACTCTGACAAACATGCAAGAGAATAATTCTGAAATACTCTGGGGACATTGAATGTTACATTTGTAATTAACTCTTTATGTTATTAAAAATGCAAAGTAAGCCACACCTAGTATGGATGATGCCTCTCAAACATCCTTCTTCTCTACTTTTTTTTTTTTTATTTAAATCTGTTTTGGGATGGACACATATTGTGCCACTTTTACCAATTAAGGGAATGTGGAAATTGTCTGTCATCCAAGTGATAATCTGACAAGGTGAGTCTGTCTTAACATTAGCATCAGCTATTTTTCCAGTGTTTTCTGCTCTCATATTTGTGAAATATTTAACTGATTTTTAGTTTTCATGGCAACTTAGTATTGTGGTGTAATCTAATTCAGAGGAATCTGATCTTAAATGACACAGAAAAACAAAGCGATCCATGGTTGGACACATGTCAGCAAATGTGTTTCTGTTCTACCTGCCTGTGACCTATAGTTTTCCTCTGTTCTGATTAGTTCATTCATTTCCATCTGTGTTTATTAATTATCTAGTTTTTCTCCATTAATTTAAGTCCTGTGTCCTCCCTTGGTCCTTTGTCTGCTATTAGTTGTGTTAACCTGTTGTGCTTCTGTGCTCCTCGATTCCTTGTTTTTGCTTTGTGGATTATAATTAAAGACTTTTTATTGGATTACTCCTGTGTTGCACACTTTTGCTAGCCACAAACCGAAACAGGGATAAACTGTGATGATAAGCATTTGTTTTGTTTACTCTATAATGCACATTTGCACATGTATTGGACCAGATTTAACACAAAGAAAAGCATAATGTTTGACATAATAGTAAGATTTTCCATTCCAATTCATAGGAGCTGTACTTTAGGTTCATGGCCATAAATAGCTTATTAGGTGGTTTGCAGGTATGGCCAGAATAAACTGCAACTTGGACTAATATTCAGATAACCTTGGTCAAGGTTCAGTAAGGCAATATTAGTGAGTTTGTTTTGCTTTATTAAAATTTGTAAACATACATAGAAGATGATAAGAAAAGATTAGGTTCAAAATTTATTGTGTCACATTTTAGGTACAGATAAATAAAACAAGTAAAGTCTGTAAAGTCTTTCATATTCCTTTTATGGCTACCTTCTTTTGGCAGCTTAGGTGGATGTGGAAAAGCCTAACTTTTGCCAAATCTCTTTTCAACAGCTTAACACTGAAGTAGGTGAAGTACATCAAGGCCACATCAACACATTTGTGTCTCTGCACAGTTTTTGAATTGAATGTGTGAGTACCTCAAGCTCCTCCAAAATCCATGCTTGAGGTGTAGCTTTGCAAAAGTGTGAAAACATGTATTTTTAAAGCAAATACATTCCAGAGACACTATGCAATGCAGCTTCAAATTTACACTGGAACCCAGTACTCATTACATATCTGACAAATCATGCTGTGCACGCTGTACTTCAATGTGTTTCATGAAATCTGTAGAAATCGGAGAGATTATTGTTATACTTTGATCTCCTCTGTAACAATAAAAACCCTATAAATGGTTGTGAGTAAGAAAAGCTGTTGGACCCCAAGCATTATTTGAAGAAATACAAAAAATACAAAATGCTTAAATAAACAATTCAGTCTAAGCTTACTGGATCATCAGTAAAACAAGCAAAAAAAAAAAGAGAGAGAATGTTATTGCTAGATGCATAAGTGACAAGGTAATTGTGCTGTTTGCCACTTCTCAACCTCACACTAGATGAGATGTGGCAGCAGCCATTGCACAAGAAGTGGGTGGGAAGGAATTTCAATGTGATATTCAGTAGTCCTACTAGACTTTTAGTATAAATGAGAATTTGGAGAGAGGGGTTGTTACAATCAAAACCTCTTGATATGCCACATGAATTTAAATAATTCATGTATAAGGGACCAGGTGATGAATGATTACAATTCTGTATTGGGTTAAACCCTCATAAATCTTTACAGCTTAACTGGGGGGCATTTGAGACACAATAACATCATGACTCCTGATGTATCATTTAAAGTGTGTAACATGACCATGAGCTTTATCAACATCAAGATTTTAAGATAGGAAGGTTTTTTTTATTTTTATGAATGTGTATGGGAAAGTTTATAGCTTTGATCCTATCAATGTTCATCAGGTGTGTTTTAATCTTTAAAAAAATGTTGCCTTTAAATGGTCCTTTATGAATTTAGATACAAATATTTAAAGCAGTCTCTCAATTAATGAGTTTAGAAAAACTGCATGTATAATTATAATAGTAAGGTGCACTTGGAAATTAAAAAGAAAATGGATGTTAAATTAATATAACATTTTAAGAATTTGAACATTCAAATATAATATAAAGTACTGTTCAAAAGTTTGGGGTAGGTTAATAACTGCTAATGCTTACCAAGGCTGCATTTCCAGATCAAAAATGCCAATAAACAGAAAGAATGTTTTTCAAACATTTTAATCATCTTTAATTTAAGTTTTGATGAATTTGAAATCCCTGCTAAGTAAACTTCTTCATTATATATATATATAATAAATAATAAAAAATATAAAAGACACAAACACTTTTGAACAGTAAAATGAGTGTTGAAAATACGGAAATTGAAGTCAGATCAAAGCATAAGACATGTCCTGGAATTACTTAAACCAGAACAGTCAGAGACACATAATTCGTGGAGAAACTGGATCTCTCCCATGGTTCACCACAAAAGTCCCAAATTGAGTCTTCGAATGGCTTTCCCCTTGACTCCACTGCCTAAATAATGTGAGAAGGGAGGGCTATCATTAATTCATGAGTGTAACTAACTCATCAGATCATCAGCCCTTCGAGAACTGTAATTAAACTGATGGGGTTGTTTTCCCTCCAGCACTCTGTCTGGGAGAGAGACTGAGAGGAATGATGTGTGCGTCGAGCTGAAGGTCTAGTGTGACTTGCACACCAAGGGGCTAAACTGCTGTTATCAATCTGGCTTTCAGGGGAATACCGCGAGGGTCAAAGCGGCGAGTCTCCCCTGTGGAGGTGAGGAGCGAGCATTACCTCAGGCGGTGTTGACAGAGCATTCCTCTAGAGATGTATTATCCCATCGACCCTCTGTCTGCAGACCTCAAGAATGGGACAGTCCTGGAAGTTTTACAGGGTCCACTTGAATCGGTGCATAAAGGCGCCATCATTAATTATTACAAATGAATAAACAATTAATGACTAGGACCGGACTGCTGAAAACTAATGTGACATAAACGTTTGCATCCACGTTTATTTAATGCCCTTGGAGACCCTCTAACTCACTGTCAGCATTGTGCTTTGATTGAATTACATCCTCCTCTTTCTCACTGAGGAGACAGCTAATTATCTGCTCAAGGTGGGTCTCCACTCACTCAGACAACTTCAACAACCTAGACCACCTGCTGGTGGATCCTTACTGTCTAGTCAATATATTGACAAAGCCGCGTTTTATACATAATGAGTGAATAACGAATGTTTTAACTGTAAAATCGCAAATTAGGCCCTAACGGTTCATCAAATCTTCAAGCGCTGAACATCAGTCTTAATAGATTTAGGCTAACCAATAATTAATAGTTCATTTTTACTCTGCAGTGAATGATCTAACTACATTCAGGTTTTATTTAAAGACTGGAGCCCACAGGTGCTATACCACACGCCTCTCAATCCTTATATGTTAGACTCCCCCAGGGGCTGGGGAAATTTAGAGCCATAATTGCTTTGTAAATGCTATGTAAACACAACATGGGGGGAAATGTGCTCCTAAAATCTTTAAAGAAGAACAGGAGAACAACATTTCTGCTCAGAAGGAAGTGACTTGGGATTGATAGGGAATTTGCAAGCAACTTGTCTTTTGATCAAGGCTGGTTTGGTGTAAAAAGAGACGAAAATAAAAACAAGAAATAAACTGACCAGACTATTGATAGAAGTGATACTGCTGTTACACTATAAGGAGACTTTGAAATATTAAATCATAATTAAAAACTTAAAAAAACATGTTTCATGTGGTGACAAAACAGCGTTTTAAATTGAAAACTTTTCTCGTCTATTCTGCCGTTTTCACTGCATTTCAGAAACGATCTCGGTCTACACTACACAACTGAAAATGCATGTCACGTGACCATTCATGCAGGTAAAAGGTCTGAAATTGATTAAGTGTGCAATTTGAATTTGGAACCTACTGCTGTGAACCCACATCATGCAGTCAAAGGAGCTCTCCATGCAGGTGAAACAGAGAATTGTTAGGCTTAAAAGACCAAACAAATCCATCAGAGAGATAGCAGGAACATTCGGAGTGGCCAAATCTTCAGTTTAACACTGGTGATCTCAGCAACAAAAATGGACAGGCATGGACGTACATGGAAGAAAACAGTGTTCAGAGAATCCTCTCCATGGTAAATAAAAACCCTTTCACGACATCCAGCCAAGTGAAGAACAATCGCCAGGAGGTAGGTGTCACTGTGAAAGTCTAAAGTAATGAGAAGACTTCAGGATAACAAATACAGAGTTTTCACCACAAGGTCCAAACATGGCCTGATAAAAAAAAGCCAGACCACTTCTTAAAAAGCATTCTTTGGATGGCTGAAATTAAAGGTCCCCTTCTTCGTGATTCCATGTTTTAAACTTTAGTTAGTGTGTAATGTTGTTGTTAGAGTATAAATAATATCTGTAAAATTCTAAAGCTAAAAGTTCAATGCCAAGCGAGATATTTGATTTAACAGAAATCGCCTACAAAAAACGACCCGTTTGGACTACATCCCTCTAGTTCCTGCAGTAATGACGTCACTAAAAAATGTTTTTGATTAACCTCCGCCCACATGAATTCACAAAAAGGGGGGCGTGGCTTTGTTGCGCTCCGACTGAGAAGAAGGAAGAGCTGTGTTTGTCGCCATGTCGTTTGAAACGCTGTTATTTTCATCTCCGAGTCCAATCATCTTTGTTTGGGCTTCCCAGGGACGCTGTACTTGGAGATTAATGGTTACAATTTATGTTTAACTCGGTTCCGGAAAATTATAATCATGTAAAACTATGTGCAGTAAATTTTGCTGAGGACGGCTTGCTGAGGACAACTTTCTCAATCAGTTTAATGCCTGATTCGCACAAAGATTATTCTTGAAAGACGGAGCAGTTCCCTCTTTGTCTGGTGAAGGCGTTGTTTATGGACCACAACCGGTAAGTGTATTTTATTATTTAAGTTGGTGCGTTTAACAGTCTCTGTAACTTATTACACAAAGGGCAATGCTGTTTAGCTTTGTTAACTAGATGTTAGGGCTGTGCAAAAAAAACGAATGCGATTTTCATGCGCATCTCGTCAGTAAAAACGCTCCTGTGATTATAAATACATCTCCAGCACATGTATCTGCCCACTTGCTTCTCAAAACTACACCAAAACTAGTCCAATCGCGTTTGCAGGAGGGCAGCATGCTGTAAGCTGCTGTCGAATCACAACACAGGAACCGCTGGCCCAATCAGAACTTGTTACGTATTTCTGAAGGACGGACTTTATAGAACAAGGAAGACATCAGCCCGTTTTTATGACAGTGAAAACAGCGGTATACAGATAGGTGAATTGTGTGAAAAATACTGTGTTTTTTTACACGCGAAACATGAACACGTTATACTGCACACTGTAAAAACAATCAAAGCTTCAAAAAAGCGCGTAAAACGGGACCTTTAAGATACCAGAATATCAGAAATAAAGAAGTATGAAAGTAAAGTGACATACAGCCAAAGTATGGTGACCCATACTCAGAATTTGTGCTCTACATTTAACCCGTCCAAAGTGCACACACACACACACTGTGAACACACACCCATAGCAGTTGGGGGTTCAGTGCCTTGCGCAAGGGCACCTAATTCGTGGTATTGCCAGTCCGAGACTCAAACCCACAACCTTAGAATTAGGAGTCAAACTCTCTAACCACTAGGCCAGGACTTCCCATCACAAAGAATGCTTGGAACAGCTCATGATCCAAACCATACAACATTAGCTGTGAAACATGGTGGCGCATTGTGATGGCATGAGCATGCATGGCTTCCAGTGGTGTTGGGTTACTGGTCATAATTAATGACGTGACAGAAGACAGAAGCAGCCAGAAGAATTCTGAAGTGTATAGGGATATACTCTCTGCCCAGAGTCAGTCAAATAGAACAAATTTGATTGGGCAGCACTTCATTGTACAAATGGACGGTGACCTAAAACAAACAGCAAAAGCAACCCAGGAGTTTTTGAAGGTAATAAAATTAAATAATTTATTGGCCAAGTATCGTCTCACTGCAATGGCCAAGTCAGTCTCCTGATTTCAACTCGTTTGAGCATGCATTTCACTTGCTGAAGACAAAATTAACGGCAGAAAGACCCACAAACAACAACTGAAGTCAGCTGCAGTAAAGGCCTGTCAAAGCATCACAAAGGAGGAAACCCGGTCTCTGCTGATGTCCATGTCCTTTGACTGCCTGCAAAAGATCCTTGACAAAACACAAAAAATTTACATTTTATTTATGATTATATTTATTTGTCCAATTACATTTGAGGCCCTGAAAATGGGGTTCATTGTATAAAAATGGTTGTAATTCCTAAGCATTTTATGTTATGTATTTGTTAAACCCCTTGAATTAATTAAAGCTTAAAGTCTGCACCACAATTTCATCTTGATTGTTTCATTTTAATTCTATTCTGGTGGCAAACTATGAAAATTGTGTCAGTGTCCAAATATGTATGGACCTGACGGTATTCTGCATAACCATATTCTACATCCCTGATCTTACCCAATACCTGAACTGAACGACTACCTTACTATTGATAAACAGCAATTTAGTAGTTTATTGTGGCAAAAGTCATAATTAATGTGAGAATTGAACCTAAAAAAAAAAATCAAGTGTGACCCTAATATAACAGTTATAAATAAACATTGTGAAATATTTAGAATGCAATTTATGCCTGTTATTACGCCAGTCTTAAGTGTCACTTCATAATCCTTCAAAAATCATTCTTATATGCTGATATGATGTTCAAGACACATTTCTCATTAGCAGCATTAAAAACGGTTGTGCTGTTTAACATTTTTCTTCAGGATTCTTGATGAATAGAAAGTTCAAAAGAACAGCAGTTATTTTAATTATTAAATTAAAATCCTTTGTGACGTTCTAAATGCCTTTACTGTCACTTTTGATCAATTGAACGCATCCTCGCTGAATAAAGGTAATTAGTCATTCAGAACAACATCCAGGCATGCAACGGCTCCTCACAGGTAGACAGTGATGAAAAGGAAAATGGACACTAACAGACTTGCTGTAAATAGCACAGGGAGAACATCATGTAAAACCTTCAGCGTACTGGCATTCAGACTGATTAATTAAACAGTGCACATGAATGATACATTCCTGTAATGTGCAGCCGTGTATAATTACACCACATCAACATATTGTTTTGTCATTACGCACCAGTCAGCATCGTCAAATCCCTCTGTGATAAATACATACCCACACAAGCACAAATAGTGTGTTTTCAGCATAAATACAGGTGTGCATCTGTGTGCGTGGTGTGCAGCAGAAGAACAAAATCTACAAGGGCACTTTCTTTTATCCACTTTTTAATCGTGGTTTGTGACATTGATTAAATAAAGCCCTGAAGTGGTGAAAATCTTTTGTGAATTGGGCTCTCGCTTCCTGTCTATCCTAATCTTTGAGAAGTGAGAACAGCTTGCTCATGGGAAGGAAAGGCAGCATTAAGAGGTATTATCAGGGTTTTAATTGAGGTCCCTGCTGATCAGCCGTCAAAGACAAACAGCTGAAAGGATTTTACACGAGAGCCGAGTCAGGACTGACATCAGACGTGACCATGAAAATTGAACAGGCCATCACTAAAGGTGTAAAAAATGAGCAGACATGTGCAGCCTAGACACTCACAGAGGGGATCTGTGACTAACCACGGCCACTTCACCTTTTACTTGAAATATGTTTTGATAGAAAAGGATATATTGTATCTCCGTTCTGAATGACGGTTTGAAGGACATCATCTCAGACGTCTGTTTACAGACAATAGGCTTCAGGTCATGTAAGCCACTGTCCTCCTATCCGTTCCTCATCTTCTGGACACAGTCTGATACTGTCAGAGCTTCCTGGGGGCACATCAATGAATCTTTTTGATGCAGATGCAGGATCCCATTAAAGTCGAGGGGCAGAAGACAATGACAGAGCTGCCAGATGAAGAACATCAGACACCAGAAAAAAAAAAAAAAAAACAGTATGGGGGAAAGGGAGGAAGAGTAACACATGCATAGAGAGAGAGGCAGAGACAGCGAGTTAGGCAGCGGACAAAGAGCATGTTTAATGAAATCGTACAGACGATCGCATACTGAAAGAGCATCAGTGATAAGGCTCCTGTGTCTCCACAAGGAAACGTGCATACTGAAATCTAGCGCTGCTCCTCTGCATCTTCGCTTCCTCTGGAGTCTACTGGTCTGAACCTGACACAGATATAATAATACAATGACTTTAGTTCCAAAATTACAAGTGAAAGAAGAACAATTTAAAAGTAAAAAGTAGGGCTGGAAACTTAATCTAGTGCAGAAGCCTCACAATGCATTTTTAATAGTGACTTTGCATGAATGTCATCATATAATAATATTTTTAAAATAGCTAATATTATTGAAACAGACAAAACAAGAATATATTTTAGAAATCAAACTTAAAAACTCACTTGTGGACTAAAATGGTGAGAGAGCAGAGACAAATTTATGGGGAATTTGTGTTTTATATAACCCTAAAATATAATATTATGTATGTACTCTAAATATGCAGTACTACTACTGTTAATGTTACTGTTCATTTAGCAATGAATCATGTTCCTCTATTGATTCCCCAAAAAAATAAAAAAATCTATGTTCTAGAAACAAAGTGTCAAGACCAACACAGAAATACTGAAAACAACAATATTATGTACTTTTAAAGCTACTGTGTATTAAGCAAACCATAAAATAAGTAAAAAACAAGCATTCAAATTAACCAAATCAAGATATTACATAAATATGATGGAAGCCTAATTTTGAATATGATTTCTAGATCTGCAAATTAATGGATACATTAATAATTTAAATAATCAAGTAAATAAAAAATAATTACTTTTATAATTTCTATAATAATTTGACTGCAGTTTTATATAGACTCACAGGTCAAGGTATTTTTATTTTTTTATTTATTTTTTTATTCATTTTTGGTATGATATTGATATCAGGGGGGTGGTCCGGTGGCTAGAGCCACTGCCCTTTTGCCCTCATCAGCTGAGGTGCCCCCTCACCAACTCTCCACCACCATCACCCCAGCTCAAAACGTTATGTTCCCGCTCCGCTAAAGATCAACTGATTGTGCTAATCCACTCCATGTTTTCCCGCAATCTGTGTGCCCCAGTTCCCGAAGCTCATTCATTAACAGGTAGATGCATTACAATCCACATTACAGTCAGTGGATGATTTGATGAATTAATAATTTGGTAGTTTTTTTTGTAATTCTGTCAGTAATGATTTGCTCTCTGTCTTCTAAAAGTGCTTACAACTAAATATCCACGTTCTTAGAATTAGAATGTCTGATCAAATTATTGTACACAATCAAATCTAGGCTGATATAAATAACACAAAATTTGCTGTTGTTGGCACACTTTGTAAACGAAAAAAATTTTTAATAAATAAATAAATAAAAGAAAAAGAAAAGGGAGGCTGCTGTAAAGGCAGTTCAACATCGCAAACTTGGATTCAAGCCAACAAGCCAGCAGGTATATCATAAAATATTTAGCAGTTTTTCACATTTTAATTCTTGTAATTAAGTGTATTTCCCATTATAATCACTTGTCTTGGTACCAGTAATCTATAACATAATAATAATTTTTAACCATATTAATAGTAGGTCTACAAATAGTAAAAAAAATAATATAAATGTTTTAAATTAGTCGATCATTAGCATATAATATACATTTATGCTGTAAAATATTAAATTAAATGTCTAATTCTATAAAATGTTTAACACTATCTTCCTTCTCTGCTAATGTCTCCACCGCTAAAATAACATACTACCATAACAAAATTAACAATTCGTCTAACTCTTGCATGCTTTAAAAAAAAAAAATCCTCACTTCTTTGTCCACCTCCTCCCCCTCCTGCTTCATCTCTAATAGCTGACGACTTTGCCACGTTTTTCCATTAATAAAATTAAACACATCAGTGCACAATTTTCCACACCACAATCAGTCAAGCTCATATCACCAGCAAACATACACTCATTAACATCCTTCTCTTCACTCTCTGAGGCAGAAGCCTCAAAACTAATCCTTTCTAATCACCCTACTTCTTGCCCGCTTGATCCTATTCCATTTCATCTCCTTCAAGCCATTTATCCTGCAGTTGTACCTGCACTCACTAACATCATCAACACATCCCTCCCCACTTTTGTTTTTCCCTCATCATTTAGACAGGCTCGTATAACTCCACTACTTAAGAAACCCTCCCTCAACCCATCTCTTTTAGTGAACTACAGACCAGTTTCCCTTCTTCCTTTTATTGCAAAAACACTTGAACGAGATGTGTTCAGTCAAGTCTCTACATTTCTCACACACAACATCCTCCTTTACAGCAACCAATCTCTAGCTTCAGAAGTGGACATTCAACTGAGACTGCCTTGCTCTCAGTTGTTGAAGCTTTAAGACTGGCAAGAGCGGAATACAAATCTTCAGTAGTACTTATCCTGCTTGATCTGTCTGCTGCTTTTGACATGGTTAACCACCAAGATCCTCCTATCATCCCTACTGGCACAATGCATCTCGGGAACCACACTTAAATGGTTTGAGTCTTACCTATCAGATAGGTCCTTTAAAGTATCTTGGAGAGGTGAGGTGTCCAAGTTACAACATCGAACTACTGTGGTGCCTCAGGGCTCAGTTCTTGGACCACTTTGCTTCTCTGTCTACATGGCATCATTAGGTTCTGCCATTCAGAAACATGACTTTTCATACCACCATTGCTATGCTGATGACACTCAACTCTACCTCTCATTCTATCCTGATGATCCGATGGTAGCTATTCGCATCTCAGCTTGTCTAACAGTCATTTCCTGCTGGATGATGGACCATCACCTTCAACTCAACCTTGCCAAGACAGAACTGCTTTTGATTCCAGCAAACCCATTGTTTCATCACAATTTCACCATCAAGTTAGGCACATCAACCATATCTCCTTCAAAAACAGCTAGAAGCCTTGGAGTTATGATTGATGATCAGCTGACTTTCTCAGACCACATTGCTAAAACTGTCCGATCCTGCAGATATTTTTTTTTTTTTATTCAACATCAAGAAGATCAAGCCCTTTCTTTCTGAACATGCTGCACAACTCCTTGTTCAAGCGCTTGTTCTGTCCAGGCTGGACTATTGCAATGCTCTCTTGGCAGGTCTTTCAGCCAGTTATATCAAACCTTTACAATTAATCCAGAACACGGCAGTAAGATTAATTTTTAATGAGCCAAATATAATACACGTCACACCTTGGTTTACCAATTTGCACTGGCTTCCAATAGCTGCTCGCATAAAATTCAAGGCATTGATGTTTGCCTACAAAACTACCACTGGCTCTGCAACCATTTACCTAAATTTGTCAGACTTATGTGCCCTCTAGAAGCAGGGGCATCGGACTGGGGGTAAAACCAGTACTGATTTCCAGGGCCCCAAAGGAAGAGAGGGCCCTTGAAAAGTCTGGAATATATTTTATTTACCTGGATATTTTCATGGGCGGTGCCATGGGGGCCCATCAGGACTTCCTATGGACTTCCTAGGGATCTTGTGCAACGCCCCTGTCTAGAAGCTTGCGTTCTGCAAGTGAGCGTCGCTTGATTGTGCCATCCCAAAGAAGCACATAGTCAAAAGTCACAAAGTAAATGTTCGCTCCTGGTGAAATGACCTCCCCAACTCAATCCGAGCAGCTGATTTCTTAGCCATTTTCAAGAATCGGCTTAAAACCCATCTCTTCCATCTTTATTTGAACCTCTAACTTAATTTTTTTTTTTAACTATCTAACTTTTTGTGTTCTATTTTCTTTTCATTTATTATGCAATTTTGTGTGTGTGTGTGTAAAGACCTCTAACACTAGCTTGCTCTATTCTTTTTGTTCATTCTATCTGTTTTATTTTTATTTATTATATTATTTAAAAGCCCATGCTACATGTACTGTGTTAACATAACTGAGACTTATTATATCTCTTATACAGTATATCATTGCTCTTTTTGTTGTTTTTGATTGCTTCCACTGTCCTAATTTGTAAGTCACTTTGGATAAAAGTGTCTGCTAAATTAATAAATGTAAATGCAAATGTAATTCTTATAGGGGAGAGTGGGGTAGGAATAGCTATCTTTTACTTATGTGGTCCTCAAGGTATGAGGAAATGATGCAGAAATACAATGAAAGTACCTATTATATCCTATCCTAATAAAAGTATTCCTATCATTTTAAATTATCAGAATGTATGACACACCAATGTATGCACCATCTGGGTGTAAAATGACCATCTGAATGAATCTGATTCAAACCCATGTGAAATAATAATTTAAATACTAATTTAATAATTTCCTATTACAAACAAATTATTTTCATAAAGTTAACTTTAACAACATAA
This sequence comes from Carassius auratus, assembly GCF_003368295.1. Lineage (NCBI taxonomy): Eukaryota > Metazoa > Chordata > Actinopteri > Cypriniformes > Cyprinidae > Carassius > Carassius auratus. The sequence goes on from NC_039260.1 coordinate 12,275,504, forward strand.
AACCAACCAAATGAAGTTTAAAATTCAATATTTAATTGTTTGCATTTCTGAAACCATATGCTGAACACCAAAGTTGTAACCTTCCTAAAAACAGACTAAACAGACAGTTTGTTGGCCATTGGGGAACACAGGAGGAAAGATATATCTGATTATAATGTGATGAAAAACATTTTCTGGTTCTTATCAGAGAAGGATTTGGTGCACTTGTACACTCACCGTATCAAATAAACTACAAATAATATGTATACGCACGCTATATAATCAACTAAACCAGTAATATCACTTTAAAATATAAGAGATTTAAAGGGGTCATATGATGCGATTTAAATTTTTCCTTTCTCTTTGGACTGTTACATGCTCTTGGCTCATAAAGAAGATCTGTAAAGCTGCAAAGTCTCAAATCCAAAGAGATGTTCTTTATCAAAGTTAAGACTGACACGCCCCCCTAAAATGGCTCATTCAAACATGCCCCACATGTCTATGTCACTATGTGGAAATATTTGCGCAATTGCGCCCAAATGTTCACGCAAAGAAAGAAGGCAAGGTTTCAGTAACCATCAGGGACAACATGTCAGGGAGATGATGTGTCTATCTAGGTGAAAGCAAAAGCACTTTTATTTGGCCTTCCGAAAGTAGAAGCATTTAGGAATTTTTAAGGTTACTTACAACAGAACAGCAACACATTTTATGGATGACCGTTTCATGAAACTAGGAGAGGATGTAATTCAGACTTTGTTATGACAATCTGGTGCTTATGAATCAGCAACTGGAAGTATGTTTTGTTATTAGTTTAAGTATTTACTATTGACTGTTCAAATGCGGAGTATTAGAGAGAGAGAGAGAGAGAGAGGGTCACACAGTGGAGTCAACTATCTTAACCGTCCGTGGCTTGTGTACTACAAACACATACAAGCTACAAGCCTGCGATTTTAACATCGATTTTGTGTAGATTGTCAGTGAATTACGGCTCGGTGTAGTAAATGCCAACCAGTGTTGCCAAGTCTGTGGTTGTTTTTAAGTCGGCGGGTCGGCGACCCCAATACAAATAACGTGATATTTGACTCCTAAAATGCAAAGTTTACCAAAGCAACCCTACTAAAAAACATATATTTTAACCCCAGGAAGCAGTTTTTTATCGGGGAACCTCCTGGAAGGTTAGTTGGGCTAGCTTTGGCTAGTTTTGGACTAGTTTTGAGAAGCAACTGGCCAGGATTTGTTGTGAAACCTGGCAACCCTGATCTGAACGAACGTGCTGGAGATATACTTCTAATTACAGGAGCATCTTTACCGATGAGATGTGCATGAAAATTTTTTGCACAGCCCTACTTAAGATGGGGTAAATTTAAATGCAAACTCAATTTACCCCACAGCATTTAGCTCACTTTTCCCCATAGACCATTTTGGTAAAAAAAAGAAAAACATTTTTTTTTTCTAATTTACTAATTCAGGTAAATATTTAGCTAAATGATTTGCATGGTTTTATATGTTGCTTAACTCATTTACGTGCAAACATCGCCGACGGACCCAGTTTATTATTGTTTCACTTTCACAGCACATTAAACATCAATGTCTTACTTCATCTGGACAAACTGTGCATCAATTGAAAGTTTAAAGACTCTAGCTTCGATATTTGACCAATATTTTGATAAAACATTGTTGCAGTGACATACAGTATTGTTCAAAATAATAGCAGTACAATGTGACTTACCAGAATAATCAAGGTTTTTAGTATATTTTTTATTGCTACGTGGCAAACAAGTTACCAGTAGGTTCAGTAGATTGTCAGAAAACAAACAAGACCCAGCATTCATGATATGCACGCTCTTAAGGCTGTGCAATTGGGCAATTAGTTGAAAGGGGTGTGTTCAAAAAAATAGCAGTGTCTACCTTTGACTGTACAAACTCAAAACTATTTTGTACAAACATTTTTTTTTTCTGGGATTTAGCAATCCTGTGAATCACTAAACTAATATTTAGTTGTATGACCACAGTTTTTTCAAACTGCTTGACATCTGTGTGGCATGGAGTCAACCAACTTGTGGCACCTCTCAGCTGTTATTCCACTCCATGATTCTTTAACAACATTCCACAATTCATTCACATTTCTTGGTTTTGCTTCAGAAACAGCATTTTTGATATCACCCCACAAGTTCTCAATTGGATTAAGGTCTGGAGATTGGGCTGGCCACTCCATAACATTAATTTTGTTGGTTTGGAACCAAGACTTTGCCCGTTTACTAGTGTGTTTTGGGTCATTGTCTTGTTGAAACAACCATTTCAAGGGCATGTCCTCTTCAGCATAGGGCAACATGACCTCTTCAAGTATTTTAACATATGCAAACTGATCCATGATCCCTGGTATGCGATAAATAGACCCAACACCATAGTAGGAGAAACATGCCCATATCATGATGCTTGCACCTCCATGCTTCACTGTCTTCACTGTGTACTGTGGCTTGAATTCAGAGTTTGGGGGTCGTCTCACAAACTGCCTGTGGCCCTTGGACCCAAAAAGAACAATTTTACTCTCATCAGTCCACAAAATGTTCCTCCATTTCTCTTTAGGCCAGTTGATGTGTTCTTTGGCAAATTGTAACCTCTTCTGCACATGCCTTTTTTTTAACAGAGGGACTTTGCGGGGGATTCTTGAAAATAGATTAGCTTCACACAGACGTCTTCACAGTACTTACAGGTAACTCCAGACTGTCTTTGATCATCCTGGAGGTGATCATTGGCTGAGCCTTTGCCATTCTGGTTATTCTTCTATCCATTTTGATGGTTGTCTTCCGTTTTCTTCCACGTCTCTCTGGTTTTGCTCTCCATTTTAAGGCATTGGAGATCATTTTAGCTGAACAGCCTATCATTTTTTGCACCTCTTTATAGGTTTTCCCCTCTCTAATCAACTTTTTAATCAAAGTACGCTGTTCTTCTGAACAATGTCTTGAACGACCCATTTTCCTCAGCTTTCAAATGCATGTTCAACAAGTGTTGGCTTCATCCTTAAATAGGGGCCACCTGATTCACACCTGTTTCTTCACAAAATTGATGACCTCAGTGATTGAATGCCACACTGCTATTTTTTTGAACACACCCCTTTCAACTAATTCAACTAATTGCCCAATTGCACAGCCTTAAGAGCGTGCATATCATGAATGCTGGGTCTCATTTGTTTTCTGAGAATCTACTGAACCTACTGGTAACTTGTTTGCCACGTAGCAATAAAAAAATATACGAAAAACCTTGATTATTCTGGTTAGTCACATTGTACTGCTATTATTTTGAACAATACTGTATTTAGTGATTTATGTCAGGAGTGCAAAATAATAAATCCGTATTATGCCACATTTTGAATAGAAATTCACCACTCACTCATATTCAGTCACATCAGCAGCGGTTTATTTGTGTTCACATAGACTCAATGAACAGGGTCAATAAGAATTTATAGACCAAAGATGCATATCTGCGGAGATATATGGATATATTTACTGATGTTTACTTCATATTTCTTCAGACAGTATCGTCATTTCTATTCATTTTCCACGGATTTACGCGATCTGATGATAAACAGCCTCTCCCAGCGATCTGTGTGTGTGTGTGCAGTGGTGTGAGCTCGTGCTGTGTGTCACTCAGACTCCGATTGGGCCTTCCCAATGTCAATCTTAGATTGTCATAACCGGACACCGCCACATCGTGTCACATGCTTCCTGCACACTTCCTGGTAGTTATCTGGCCATAACAACACTGAAACATTTCTTCTCCATAATGCATTTTTGTCTCAATAATTCACGTAAGGTCGTAAGAAAATGTTTTGTTGTATTTTTATAGTAAGACTTTTGATAAATAAGGGCTAAATGCAAAGAGAGACTGAAGTGAGATCGCTGCTTTGTTGCTTTGTAAAGCCTGAAAAACCACAATAAAGGCTAATAAAGGTGGAATAAAAACAAAAGAATAATGATAAAAGAATAATGCGGATAATGTGTCATACCTGGCGGAGGTGTGAAAGACTCGTTTGGTGAGAACAATACAACAATGAATCGGGGAGTTTTGCAAAGCCAACACACATACAAAATACAAAGGAGAGTTTACATGCGGGATCTTACAGGGATGACAAGGGCCATACATCAATCTGATTAGCCTTCTCTAAAAACACACATGACATGGCCTTAGAAAATATTTAATAAAATTCACAGTTTTACAGATTTCAAACTCATTTCCTACATCAACAATTTTTAAAATACATTTAAAACATATGTTTTTAATATTTTTATTTTTGTTTTTATGTTTGAGCTTATATATCTCTATTATCATAAAAGTCTGAGTGATTCTGATTCCTGAACAGTAAACTTTAAAGTGTCAGCTTTGTGAACAAAGGTTGATTATGTATCTAGTCAGAAAGAATTATGAGCAGAAACCTTTTTATTTTGGGCATGTAATTTCGGTCTCCATGCCAAAAAAGGGGGGTCACTAGTAAGGGGTTAATTATCTATATGTATCATAAATATTTTTAGACCTGGATAAATTTGCTTTGATGTAACAACCATTAAATTTATTATGCTCAATATTTACAATATTTAAAAACATTTTTGTTGTTTGTTTGTTTTTTTTTTACATTAAATGGCCTTCCACTCCTCTTATGTGTTTCTCCTTTTCACAGTCTGGCATATATGATGGGTGGTTCCAAAATTATTGGTCACATGACAGTAAAAGTGTACAGTTGCCAAGATACTAACTTTCCCACTGGCTCAACTTACCCCACTCTCCCCTACTTCCATTGAAGATAAGGCAGAAGCAGGCTCAGAGAGTGAGGGAGACCCCAATCATATCAAAACATCTACAATAAAGTCTGAAATTATTACAAAGTATGCTGTCTTTTCTTTTTACTGTACCTTTGTAACAACTGGATAATTTGTATTAACAACCACCCACCCCCTTAGTGCCCCTTTTTTATTTGGGCCATTGTGCCTCAAAATGTCTGTGCACAGCCCTGATTGATATGTTTTGGTTGATAGTTGTGATAACTGTACTATAAATGACAGGCAAGATTTGTTGTTCAGAATCAAATTTTGTTCGTTTTGTTAGATCTGGGTTTTCTAAGTGTCTCTGAGTAATAAGAACAGAAGCCTAATATTGACATTTATAGTGATGCCAAGGTTAGACTCCAATAGCTGTGCAAGCAGAATAAAAGGTCAGATTCAGTATCTCCTCTGTCATGTATTGAACAGATGTGATGTCTCCAAAGAAAATACTCACTAACAGGAGTGGTTTTTATAAAAAAAAAATATATATATATATATATATATATATATATATGCATAATTCATCCTTCTTAGTACAGAGAGGCTCAGTGCTCCGTCATAAGTCTGCACCAGTAATACCCATACTAACAAGATCAAAGTCTAGGGTGGTGAAATTGCTTTCTACAAGCCGCTTTCACACTAACAATGTTGAATGAGAGGAGTCTTCGGTGCTTTTCTGAAGGTTTTCCTATCGTGCAAGTAAAGAAAGGTAATCAAAATAGTGGGACCCCTCCAAGCAGCCTTTAAAATGCAATAAGACAGTTTTATTATCAGTCTGTTATTCTCATGACCCAATTGTAGCCATAAATAAAAAATCTTGTTCATCGTTTTGCTAAATAAAAATTCTTCTCCCATGTCACTGTCTTTTTTTCTAAGATGAAAATGCTTCAGGCTTGTCCTCAGTATGAATGACCCAAGTTAAGTTTGTCCTTACTTCAGCTCATACCCTTTCAGATCTCAACTACAGCACTGACATTTATATTAGGAGCAGATTTATGTGTACAAACCAATATAAATGTAACTTTTATGCCACCTGTCAAATTTTATTTCAGAATTGTTCTCATTCATGTGTAGGCTTATCTTCATTTTCATGACAAGTGTGGCTCGTGCAGGTTTTGTCTAATTAATTTCCTGGTAATCTATGGAGGAATGTTCTCCCCTGTAACATATACTTAGCAGTAGTTCTTGTTTCTAAAGTGTTTTTCAAGAAAATTATATCCAAGTCACACTCTCTATATGTGTGGATGTGATCTGGATGTTAGATTTCAACAGCCACCTTTTCACAAAACAACAAGCATGGCTTGCAGACAAGTCTTTTAATGCGCTCCAATATCTTTTAGCGATTCCAAAAACACACCTGCCCTGGTGTTTCTTTAAATTAGACATTAATCTTAAATATGATCCCATTAAAGTCATAACAGCCCCTCAAAATAATTTGAAATAGATGCTAAAAATTACACAAATTAAGGAAGGTCAAATTTTAAAGGTCCCGTTTTTCATGCTTTTTTTAAAGCTTTGATTGTGTTACAGTGTGCAATATAACGTGTTCATGTTTCGGATGTAAAAAAACAGTATTTTTCACACAATTCACCTATCTGTATACCGCTGTTTTCACTGTCATAAAAATGACTTCCTTGTTCTATAAAGTCCCTCCTTCAGAAATAACTTAAGAGTTCTGATTGTGCCAGCGGTTCCTGTGATGTGATTCGACAGCAGCTGAGCACACGCTGCCCTCCTTGAAACACGATTGGGCTAGCAAGTGGGCAGGATTTGTTTTGAAAACCTGATCTGAACCATAGACAGTAAAAGAACGCACGTGCTGGAGATGCATTTTACTGATGAGATGCGCTTGAAAATCGCATTCGATTTTTTTTGAACAGCCCTAACATCTAGTTAACAAAGAGTGTTTCCCTTTGTGTAATAAATTACAGAAACTGTTAAACACACCAACTTAAAAAATAAAATACACTTACCGGTTGTTGTCCATAAACAACGCCTTCTCCAGACAAAGAGGGAACTGCTCCGTCTTTTAAGATTAATATTTGTGCGAATCTGACATTAAACTGTTTGAGATTGAGGAAGCTCGCTGTCCCCAGCAAAATCTGCTGCACATAGTTTTACATGTGGATTATAATTTTCGGGAACCAAGTTAAACATATATTGTAACCATTAATCTCCAAGTACAGCGTCCCTGGGAAGCCCAAACAAAGGTGATTTGACTCCGAGATGAAAATAGCAGCGTTTCGACGACATGGCGACAAACACAAACGCAGCTCTTCCTCTTCTCAGGTTAGTCAAAAAACTGGGACCCACTTTATATTAAGTGGCCTTAACTACTATGTACTTACATTTTAATTAATAATTTAGTACAATGTACTTATTGTGTACATACATGTTTTTACATTGTACTTATTTTTTTTTAAATGACATGTAATTAAATCTGTTTCTATTTTCTGTAATTACATTTATAATTACACTGTTGACCCATACTTTACACCTTAACCCACCCTTAAACTTACCCATACCTGCAACCCTCTCACTAACCTTACCCCTATCCCACCTCAATAGCAGCAAAAGTGTTTTACAATACACTATGAACACAATAAGTACATTGTACTTATTCTTTGATGTAAGTACATAGTAGTTAAGGCCACCTAATATAAAGTGGGACCAAAAACTGTTTTAGTGACGTCATTACTGCAGGAACTTGAGGGATGTAGTCCAAACGGGTAATTTTTTTGTAGGTGAATTCTGTTAAATAAAATATCTCGCTTGGCATTGAACTTTGAGCTTTAGAATTTTACGGATATTATTTATACTCTAACAACATCATTACACATTAACTAAAGTTTAAAACATGGGATCACGAACAACAGGACCTTTAAGCGCTTCCGTAACCTGATGGCAGAAACTGAGAGACTCAGGAGGAGTTTCTTCCCCCAGGCCATCGGGCTCCTAAACTCAAAACCAGCCTCTTAACATCTTCATGTCTCCACTTAATGTTCACTTTATCAGTAAGATATTCATCATTCACTACCTCACTTTGACAGTGTCAACCTTTTTGCACATTTGCCTCTTGTACATTCCTGTGTCTCTTAATATTTAAGACTACAGTAAAATGCACATATGCACATTGTACATCCCTGTATTTTCATGGACATTATTTTGCAATCTATATTTAATTCTACAATATACATCTTTTTTATGTTTTATTGTTATTTTTTATTGTTTACTTTTATTAAATTCTTACATAGCTATATTTATGTATATTTTTATCTGTGTTGTTTTCTTTAATAATTGCACGGTCCATGGAGCGGACCTGACTCACATTTCACTGCTGGTTGTATATGCTATATATAACTTTGATTGTGACGAAGAAAAATCTTGAATCTTGAATTTGATGCAATAACATTCCTAAAAAGAAGCTGGTATTTCACAGCAAAATGAATTTAATCAGAAGACATTGATTTTAGTTTTTTTTTTTTTTTTTTTCATGACAGAATTTAAAGAGCAGCGCCAGAGATAATGTTTTCATGGAGTCATTCATCAGGCTGGCATTATCACAGCAGATCTGGATTTATTCACTGACAAGGCAGAAGTTGATGAGACAAATTCCCATCATGTTGTGCATTGTGTCTGGCTCCTCTTCGGATTTGTCTTTTGGCTTTTTAAATACTTTTTCATCAGCAAATAATTTGTTAAGAGCAGAATAATGCCATGCCTGATATTAAAATGCCCCAGATTTTTCAAAGAGGAACAAAGAGAAAAAAAAAAAAAAAAAAAAAAAAACCCCACTATGTTAGCTTACTGGCTCGAGTTTGTTGTAGTCAAATGGTTGGATACCAGCACTATTTTATTACTTCCAGAACATCCGCCATCAGACCAAATAAATAAATAAATAAATAAATAAAATAACACATGGTGCCCATAGAGACATCATAATTGCATCATGATACATAGTCTGACCCTGGATGGGGTTGGATCGATTTTTCACTTCACCTGACAGCATTCTTTGTGTTTTTGTGAGGAAAATTAAAGGTAATACACCTTCCTTCCTCCTGTCCAAACATAAATGAAGGAAATGATGCAATTGCACTCACACATTCTCAGAAAGATGTGTGATTATTACGTGAAATCTGTTTGTCATGCCTTACAGCATCTCTGCTATCCTCACATTTACAGTTAGCCTGCAAGATGGCAAAACAGCTTTGAAGGCAGCTTTGAATAAAACTGCACATAAAAAGGAATCTGTCATTAGCTCCTATAAAGCAAGCGGAGTACCACATTGGGTAAAGTGTAAGACAAGGTGAAGTGATCACCTTGTCAAATTAGATAAAGGGAAATGCAGGGCTGCTTTCATGCTTTGTTGAGGATATCAAATGACCTGAGTGGATAGGCCGTCTCTCTGGAGGTCATTCAAGGAAACAAAGGAATTGGCTTCAACTGAAAGAAAAGGTTTTGATATACACCAACACATTTGGTACCAGCCAGCAAATGTTTTGAGAGAGACAAGCACTTCAACACTGTTTCTTTCTTTGAGTTCAAAGCACAAGAAGATCTTCAATGCTCTGTTTCAAAACCTAGTTGAGCTGCCTAGCATGTTTGGGCATCACATGAGCTTTCTCGACCCTTTAAAAAAGGTAGAGCAACGGACACCTCGTGGGGGCAAATTTAAGGACAAGATCCTTCATATGTATCCTTCACAGAGGAGACAATCCCATAATGCACCATGATAAGATTAGTTGGAGAGAAAAAAAAAAAAAAAAAAATTGGCAGAAAAAATGACACTTTGATTGTATTTTAAAAAGTGGATTTAAATGATTCATAATAAATAAAAATGCATCATTGTGTATCATATTTGTTTTCTGAATATTTAAATTAAGCATTTGCTGATATTAAAACACTGGCACACCCTGTACAATCAGTAAATAATTATTTTCATTTCTGTCATATATATATATATATATATATATATATATATATATATATATATATATATATATATATATACAGTATATATATATTAGTGCTGGGCAATTATTCAATCATGATTAATCGCATTATGCACAAAATGTAATAAAGCATTCAAAAGTAGTGTATTGTGTAGTTTTTTCGTTTAAAAGTACTGCTATATGAACAAAAGTGCAATACCATTTGGTTTGCAAACACTTTAAACAAATAAGGTGCTTTTTTTACAGCAGTATTTATTTTACATAGTAGCAGTTAAAACATTTATTGTAAATCTCAAATTGAATATAAAACAAGCTATTTACCACTGCCAAGGCATTAACATTTTTATAGAAAATATTTTATAGCTTGTTATAGAAAAAGAAATCCAGAGCCTCTATCATAACAGGCACCTTAAAGACCTATCGCGGGACCTAACGCAGCAGAGTGCGGCGCTGGACAACACTTGATGGGCGAGTGTGGGTGTTGGCAGGTAAACAATTGTGTGTGGGATGCAAGAGAATGAAGGTGTACTCACACTAGGCAATATTAACCATACCCAAGCACGTTTGACCCCCAAAACCTGGTTCATTTGAGAAGTGTGATCACACGTGCCACGCTCGGGCGTGATTAGCCATCCCTGGCTTGGCTAGAAGAGGTGGGCCAGCGCGAGGTTCAGTTATACATAGATCAGTGAGTGTGAGTGCTAACTTATAATACATGCTGCATGATTGCGTGAACATGTCTGAGCAGCAAGAGTAATAGATCTTTAAAGCAATATATTGTGAGAGAGTGTCATGTCTTACCGTGTCCCAAACAACTCAAAATAATAAACAACAAAGTTAACAAAACAATGCACTCTGCTGTGCTGAGCGAGAGCGCTTCTTTGATGTCTTCACTATCGGAAACTTCCTATTTCCCTCTTATGGGAAATGTTTTTTCTTTTTCTGTTACAAACAACAGTTTTTTTGTGAATGTTAATGCTTAGCCTAAATAATTTGATCTGGAGCATTCATGTGAGAGTTGCCGCAGTCTAAATCCCACTTCACACTACAAGCGACAAAGCGATTTCTGGCAACAAGTGTCACCTTTCTTGGGTACAGTGAATTAAGGGCTGTAAAACCCTATTGCCTATAGGGACAGGATCTATCACGTCCTTCCCCAGTATGACTGCGATTTCTTCTCGCAAGACAGGTACATCCTTGTTCAGCACAGAAGTGAACCGAATGCCTCTGAACTTGGGAGTTTGCGGGGCTAATTGAATTGCATAGCCGAGTCAGATTTTTCTCATGAGCCAGCAAGCGCTAATCAGGCCCCCAGAAACCAAGCAAGAGGGACCAGGGGAACCACTGATGTATCCGCAGTGGGGCAGTGAAGTGTAGCGCAGGTACCTGAACCAGAAGGAAAAGCATTCCAGAATGGGGTCTGAGAGCATGATGCAACACTTACCTAGCTCTATGGTTGGACTTACCTAGCTCTCTTGTGCAATGCATCCTTAAACTGGACCCTGCTGTCCAGTGGTGAAAGGAGAGGGGGATTGGAGTGTCAAGGCTGTGTCTCGTACACCACCATCATTGGCTTCTTGGGTCTTGGGACCCGGAGAAACAGGAAACTGCTCTTTTGCTCAATGTTTGGGTACCACTCCCTGGGGAGCTAGTAAAGGAAGAAAACAAAAAGGGAACAAAGGAATCTCCACCCAGCCATCCTCCAGGGGAAGGAGCGGTTCGGTCACCACCTCCTGAAGAGCAGGGTTGCCTGTCTCAGGAACGACACTTGCTCTGATGCTTTACAGGCCTGGAAGGGACAGAGACAGGCTGCACTGCTGTCCTCCTGCATTCTCCATGCTGTGGCCAGTGTAATGGCTGCTGCTGTGGCTGAGCTAGAGCAGAGGTGGAGGCAGCTGAAGGGCTACCTTGGTGATAAGCGGACAGAGGAGCTGCAGCCTGCTGTGGGCTGACGACAGAAGCTGGCTGCTTGGGCAGGATGTGCTTAATGGCCACCCTCTGCTCCTGTGTGGCGGAGAATTGCTGGGCAAAGCTCTCCACCGCATCACCGAAGGGGCCAGCCTGGGAGATCTGGGAGTCCAAGAAGTGATACTTGTCAGACTCTCTCATATATGCCAGGTTAAGTCAAAGGGTGGCATTCCTGGAGCACCAAGGTGGACATCGTCTGACCCAGTGACCGCACAGTGACTTTCATTGCCTGTATGGGTGAAGTCCTTCGCAGTTCCTGCATCACCCCTGGTTCAGAACTACCCTCGTGCAGCTGCTTCAATGCCTTGGTCTGGTATGCAAGATGGAGGCGGCCTATCCAGCAGCTCTATAAGCCATGGACTTTAGCACGTATGAGAACTTACAAGCGGGAGGTATGGCTCACCTCACCAGGCAGTGATGCTCTGCTGGCAAAGCTGCATTGCAGTAGCATGCTCGACTGGGGGGACACCTCAGCTGCCCGGCTGTCAAAGGAAGTGAGGACAGAAGTGGCAGAAAAAGGTGCCTTCCGAGATCTTGCAACCTCTTCATGCACTTATGGGGAGAATGGTGCTGGGGTGGATGCCGGGAAGGGGTCAGTGTGTGGCACCCTCAGGAATCAACCATTGAGCATGGAGCACTTAGAAAATTGGGGGGGGGGGGGGGGGGGGGTTCACATTGCAACCAAACACTCCCGGAATAGCATAGCAGTCAGCTCTGGCTCTGACTTGGCCCCTTTGCTGCTTAGAGACAGAGGAACTTGATGGGGGCATAGCAAGGGGGTCTCCCCTTCATTTCATGAAGAGGAGTCTTGATCATAACATCACAATTTTCATGTTCCCATAATGAGAACATGAATCATCCACGAGCACTGCCTCAGTGTGCTCAAAGCCCAGGCACGAGATGCTGCGACCATGATATCAGACAGGGCCAGAGAGCGACCGCATCCAGAAACACACAAGTGGAAGGCTATCTTTAAGAAGATGCCGTGTCACCCATGGTCTTTTAGATCTTGTTCTTTTAGAAAAAAAAAAGTGCTGACGCGTACAGAGGAGTTCACAGCACGGCCACAGTTTAAAGATCAAAAGTTTGAGATCACTTCATGTTTTACATTTGTTATCATCATCATCATTATTATTATTATTATTATTATTATTATTATTATTAGATTTATTCATTTTACTTAGCAAGTATCCTTCTAATTTATCAAAAGTGGCAGTATGCATTTATAATTTTACAAAAGATTTATATTTCAAATAAATGCTGTTCCTTTAAAACTGCTATTCAAACAAATAAATAAAATGTATTAAGTTATAAAACTGTTTATTTAAACTGTAATATTATTTCACAATATTACTGTTTGTATTGCATTTTGATCAAATAAATGTAGCCTTGCTGAGCATAACAGCCTTCTTGCAAGAATATTTACCAAAAACCTTATCAACCCCTTTTTTTATAGTATAACAAGTTTATACATTAATTTAAAATATTGGCCTGTAAACCAATATGTTACAGATGCTTTTTAGAGTATTGCATCATTCATTGTGCAATAAGCTAACATAAAATTTATTTAGACAATTTATGAAGACCAAGTTTGACACCGAAATGAGGTTCTGCGACCGTGTAGGTAGTGTAGTGCCCCTACATAGGCAGTTTTGGACCAGAGACAGAGACAGACCCATGCACAGACCCATAAAGACATTATAATTACACCATTCTCACCCTGTTCTGTAAATGTTCTCTAAATTAGCCAAGCAGTTCATTAACATGTACACAATATCTTACTGCATGGATATCTAATCAATTTGTTAAGCTAATTCAGTGCCTTAAGTTAAATTATCGAATAACTCAAATTATTACTGGTCTCTAATGATTAACCCTGTGAGAAAGACACATCTTAGTGTGATTTTTCCCTGAGGTTATGTGACAGCAATATGCAAAATATCAGGGTCGGATTAAATCCTCTGCCTTTCCATTCACTTTCCACAGCATTAGTCACTTCTATATTTGTCATTTCATCTAAACCACTGACTTCAAAAGGATGCTACGTAAATACTGCAATTACCTAGGCTGATTATATGAAATCACACTTAATGTTTACTTGTACATTTGACCAAAGATGATGATACATCATTTAAAGTGTAAACCTATTATCATAAACAAAACAGTTCTGTGCTCTTGGCAGGGAGGACAATTGCTCAAATGAACAGTGGAAACGCGTACAAGCTTGTTTCCATGGAGATGAGAGAAGGTGACGAAACTGTTTGACTTTTAAAGTTAGTTCAAAATGTCAAATGTCACGGAAAAAGTAATTTACAGGTAATTTACGATTACCTCTGTGCAACTTAATAATTTCCTCTACAATGTTTGATATCTTGATATTGACTTCTGAAGGACACTGAACATGGAAACGCAGTGCTAGTAAAAATTAATTTTGCATGTTTTATGCAAAACACATCGTCATATTATGAGAACATTTTAGACTCAGAAAAGAGTTTGATCATTTACGGCCTGTTTACACCTGGTTAGGTCTACTTCATACGTTTTCTCTGACCCGATACCTACCCAATCATGAAAAGACCAGGTGTAAATGCCCTGCTAAATGCTTTCAAGACAGATTTAAATCTGAATGCTCAAACCTCTTCAGGATGTGATCTGGGACACATTCCAGATGAAACGGGACAGCTATAAATGCATCTGGTTTATCAAACAATATATGTAGCTTAAATTTTACTCCTCTCAAAATATTAAAATAAACATATACAAGAGTGTTATAGGCTATATGATGAGTTTACTGTATAGTCAGATATGATGGCTTTAATGTAACACCCATCGCCATGATGAATAGACGAGTGGGGCACAACCTAACACTTTTTGACTTTCTCAGTTTTTTAATCAACATATATAATTTTTTTATCCACAGTAATTTCACACTTATCTAGAACAAATATGTCACTTTATTTCATAATTACAGTGTTTTAATTTTTCATTATTTACCTTCAAAAAAATGGAAGTGACATCGTAACATCCGAGGGGCACGTTGTGTTGTTTTTTTAAGAATAAAAAATTGTCTGATTTTGGAGTTTGACAATGTGTACATTTACATGGACCACAATAATCCGATTTTAAAATGATTAAGACAATGCTCTGATTAAGAATCTATCATGTAAACAGATTTTTCATTACCTTAATCCAGTCAAATTCAAAGTAAAATGAAATCGAATTAAGACATGTAAAGTATTACTATTTTAGACACATTAATTAAGTGCAGTGTAGACATGTAAACACCTTAATCAAATTATTAACGTCATGAAGGAGGTTTTGTCACATTTTGTGACAGGATACACACACTGCAGTTTTCACTTGTTTGATGCCAAATAATAGAGCTTCAACACCACCATTGTCGGTATGCACGTGCAAATAATTAACTGCACTTTAAGCTCGCATAAAATAAAAAATGAAACACCCACAACTGTACATTTAATCACCATGAAGACGAACTATATGTTTATTTGTGAAATTCCAGATGGGATGTCGGGTGGCATCATGTGGGGACATAATGACGTGTGCTAGTATTTAATTATTTACTTTAACATGTAAAATGGCAACATTCATTGAAAGGTAGTCAATGAAGACATTGCAACCATGCTTTGGATGGCCCTCATAATTTCTGAGCATTAAACTGTCTGTCAAATGGAACTGTGAACAGCCCGCAGCTCTACAGATGTCTGTTAGCAAGGCGCTATGCGCCAGCGGACAGGAGGAAGCTACACTCCTAGTTGAGTGAGCTCTTATCCCTAGGGGGCATGGCAGGCATTGAGCATGATAAGCCAGGACAATAGCATCCACTATCCAGTGGGATAACCTCTGCTTGGAGACAGCCTTTCCCTTTTGCGTGCCTCCGTAACAGACAAAGAGCTGGTCTGAGGTCCTAAGGCACTGAGTTCTGTCCACGTAGGTGCCGAGCGCACGTACTGGACAGAGAAGTGCCAGGGCTGGGTCTGCCTCCTCCAGGGGCAGCGCTTGCAAGGTCACCACCTGATCTCTAAAAGGAGTGGTGGGAACTTTGGGCACATACCCACGCCGGGGTCTCAAGATAACGTAAGAGTTAGCCGGCCCGAATTCCAGGCACGCTTCATCAACTGAAAATGGTCCTCGGCCCTCTTCACCGAAGCCAAAGCTGTCAGGAGCGCAGTTTTCAAAGATAAAAACTTTAGCTTTACTGAGAGCAAGGGGTCGTAGGGAGCCTTCTGCAGTGGCGATAGAACTACTGCAAGGTCCCAAGAGGGGACTTGCTGAGGACAAGGCGGATTGAGCCTCCTTGCTCCTTTCAGGAACCTGATGATCAGATCATGCTTCCCAAGAGACTTACCTTCAACAGGGTCATGGAGAGCCGAAATGGCGGCCACATAGACATTGAGGGTGGAAGGAGACAGCCTTCGTTCCAACCCCTCCTGAAGAAAGGAAAGTACTTACCCGATAGGACATTTTCAGGGGTCCTCATGCCGTGAAGAACACCAAGTGATGAATAGGTTCCACTTTAAAGCAAGGACACGGCTCTAGCTGAAGTGATGGTAGTCATGTGGCGGGAGCGTAGACCACCCTGCCGGTTAATGGACGCTACGGTGACAGTGTTGTCTTCAGCAGCTAAGTTTTACAACTGCTTATAGAATGGCACTATTGGAAACATTCCCAAAAACACGACGCAACAGGAGTTACATTTTGATAGGGAATGCTCCGGTTCCCTTTCAGTCGGTCACGTTTGACGTTATGAATGGGATCTTGCCCGAGAGCCCAATCCCCTTCGAGTGGTACAAAACGAGCCAATGGTACACAAAGTACCTTGGTCTGCGGGATTTACATCGTGAGCTCCACCACGCAGAGCGGGTATATAAGGAGCAGTGCGAGCAACTTGCATTCAAGCTTTCGCATCGGAGCCGTGTACATCGCGTGCTGCTTTCAATGGCGTGTTACAAGCAAGAGTCACTGGTGTTGGTGTGACGGCGCGATTCAGCAGTTCATCTGGGTTTCCTGCGACTGCGCCCGCGTTCCCCTGAGTGCTTCAACACCTCTGAAAGAGCTATTTCCTTTCACAAAAGAGATACGTCCGATTTCCGTCTTTTTAAAGATGTCATTTCGCCCGTGTGTTTCTGGGTGTGGTCGATACATCACTCCTTGTGACGGCCACGATCGCTGTGTCACGTGTCTGGGCTTCCAGCATGCTGAGACTGCCTTCGTGGATGGCTCATGTTCTCATTGCAGGGACATAACCATCTCGGCGTTGAGATCAAGACTCGATTACCTTAAAAGGTATAGAGTCCCCTCTGCCACACCTCGTTCTAACTTTTCTTCTCGTAAGAGGGCTACTTCGGCTGGTGGCCAGGGTGATCTTAGGGTTACTGTGTGGGCTTCCCCGATGAGGCAACTGTTGACACAACAACATGTCTGGACAGCGGTTCTAGGGGCATAACGGCCCATAGAGACGAGGGGTCAAACCACGGGGTGAAGTTTCGGCGGCAGGCCGGAGTGATGGTCACTCGGAGTGTGACCTGTTGCCATGCCCATCTTCTGGACTCGGCCGTGAAGCCAGTGCTGAAGCAGTCTCATATAGAGCCCCAGGAGCCTCTGAAACAGTTTCAGTGGAACCGCTCTCTTGCCCTCGAATTGTCTCAGGCAACTCATCAGTGACTGTGCCCGCTCGTTCGTAAACCGCATGAACATGGCGATCGAGTCTGTTTCCATACCGAGAAAAGAGATCCTCTGCAAAGGGGAGAGCTTGCTCTTTTCCCAGTTGACCTGAAGACCCAGTCGGGCAAGGTGTCTGAGCATCAGATCCCTGTGCTCGAACAACCGCTCTCGAGAGTGAGCTAGGATCAGCCAGTCATTGAGGTAGTTGAGGATATGGACATCTTGTTCCCTGAGAGGAGCCAGGACTCCCTCCGCGACCTTCATAAAGATGCGGGGAGTCCGAATGCGAGAACCTTGTACTGATATGCCTGGCCCTCGAAAGCAAACCAAAGAAATGGTCTGTGTCGAGGAAAAATGGAGACATGAAAGTATGCATCTTGAATGGGAGTCTGTGCAGAGCTCGGTTCAAAGCACGCAAGTCCAGGATTGGCCGTAACCCACCTGTCTTCTTGGGAAGTAACCTTCGGTGAGAACTGATCCTTTTTTTGTGCTTGCAAAAGTTTTGCTTCTCTAGACTCAGTGCTCTCTCAGTGCAAACAGCTTGCACTGTGAGCGCAACGTCAGAGTGGGCGTTGTCCAGATATGTCTAATCTGAAGCTGTCAGTATTCGCTTTTTTAATCTGCCTAGAAATACCAAACCGCTAGTTAAATGAGGAGTGTTGATGATCCTCATGTGTAAACACCGGCAGATCAATGTGCTGCATGAAAGAAGGCAAGCCACAAGCACAACACAATGAGACATACACTCTCATAGCGAGGGTGATCGTGGCCCAGGTGAATGGTGCACTCAAATCTGAGGCTGTCGTGATGTGAAATCGCAGGGCAAACATGAGAAGAGATGATCTCATCTCTGAAGAAGAAAATTCTGATGAGATGGTGCTCCGAGCAGACTAATATAGCTGTCAGCTCTGCCCCTTCTGCTGGGCTCAAGCACCATTGGTTTGTGAAGATACACAAACGTTAACCAATCAGGCTTCAGTAATAGAGTAAACAGGAGTTTCGCCAAGCAGTCGTCAAACAATGATGTAAGAGAAATTACCTTTCAATAGGGAACTGAAAGTAAGACATAGGACATTTCTTAAGACATTTCTTTGACGCAAACTTAATTTTGCATATAGTACGGAAATTGATGATCAGATTTTTATCCGTTTTGCAGAGACACATTTATGTGACCAGCTGTAAATGGATTTGTTTTAACAAATCATATCAATATCCAGAGGAAACAATATAAATGACCAGGTGTAAACAGGCCCACTGTCTCAATAAAAAGGTCCCTGAATAGTCAGTCATCCCCCAACCTCTAAACTGTAACCTGACACAAGCGCACAAAACCAGTTTTCTCTATTCCAATGGGATCTACAATTTTTCTTCTTTTACTGTCATCTATGTCAGTATGTCACAGACTTCCATTGCCAGAGGAGCAACAGGGCTGACAGAGAGAACATGTGAATCAATACTCAAATTCACAGCACACTGACAACTATCTTGAACACACAACGCTCTACTTGCTAACTCAGAAACCCACTTCTCTGCTCTGCCAGCTTGCTCAAACACACACCATTCTTTTGGTTAACCAATACTGCAGGCCATCCAAACACCTCAAACACAGCAGACCGATGATGATGTAATCTTTTGCAACATTTCCTCTTCACAAACAACGCCTCAATGGCTTCAAACAGTGCAAAGAGAAGAAATAGATCAATATTGGATAGAAATAATAAAAAGGAAAATGGCAATTAGAGAAATTATTTGGGTAGAATGTCAAAGAACAGAATGAGAAAATAAAATGTTTATAGGAAATGTTCTTGTCTTGGAACAGGAATACATGCACAAATATATAAAAACAGTTGTATAAATAAACAATTAAACATTTAATAATGTATTCGAATGTCACTTGTTATTCCAAAAAATTTTGAAGTCTTCACATGAGTGAACTACAGTTTTGTTAGACACAATGCAATCACATATGATTTGAATTATTTAACAGTTCGAATGCATATCTGGGTCTGAAAACAACACAACTCATAGGAAGCAAACATGTCTTGTGAGGAAGTAAACAATGTGTAATGCTGTTTTATTCACATCTCTGAAGTCTCTAACTCTCTAACTCTAACTGCAGTGTAAAAGGCAGCCATTAAAGCCATGTTTGCTCAAAATCCTCCACTATAATAGTGTTTTTCTCTATGTAAACCCGCTAGCACGACCTCAGCTTCCACCCTTACAGTATATGCTTTAAAATAAAGGCAAATGTGAGGTTTTTAACTCCAGTCTTGTTAGTATGATGATTCACATGTTTCTAAATAAGGAAAATTGAATCCACAGAAAACACATCGGAGAGGAGAGTACACACAGGGATTCCTGGGGACTGTTCTGCTCACTGTAAATCATCCATTGCCCCTGCATCGCGCACAGAGCAACAGCAGTGGCTTTCAGCATATTCAATCATATATTTAGCTGTTTTACAAAAATGAAAATTTCAGTGATTCCATTTTCCGCTGCTGAGAATCTGAGATCATTTGAAAACATTTTAGGAATATGAAACATTTTTGACAGCTGGGTCATTGATAGAGTTTAGTGGATCTTGAACTGAGCAGGTAGATAAAATTTAATTATACATGCTTATAAATGAAGAATAAAACATTCATAGCTGTATTTATAAACTGGTTACCAATGTCTATTAATGTAGGAACAATGCTTTATAAATGATGAACTAAATATTTACTGATGCTTAACTAATGAGTCATAGCATGCAGTTATTACAAAGTGTTAGCCTCAAGTATTACCTAATAAAACCCTTGGCCCGGTTCCCCAAAACGTTCTTATCGCTAAGTAGTTCTTAACCTATTCCTTAACCTCTCTCTTAACCTTAACCTTCTCTCGTAAGCTAAGTATATCTTCTGTAAGTCACACTTTCGCAAGGTTGGTCTGGACCATTCGTAAGCTCTCTCTTAGCGTTGTTTGAGCTCAAGACGCTAGTCCCCGCCACTGTGCAGCAGTCTTTAGAAATCAGCGCAGTACCAGTCAAACTATGGTATGTTGACAATGTTGTGGCTCAACTATGATTTTATGTTATGGATATTTTAAAACTCATAATAAATTATGTTCGGAATGGATACAGGCCTATTTATGAAGTTGACTATATGTGGTATCAGAACTAATATGGTGGTAATTAGCCTAGGCTTTTTCGTAATGTAATTAAAGCGAATTAGACCAACTATGGCAGTGATCCAACATGTCCTTATATTGAATCAAAGACAGAGCCGGACGCGGAGCCGTTTTGTCCATGTCAATTGTTTTATTCGGCAAAACTTAAGCCCTTTTGACATTTCGCCTGAAGTGGCTATATTAAAAAAAATGGTCTCCCAAGACAGCTCAGTATGGAGCAGCGGGACCTTCCCAGACCTGCGCTTGCTAGGTTAACGCGGCGGAATTTTGCTTTAAGCCCCGAAGTCCAGCTGCTTGCAGCGCTAGTTTTTTTTTTTTTTTTTTGGCTACAGAGAGCTTCATTGAGGTCATGGGAGAGGGCTACGGCCTAATCAAGACCTCGGTGTGGAGGTGCATCCACACTGTCACCAACGCCCTTCTGCGACATGCCGGGGATTACATCATGGTGGATGGCACACTCATCCCTATTGCCAATCCATCAGTGATTGATCAGGCGTACATATTGCGAAAGGGATATGCGGCCATAAACATGCAGGTTTTAATGCACCATAGGAGTGTGATCTCCCACTTGGTGGCAAGGTACAGCAAAACTTCAACTTCCTCTGACGAGAAGCTTGGTGCTCTTTTTTAAGTTGCTTCCCCAGCATATTCTGTATCTAACTATCTCTCTCTCTGTTCATTGTAGATAGGTTGCTTTTTATTGAAAACATTAACCAATTGCAATCAATACCACATTAACAGAAGTAACTGCAGCTGCTTGCCAATCAATTCTGATTGTAAAGTACCTTCCCATTAATATAAAAGTATATTATATAATTTGTATAAGTCGTTAAACCCATGTCAAGAAGCAGCACAAGTGGCACAATGGGATAAGGCGGGTGGATGATTAGCGAGGGATTCCCGGTTCATCTAACCATCACAACATATCATGTGAACATATTACTGACCATTTGATAATGTAATTTTTAGTCTAAATTCTACTGATAACTTAAACTATGTTTAAATAAATGTTACTGTAATAATTTGAGGAATGTTTCATTTAAATAGAACGTGTTGGCTTTCTTAACGCTGTATTGCACCTTCGCGTGAAGCGGAAAATCGATTCCTGAGCAATCGATGCCAACTAATTCAGCACCCTTACTTTGGACAGCGCTCTTGTAACGCCGGACGTAGGCAGCGTGTTAAGAAGCTTCCTAAGGGACACTTCGGGGAACACACTTAGGAACATAAACAACTTTGGTAAGATATATCTTTCGAGGTCTTCTTAGCGCGCTAAGAGTGAGCGTTATTGGGGAAACGGGCCCTGACTGTTAAACTAAAGAAGCCATTTACTAGCTAGACAAGAACAACAGGTGCATACTTAGTTTAACATTTTGTAAGAAATAGATATGTAAAATATATTTTAAAAAAAATAAAAAAAATGAATAAACATTTTCATGTCTAGTAAAATGTAGATAACAGGCTGAACATTTTATGCAAACAAAGCCCAGTACTGCTAGAAAATAATAATAATAATAATAATAATAATAATAATAATACAAATTTAAAAATAACATGATAGCATAACATTAACATTTATTTAGTAATAAATTAAATAGAAATCTCTCTCTCTCTCTCTCTCTCTCTCTCTATATATATATATATATATGGTAAGTATGGTAAGGGCTGGTAAGTGATTAAAATTTGTAACATATAGCCTACTCTTTTTGACAATTTGAGTAAATTATGACATAATTGTAATTTTATGGTTGGGTGAACTATAACTGTAATAATACATTTTCTTAATTTTATTATTATTACAATGAAAATATGAAAATATTAGCGATTCAAAAGCACAAGGAGTCATCTGCTCTCTAAGCTCTACTTTGATGTCATACATCGTATGGTGGTGATGACCTGCTTCAAGTCGAACAAGCCTAATGATGTTAAAGGTCTTCAATGTATTGAAGGTCCACCCTCAGTACCCATGGCCGAAGTGCCCTTGATCAAGGCACTGAACCCTCGGTTGCTCCCCAGAAGCTGGATATATAGCTGTCCACTGCTCTGGGTGTGTGTTCACGATGTGTTCACTTCTCACTGCTGTGTGTGTGTGCACTAGGATGGGTTAAATGCAAAGCACCAATTCTGAGTATGGGTTACCATACTTGGCAAATGTCACGACTTTCACTTTCATAAAGATAAAGTGCTGGATGATCTAATGAGTCCCTTAAAAGAATAACAGTTCCTTTAATAATAGCATCCATTAAAATGGAGAATTCTTTAGGAGTTACTGGAAAATTACATTTACATAAGAATTTTATGTAACTTAAAATAAGACCTTCCGAGTTAACTGAAAAAAAAAAAAAAAAAAAAATGAAAATACTATCAAACCAGTTATTAAAAAACAAAGATTTTCTCTTACATAAAAATCTTGATTGTTCCAAATGAAGTACTGGTGAGGGGTGCTTAAAAAATTAATGACCTTGGAAGTAATGTCTGTTTATGAAATTTAGATAAATTGTAAGGGATTCTAGCAATATTATAATTACAGATCAATAGAGAAGGGAGACCACCTAATTTGGAAAAGTAGTTATTGGGTATAAAATTCCAGATTGAGTTTTGATTACACAAAAACTGTCTAATCCAATTAATTTTGAAAGTGTTTCAAAGAAGAGAAATCAAGGAAATTAAACCCACCATAATCGTATGTGTTCATTAATAAATACTCTTTATTACCTTTGGTAGAACATTCAGTGTATAACCATCATGACAGAAATTCATACATTTAGAAACTGTATGAAGTAAAAAGCTACAATTTGAGACCAGAAACACAGTAACTATAAGAGTAAATAATAAATGAATATGCGTTTGTAAAGAAGATTGTAAATTAATTTCTCTATCCAATGCTGTCACGTCACATGCAAAAGAACGAACGATAGGTTAAAGCCTTTTATACAATCTTTTTATTATTATTATAATTATAATTATTATTATTATTATTATTGAACAATATAAACATTAAAACATTAAGGCAGTACACTTAAAATCATAAAGACAAAAAATTGAAAAATAATAATAATGGTAATAATATACACACAGATTTGTTGCCAGGGTAACTCCAGTCCATGGTCAAAGCTTATGGGTCTGTCAGGTGATAAAGGAATGATTTAAAAACCCGAAAGACTCATAAGATGAACTAATCAATTCTCTTTCCGGCTCAGACTGCATTGGTTAACTCAAACACAAAGACTTGTCAGATAGGTGAGGTGAGCTAATCATAGATTGAAGACCCAGCTAAACAATGAATTCATCTTTTCTGTTTATTATACCATTATCATTTTGTATACATTTTAGTTTATAAATGACAATTTATACAAAGGATGGGCATGTGGCTATTAATTGTATTTTATGCCAAAGAGAACATGTAAATGTAATTTAAAAAAAATAAACATTTAATGTTTAACATTTAGTGTTTAAATTATACAGTATTGTTTTAGGGAGACATAAAATCCATCAAAGTAGCAATGAGCCATCTGTGGACTGACTAGTGCATACAGTGGTTGCACTGCATTTTTTCAATGCTGTAGTGGTAATAGAAAGTTTTATGATTATATATAGTTACACTGAAATTGTATTTATGAGACCTGAAGAGAACTTCATACTGGAGCTGAGGTATGGAATAATGAGTGCTGAAGGGCAATGTTCATGCATATTTCTGCTAATAAAAGGTGAAAGCCCTTCCGTTGTATCATCTATATCCCATAGAGATGAATGTGTTGTGGCCTGCTCTGGCTCACAGAGTTATTGTGTTCTGCACATAATGTGCCAAAAATAGTTTTGTTCCCTGATGTCTGACATTATCAACATGCATTATTGTATCATACAGATACAGATACATATATATATATATATATATATATATATATATATATATATATATATATATATATATATATATATATATATATATATATATATATATATATATATATATATATATATATATATACTTATTCTTTACCTTATCTTTACCTTTGACATCATCATTTGTTTAGCTAGGCTCACGATATATGTGCAACCTTCTAGACTTACTGTAACAAATCCAGGTCATATTCCAGCAATAGATGCTGTGGGCCTAAAACTAGGAATATAGAAAATAGTTCTACTTTCAGGAGGCATAATAACATTGGAAAATATAGCTGCAAGCAGCAATTTAGGAAAAGACACAGTATTGCATTTATGAGCACTGAAATGTCATGCCTGGAATATTTGATCAGTTCTCTTTATCAGATCCTGTCAGAAGATTTCTGTCTTGTCTAATACCTAAAATGAGTTAACAAAAATGTATTTTGTCAGATAACCAAAACTATATCACCTAAAAGACTTCTATCTGCCTGAGAGGTTAACAGAGGAAGCTGTGAAATAGCAAAAAGTAGGAGATGAACCAGTGTGAAAAAAATTATTGAATAATAAGAAGCATTTATTTCAATGGTCAGATTTTCTTTAAACAGCACAAATCCAACAGACAGGCGTTATTATACCAAAGCAAAAGTCATGGAAAATGAATGATTCACAAGATTTTCCTGTGATGATGAAACCTTGAAATAAAGACATTCTCTCATCTCTTACTCAAAAAGATTAATATCACTTGAAACCATACAGACTAAACAACAATAAAAAGCACTATAATAAATTATAGGATTATATGAAATAATTAAATCATTAAATGATTATAAATGCATGAATGATATAAATTACAAATGAACAAATATACATTTATAAATCTAAACTGTGATATAAATAAATAAATATAAATGTATAATAAACTGAATAAATGAAACGAATTAAAGGTAAAAAACAACATGTTGGCTTGATCTGATGATCATCTAACAAATCAAGGTGGCTGCTGTGTTACACTTAACAGGGTCAAGAAAGAATAATTAAATGCGGAGAACTCACAGTTCAAATGTTATAAGCAGAAATGGAAGTAAAACATATGTTGTTTGCACACTAGGTTTTTAAAAGGCATATTTTAAAACTTGAGGGATCGACAAGCTTCGACTCTCCACTATGTTTGTGCCAAATAATTACACATTTTTACTATACGAGGCTCTGGGATTTCATAGCCAGCCACACAAGTAAACTAGTCAATACAGGTGTCTACGCACCTTCAGGCTTTGCAGCTACACAGCGAAACAGACAACAAGGTCAAATGTTTCCTGAATAGAAGCAAGCTAATCCAAACAACTGATGTTAGAGTTGACATAAAATGCATTAAACAAAATCATTAATTCGCCAGAGTCCATTTCAGAAAACAAAACTCTAGGGACTGCACCTGAACAATGAATGAATTACATCAAATCTGGTTTGAGCACAATGACTTCACATGCCTCCAAGTTCACTTATTCAGTGTCCTGAAATTACAGTACAATCATTACGACAAGAATTGTTTATAAATGAAGGCCATGAGCACAAAAGTTGTAAAGGCAGTTGTCAATCCTTTTCTGAGTGCTGTGGCCTGTTCTGTAGCCTACTCGATGAGTTTGGTTATTTACGGGATTGACAACCCAATTTTCATTACATCTGTGTACAGAAGTTTGTGGTTTAAAACTGTTGCAGATGCTCTCTCTCTTTCAAAAAAAAAAAAAAAAGCATTTCAAATTCTTCTGCATTTGGCCTGCATGGACTAGAGCGTTCAGATCTTAAAACCACTAGTCAGAACATAGATCTTAATCCTATCTAAGACTTTGTTGCATTACAGAGGACTTTGTCAAATGTGGCCCCAGTGGAGTCCAGCTGAATATGCAATCTGTTCGAAATGACTTAAAACAAATCCCTTTGAGCAGAACTAGCTTCATATATTCAACTATTGATTTATATTGATAACCTTATCTAAACACATTACGCTAGGTCTGTCAGTGTAAAGACAATTGCACTTCCTGACACAAGGCCTACTCTAGACACTATCGAACTGATGTAAATTGGCTGTACATCTTTCGCCCTAAAGACAAAATAGGAATAGTTATCCTGGACATTCTCAGCAGTTGCCTTAACAGCATGCTTATTTTTCCTATAATGAAAATAAATGTATTGTTTAGCTGTTTTGGGTGTAATGAGCCTTTTTTCTTCAGCATTGTCCCCTGTTAGGGAGCTTCCGTGATTTGAAATGGAACGGAAAAAAAAACTAAATTCTGTCAGCCATCACTAATCTTCATGTAATCAAGCCAACAGTTAGGGAAAAATCAGTGTTGCTACAATATTTGACCTCAGATTATTCCATCTCGCTTTTAATTATTCCCTCCCCAAACAGTCTTTCGGCGTATGATTACCACAAACTGGCCACCTGGGAAAACTGTAGCAGTATTACAGAATGTTAAAATTCATGTTTATACTAATTGCATTACTGCTCCCTGTATACCTGAAGATATTGAAAGCTTGAAATCTAAGAACTCCATTTTCCCATCAATATTACAGTCTCACTGTGGTGCTTAATGACAACCAATTACCTTAATTAATCCATTTTCCTAGAAAACAAAGACAGGATCCTGGTAAATTATGTCTTTTGAAAAACAAGCACAGAAGTTTGAGGCCTTTTATAGATTATCCGAGTTTGAACCATTATCTCTGCCTCATATGCTGGCTGCATTAGTGTGAATAAGAGAAGCCAGGGTATAAAATTAGAGCCACATAACACTTATATCATTCTGAATATCTGATTTGCGAGAGGGACTAGTGGAAGATAGCATTCATCAGCACTGCTAAGTACTATCAAGCAATGCTGCAGGGGTTAAGAAAAGTTCCCTCTATGATGCAAAATAAATGAGGAAGAAATGAAATGTTCATTTAAAATGAATAAAAAGTTGAGAAAAGGTATAAATGAATTAACATTATGAAATTATGTAGTGAAATTAAATAGAAGTGCAGTATTTAGAGAATACACCCACTGTTAAAGCAAACTGGATCTAGTCAATACAATTGAAATAACTATTTGCGCTTTGCGAGTAAAGGCTATCAAGATTTAATAGCTATAAAACAGCTTAGTGTACCTAAGATTTGTCAATACATTATACAGTACATGCAACTAATGGTCACACTTTTATAAAGGTTCAATTCTCGCTATTAACAAACCATTAACTATGATGTTTGCCTCAACAAACTCATAATTTGCTGCTTATTAATAGTAGGTTAGTGTAGGTATTGGCTAGGATTAAGGATGTAGAATATGGTTATGCAGAATATGTGCTTTATAAGTACTAATAAACAGCCAATATGTTAATAATAGGCTTGCTAACAAGCAACATTTTAAATGAAAATTCAAGTTAAAGTGTTGGTATAGTATAGGGACTGACTAATTGTTAATTGTGAGTAATGTGAAATAATTATTGTAATTGTATGTTTTAAATAGCTTCTTTAGCAAATGTTTGCAATGAACAAGAAATAAATTACTTGTTGCTGACTGACTGAAGCATCAAACGTTATAAATTAAATCAAGTAACCGCTCCACTTTTCAGCATAGTGGTAACAACCAGTGCTCATCATATATTTAGAATATCATCAAAAAGTTGATTTATTTATAGTTTTTATTTATAGTTGATATATTTAATTCCATTAAAAAAGTGCATATATTGTATTTTACTTTCATTATACACACAGACGGATATATTTCAAATGTTTATTTCTTTTAATTTTGATGATTATAACTGACAACTAAGGAAAATCCCAAATTCAGTATCTCAGAAAATTTGAATATTACTTAAGACCATGGAAAGAAAGGATTGGTAACTAAACTATTTTAAATGTCATACACAAAATCACATACTGCACATACTGCAAACTGCAGTTTTAAGTATTGTATTGGACACAATTCAACTATGTAAACAAAATGTTTAGTAAATATGTTCCTTTCACCCATTTTAAGTAAATTTAACAAGCAGAAAAAAAGTTTCAGATTTGAACAGTTGGGGCACATCTGAGGTCTTCTGGAAGCTGGTTCCAGCTGCATTTGTTGGCATAAAACCTAAACGCTGTTTCACCATGCTTGGAATGAACCCAAGGTGTCTCCAGCTGACTCTGTTCTAATGATCTATAAGAGGTCTATGTGGTTTATATGCTAAAAGCATATATCCATGTATCAGCAACCTAGGGCATTTTGGGATTTTTAAATAATTTCACTTTAAAATCAATCACATGCCCATATCCTGAAAATAACATGCTTGACACAGACTCTTTACCAACCTGTTACATTTTGCTACAGATAATAAACAAGTAATAGCAATTCTGTTTGTTTCACATTCTGCAGTTTTTTTCCTGACAATTGCCTGTCAATCATGTCCTCTTGAGATCTGACACCTGCAGCATCGCTCTATTCACTTGAGCTGTGATGTGACTGACTCTACCAACTAACCAAGTGCTATCATAAGGGTCTTTCAGCTCTTGCGTTATCAAGGCTTTACAGTACCTCGCAATATCATATCTGAGACATGCTCCAGAGTACAGCACTGTGCGACTGCAATGGGAAAAGCATTGCATTATCAACAGAGAAGCTTTCATATACTGGGGTTAAACAGTCAACTGTCACTCAATTTTTCATTCCTGTTCTACACTCTGTCCAAGCACAAACATGGGGGGGTGGGGGTGATGGTAAATATACAAACTAACCGGAAATCAGAGGTTTGGGCATAATTAAAGGCCTCCTAATATCAGATAAATCAGATAAAATGACACATTTTATAGTATAAAATGACAGTTTACAGTAAGCTGAATACAAGAAGTCCCTCATGTCTTTCTTTCTTTTTTAATGCCTAATGCTATTCAGAGTACACCCATATTGTTAAACCTTGTTTATTAAAAAAATCTGTTATCTTTTTTTCTCACACAAATATGCTACTTTTCAAGTAAGTTGGGTAACAAGCGGTGTGTTTATGTTGTCTTCCTTCTCATCCCAGCAGTTTTACCATTACCAATAGCAATATTTCTAATAATGCTTCTGCTAATAGCATCAACACAGCTTGAGCGAAACCCATGGGAGATCTTTCAAAACAAGCCAAAGTGTAAATGTAAGTAAGATTAGTAATCAGTTTGTGCTACATGCAGGATGCAGTTCATTTTTTAATATATAATCCTAGAAAAATAGGGCCTAAATGACATCACTGTGATCACGGATAATTATAAGCTTAAGAAGTCTTGGTTAAAAAAATATGTATTTTATGTAACAAATAACAAATGTAAAGCAAAAATACATGAATTTGTATAACAAATATAGCATAATACATGATTATTTTTTTCAGAGGAAAGTGTGGGTCCCAAGATAACATAAATATCCTTTATGATGTATTCACCAGCTGTTTTATGTAATTTAAGGTGTCCCAAAAGAACATTCACACCAATATCAGTGAAGGTACTAGAGTCATTGTGGTGAGATTCAATTTTTGTGAAGAGATGAAAAGGAGAGCATTAGTGATTATATAGCTGTAGTGCTTTACAATGGCACATCCCTAATTCCTTTCCACTCTCATGTCTCAAGCCTTTGGCACCATCACATTTTGTCATGAGTGGCTCTTGTCATCCCTCCACAAGTCAGTGTTATTTGTAAGATAAAACCCATCGGAAACCACTTTTACAGCAAACTATGATACCTGCTGTTTTCCCCTCTCCCCTTTATGGCTTTAGATGAGCATGATTTCCATTTTACACCAAAGATATGAAGAGAGAAATATATTTCTTTGAAAGGGCGGTTGCTATTAGACAGATTAACCATCACACCATCCTCCATTTTTATTAAATCAACTCGGCAGGAGATAACGGTTTCAGCAGTGTTCTCCTGGAAGACTCTTCATTCCTATAGCATTTTCATTATCACACAATTCATAAAGAACTTTTCCAATTCATTGCTAACTGATCATATTAATTTGGTGGTGCATATTCCAGGAAGACAATGCAAGCGGCTAAACTGCTGATGACTTCTGAGATGCAATAGCTGGAATTATTATGATGCATGAAACTGCAGTCTACTGCCTAGTTTACTAGTGTATATTCCTACACCCCAGCAAGTGATTCAGTGCATGAGTTTCTGTTTTCATGGGAAGAGAATATTCAGCTTCCCCTATCCCCTAATATTTTCTTTTTATTAAATTAGTTTCTTTGAACCCAGGGTGAGTACTGTACATAAATATTTATGTCAGTAAACTCTTATAAATGCTACATTTGTTATAGAAAATCACTGCACATTCATATTTAACATTTATAGGTAATAACAGTAATCAGCATTCAAATTGTGTCAGAGCTCTTGAGGGCCCCCAGGGCGTTAACTGAGAGGTAAACCTAAAAAATCTTCGTGGTGCAAAGCATTTTGTAAAGCTTCAAATCACTAATTAAAAAGTGAATAACCAAATTAAAAAGGTAGATTAGGGTACACTATTCACTATTAATTAGTTGCGTATAACCGTGCATATTAATAGCATATTGGCTGTTTATTTGTACTTATAAAACCCTCGATTTCTAGTATTATAAATTTATTACAGATTAATTGCTGGAATACTCATGTAGTTTAAGAAATTAAGAGATCAATTTTTTTTTTTCAGTGATGCATTAAATTGACTGTTTCTTAAACAGCAAATCAGAATATTGATCATTATATAATAATAATATACATAATAATAATAATATACATAATAATAATATACATAATAATAATATAAAAAAAAGAAAAATATATTTTAAATTCAAGTAGTGTGATACTATTTATGTTTTACAGTAGTTTTGAATAAATTCATGAGGCTTTCGTAAGCATAATAATTAATAATAATAATAATAATAATAATAATAATTAAATAAACTTTACAAACTTTCAACAACCCCAAACTTCTAAACTGTGTAAGTATATATAGTAGTGGAGAAGTGGCAGTAATGGCAAAACATCTCATCCATCATGAAATGAGTAGACATGCTTGTTTTAATGAGCAGACTAGAGGAGGAAGAGAAGGACAGGATGGGTAATTAGTGGGAGTATTTAATTAGGTTCTAGCCTTAGAATGCTCTGAGTGCTATTTAGCTGGTTTGCATTGTTGACCTTTACAGCTTAAATTGACTTAAGCCACAACATCTCGAAAAACGTGTGGCGCCTAATAGAAGATGAATGATTTAGTTAGGAGTGGCATATGTTGGTAGCCTACCTTATGAATGTTAATGTGAATTTTGCTCGTGCTGTTTAAGTGATGTTTAACGTGCAAAGAAAGTTAAACAATAATAATCTGGGGCCATCCCCGATCCTTGCATGCAAAGGGGTTAAACCGTCAAGCTGTGTGCATGTTACAGATCATTTAGTTGCAGGAGATAGCGTCTTTTTTTTTTTTTTTTTTTCAAGTACAACATAATATATTTGAGGGGATATTTCAGATTGTGGCCTGCTGCCAGTAACAACACTCCATTTAAGAAGCAAAATCAATTCCTAATACATTTCATGGCACTCTATCATACTTCTGTAATAATCAGACATAGTTCAGCTATATTAAAGAGGCGATTAGTAAAGGTTATGTGCAGTGATGTCAACAACTATTCGCTGTGGCTAAAGATCTTATATACAGTAACAAGTATAACTAACATCTGAACTGCTGTAAGTTTTCCCCTTTATCTAGTTCTTAACAAATAGCCGTATTTACAAGGCCAGTCCAAAGGGAATTACTTAGCAAACAATGTACTATAGGTCTTAGCTAAATGTAAAAATAACTACTATATAAGTCCTAGAGTGAAATGTGATGAGGTGAAAGATAATAGGTAAATAATTGTGTGTTTATGCACTGTGTGGGAGGCAGTGAGATACTTTACTGCAAAGCCCCAGCTGTTCACTGTAAAATCTGTCCTCGCAATGACTTTACAGCTGGCCCGCCGCCACCTTTTTATATCTGTGTGCACAGATACGCACATCTCACGTTAAAGTTTTTCTTAGCGTTGGCGTCACTGAACCGGCTGGTGAAGATACTGTTGCCATGAAAATTTCTTCCATCCTTGACGAGTAACTCACTTCGAAATGAACCTAATGAATCATCTATCACAGTCCATGTACAAAATAAAAGACGCTTCTCACTGCTGTAATGTTGGGAGATGTTGAAATCAACATCTCCAGGGTAAAGCTGTAATTTTGCGTCATCTTGAACAGAATGTGTAATATAGTGTAACTGTTTTTATTCCCAAATGTCAGATGAGATTTAAAAGCTGGTCTGTTTCTGTGGGCTGTTTCTATCTTAAGATACACCGTCTGCATTGTGTCCAAATGTGTTTTTTTTCTCTCTCACTGTGTGTTTGACCATGTAATTCTGCTTTTGGCAACCAGGAATCTTCATGAATCCACTGGCACTGCATCTCACAGCTGGCCCGGACTCTTCAGCTTCTTTGGCTGTTGTTGTTCCCGAAAACACTGTTTTACCTCCTCATAACTCAACGTGTAAAGAGCCAAACCACTAGAGGTGTCTGTACGTGAGCACTTCCAGAGTGAGTCTGAATGGAAGTATTGATGGAGCTATTTAAATTCACTTTGAAGTTGCTGATGGGCTCTATTTCCTACACCTTTTCCCTGACTTGAGTGGGTTAGATGGTATGAAGAGGGGAAAATTGGCTTTCTGAGCTGTAATTAGCCTATCAGAATACTTTTTTCGAAATCATCCAAACCACATATGAGTGTTAATGGAGGCTGAAGGCAAAAAAATTGTTGATCAGAGGCGAATGGCATATGTTGAACTCTTAAAAACATCGAAATAATGCCACTTCGTCTCGATTTAGCATCGTTAAGCCTTTTAAGCCAGTATTTTCGCAGTGAGTGCAGAACAATGCTTTTAATCACCAAAGATTGTTGTGCGCTAAGGATTCAAAGACTGGAGGTAATATGTAAATCCAAAATTAATGTCTCATTCCCTGTGCTGTATGAAGCACTTGACTTTGACAAGTTTGTAACAAGTCAGCCTCTATTCGCAGCAAATGAAATCAGGCACACTCTGCCTCTCCGCAAGGCTTTTTCAGAGAGGATGATATAAATCAGGTTTTGATCATGGCTCATTTTTATTTATAAGATCTTGTAGAGGCAAGTTTTTCAAGGGAAGACAACATCATATTTTTGGAAGCCACGGTGTAGCTACAGGTAAATTGGCTCTTCACACAGATTTGTCACTATCGGTCTTATTTTCCCATGTAGTGATCTGAGAGCGAGCATGTAGTCCGTCAGGACATTTCAGACAGCATCTCCTCCAGCTCAAACATTTATGAGGAGCGTCTCTCTCTCTGGGATATGCTTGGCATGCTCTCCCTCAGAAGTTTTGATGATAATTGGCAAAGTAGCAAATGGCCTGAAATCATAATTTGCAGGTGGACGTTTCTACTGGCAGAGAGTTTTCGCTATCTCCAATTTGAATAAAAGAAGCTGTTGCCTCATTAAGATTGTGCCTGTACTTTATAATGCGATAAAATGACAAAATAGAAAGACAAAAGCATTGAGTAATTGTCATAATATTTAAAGAACAATAATGTTAGCTTTAATTTCCAAGACAAAGCCGTTGCCTTTACGTCAAGGCCTTTTTTAAAACCATCATAAATTTTGGTGCCCCATAATTAATACATTTCTTTCTAGAATGTGTACATTTTTCAGTTCAGTGTTAACATAAACAGAGAACAGAAAGTTCAGCTGGAAAAAGTGGTGGGTAAAGAGAGAAGCAAGGATGGAGAAAGAAAAATCAAAGGCCTATAAAAAGGCTAAGGACCAGAGCTTTGAAGTTATTATGATTTGCTGCTCACGTACAGGATACACCAATGAGGACTTTCGCTTGATCCCGTGGGATCTAGGTTATTGACCTTGCACTTTAACAGTACAGCGGGGCCTTTCTTGAAGCGCCAGAGGTGTTAATTAAATGGAGCAGCAGAGTCAGGACACAGGAAATTCACGGAGAGTGACGAGTCTGGGTTTTTTTACTCCACAAATAACCATTTATTCTTCACACATTTAGCGAAAATCACGGTTTATTGTAAAGGACACAAGAAGGTAGAGAAACAGAGAGATGTAGCAGTAGATTAAGTACTCGGTGCATGGCACATCATTCTTAGGGAGACGACTCACTGTGAGTCGAGTTTTTCTCTTTAATTCTGGCACCAAAAGCTCCGAAATATTCAACAGTGATAGTTGGCCAGCCAACTTGAGCCTCGTAATATGAAGTAGGAGGAGTAAATTAATCTTTGCTACAACACGAGACAAACCGTACCTTCACATTTTAGCTGCGTTAAACAGTTCCTTTTCGTAATTTTAGCAGAGTTGGGATTGATTTTATTTCAGTTAGGGCTGCACAATTAAATGGAATAAAACCGAAATCGCGACATGACTTAGTATGATTATCAAATCGCAAAGACTGCAGATGATTGAAATAAATATGTGCACTATGTGTTTTTAGAGTGAAGTGGTATTGGGTTTTAATTAACTTACACATGTGCTGCCAAAATAAAAGCTTGATGTTTTGAAGTTTGTAAAAAATAAATAAAATAATAAGATTTAAGTATTATTATTGTAATTTTACAATTGTACTGTAAAATGTTAATTAATAATATGTATTATTATTTTTATTCTACAGTGAATTATCACTATAGTAATTACTATAGTAATATTTCTTACTCAGTTTAATATATTTATTATTTAGCAAAAAAAAAAAAAAAGTTTTAAAATGCAATCACTTTTTATCTGATATCACAATTCCTTTTTGTTTCCTAAAATCGTGCAGCCCTATTTTGAATTCAGGACATGGCTCAGTATTTTCAGAAGCTGCTCAGAAAAAAGTTAGAATTTGACCTCGTGTAAATTTACAGAACTCAAATGGCCCCCAGCGTGACCTTTAACACTGAAATTCTGGTCTGAGGTGCCAGAAATAGCTTTTAATTACAAACAACACAAATCAAAGAACACTGTGTCCTCACTTTGGGAGAAAAATAGAATCAAAATAGATAGAGAACAAAAAAGTAACAGTTATTAAAAACAACCAGTACCATCGTAACCTTGTAAAATCAATATCTAAAACTCTATAATGCATGCCATACTATGCGGTTGGTTTTTATTAAGAAAGTTCAAAATCGAATGTTGGGAATTTCCTTTTCTACATTAGCAGTGTTAGACTGAGTATTTTGTTTTAGTGTCTGTCGTTATTTGTGTTTGCCTACAGTGTATGTGTTTGTGTGTGTGTGTGTGTGTGTGCTTATAAGCTCAGTGAATAAAGAGGGGCCTAAACAGATCTGACATCATTTTTACCATGCAGAAAATCTGCCAATTCTTCCAATGTCCCTTCAGTTGTGTTTGTCCATTTGTGTCTTTTTTATGTCTCCGTCTGTTTTCACACTTTCCTCTGCTGTCCTTGCTTGGCCTTGTCCGATCTGCTCTGGGGTCTTCGCCTATAGAACAGAGATGACAAGAGAAGAGAATACATGCATACCGTGGTGCAGCGGACTCCGAAGTCTGGCACAAACAGAGCAGGTGATTAGACATTTACACCTTCCTCTCCATTTCCCCTGTCGCTGTCAGACTGACCTATAATTTGACAAAACCTGTCACCGCTTGCTGCAGAGCTCAAGGCTGACACTTGTTAGCACTGGAGCAAATAGTTATCTGTGAGAGGGTGTGTGCAAGTCTATGCTTACTGCGTCTTGACAGCTCACTTATATAACATGGGGAACATTACAGTTGAGTGACACTGAGAATATTAATGTATTATGCAAATTTAGCAAATATACAGTGGGGTCGAAAGGTCATGGGTGACACTGAAAATAATGGATTTAAAATTTCATGCATTCAGCAGACGCTTTTATCCAAAGTGACTTACAGTGCATTTAGGCTATCAATTTTTACTTATCATGTGTTCCCTGGGAATCAAACCCCCAACCCTGCGCTCGGTAGCGCAATGCTCTACCAATTGAATTATCAACAGTTAAATTATCAACAAACATTTTAGATTCTGCACATTCCTAATTTACCAATTCACGTTTTTATGTTTACATTAACTTTTTACTTAAATTAGGGTTTGGTTTTTTTAACAAAAGTTTTTAAAAGAAGTCTCTTATGATAATTACAGCTGAATTTATTTAATAATGCAAATGTCTTTACTGTCGGTTCTGATCAATTTAATGTGTAAATAAATACACTTTATATTCCTTTCTTTAAAAATATTCTTATCCCAAATGTTTTAGCAGTAATGCAATTTGTAATGCCCACATTTCATATAGTAATGAATGCAAACGTATAAAATAAAGTAATACAATAATAAAACAGTAGAAGCATTTTCACTAGTGGTTTCTGACTTTTTTGATGACTTTTTTTTTTTTACTTGAACACACACAGAACTTGAGTAACAATGTGTTTACTGTCACTTTTGATGAATTGAATATATCAGATGTAATACACACACACACACACACACACACACGTCTATTGTTCTATCACGTCTATAGTGAATTCACTTATTGTTAAAGGGATAGTTTACTCAAAAAAATTAAGAAATTGAAAATAATGAAAATATTTTTAAAGGCATAATTCATCCATACAGTACAGTAGTCAACATTCGAAGTGGATCAAAACCTTTCATCAAAGTTATCCTAAAACCTAAAACCAATATGTGTCTTAGGACAACTTTGATGGACATTCTTGATCCCCTTCAAATGTTGACTATAATTGACTTCTGCAGAACACAAAAGGGACATGAGGGTGCGCAAATTATGACAGATTTTAAATTCTTTAATTCTTTCAGTAGGGCACATCAGAAGACTCACTTGACTGTGTCCAAATGTCTTTTTCATCTCAGATGAACTCTCGGTCTGATTGTAGGAACAGTCTGCTCCCACCTGGAGGTACAAAGAAAGAGGCAGAAAAAACAAACCTGTTACAAAAAAATAAAAAATAAAAAATATATTTAAAAAGCAAATTCAATGAGCAAAAAGATCATCTAACGATCAAGCACAGAGTGAAGTGGAAATACATATTGAATGAAAGTATTTTTAAGTCTTTTTAATAAATAAAAATGCATGTGGCCACAATAGCAGTGATACATACTGTGTGGACTACAATTGTTTGTTGTTTACATTTTCCACAAAAGCCCTGAGCTTTGAGATTATACAGTGTTGCATAGAAAAAATATTAATCATGTTGCTCAAGGGATGGAGTATTTTAAGGAAATGTTTTATATGCTTGTCTCTATGAACTCTAAAACAAGCTCGAAAAAAAATGTTTTTAGAGCAACGCATTTAACAGAAGAGCACAAGACTACAAGAGACAATGTCTAACTCAAAAATACTCCCTCGTTTTTTTATTTTTATTTTATTCTGACAGGACAAAAAACTGTGAGGTTACGTTAATGGAAGTGTTATAGGACTATGCCTGCCAAAAGAACAACTTTATAAAGGCAGTAAAGAGTAACAATCTAAAACTCTTGCCATATACCTTATTAATTTTCCTTCGTTGCCTAAGCCTGCTTCATCCTAAGTGCTCTTTCTTCAAAAACGGTTTGAAGAATTGGTTGAAGGAATGTCAAGGAACTGAAGCCAGCAGAGATAAATGAATAGCAATTATCAATGTGTGTAAACTCGCACTAGACAAGCTGGTGTGTGAGCAATACTAAAGACTCAAAAACAGCTGACGTCTTTTTGATGGATGTGATACAGTACTTCGCCATACGAAGTTCAATTTGTTGTTATACTGTACACTGTATAAGAAATAATAATAAAAAAATGTAAAGATTGGTAGATGACTGGCAGATTATTATATTAATTAGTTACAATATAAAATATTCTATACATTAAATTCCATTCAAAATATAGAGGTATATATTATAATTTAAGATAACTTTCTAATATATAGTCACACTTTATTTTAAGGTCCAATTCTCGGCATTTACAAACCATTTACTATGACTTTTGCCTTAATAAACTCCTAAATTGCTGCTATAAATTAAGTTAATTGTTAAGTAGACTAATGCTTCACAAAGTTCGTAAACTTCCCAATGCCCCAGTGCAAATTATCTGACCTTGGCGCCCACAGGGACCAAAAGGTGAGTACATCGCTGCTGGAGATAGTCAAGCCGCTGATCCTATGACAGAAAATGTTTTCGTAAGGCAGAGGTGCTCTGGAGGACACAAAGGTACCCTTAGCAACAGCCAGAGTGAGACAGGGCCTGTGACGGAATGATGGCCGATGGAGGATCACGTCAGGGCAGGATGTGCTGGATTGCCTCTGTTTTTGTCTGTTTCTATTCTACCGAGAAATGCTGGCCAATGTCCTTGACAATATCGCTGACCAGGAATCTGCGACATGGGAGCATCAAGAAAATAAATTTTGTCAAAGTCTCTCATCTCAGCAAGGTTGAGCCAGAGATGGTGCTCTTGGGCCACTAACATGTACATCTTATTCCCGAGGGACTGTGCCGTGACTTTCGTCGCCCAGTAGGGCAGAGTCAGTCACCGAGTGCAACTCCTGAATCAATCACGGATTGGTACTACCCTCGTGCATTTGTTTTAGTACCTTGGCTTAATGGACCTGCAAGATAGCCATGGCATGCAGGGCAGAGGCTGCTTGGCCAGCAGCACTGTAAGCTTAGGTGGCATGTGCCGCTGTCAGCTTACAGGCTTTGGACAGGAGATGAGGACGATTCGTCCATATGGCAGCATTTTGCAGGCACAAGGTGCACCCCAACCGCTCTCTCTACCTGGTGAATGTCAATGTACCCTCTTGCTGCCCCGCTGTCGAGGATAGTGAGGACGGAGGAGGGTAGACGAGTGGCTTCTTGGACGAAAAGGGGTCTTTCAGTGACTTTGTCAGCTCCGGGTACAATTCGGCGGTGGACAACACCCAAGGGGGACATGCCTTCAAAATCTTAATCCTCGGTGGACGATTGCTCCATCCTGTGATGCTGCAATCGACATCCGATCCTCCAGCGGTGCCGAATGAACTGCTGGAACAGTCACAAGCTGGGCCAGCAGAAACACTCAGGAGCCACACAGGACATTCGCTGCGGGAGGAGTGAGAGGTCCACAGGGACGTGCCTGGCAAAAAAAAGCTCTCACTGTGACCCTCAGATATCCCAGAGCTCTAGCTGGGACGGCTGGAGACAGAGAGTGCCGCTACGCTCCCCATGAGGAGAGAGAGGCGAGATCGCAGTGAAGACATGCTCATACGCTCACAATGAATGCATGAGTCATCCAAGAACGCAGATTTAGTGTGCTGGATGCCCAGACACAGAAGATAATGATAGTACCCATTAACAGAGGACAGACAATGACCACAACCAAGAAAACAAGGATGGAACAGCATCTTTAAACAGACTCGAACCGACTGTGATTTGCACTTTTAGAGAAACTGTCATGATTCTGCCTTCATGTCCCGACTTTTCTCTAGTCTTGAGGCAGGATCATGACAGACCCGTGTTTTGTGTACAAGCACATGGCCTTGTCTTTGGGCCATGTGCTTGTGTTGTCTCATTCCCTTGCCCCGCCCCCCTTGTTATCCTAGTCGTGTCGTGATTGTCCTATCTGTAACACCTGCCGTGTCTTGATTAGTTCCCCTATTTAGATCTCCTAGTGTGCTCTGTCTTTCGTCGGTTCATTGTTCTACTTATGTGTTCCTACATGTCATTGTCCTGAGATACCTTGTCCTAGAAACCCCTCGAAGAAGTCTTTGTCTTGCAGTGAGTGTTTGTTAGTATTTAGTGTTCAGAGTCTTTGTTTACCTTGTTTATTGTGTTTTGTGGAATTCTTTTAGTGTTCACCCTAGCCCTTGTTTTCCCCCTCGTGGGTTTTGTTTTTCCCCTTTTTGTATAATAAATCTTGTGTTCAGTACATCCTGTCTGCATCTGAGTTCGTCCCAAACCCATCCTCACAACAGAATGAACCGACCAAATAGGAACTCAGCAGACAGGATGTCCCCCACTCCTCAATCCCAATTGGAGTTCCGCCAACAGTGTTGGATATCGTCCCCCGCCGAGAAGAAAAGGGTTGCCCTGCCATACTCGCCTGAGAACGAGTGGGTTCTCTACAATTATGCCCGGCTGTGGGAGAAGTTCTCCCAGGAGGCGCCGCAGGGTACCCCCCAGAGGTCCCCACCTACCCAGCTGCCGGCGATCCCGGAGGGTCGTGTCCTGGCCGTGGCAACCCTGGGGGATCAGTTACGTCCCTCCCAAGATCCTGAGGTACCTCCCACTACCTTAAGTCTCCCCAACAAGCGAGGGAGACGGCTTTCATGGGAGTCAGCTTCAGAGTCTTCGGCGTCCGAGGCTGCCCTGCCCGAGACCAAACTCCCCCAACCCGCCTCTGACCCAGCTGTAGCCTCTGCACCGCGCCCGAGGAGGAAGAGGAGGAAGAAGGGGCCTGCCGGTCCTGTGACCCTGTCTCCTCCCGTGCCAGCAGCGGAGAGAGCTGGCGTGCCCGAGCCAGCAGCGGAGAGCGCTGGCGTGCCCGAGCCAGCAGCGGTGAGCGCTGGCGTGCCCGAGCCAGCAGCGGTGAGCGCTGGCGTGCCCGAGCCAGCAGCGGTGAGCGCTGGCGTGCCCGAGCCAGCAGCGGTGAGCGCTGGCGTGCCCGAGCCAGCAGCGGTGAGCGCTGGCGTGCCCGAGCCAGCAGCGGTGAGCGTGCCCGAGCCAGCAGCGGTGAGCGTGCCCGAGCCAGCAGCGGTGAGCGTGCCCGAGCCAGCAGCGGTGAGCGTGCCCGAGCCAGCAGCGGAGAGCGTGCCCGAGCCAGCAGCGGTGAGCGTGCCCGAGCCAGCAGCGGTGAGCGTGCCCGAGCCAGCAGCGGTGAGCGTGCCCGAGCCAGCAGCGGTGAGCGTGCCCGAGCCAGCAGCGGTGAGCGTGCCCGAGCCAGCAGCGGTGAGCGTGCCCGAGCCAGCAGCGGAGAGCGCTGGCGTGCCCGAGCCAGCAGTCACGAGGGCGGAGGAGAGAGCCGCGGCCGACTCTGCAGCCAAGGCTTTACTACAATCGGTCTCATCTCGCAAGGAGATGCCCATTGTAATAGCTGTAAAGTCTTTTTCTGATTATTTGTCCCGTCTTGTTCAGATTTTAGAAGTCCCCGTCAGTCCTGTCTCGTCCCCGGACCCTGTCCCCAGAAATCCCGAGTGTCCTGTCGTTGCCTCCCCGTGTCCCGTAGATGTCGTCTCCCCGTGTCCCGTAGATGTCGTCTCCCCGTGTCCCGTAGATGTCGTCCCCCCGTGTCCAGTAGATGTCGTCCCCCCGTGTCCAGTAGATGTCGTCCCCCCGTGTCCAGTAGATGTTGTCCCCCCGTGTCCAGTAGATGTTGTCCCCCCGTGTCCAGTAGATGTTGTCCCCCCGTGTCCAGTAGATGTTGTCCCCCCGTGTCCAGTAGATGTTGTCCCCCCGCGTCCCGTGTCTGCTCCTGTCATGTCCCCTGTCAGTTGTCCCGAGACCCCTCCCCGTCCCTCACCACCCAGACCTGCCCGTACCCCCCGTCGTCAGCCTTCGTCCTGTCCTCCTAAGATTCCTACCCCACCCACCCACCCTGGTCTGTCCCCCATGAACTTTGTGGTCCCGCCCCCTCCCCTTCCCTGTTTGTTTTTTTTGATTTGTCACCCTAACCCCGTCATTGTCTATTCATGTTTGCCTTTGTTATTATTTGTCATGTCTTGTTGGTTTTTGTCTCTGTCCCAGTCAGTCTTGTCCCGCGTTTGATGTTCCCTTGGGGAGCGTCTGGAAGCCGCTCCTTAAGGGAGGGGTTCTGTCATGATTCTGCCTTCATGTCCCGACTTTTCTCTAGTCTTGAGGCAGGATCATGACAGACCCGTGTTTTGTGTACAAGCACATGGCCTTGTCTTTGGGCCATGTGCTTGTGTTGTCTCATTCCCTTGCCCCGCCCCCCTTGTTATCCTAGTCGTGTCGTGATTGTCCTATCTGTAACACCTGCCGTGTCTTGATTAGTTCCCCTATTTAGATCTCCTAGTGTGCTCTGTCTTTCGTCGGTTCATTGTTCTACTTATGTGTTCCTACATGTCATTGTCCTGAGATACCTTGTCCTAGAAACCCCTCGAAGAAGTCTTTGTCTTGCAGTGAGTGTTTGTTAGTATTTAGTGTTCAGAGTCTTTGTTTACCTTGTTTATTGTGTTTTGTGGAATTCTTTTAGTGTTCACCCTAGCCCTTGTTTTCCCCCTCGTGGGTTTTGTTTTTCCCCTTTTTGTATAATAAATCTTGTGTTCAGTACATCCTGTCTGCATCTGAGTTCGTCCCAAACCCATCCTCACAACAGAAACTGCTCTTTCAGTTGAAGTGCCTAGGGCAATCGCTGATGACAGAGACACCGTTGTTTGCACCGTAATGCCAACCAGGAACAGCTTCTTCCAGTCAGTTGAGTAAAGGGCTTTGTGGATATCATCCACTGTGCTCCTAAGCAAAAGTCTGAAGAGTGGATGCACCTGTTGCCAATTTATACCCGTATGCATGGGGAGTGGCTCAGGAATGCAAAATTCACTAGCCAGATTTCATTGGCATTTTCTCTTAAAGTCAGAGGGAATTGAGGATCCCAAGTGAACCCCCTATGTCGTCATGACATAACACCACAGATAGGGAACACTTATTCACTTTTAATTATGACTTTTCCCTCAATAAATTCCTAATGTTCTGCTTATTTATAGTTAGTAAGGTATTTGTTTAGTTTAGGTATTGGGTAGGATTAGGGATTTAGAATAAGGTCTTCTAGAATAAGGCATTCATATGTGCTGTTTTTGTACATAAAATGGCTAATATTCTAGTAATACGCATGCATATACTTTTTACAAATATTCACATGTATTTACATGTATATATTTATATTCATTTAATTTAATTATATAATATATAAATATATTTAATATATAAATGTAACATATTTTTTTAAATATATAAATGCGTTTCTTTGATATATACATATCTACAGGCATCTATCCATAGATACTTTCTCTCAGTACTGTCACAGGGCTCCATCACATCAGTACCATCAGCAGGATGAGA
Source organism: Carassius auratus (assembly GCF_003368295.1). Classification (NCBI taxonomy): domain Eukaryota; kingdom Metazoa; phylum Chordata; class Actinopteri; order Cypriniformes; family Cyprinidae; genus Carassius; species Carassius auratus. The sequence continues at coordinate 12,319,034 of NC_039260.1, forward strand.
ACTGCTCTGGGAATATTTTCATTACATAATCTTCATGGCATTGTCATCTACCAAGACTGACACCTTCTCACTGGGATCACGTGTTTCTCTCCCTCTCTTCCTCTCTGTCTTTGTTTCTTGTCACTGCACACTTCATCACGTGGCTGTTTTCCCCTCTTGCACACAAACATTCAGGTAACACACAGCCACTTACCCACAATCACACACACACAATCCTTTCATTATAGGTGATAAGCGTATGTCAGCGAGCAGTGAGATGTATCTGGCCTGGTCTACAGTACTCCTTTCTGCTCTGCTGATATATGTAATGCATTGTTCCCGGTGTTCATCTTCCCATCGCTGTCTCAAACCTTCCAGACTAGAGGATCTCACATCATGTGTCAACTGCAATGATGACTGAGGATCATGTAAGGTTGCTTTGTGTCTACCACCCGTGTGAGAAACGTGTGAGTGCATTTCTCAAAATGGGTTAGTAATCTGTGTAATTGTTTGGCTAACATCCATCTTACCACCGGTAAGACAGTCTGTGAAAAAATTATGCCTTTTCAATTCTTTACAAAAGAAGTTTTGCGACTACCACTGCAAAGAGCTATGAAATGCATTCAGAAAAAAAAGGTAATCTTTAGCTATTCTAGAGGCAATATATTACAGAAAAAACAGGGTAAATAGCAAACTATGTTTTGTTTTTTACACATATGCTAGAGTATGCATATACAGTAGTGTGTGTGACGTACAGTATATTTTATTATAGGCATTGTATGCGCACAGCCGTGTATGCATTGTACTCTGATCTCACTTCACTGGCTTCCAGTTGTGGCCGGAATTCAATTTAAGGTTTTGATACTTGCTTTCAGAACTACCACTGGAACAGCCCTTCTCTTCCATTTAATTTGACTGGAAATGTTGCTACAAACACTTCTTCCACCAGCTTAGCTCACTGAATGAGGAGAAAAAAAAAAACATTGCTGCATTTCAACACTCCTCTTGCTTACTTCAATGCTTTTCTAATCTTCTCTTTCTTACTTCTTCTATTTGTCTAACAAACTGTAATTGTGTGTTACTACTGGACTATTGTAACTCTTTAACAAATTGTTATTATTATTATAGATATAATAAATAAAACAGATTGTTACAGTACATTTTACAATAAAATAATATTTTCGTTTTTTACAGCAACAACAATAATAATTATTATTTTTACAATTGTATTATTATTATTATTATTATTGTATACTTTTTTAGTTTTATAATAATAATGTTTTTAACAAAAATTATAAAATTATTATTTTAGTTTTTAAAATAATAATAATAATAATAATAATAATAATAACTATGCAATTATTATTCTTATTATTGGAGTAAAAAATAAAACAGACAGTTACGGTATATTTTGCAAGAAAAAAATATTTAAGGTTTTATACTTCAAAATGTCGTGTTTATTTCAATGTGCTAACTTTTTGAGAGAAAACTGTATATAATGCAGAACCTGATTTTACCAAGTGAGACATGTTCCTGGGACAACATCTTTGTTGTCCCTGGAACAACATTGTGATTAACCAATCAGATTTGAAGAACCAGTTTATAGATTTTGTGAAGTTTACGCTTAAAATCACTGTTTGTTGCTTGTACATCAGTGTCATTCATCTATCATTTCCTCTGATTTAAGGGATTACTCATGGTTAGGGTTAGGTTTAGGTATAGGGAAATGGTCAAGAATATATTTTTGGAGTAAAATGTTGTTCCAGGGTCAACAAAATAACTCCAGTGGAGTTTTTATAAAACTTTTTGCCAACCAATAAAAGAAAAGGGGAGCATTTAAGGAATCTGTTTGAAAACCATCATTATTATTAGTTCCATTTGGTGTCGTAAAGGGACAGTCAGAAATTACACACTTCACCCTTATCTAAATGGAGCTGTAATATTTTGTCAAGGGTGCAACAGCAGCAGTTCAATATACCATTGATTACGAGAAAACTGCTGAGCGAAGCCTCAAAGCTTATTCTTGAACGAAATTTAATGCAAAGTTGTAAATGATCTTAAATGGCTAAGGGATACACTGAGATGCAATGAACATAAGTCGCCCCATTTAATCCAAAGGGTAAGGAAGTGGCCATTAGCGTATAAGGGCACTAAAGATTTACCTTCACCATCTGGCAGTCTTTCGGTCCTGTGCTCTCTCTCCTCATTACCGCACTGCTCACAGGCAATTTACTTGTTGTTGTGATCCGGGGAACTTTCGGGATGTCCTTAAGGAAGAGAGCATAAAGAAACAGAATGTTACGTTATGAAAGACACAAAGGAGTAGAGAAGAGAAAGAAAAAGAGAGAAAACAAGAGAGTGCTAGGGTTAAATTCTCCAGACGCTTTATTATAAAGCACAGACAATTTTCCACTTAGGTTAATTTGAAGTTGGTTGTCAACTCTCTTTCTATTGTGATCTACTGTACATGAGTGGCTTTAAAGTCAGAGCACAAAGCACACTTCTGTTATTGTGTTCCATTTAGCAAATGCTTTTATCCAAGGAGACTTACAGTAAATGGAAACTGTTTGGCTTAAGAGCATAATTAAAAATATATATATATTTTGATGGTTCTGTTTTTAAATCAATTATATTATTATTATTGTTATATTTACAATTTAATTTCATTCAATTTCATTTATAAATATAAAACAGACAAACACACATACATACATACACTCACCTAAAGGATTATTAGGAACACCATACTAATACTGTGTTTGACCCCCTTTCACCTTCAGAACTGCCTTAACTCTATGTGGCATTGATTCAACAAGGTGCTGAAAGCATTCTTTAGAAATGTTGGCCCATATTGACAGGATAGCATCTTGCAGTTGATGGACATTTGTGGGATGCACATCCAGGGCACGATGCTCCCTTTCCACCACATCCCAAAGATGCTCTACTGGGTTGAGATGTGGGCCATTTTAGTACAGTGAACTCATAGTCATGTTCAAGAAACCAATTTGAAATGATTCGAGCTTTGTGACATGGTGCATTATCCTGCTGGAAGTAGCCATCAGAGGATGGATACATGGTGATCATAAAGGGATGGACATGGTCAGAAACAATGCTCAGGTAGGCCGTGGCATTTAAATAATGCCCAGTTGGCACTAAGGAGTCTAAAGTGTGCCAAGAAAACATCCCCCACACCATTACACCACCACCAGCAGCCTGCACAGTGGTAACAAGGCATGATGGATCCATGTTCTCATTCTGTTTACGCCAAATTCTGACTCTACAATCTGAATGTCTCAACAGAAATCGAGACTCATCAGACCAGGCAACATTTTTCCAGTCTTCAACCGTCCAATTTTGGTGAACCTGTGCAAATTGTAGCCTCTTTTTCCTATTTGTAGTGGAGATGAGTGGTACCCGGTGGGGTCTTCTGCTGTGGTAGCCCCATGCGCCTCAAGGTTGTGCATGTTGTGGCTTCACAAATGCTTTGCTGCATACCTCGGTTTTAACGAGTGGTTATTTCAGTGAAAGTTGCTCTTCTATCAGCTTGAATCAGTTGACCCATTCTCCTCTGACCTCTAGCATCAACAAGGGGTTTTCGCCCACATACTTGATGTTTTTCCCTTTTTACACCATTCTTTGTAAACCCTAGAAATGGTTGTGCGTGAAAATCCCAGTAACTGAGCAGATTGTGAAATACTCAGACCGGGCCGCCTGGCACCAACAACCATGTCACGCTCAAAATTGCTTAAACCACCTTTCTTTCCCATTCTGACATTCAGTTTGGAGTTCAGGAGATTTTCTTGACCAGGACCACACCCCTAAATGCATTGAAGCAACTGCCATGTGATTGGTTGATTAGATAATTGCATTAATGAGAAATTGAACAGGTGTTCCTAATAATCCTTTAGAGGTGAGCGTATATATATATATATATATATATATATATATATATATATATATATATATATATATATATATATATATGCACGGGGGGTTATATCTTGACTACCACAAGGATATTAAGAAGCACAACTGTTTTGCTTTGATAGTAAATAGTCTTTTTTTCTCTACCCCTTTTTTTTTATCAAGAAATTAGCATAATACAATATACTATTAGCATAATACAATAGCTTTGGCATCATGTGAATAAATTAAAATGTAAAAGTTATAAGTTGTAATATCACAGTATTGCTGTTTTTATAGTATTTTTTTCAGTATTAATATAAAAATTTACTTAGCGATTTCAATATTTTAAATGGTAGGTGATATGTAGATTTTATTTTATTTTTATTTTCATGTTATTTATTTCTGAAAATAACACTTATGTTAATATATTTCGTATTTATTTTGAAAAAAAAAAAAAAACTAATCACAAATAAATATATATTTTCTTTACAAAAGATGAAAGGAGTAGCGTATCACACACACAAAGTCAGTGTGTGTTTCTCATGTTTATATGTGCTGACATGTTTCTCAGTTTATATGTGCTGAAATGGCGACTGGTTATATCGATATTAGTGTGAATTTAAAAAATATATAAATAAATAAATAAACACCACAGTGTGGGACGAGACTTCTAGCAAAGCTCTTCACACATCCTATCACTCATTTACTGAGCAAAGACAGATGCAATAAATACTACAGTAACAAACTTCACACAGTCTCTGAAGCGTCTCTCTGGAGGAGTAATGATATAACAATAATCTGCTTAGGGAATCTTTGCTCCTCAGACTGAATGAAATAGAATATGACACACTTATTGCTTCCCCATTGCAAATCGGCATGATATCTGTAGAGGCCTAGTTTTTGCCAAGCCACTTTTGAACATTGTCATCTGGTTTTGACTTGAGTGCTCATTTATGTACTAAGATGCCCAAACCCAAAAGGAAAATGTGTATATACCATCCATTTTATTATCTTATGCACAGGTACACACCAGGTTGTAAAAGTTGTTTTGGGTTGGTGAGGATCCCGGTTATGAAGGCTTTGAGGTGGTTGTTAAATTTCAAGTAGCAGTTAAATAGCCCTTCTATGCTGTAAAGTTTGCACATTTCACTTCAGGACATATCCATGAATCTTGTATCAAGCCCACAGAAGTCTTGTTTTTAAATCAGAAATGGTGTGCTATATTTCAATTCAAACAACTCTCATGAGAAGACCAACAACATCAAGACAAGATGCCATCGGGTGAGTGCTGTAAAGAGTTATTAAAATGAGGGTTTCATGTCTGAGTTATTTGTTCAAAACACCTGCTTGAATTAATCAGCTTGGTTTAAGACGAGCTAATTAGCGGATGTTTGGTAGAGATACCTGCAGGGAAAGCAGCGGTATAAATATTTCGCTTCTCGGTTTGTTCAGGTTGTCAGTTAATTAACTCTGTTTAACTGTACAGAGTGAATCGGCAGAGCTAACATGATCCATTTCCATGATTTCCAGCGTCATGGTGTTCAGTGCTCTGTTGATGTCAGCTGTTGGTGGGTTGAGACAGAAAGATCAAAACTTAAAGAGGTAACTTTTGACCTCTTGCCTATCTTGACAATTTAACGCCTTTACGAACTGGTGTGGGTGATTTCACCAAGTACAACATGTTCCTGGATCAACATCCTTGTTGATCCTGGAACAACATTCCAATCAACCGATCAGAACTGAGATATAACTTTTCAGGAAATATCTGTTTTAGGCTTAAAATCAAGGTTAGGTGCTTCTACGCCCTTGTTAATCAGCTATCATTTCCAACTGATTTAAATAATAAATTATGGGTATGGCTAGGTTTAGGGGTAGGGATTGGGTTAAGTCTATATTTTTGGATTATAATGTTGATCCAGGATCATCAAAAGATGTTGATCCAGGAACATGTCTTCCTTGGCAAAATCACGGGTGACCAATTTACAAACTAGTCTTAGTGATCTTTACACTGCTGTGTGCTTGTAAAGTGACTACACGGACATGATTTTAGGATAAAGTATGCAATTTCTGTACCACTACAAACACAGAACAAAAGAAGAAATTTTCCAGATACCATCTCATTCCCCATTGTTTACACACTTGACCTTCCATTTATTACGATAGTCATGTGCATAAATATAGCAACTGCAACAAATCAAAATCAGAGAGGTCTGTCTCAAGAGGCAGTCTAAAAGTGGCTTAGTTACAGTTTAGTTTGCAAATACTATATTTGTCTCATGAATGATAATCAGTTTTTAATGGTGTCCGTTGCCATAGTAACAAAAGCTGCATGACTAACCTGATCCAGAACAGATTAATTTTTTTAGGGAAAAAGATTGTAACGCTTTACAAAAAGGTTCCATTTAACATTAGTTAACATGAACTAACAATGAAAAGTACTTGTAAACCATTTATTAGCCTCAGTTAATGTTAATTTCACATTTACTAATACATTATTAAAATTGTTGCTATTATTTAATTTACCTTTACTCACATGAGTTAACTAATCGTTGTATTTCTAAAGCCTATAATGTATATTATTAGCATTTTAACCCACATACTGACATTTTATCGTTGCTTAATCCGATCTCAAGGCAACTCGTACTTAATGAGGTTCGTACAAATATGTATGACCTTACTCATATGAATTTGTATGGTTTTTGCTAAATTGTACGTATTTTATGAGTAAATGCTAAATTTGTATGAATTCAATTGAATGACCCACCACTATTCTCTACCCCTAAACCTACTTGTCACTGGGGTCTAGACAAATCATACAAAATTGTACAACTGAGGTCACACAAATTTGTATGAAATAGCCACCTAATAAATTACGTACGGATTGCTCGTGAGATAGCATTGTATTGTTTTGCAGGGTTTTTCCATGTTTATAGACTCATTGACTTGTTCATCAAGTCATTGACTTTTATGCTCTTTGTGGAGCTATAAAAATGATGAAGTTTATAAATTGATTGACATAAATTGACATTGGTACTTAAAACTAATCTCTTGAGTTTAAGCAAAACAAAAAATCTCGAAATAATCTAAATTATTTGTTAACAGGCAAATAGCACAAACACATAAATGTTACATGAAATTTAACAAGCTAAAGCACATGACATCTATCAACGGCTCTTAAATATGAAGTGACTATCATTCAAAACTGTCTGTTTGTTAAAACCTCACACTGATTAATCTTTCAGCAGCAGGGACTAGTGTGCGCTGGCTGACAGTAAAGGTTTTGCATGGCTGTTTGGAAAGGATTAAGGCTCATTACATTCTCAACAGTTGATGAATAGGTGCTATAATGAAATGCTAAATGGGACACTGTATAGAGGACTAAATGTCTTCTTCTCATCCACTTCATTTGAGAGGTAGAAAATTATTTGTACTTGAGAAACAAACGTGGACAGATGTTTTACAATAACATATTTAATCTTAAGGGAACACATATTGACTTTGGTGTCAGGGTTGATGTTTGTGTCAAGTTTCCAGTGAAAGTCTTGCTGAAGGTGAGACATTTCAGACCAAGATTCTGAAGAAATCAAAATAAACATCACATTGTCTAAGAATATATTTTTTCTTTTATGTCTTTATAGATGCTAAATAATAATGCATTTTGAATACCATGTCCAAAGTTCAGTGTCTTATTAAGTTCCTTCTAACATTTTCTTTCTTAAAAATCAGCTTATTTAGGGAAAAATAGCTGAAGGCTGAAGCCTTGTTTTATGAGGCCTTTTGATGTTCTCTAATATTGTTCTGTGGAGACTTTTTGCTTATGGATAAGAGTATTGGAGTATAATCAAAAAGCACTACTCTGTCCTCTGGGTAGTGCATATAAGCATTGAGATTCTAAGCAACACAGTGCTTCTGCGTCATGTAGGGGGAGAAAATAGAGGCAGAAGCTCCAACACTGCCTGCTAAATAAATCAAGCACTGTTAATGGTTTGTGTTCTCAGCAGTACTGGATGCACTGAGAGATTCCTTTCTTGACAGGTTGGATGACAGGATGCCTTTTGTGAATTATGGCATTCAACCCTTAGATTACAGTGTTGCCTCAAAGTAAAAAAAAACCTTTTCTTCATTTTACAATTGCATAATGCATATGACATGGCAGTAAAATTGCTGTAGGAATAGTTAACCCCCCAAAAACTCCTTGTAACTCCATTCACTATATGTTCAAACATGAGCATCAGAATGTAGAAGAAAGGGGATTTAAGTGATTTTGAACGTGAAATGGTTGTTGGAGCCAGATGGGCTGCTCTGAGTATTTCAAAAACTGCTAATCTACTAGGATTTCCACACACAACCATCTCTATGGTTAACAGAGAATGGTCCGAAAAAGAGAAGCTGTTGTGTGGATGACTGGTTAGAGATGATAGAAAGGCAACAGTTACTCAAATAACCACTAGTTGAAACCAAGGTATGCAGAATAGCATCTCTGAATGCACAACACGTCTAACCCTGAAGCAGATGGGCTACAGCAGCAGAAGAAAACACCGGGTGCCACTCCTGTCAGCTAAGAACAGGAAACGGAGGCTACAGTTCGCACAGGCTCACCAAAATTTGGACAATATAAGATTGGAAAAACTTTGCCTGGTCTGTTGAGTCTCGATCTCTGCTTCGACATTCAGATGCTAGGGTCAGAATTAGAATTTACCGTTAAAAATATGAAAGCATGGATCCATCCTGCCTTGTCTCAAAGGTTCAAACTGGTGGTGGTTGTGTAATGTTTGGGGGATATTTTCTTGGCACACTTTGGGCCTCACAAAGCTCAAATCATCTCACATGAGTTCAAAATACTCAAATGGCCTCCACAGTCACCAGATCTCAATGCAATAGAGCAACTTTGGGATGTGGTGGAACGGAAGATTCACATCATGGATGTGCAGCCGACAAATCTGCAGCAACTGTGTGTGTGTGTGTGTGTGCGTGTGTTTTTGTGACATATCAGGACACCACTTTATATAATGACATGGGTATGACACAGGTATTACAAGGAGAGGGTGACTTATGAGGACATACTGCAACCCATGTCCCCATTTTTCAAAACACTTATAAATCATACAGAATGAGTTTTTTGAGAAAGTAAAACTGCACAAAGTTTCCTGTGAGGGTTAGGGTTAGGTGTAGGGTTGGTGTAGGGCCATAGAATATAGTTTGTACAGTATAAAAACCATTACACCTATGGGATGTCCCCACTTTTCACAAAAAACAAACATCCCTCCCCCCATTCTTTGATTGTGAACTTTGAAACGTGCAGATTTTAGTGAATACAACTTTCACATTATTCTTTTCTCATAGCCATCATGTGGAGTCAGAAGATACTGAATATAGCAAGTTATATGCATACATTTACAGTACTTTTGTGCTGTTTGAAGTAAGGACTTCATGAAAAAAAAAAAAAAAAAAACCTTTCTAGTCATATGATGGCCATTTAAAATCTATTTCTGTGCTTTTTCATTAAATTCAGAGAATGGCTTTTCTTCAGGGTGTTAGTACCTTTGCATGCGGCTGCTGAAAGGTGACTCTTGAATTGTTGGCCAGGGCAGAGTACCTCAAAAGGTTGGTTGGTGTGGCTGGAAATCTGTGTAAACTTCCTGTCTGGCTGTGAAGGACAGACGAGAAGCAAATATGCACGGTGTCCTTCAGGGCTTTCAGCTGTGACTCCTGCAACAAATTAAGTGAGACAACACTTGATATTAATGGGCAAATCTTTATCATGCTGTCATCTGTTCATTTTCTCCACGCGCTCTGTAAAAATGGCAAAATCCCTGACCTAATAAGATAAAAGAATACATTTGTAAAGTTTGCATTTTAAAAGATAGCAGAATAGAAAAACACTAAATCTGAATTGGATCAATGACATGGATCAGCTCCTGACTTACCTTATCCAGCGCTGCCTTCTCCAGTTCATCTTTGGCCACTTTGAGTTTATTCTCCAAGTCCATCAGTTGCTGACCCTGCACAGAAGAGACATTGATGGCTCTTATCATCTTATCAAACTGACATGAGCCTTAGTTCAAACTGTGTATTTATATTTAAAGTGCTTTCCAGAGTCTAGAGATGCTTGTCTTTAGCATTGTTTAAAAATAATAATAAAAAAAAAACTTTGAAATCCTTAAAATCCAAAATTGGCTATTTATTTCAATGTTTAAATTAGACTTCAATCTTTTATGTTCAATGTTGGATAATGACCTATTCAAATAACCATCATTTCTAGATTTACCTTTAGATCTTTACCTGTCTAGGTTTATTTATACTTAATATAATTTTGGTTGCATGAACTCTACTGTGAATGCTTATATAATTGAGTGTGATACTCTTCTTTGAGGCAGCACTACATAATGACTTGCCCTCAGTATGTCATTAGTTTAGTTTCATAAATATTGCTATATGACTGTGAAGCTGTTTGTGCAGTCAACAACAGACTCATTAAGATGTGAACAGGTGATAGAGATTGCCCATCTGGGATAATTAGCACACGTTATCTGGGAAAACAAAAAGTAGAGTGCTTGGATATAAGAGATAAATTTGGTATTCATGTTAAAGAATTAACTCAAATGTTCACAGAGTTTCTTCAGTATAGGTAGTCTAAAATCTAGCATGAACAGGGCATGATCTTAAATCTTAAACACAAGTTTGAATGTTCTTGAAATCATACAAAAAGTTTGTGAATAGCTTTTTAGAAAGAGGTGAGACCTTTATAAAATACTAAAGCCTTTAGTTTTGAGCAAGAAACAATCAAATCAATGGAAGACACACCAGTCTAAAGAAAAATAGCTCTAAGATAGTGTTTTTCTCAGTGATTCAGTGGTTATGCATGGACTTACACAAATTTAATACACAACAAACCACAACGCTGGCTGGATAAACCAAATAAATCTTTAATATTTTATTTGGTATTAAATTATAAATGTACAAATGAATGTTCCTTGTTATAAAGCATATTCATAGCATAGTGTGCTATTTTGCAAGTTGGTTTGTTTTCAGTCAATACAGCATTACCATAATCACAGTTAATTGTGGAATATCCTAATTGCTAGTAAGGCAACTCACGATTAAAAAAAGAAAAAAAAGAAAAGAAAATTAAAACTGTATTCAAAGTATAATTAAAGGAAAGAACATTGCAATCATTCTGATTGTGTCTTATAACAAGCCATTATGCCATTGACGTCACAATTTAATTTATTTAATCTTTAATCTATTTGTGATTATTTTCACTTCTTTCAAGCACAACAGAGAAGAGCTACCAAAGCGATGGATTACAATAGCTGAATCTTAAACAAGAAAGACTTATTGATACTGATGTTAGACCAGGTAATAAAGGACAACTACTGTACCAAAATTTTTTTTAATAATTTAATAATTTACATCATCAAGTTTTGATTAAACATCAGTGCCACCCAACATGTAACAGTCTATGAATAATTTGACGTGCATAATTCAGACACCACTCCAACACAACAAGACATGATTGTGATAAATTGCAGCACTTTAAATTAGAAATAAAGAAAATCCATTTAATTCTGGCTAGATCTGGGGAAAATACTTTGACAAAGCAATCTTGCTCATTCTCCTTCTCTAGCTTTTTGCCGTGCTAGCCTAAGCCTCTGAATATTCTTCCTTTGCTTCCCATTACTGAACAATGCCTCTTCAAACCGACTCATACTTAAAAGGCAACTCTAGATAAAAACTCTGAAAAGAACTTCTTTAATCATGAATATAAAAGGAGGGAGGATAATCTTCCTACATCAATTTCAAACAGGGGATGCAGAAATAGATGTACAGCCCAGATAAAAGCACATTAGAGGAAGGTAAGCCCAGACTGGAAATTGCTCTTTGAAAAAGTTTGCCTCATTGAGCAGGCGCCTTAACTAACAAAAACAATAATTCATGTTCTTTTTTAAAAATTGACACGACATATTTTACAACACGTGTTAGGCTGTCTTCCCAATTAAAGTGATGCACTTTGTGTGAAAACCCAGTGTTTATATGATGGTACCAAAGGGCAATGTGCTGGAAATATCAGCTGACATTTTCCCATCTAACACTGCAAATAAGAGAGGAAAGGTCAACCTGCATGGCAGGAAAGGTCACTGTTTTTTACATGAATCTTCACTCTCATCTTACATGAAAAGGTCAAACCATTCAATTAGAATGCACATATTACTCCTAGTTTGTTTTATTTTGGCCAGAAATGCAGATTATTATGTCTGATTTTTAGGACAGTGACATTCACGTTGCTTTGTTTCTGCTTTCAAAAACTTCTCAGAAGTCAGTCTGGTTAAAAGCGGTTAAAGACCCCATTTAGCATTAGAGGTTTGTGGCTTTTACATCATTTTGGATGCTGAAAATGCTTGCTTATTTCTAAAAGTTGATAAAACTAACTTCTAGAAAATTAATTTGAATTATTTTGTTCTGGTTTAAGTTTATACGGTACCTTTCCAAAGTTTGGCAAGCAGTAGTTTTTTTAATTTTTTATTTATACTTAATTCACAAAGGAGTGATAAGACATTTGTAATGTTATAAAAGTCAATACCAACAGATATTTTTGTACAAAATGTGAAATACATTTCAGTAGTTTAATACTTTTCCTTGTGTCATTCATTTATTACATATACATAGTTACACATAACTTAATTTCTGAACTTATTTGTTTTGTTTTATTTGTTTGTATGGATTAATTTGTTTTTTTCAGACATGTGGTCAATATTTCATGTCAACAGCACTTTTAAAAACATATTTGGTTAAGAATGAAAATCAGGTTGACGTCAGTTTTTGACACCAATTTTATATTGACTTAACATAGGATTTTGATTATTCAAACTAAAAAAAAAATAACATAAAAACAACAAATAGCAACATGAGCTGATGCCAGTATTGGATATCAAACCAAACCAAATATCCGCGTCTTATGGCTCTGTGTCCCTGCTGGGAATATACACAACATTAAATTCTTAGCACAATTAAACTAAAGATCTGGTGATGTGTCCTGACTGACTGACATAGTGAACTGAATTGGAAATATTTTGTATATGGTTAGAATAACAAGACAACAATAGTAAGCCAAACTGGACTTTCTTTGAGCTTCAGAACTGTGGGTAAATAGCTCAGGTAAAATCATCTTTTAAATGAGGTGCTAAGGCCCCTGTGCACCATGCAAGGGTACAGTAATGACACATGCTCTTTGTTTGGCTCTTACCTTAAAAATTAAATCCTTTTTGCCATACCTCAGCTCTTTCAGTTGGGATTGGATTTTTTTGGACTGCAAAATGAAGATAAGAGAGAACGTGTGTTAGCTTATTCAAATAGTAAAATTGGTTTTAGATTGTGTAGCAGGCTTTTTGTGGCCGCGCCGAAGTGTTCCTTTGTATACGTTTCCTGGGCAAAGCTCCAATTCAAAGGAGAGACCTTCACTAAGCAAGAAAATATAAAACTCTTCCCTTCAGTGGACTGCAGGGACCACTCGATGATTCAAACACGTTAACACATCAACACCCAGGCATACACACTTGCGAAGTAACACTCACTCCATGGTATGGTATTGTCTTGGCTTGCTGCCTGTGGATTGCTGCCACAGTTGTAAACATTTACAGAATCACACATGCCATTTCTCCACACACACACATTCACTCTTCTTACACAATAGCATCAATGCCTTCAGTAATCTCTTATTAACTGAAGTGTACAGCACCTCCACAAAACTAATAAGACTTAATTCCTCTCTCCCTCTTAGAGAAGCAAAATCACATTGCCAGTACACTTGAAATATTGTTATTTATTTATTTATTTTTATCTTGGAATGAGTTGAATGTTGAGATTATAATATCAAGTTGGTTGCACTTGAATCTAGCACTAACCTAGAAAATGAGTGTTTAAATACATACCGTTTCGGGTCTCTCTATAAAAAAGTAACAAAAACATTTTATTCTGCAAGAATGCAATAAACTGTTTTAAAAGTGACAGCATAGATAGATATTCATTGATTCAAGTAAATTATCTTTCAAACGTCATATTCATCAAGGAAACAACAACAAAAAAGATAATATTTTCAACGTTCATAATAATGCTTCTTGAGCACCAAATTAGCATATTAGATTTTTTTTTCTTTCTGAAGGATCATATGACACTGAAGACTGGCAAGCATAAGGTAATATTTTATTCGCTTTATTATTTTTTGAAACACTATTTGGGTATGATTTGCAATAAAATTTCTACTTCAAAGGTTTGTTCAAAATTATTGTAAAAAAAATACTTAAACATTTCTGAATTTTAAAAAAAAAATGTTTCTTCACCAAAGTGTAAGATAAAACCCTTTTGTCAAGAATTTTACTAATTTTGTAATTAGTTTTGCATTCAAACTCAAAAATCTGAGGGTGGCATGTAACACTTTATTTTAGGGTCTCTTAACTAGTTGCTTATTGGCATGCATATTACTAGAATATTGGCCATTAGTATTAGTAGTAGTTATTAAGCACATATTAATGCCTTATTCTACATAACATTATTCTACATCCCTAATCCTACCCAATACCTAAACTTAACAACTACCTTACTTACTATTAATAAGCAGCAAATTAGCACCCTATTCTAAAGTTATGCTGTATTTGGAACTGTGTTTGAGTGCACAACAGTCAGCACAACGTACTTCCTCTGCATGTATGTCACAGAGCTTGTTCCCGGACAGAAGTTTGTTCTTCAGGCTTTTATTCTGCAAGACAAAAAAAGGCAACAAATAGAGATATACTGTACCGACGGCTTTGAAACATCAAGCATGAAACAAGCCTCGACGTCTTGTTTTATCTAGGTAAATACACTCAATTTAATGGTACCCCTGTCCCTGCAGACAAAAGCAATGCTTCAACTGTTTCCATTGAGCTCATTTTGACAGTTCCCTCACAAGCTTATTGAAGCTCAAGGTGACCCAGGAGTATATGCCTCATTTCTGTAATAACCTGCAGTGGATGTCTTTATGGAAATAGATGATGGTAGATTAAGAATCAATACAGAGATGATGGTGGTGGTGAGTTTAATCTAGTGCTTTCCTCCACCTCCTCTTTTTTATTTCTCTCTGTTCGTTTCCTTTTGCTTTTATTTTTTCTCTCATTATCTCTCTCTCTCTCTGCTTCAATTTCTCACTTCCTTT
Organism: Carassius auratus; assembly: GCF_003368295.1. Lineage (NCBI taxonomy): Eukaryota > Metazoa > Chordata > Actinopteri > Cypriniformes > Cyprinidae > Carassius > Carassius auratus. The sequence continues at coordinate 12,334,107 of NC_039260.1, forward strand.
GTCTCTGTGTTGGTCTCAGATGCAAATGTGCACGCTTTTAGTGGCAATGTCACCCAGTTTCAGACCCCCAGGATATTGCAGGACTTTTTGCTGATAATTGCGGCTCCAAAAATGACTGAATTTCCATGGGCTTTTCTCTAAAATTGCGATGCTACTTGTGGTATTTTTGGCGTTGTTTTGAAGTGAAAATCCAACAACGATCATGTAATTAATGCAAGTGACAATAGAAGTACAACTGTACTTATTTTAGTGGATAATAACTAAATATGCAGTATGCATTGAAATATTAAGACAACAATGATGAAATAGCCTGCATATTTGTGTATTTTGTTTTCAGCATAAAAAAAATAAATAATATAAAATAAGAATGTGTCCACAGAGGGATTATGTTAATGAAACATTTTCAGTCATTAACACAACACAATTCAGCAAAGGACACATTAAATTGATAACATTCTTCTAAAATATTTATATTTTAAATAAATGCAATTCATTTTAACTTTATATTCCCGAAAGAGTATCACAGTTTCCACAAAAACATTAAGCAGATCAACTGTTTTCAACATTTATAATAATAAGAAAAATCTCTTGAGCAGCAAATCAGCATATTTAAATCATTTCTGAAATAATGGCTTCAGCTTTGCCATTACAGCAACAAATCACATTTTAAAGTATATCGAATCTTTATTTTTTATACATAAATGCAGTGGTCAGAGACTTTCAAAAACATTAATCTTACGGAACCCAAACTTTTGAACACTAAAGTACAGACAATTACAAACTTACTGACGTTATTGTTACTATCTAATGAAGTCAGTAAATGAGAATGACTGGAAGACTTAGTCTTAGCATTTCTGTGTGATATTTTTGTGAAGATCAAAGGAACATTTTAAATAGCATTTTGAAGGGCACTGCAGGAACGGGACACCTTTTATAGGGTCATTCCAAATGAACATGAGTAACTGGAGAGAACACAGAGACCAGGTTGGATGCTGAAGTTTTATTTGTCTCGACTGTCCTAACTGCTAACATGAATTTTGCTGTTGTGCTATCATTGCTTAAAATTTAAGTGGAAGTGACGTCTTTGTATAGAGTGCACACATGCGAGACAGAATGAGACACATTTCAGGGTGTTGATTAGCTAATATGGCACTTTTCCCTTTAAATTTGTATTTTTTGGCAGAAAATTTCTATGTTTTCATTGAATTGCACCAAACTATAGAATTCATTCATGTGGGGAGCAAAAACGCATTTCATTCCCTTCTGCCAAGTGATGTTTGACAGAAATTCCAAAACAACTAAAAATGTCAAAGCCATTATCTCAGCAGAACACTTGCTCTTCATACCATATGTTCGTCGCTTTCATCATTAAATTAATGCTGAGAGTTCAACATGCTCTTTTCTATTTTTACTGTAATTACAACACCTACTGTGTAACGAGTCACAGTGGCCCAAATTGACTGGAAAATATATAATAGCTGATGGACCACAGAGGTGTTACATTAAAGTGACTGTGTGTGAAAGAGAAAGAATAGGAACGGAGAAAGTTCTGAGAGCAAGTGAAAGAGTGTTTGAGGTAATGAAGCAGAATAGCATTGCAATATGATTCAATGAGGTGGAATTGGCTGAGTATCAAATCCACACACTTGCATTTCTACCCCTCCATGAAGAAGAAAGTGTACCCAAGTCTGTAAGAAAAATGTCAGCTGTCATTAAAAGTGATGTGGCTGCCCTGCTACAGACTGTAATGACACAAGGATCCACACAAGCAGATAGGCACAGTGGAGTTCAAACAACAACCCTGAAAAAAATTACAGCCTTAAAGGGACGGTTCACCCAAAAATGAGACTTCTGTCGCCATTTAGTCAGCCTTATGTTGTTCCAAATCTGTGTGACACATGGAACATAAAAGAAGCAGGTTTTAGTCCATACAGTGAAAGCCAGTAGTGTCCAGTTGATGTCATATAGGTTTCAGATCATCATAAGGGTGAGTAAATACTGACCAAATTTTAATTTCTGGTTGAACTATCACTTTAAATCTCGCATTCCCTTTTCATTCCCTATTTAGTAAAGCTATAAAGCTAAACTGAGTGATAAACAAAATTCACTCAGCCACGGTAAGTGATAAAACCAGTACTTTAACAAATTAAATCGTTATTATGCTGTCATCATACGGCTTGACTTCAGTATGAACTAAGGGACACAGTTTTCATTTTATTAAATTTTCATTAAATGCCATTCCACTGTAGACTTTACCTTAAATAACACTGCATGTCGCAGTAGTTAGAACATAAATCTCTACTGAGAAAAAAAATATTGTGTCATTTTTATATTTTCTCCATTAATTTACGACCAGCTGTTGGCAAAAAGAAACTGCAGTGGCTGGTGATTGTTCTCTTGTTCGATGGATGCAAGCATTTACTATTGTTTTATTTTATTTGCATTTAATCTCACATATCCTGTAAATGCTACTATAAAAAAAGTTCTGAAGAATGAATACATTCATAATCCTTCCTTAAAAAAAAAAAAATAGTCTTCAGTACCTCTTGCTGAAGGTCTTTGATGATTTTGGTCTTCTTTTCCATCTCCATCTTTAAGAACTTTATCTGCATGGAAAAAGGGGAAACATTTTGCATATTAAAGCCCAGCAGCATTTTGAAAAAAAAAAAAAAAAAAAAAAAAACTGGAAAAACCCTCATCAATTGTGCATAATGATCTATTTTTAGGAAGAATGATGTATGCTGTTAAATATACACTACTGTTTAAAAATTTGGGTTGGCAAAATTGTATAATGTTTTTGAAGTATATAAAAATACAGCAAAAACAGTCAATATTTTGTAATATTATTACAAATTAAAATAACTGTTTTCTTTACACTATTCAACAAATTTCAATTATTAAACTTTATATAATTAAAGAATCAATTTAATGTATCCTTGATGAATGAAAATATTACAAATATTGCACAGTAATGTCCAATATGTACAGAAATATAACTGTACAGTTATGTTTGTAATTCAATGTATTAGATTATTCTGAGCTGTATATACACCTTTTAATGTATTGCATTTATTATTTGTTTCGCAGGCTTGACTTTGGGGTTTACAGAATAAAATATCAAAGAAAGAATGAAATTGAATAGCAAGGGTAGGCCAGATCTTACTGTACATTTGCTGTGTATGACTGCAATGTAAATTCATGAAAACCTCAATCATGTTTACCCCTGGTGAACTGAACTCAAATGAAAAGAGAAACATATAAAAATATTCCAACACGAGCCTATACAGAATACAAATGTGAAAGTGAAGGTTTCCCAAAACAATCCAGAGCGTGGTACAAACAACCCAAAAAGAATCAGAAGTGTTTATAGCCCTGAGGGTGAACCGCAGCTCCAATCAAATAGAACGTTCCACTATTGCTCCTTATTCCTTATTCCCCCAGCTCAGCCCTGGATGTCAAACTACCTCAACTCTCATTCTCTCTCTCCTGCCTCCAGCCCTGGCAGACATGGTGGGAAAATAACAACACATCTAAATACTGAGGTCGAGCAGCTGTGCGCGGTTCCAGACAATACGGCAGCAGCGTACCTGCGGGTGTATTCATTCCGATTAGCACTTTAATTGAATTCAGTCCACAAGCTCACCTATTGATATACTGCAGTCAATGCATAGATATTTTTTGCAATCTTGGTTTTATAGTTTACAATAGGATAATGCCAAAACAGCACTGCGCCAGTCATTGTATCGACCATTGTATTTTATAGATGTTTGGTCCCACTTTATATTAGGTGGCCTTAACTACTATGTTCTTACATCAAAAAATAAGTACAATGTACTTATTGTGTTCATATTGTATTTTAAAACACTTTTGCTGCTATTGAGTTGGGATAGGGGTAAGGTTAGGGAGAGGGTTGGAGGTATGGCTAAGTTTAAGGGTGGGTTAAGGTGTAAAGTATGGGTCAACAGTGTAATTATAAATGTAATTACAGAAATTAAATACAGATGTAATTACATGTCATTTTTTTAAATATAAGTACAATGTAAAAACATGTATGTACACAATAAGTACATTGTACTAAATTATTAATTAAAATGTAAGTACATAGTAGTTAAGGCCACTTAATATAAAGTGGGTCCAGATGTTTTTCTGCAATTAAGGAATAAATAGAGTAAGATATTTAATTTTAAGAAGATATTTTTCTTTAAGAAGCTAAAACTCTCTCTAGTGCAGGAATTTTGAATATTCCGTTTTAATAGGCTGACATTGACTTTATTTGTCTAATCAAAGCAGTTTGGTCTCAGGATAATGCGAACGGCTCAACATAATAGCTTGATTATTTAAAGGTTGTCATAAAACAGACACTTACAGACAAACACAAGGTCACAGCTCATTGGGCCAATTTCAACGGCAGTGTAAAATGTTAACATTCCCCGGACTGAACGTCCACATTGTCGCAGCTTGTGAATATATCTGGGGTCGTGAATCGGCTTTGCTATCTGCAATTGGTGTCATTTGGTGGTGAGCTGTTCGCAGAATGGAAAAAATGGCCAGAGCTGGTGAAATGCTAATTCTCAGCGATTCATTCTCATTCCAAACACGAGCCCCTGTGCCTCTATCCCCCCGCAGTACTGCGAGCAGCCACACACAGAGAGGAAACAAGAAAAGTTGCATGCAGATAATTGTGTATCTCCTCCAGAGTCAGCAAGGTGCTTCCTACAGTTTTTCATAATTACTGTAACATAACTCTTCCAGACCTAAAGGTAAATGCCTAAAATAGAAGAGACTCTCTCTGGCCCCTCCATGTCATCCTTTAATGAGGATTCCAGTGTTTCCCTGGTAATTAGTTTAGACAGGGATACGTAAAAAGGGTGCAGTGGTGACACAGCAGAATGAATGAAACATTCAAAATGAAGAAGTCATGATATTTAGTCCAATTATGGTTCAATGCAGCAATAACAAACCTAAATGACCCTCTTTCTGTACTGACGTATAGTTTCAAAATAAAAAAATAGACTTATGTCTTTTAGTCATTCTACTTTAGTTTTAAAGGGTAAAACTTTTTGGTTACTCTTTGATTTCGTTTTCCGCATTTTAAGGGTGTTTTAATATTAATTTGACAGTATTTGTCTTGTCAAGAACCCGGACATGGCTTTCTCTTTAAAATAAATTTATACATTGTACTTGTTTAAAAGTACATTTTAAAATGTTCACAATCCTATTTTCAATTAACTTTCAGGTACAATTTGTGTGTTTTAAAAAGGGTAGATAAGCATCCTTTTCTTTAAAGATTAAAAGCATTCAAAAGTGCCCCCAAATCAATGCTTCTTTAAATGCAAAACTGCTTCCAAGAAAAACATTTCATATTCATGGAACCTTTCCATTCCACAAAATATTTTTTTTTTTTTAATGGTGGAAAATATATTTTTAAAAGATCTTTTTAAGTACTATTTGCTGAACAGTTCTCGGGGGAAGCTGACATGGTTCTTTATGGCATCACTGTGAAAAACTCCTGTTGAACCTTTATTTTTAAGAGTGTAACCGACGAATGACTCGTGGACAAATAAAACCAATGATTTTGTCAGTGAACAAGTGAGTGGCAAAATGCTATAGGCCATTATCATTAGTATTTTGAGACAGTCCCCAAAGGCCAAGTTTATGTGGTTAGTAGTTTGTCTGGACTGTATTTGTACAGTTTAACCCATCAGTGTAAAGGGTCTCACGGTAGCCTGCTGTTTCTCTGCACGTTCAGCTGCATCATCCAGTTGTTTCTGCAGAGCTGCCTGGAGTGACTTCATCTCATCCCTGCCAATGAGAGAGAGAGAGAAAAATAAAACGGAAAACAATGAATAAGAGTGCACAGGGGAATAGTAGTCACAATGGCCACTCCAATGGTCTACCTTTATAGTACATGATATTCTGATATTCACATTCTAAAACACATACAGTGCAATTTTTGAACATGAAGATATAAAAATGTATCAACCAAAACTGATAACAAATCCCTGAACTATGTCTATAATTAAAGGTCCATGACAAATATGTAAATTAATACATCCTATGATATTATGCAAGGTTTGCCCACACACTGTAAACTAGCTGTTTTGTTCTTTATAATAAGAAATGATTGAAGAATTCAATCTAATCAGCCCGAGCTGCATTGTTTATAACTAAAATTTTGTACTTTTTCCAATAGACGGTTCACTGTAATCTTGGAGCCCTCTAAATGCTCAGCAGGAAAAGAAAATGGCAAAAATTGTATTTGGTCCTTTCAATCATTCTTTAAATAAACAGACTAATTAAATAAATAACTGAATATAAGTAAGCAGGGATGAGGGGCCAAGTTTGTTATAAACAAACTTGTTGTCCCTATGGTGAAAACTCACCAAACTTTGCATGCATGCGGGGTCCTGGCTAATTGCATTCTCTGTAATTTTAGGATGGATGGGATGTATGGTTGCCTAGCAACTAGTGGATAAATTTGCAATATTCATAACATCAGGCCCACTACACTGTTTGAGCTCACAACTTAATATTGCACATGAGAGCCACTCTCCTTATAGGAAAATAAATGTGCCTCAAGGACCACCAAGTTCCACAATTAAGATGCTTTTCAGTATTTGAATTTTAAGGCAAAACCAGAGGTTAAATCATTCTTGGGAATGACTCATCTAATTGATCACATGAGATTTCTGACATGCAATCTTTGGAAATGGCTTTAATATGTTTACAAAATCTAGAAATCAAAATTGTCACAAAAAGCAAATGCGTAGCAGCCACAAGGGTAGTACTTATGAGGACCCTTGAAATCATGAAATGTCCTCAAAAAGGACAGCCTAAACAGATTTAACAGACACAGACATGTGAAAGTCACACAACTGCAAGCCTGTACCAAATTGCACCATTTGGGTCAAGGCCTTTTCTCTTTTATCTACTTTATGATGTCTTTTTATGCTCACTGGATTCTATTAATTGCTGCTTAGAGCCTCATTTTAAAGTTGATTTTTAGTTTAATGAGACATAAGAGCCATACTTAGTCTTGCTTGTTAAATGACTCATTTATATCAGCATGCAAATTATAGAATAAATATTCTAGTGCTTTACATGATTATGGCAACAATTTTAATGAAAAGCAGAATTTTTTTCTGTATTTTATCTGAAATCAAAATGTTCAACTCAGGCCCATGGCACAAACTCTGCAAAAATGATTATTTTAGTTTTTGCAGATTTCACAGCACACCTAAAAATGAAATGCACAAAATGACAATTTGTTTGGCTGTATCTAAAACACACAAATGTAAATCTAGTAATGTTGTAAGTATGCTGAAGCAACAATGGCAGCTTTAGCTTCTTCTACAAGTCTTTGAGCTCTTTTCAAAGGACTCAGCATTGCACCTGCTGTGCTATACCAGGTGCACTATGGTAAAAGTGTTCTGAGGTCATAAATATTGTGCAAGGAACTGCTGGAAAATAAATTTGCGTGGAAAGGAAGAAACCCAGAAATATGTCTTATTTATTTAAAATCCTAAAACCTTTTGTTTATTTGCAAGTTTCTATTAGATTTTGAATCCCAGATTTTCAGTTTGGTCACAGATTTTCGCAACTTGCAGGTGAAATACAGCATCCATTGTCATTCTCCTGACTTGTGTAATCACGAATGTCCATGGGGTGGTCTGCCCATTTCTTTTTCTACCAGGTATTGTCATTTTAATCAAGAGAGTGAAGGTCAGAAACTTCAGCACATCTGCCCTGAATTTCAATATCTGTCTGCTGTTGATTGGGGTTAAAAATAGAAGCCATTACGCACACCTGACACTGGGAAATTGAATTCTGTCACTAACTCTCCGCAGCAAACATGGTTGAACCTTGACGGATCCAGTCTGTTGCCATGATGCCACCACGAATGTTCTGTAGTTTTCTATCACTGAAAACCCATGACAATTTAATCTGATTTAAACCGAGACGGTCATAAAAGCTGTGTTAAAGAACCCTGTTGCTCTTGAACCTGGGAAATATAACAATCGCAGAGAGAGCCTTAGATGTATACGACAAATGGCAGAGCATCTGTCTACAGCCATACACATGTAAACAGTTGCTAACAGTCTCTAATTACTGATGTTGGTGTGTGAGAATGAGTAATTCGTTAAAGAGTCTCTCAAAGCACTGTTTCCTTCACAGTTCATTTCATCTAAAGTTGACTGAAACACCACATGGGCTGAGACACGTCGCCAAACATTTTAAAAATGAAAAATGCAATATATTAGTTTTTTTTTTCTTATTTGCTGGCACTGCTCAGTTGAAAAAGATCAAAATTAAATAATACATTTAAATAACTTGCATATTTACACCAGCATTCAAATGTTTAATGTTAGTAATTTGTTTTATTATTAATAATATTATGGATATTGTTGTTGTTATTTCAACAAGCATTACATCTATAAACATTGAGGAAACATAAATTATTTTGCAAAGTATTTTAGCACTAAAACCAGTTCCTAAATATGTGTAGTTAGGGGTATTCAAGAGGACTCCTAAGCCACTGAGAACAAATATTTCCAGCAAACATTTTAGAAACCTTTAATGATAATTGTCCTTTAATTTATGTCTTTTTCATGCACAAATTGGGCAAAAAAAAAACAGCTGTGCTTGTGTCAGGTTTGGTTTTGTTTTACATTTGCACAACATCTAGCAATGATTATTCTAGTCTGTTAATTAAAATATTGTGCACAGTATATGCATATCTGCTAATTGATTATGAAATGCTGACATGTAAGAGGCAGAAAATTAGCTAAACGTATTTGTTCACTGACTCTTAGCCTACATTTTAAAATCTTGATATGATTGTGGCAAAAAGTGGCATCCTTTTTCTTAATTTAAGATTTCTACCAATTCTTTAGTGGAAGTTGGTCTTATAAACCAATAGGTTTATAAGAGGAAACTCTTAGGAGAGCTCTTAGTGGTAAGATAAAATATTTTGTGAATACAACCTCTGAAGACTGAGGAAATGGCTGTAAAAAAATATAGTAATATTTCACATATTACTGTCTTTGGAAGAAAAAAAAAATGGCTGTATAAAATGTTATTTGACATTAAATATAAATTGTTATATTTGTATTATATTATGTTTGCCTGCTCGAATTCCTAGTTAGTCTCTGTAACACAGTAAAAACCTTCATAGTCACGGGAAGGAGGAGGCGGGAACCGGCGAACATTCAAATCAAACTTTAATAACCAAATAAACACCAAACAGCGCGACAGCCAACTCGAAACGCACAAACAAAACCAAAACCTGGTCCTCTCTCGTCCTTCACTGTCGTAACTCCTTTTTTATCCTTCCGGAGCTCCACCGTGCGACTCAAGACCGGTGAGTTGCGCAGGTGGAACTCATTTCCAATTACTCCACCGGCCTCGACCTATTCCCACGGCTCTCGGTCCGCCCCACTCGTCACAATCTCCTTGGTTACTCATTGGTTAGCCTAATTCTGTCCATCTGTTCCCGTTTAGTTCCCTTATTTACTCTGTGCATTTATACTCCCTGTTTGGTTCAGTTCTTTGTCTGAAATATATATATATTAAATGTTTCTAAATATGCCTGCTTTAGTTTGCTGGTGATGCGTCTAAATCTTAGTCTTTCTTAGAATTGTATCTTCATAAGTAAGTCATTTGTACTATGGCTCCGATCAATGGCTGAGAGTTAATGACACAGTGAGAGTTGCTTCAGGAGGAGCTGCGGAGAGAGTGCAAAAAATTGTCCAGTTGAGAAAAAAAAATACTTTACCTTTGCTTGTGACTGAGCTCCAGGATCCTCTGAACATCTTTCTTTGGCACAGCATCATCATTCTTAAGAGACTGTAGAGAAGAAAAAAAGAGAGTGGTTGTGACGTTTTGCTTTATAATATTGTATATTTGTGTTTTGTGAGTTTGAGCAGTTTATTTTTGGATTCAACATGGCAGGTGAGGCTGACACTGTCAGATCTGTTCCTCTGTAAAGATGTGACCACCTTCCGTAATGCTGGTTCTTACAGTAAGCCTGAAAAGACCAGTAAAGTCTCGAGAATGGTGCTTTGGTGGGGCAGTTCCAAAGCATCTGTTTCCCTCCTAAGAGAAACATCAGCGAGATCAGAGAGAGGAAATCTGACTAATTCTCATTATAGCCTCATTTCCATTTTCTTCAATCAGCATAAACTATGAATAATGAAATGCAAAACCTCGAAAGAAAAAAGATATTAAACCTTTCTCATTCAGATCATTCCTATAATTGTACATCTAAGAATTCTGATATTTCTGAGCATTACATTTTGTCATTAAGATATGTATATTTTTTATCAAAGTCAATGGAAAGTCATAGGCTATGTTGGCTAATTAAAAAAAAAAGAAAAAAGATTTATTTTCTTAATGTTGCAAGCAAGACAGTCTAAAAAGAAAGATACTGTAAATCCTGTAGCCTAATCAACATCAACATTATATCTAACAGGCCTAAATATCTATATATTGTAAAATAATTTCACCAGAACTCCTTCCTGTAGCAACCCAGACCCCCATTCATTACCCCTGGTGTTAACTCTTTCGCCACCAGCTTTTTTTTTTTTTTTTTTTTCAAGTTGTCAGCCACTGCCAGCTATTTTTATGATTTTCACAAAAACTTTATGGCCTCCGGTATATTTTGCTGTATGAATGTTTGAATATCCAATACACCAAAATATAGATCATTTTTTTAAATCAATGCTTGAGTATAAGTAGGTTTCATAAAAATGCCTAATTTTGAGCAAAAAGGTGAGAAAATCACATTTTGATCAAAAACTACATCTGGATAATATTCAGTGAAGTGAAGTGACCCATACTCAGATTTCAAGCTCTGCATTTAACCCATCCAAAGTGCACAAACACACATACCACAAACACACAACCAGTGTGTGACATCAAAACAGAGGTGACTTCAACACCTCCAAAGCTTGCATAGACATATACCCCTGCCTGGATCAACATTTTACTCCATAACATTATGCAGTTTATATGCTTTGTATTGCTGATGATCACATTATTTTTATATGCATCTGTTTACATGAGAGATCACTCGTTCCTCCGTCCTGTTAATATGTGTTTTTGTTCGGGAGGTTTTGTACTCATTCAGAAGATGTGTGATAGCACCCCCAAGTGTATAACACAAAACACAGAAAGGCATAAAAACTTGTCTGTGTCGTGGAAAGAGTTAAGGAACATCTTTCTTTGCTCCTTTTTGTACTTTTGTCAACGTAAGAACTAGATTATTCTTGCACCTGACGTCAAATAAGTAGCCATTTAAACAAAAGAAATCCAGAAAAGATCTTTAATAAAAAACATTAAGGCTTGTCATACCCCGCTGGTGTCAAAATACGCTGCCGGAAGGAGCACAGAGCCAAGAATAATCGACAGTCTTTATTCAGCCATCACAGGGGTAAACCCAACATGGAACACAGGAGGAAGACACACATACTGACTTGTAGACCCGACAAACATAGACTGAACAGACTAGGACCTTTACACACAAGAAAATTGGGGGAACACAGGTGAGAGGAATGACTAAATTAACGTGGACAAGGAACACATGGGAAAGAGACTAGGTGCAACTGGAATCACATTAACCAACCACGGGAGACAGAAACTGGGTCACATGGGCAAAGACACACATAATGAGTCCAGGGGTGTGATATTACTCCCCTCTCCCAGAGGGTGCGATTTTGCACCGTAGAAACAACATAGGGAGGTGTGGGTGGGAACTTTGTGAGGAGGTTCCAGTGGAGGACGGACCTCTGGGAGGGGGCCAGCAGGCAGAGACCACCGAGGAAGGAGCCAGGGAGGAGACAGGAGGGATCTGGAGCAGGAGAAGCCCAGCAGGACCCAGGCCACAGCCATAAAAACGGAGCTGATGGTGGAAGGAGCCATGGAGGAGGAATGGACGCCGACTCCAGGGGGCTGTCCAATGGTGGCGGGGCAGGTGGAGGAGGAGCCCAAAGCAGAGATGGAGAGCCGAAAAGCCAGGGTGATGGGAAGGATCCGGAGGTCCTAGGCTGAACCGATGACGAGGCAGCGGTGGAGCCTTTGCGACAGAAGTCTGAGGTGGACCCGAGAGTATGAAGAAGCCTGACAGAGACAGAAGGACGGAGGTACGAGGCGAAGCCAGAGGACTGGAGTCCTGAGGCACAGGATGGTCAACGCCATACCAAGGCAGAGCCGGGGGGACGAGGGAGCCAGGCGGAGCTTGTGGAATGTTGGGCCATGGAGGAGAGGAGGGAGCTAGGAGCCATGGTGGAGTCAACAGGTCAACAGGCCGAGGCAGAGTCGAGGCCTAGATCCATGAACAATACTGAGAAAAAAACTGAAAAGAAACGGAGGGTAGACACGCAATTTTAACGGTTTCAGTTCAGGTCTTATGTCACGCTATGCTGCCAGAAGGAACACAGAGTTGAGAATAATCTAGAGAGTCTTTATTCATCCAACACAGGGGTAAATGCAAAAACAAACATAATGAGTCCAGGGGTGTGACAGCTGGGTTACACTTTATTTTTTCAACAGTTTCCTTTAGACTTTCTATGAACTAGAAGTAATTTTGAAACTTTGTTAACTAAATTTAATTAATTTGTAACTACTTAAAAAAATGGTATGGTTAATAGAATAAGTTGACATGTACTTGCAAAGGTACTTATATTCAGTGGAATGTCTGTTAGGACAGGGGTTTTCAAACTGTTGGTCGCGACCCAGAATGGAACAAGGTGGGTCGCACAAAATCACTTGGCTGCAGCTAAATTTGCATTTCAATGACACACACACTCACACAGTTAAGTCTAGGGCTGCACGATATAGCCTACCAACATTAATTACAAATTGCAATATCTTTAGTGTGATTTTCGAATTGCAATTAAGTCTGCAATTTTAAACATGTGTTGTGTGTTTTGAAGCGCGGGAGTGGATGAGTTGTAATAACAGTGAGGGTCTCAAAGCAATGTCATTATTAAAAGGTTCAATCGGTCCACATTATTAATGAGAAAAAACTCGCTCACTTCAATGCACTGTATTCTGCATGAGATTGCATACACCAGGAAATTCTAATATTACGAAAATGGGATCAGATAGGTTGTTCATTCATTTCTATCATCTGTTTTGAGAACTCTGCACCGTTTTTGTAAAAAAAAAAAAAAAAAAAAAAAACTGTTTGTAAAAAGCACTTCATATGTATGTGGTGAGAAGGGCACAAATGCAGGGTTAATTGTAACACTACAAGATTTAAACGTTTCACATAACATTTTTCCTTGGCATATCATATCTACTGTATGAAGATATTGGTGAACATTTATTTAACCATTGAAAATTTTAATTCTGACTGAAGTAAATTTTTCATCTTGTTTTGAGTGTTTATTTAAAATGAGACACATCTGTTTATTTTTTTTACCTATTTCACAATTATTTTCATCTCAAAACTGTTTTAGATAGTTTTACTTGGCTTCGTTTGCTTTTCTAAAAAAGACTTGGATTATGCTCTGCTCTCCCCTATACACACACTCAGAAGGACCATGAATGCATTTTCTGCGCTGAATACCGCAATGAGTTTACTCGCAGCACAGATTACAGTTCACTGGAGTGAGCCTGTTTCAGGTTTTTATGGACGTTTAATATTTTAATGTCTTTAAATAAATAAAAATATACTTACATATTAGTAGTGAAATTTTACAGATGTACTCTAAAATTAAATGGTTATGTTTCTTAAATACTTAATTTCTGTCATATCAAAGTTTTAATAAAGATTAGGCTTAAAGTAATGTGATTTGTTTATTTGTTTTTTTTATTTTTTTATCTCAAATACTTTGATGGGTCATGAAATAGATTATACCTGTCTAGGTGGGTTGTGGAATGGAAAAGTTTGGGAACCCCTTTGTAAGAAAACACTCAAAATAAAGTGTGTGAAGATATTAAGCAGTCAGTCTACTAATATTAATGACTGCAATTCAATTCAATTCAAGTTTATTTGTATAGTGCTTTTTACAAAACAAATCGTTACAAAGCAACTTTACAGAAAATTATGTTTCTACAATATTTAGTAGTAGCTAGTAGTTTGTGCACATTTGACAGGATTTTAGAAAAAATAAAAATAATAATAATAATACAAGTCGTAGTCAGCTAGACGATGAACTATCAATATTATTAATTAAGTTATTATATGATGCAGTCACACATTTAGCAATAATTGTTAGTTCTGTTTGTTGATTCAGGGTTAGCATCATCTGAGGTCCTCTGAGGGTCAGCATCATCTCTTCTCAGGTGTTCTGGATCCAGACTGGAGCTTGTGTATATCCTAGTTACCACGGGATGTAAATGGCGAAACATAGAAACTAAATAGAGACATCATTAGCATAGCTGCTGATCCAACAAAGTAAAATTAGTTTAACCCAAGCTAATGAATAAAAATGCACCTTTGATCAGATGCAACTACACTCACAATTTAAAAGATACATTATTCGAATGCTTGGCGAAAGAGATGTGTTTTTAATCTAGATTTAAACAGAGAGAGTGTGTCTGAACCCCGAACATTATCAGGAAGGCTATTCCAGAGTTTGGGAGCCAAATGTGAGAAAGCTCTACCTCCCTTAGTGGACTTTGCTATCCTAGGAACTTCCAAAAGTCCAGCGTTTTGTGACCTTAGGGTGCGTGATGGGTTGTAGCGTGGTAGAAGGCTAGTTAGGTACGCAGGAGCTAAACCATTTAGGGCCTTATAGGTAAGTAATGATAATTTGTAACTGATACGGAACTTAATAGGTAGCTGACATGTATGTGCAAAGTTACTTATAACTAGTCGTGGCCTAATGGGTTCAAGTCTCGGCCTGGCAATACTACGACTTAGGTGCCCTTGAGCAAGGCACTAAACCCCCAAACGCTCCTCGGGTGTTGGAGCGTTAGTGACTGCCCACTGCTCCGGGTGTGTGTTCACGGTTTATGTGTATACACTGCTGTGTGTGTGCACTCTGGATGGGTTAAATGCAGAGCACAAATTCTGAGTATGGGTCACCATACTTGGCTGTATGTCATGTCATGTCATGTCACTTATAGTTAGTAGAATATCTAAAGTGGACTATCATGTGCTTACCCTGTGCTGAACCGCTTTGGTATCATCATTTTTACCCCACTTTCAATGATGCAGTATGTTATATGACAACTAGTGGTTTAAATGGGTACTTCAGTCCAAATTAAAAATATTGGAGGGAGTTGTTTCTCCTGTCTGCTCGTCCTCAGTCTCAGTGCTCAGACACACAACAGCAGGGGTATCCCAACTTGTTCCTAGTGGGCCATTGTCCTGCACAGTTTATCTCAAACTTGCCTCAACATACCTACCTGGAAGTTTCTAGTATGCATTGTAAGTTGTGTTGACAAAATTACCGACTTTGGTATCAGCAGTGTTGGGAACGTTACTTTAAAAGAGTAATTAGTTATAGTTACTCACTACTTGTTCCAAAAAATAACTGCGTTAGTAACTGAATTACTCTATAATAAAAGTAACTCGTTACCAGGGAAAGTAACTATTTGCGTTACTGTAAAAAAAAAAAAAAAAAAAAAAAAAAGAAAAGAAAAAAAAAAAAAAAAAGTTGCTACATGTCAGAGTTTGTACTTTTTTTTTTTTTTTTGCAGTTTTCACAAGTCAGTTGAAATGAGTAGAACAGACAGGTACATAACTTTCAATATTTATTCCACGTCAACAGACAGCAAGAGTTTCATCCTGCACTTCAAGTATTATCTTTGTATGAAACAGTGTTGGGAACGTTACTTTAAAAAAGTAATTAGTTATAGTTACTCACTACTTGTTCCAAAAAGTAACTGAGTTAGTAACTAAATTACTATATAATAAAAGTAACTCGTTACCAGGGAAAGTAACTATTTGCGTTACTTTAAAAAAATAATAATAATAATAATAGCTATATGTCGGAGAATTTTTTTTTTCTTTTTTTTTTCAGTTTTCACAAGTCATTTGAAAAGAGTAGAACAGACAGGTGTGCATACATAACTTTCGATATTTATTGCACGTCAACAGACAGCAAGAGTTTTATCCTGCACTTCAAGTATTATCTTTGTAAGAAATGTGTTTTTGGCCAATAGCTTTGTAGATGCGTGTCACACATTACATGTACACATTACATGCACGTTCTTGCCTTTGACCACAATGAATTTGAAGTAGTGCTTATATCTCCACCTTGAAAATGCCAACTTTTCATTGGATTGCTCCTGCCTCACCATTTCTGCTGCTGCGAATCTGTGTAGCTGTTGCGTTTGTGTGAGGCGCCGCTGGCGCGTGTGCTGGCATGGGCGTAAAAACAATGGCTCTGATTGGCTACCATGAAACATATGACTCTGCCTTAGCCAATCATAATCGCTTATCTCATTATTAACCCACCTGCTCACTCGCTGTGTGAACCCAGCCCAGGTGAGCGTTCGGATTCCAGTTTATTAAATCAATTCATAGTAACGCACCGCATTTAACGTTCAGTAACGTTAACAGCATTGTAATGACAGGAAAAGTAATTAGTTAGATTACCGCGTTACTGAAAAAATAACGTCATTACCTAACGCCGTTCTTTTAAACGCCGTTATTCCAAACACTGGTTATCAGTCAGTATAGAAATTTAAAAAAATGTCCGATTCCCGCTAACATTTGAGTGCTGTTGAGCGGATTCTTAAAGACAGCTGATTGGCCATTGTGTTCACACTCTCAACAGATATGAATGTGATTATTTAACATGATCATTGCTTCACGCTCTTCACTAAGTGCATTTTCACATCCATAGCAAGCATTCTGATAGGAAAGGATGACCATGATTTTGGACTGTCTGCAAGGACGCTCCCCTAAACTTACACATAAATTCATATGACTTCACCTCATCATATGATATCACCTCATAAACTACGAAATAGCATTTTATTGGTAGGCAATGAGCCTTACACTTATTCTAAATAATACAATATTATGATTATGGTGTTTACGTGAGTTGCTTTTAGAATAGTCCTTTAATGTTCCCATTTTACATGTTACAGTACATAGATTGATTAATCGTTATTAAATCCCCATGCAACGGCAGCTGACGTCCCCTTCAGGATTTCACGTACAGTATAAACATATTGTTCATCTTTGTTTTGATGCCATATACAGTTTGGGTAAAAATCTGTTTCATTTTTAATTTTCTGAAAGCTTCAATTGCAGTAAATGTTTTTTGTAGTGTTATTTGTGCAAACAGAAGATAACATTGTAGACATGCTCTTTTGTTTGCCGTCAAACAGTTGACCACTGTCATGTGTGTATCCTATCGTAAAATGGCGAAAAGTCACAATACAATGGTACACAATGATAATAGTGTGATGTCCTGTAAGGTGTGTCTAAACTGCACTTTGATAATGCGACTAAAATAGGAATACCTCATGTCTAAATTCGATTTGTGGTTACTTTGAGTATGGTTTTAGCCGGATTAAGGAAATAAAAAATCTCTGTTTACATGGTAGATTCTTAATCAGAGTATTGTCTTAATCGTGTTAAAATCTAAATAATTTTGTCAGTGTAAATTTAATCCATGTCTTAATATGTATCTGGTTTATAGGGTTTTTTAATTGGATGCTGAGGCTTTTTAGCACAGGTAAAATATATCACCTCTGACCCAGTTTGTTTGCTGGCTTCCATAACTGCAAATATGCTGTATTATCCACTAACTGGGAACCAGGGGTGTCAAAATACTGTGTTGAATAAATTGGCAGTGGGTGGAATCACATAGACCAAAACAAAAACAGACATTCAGACATGGAGCGCACATTTAAAAAGAAGAAACAAATATGTGAACTTATTATGTTTCCTAGTTTCCTAATGTCTGCAATATTTATGCTTGAGTACTGTCAAAAAATTACTTACATCACCTTTATCCCCATGTTTAACACATATTATCCCACATAATTACGTTACTGAATTTCAAATATGTAGCAGCACTTAAAACATCAGCACATCACTTGACTTCAGGACACTTTCAGATGTGACACGTATTGGCCATTACTGTTGCTTTGTCGCTTTCCCATTCAGACTGCTCTGTGTTTCCAGTGAATAACAGCAGCAAAGCTTTGTCAGGGGAAGACCATCTGTGCAGCTGTTGAGTTGTATTGAGATTGGCATTGCAGTGTCTATTCAGGCCAATCTGGCAGGAATGTGCCGGCACAAACCCACAAACCCGTGCCAAGACTACAGGCTCCATCAGGCAAAGTTTAATGATGATCAGCGGCACTCTGGGGAGATCTCATTATAAAAATAAACAGTATGGACAGTAAATCTGCTCTACAAAAAGGTTAATCAGTCACATATACATAATTGATCATGCTAAAAAGGTCATAGTTGATCATGCTTTTACAACAAATCCACTGGAGATTTCGGACTTGAACTCAAGGGATGTAGCAGTTCGGCTTAGGGCCAGGTTGTCTCCGGCTGCGGTCCAGCAGTCGAGCCTCTGAGGTTTCTTTACTTTTGCATATCCAACTAAGCGGGCACATAACGTCCTAACAGAACCATTAAACTTATTTGTCCATTACTGTGCATTCTCATAGAGGAATCATAGGAGAAAATTCACAGAGTGACCAATTGAATTTCAATGAACAGTTCATCCAAAAACACAACTGCATCAAAATCATGATGACCCATTTCAGTGATAGATATATTTTTGAGAAACAAAAGCTCTTTTAAACAATTTCTGTAAATTTTATTTACGCTGTTATTGTCCTTATCCATTAACGCTCCAAGCACTACAGCAGAACAATAAATCGCTTTATGAATTAGATTGAATGCATTTGGAGTGTATGGTTTTTCTCAGACACCAGTGCTTGGTTGAATGCCATTATACAAGGCAATCAAGTATTTGATTGACTGGCTCAGATGCCTGGAATAATGCATTCTCTTTGTGTCTAATCTGTTTCCATATGTGCCAGCACTGCTTTGCAGGTCCACTTGCCAGGTTTACTAATGCACTTTGTTGTTGTTTTTTTGTTTGGTTTTTTGTTTTTTAATAGTTGCTTGACTAATTATTGGTGGTATTCTACTGTATTTTAACTAGTAGTATTTTGTGCATTGGTTTAGTGGATTCTTACATTTACAGTACAAAATCCAACAAATTATTGTTCTCATAATGATTTAGTAGTTTGCTCACACAGCATGTAATAGGGTGCTTTTATTTGCAATTGCTAGTTCAGCCAGTGTGTTTACGCATCTACTTGAGTAACAAACATTGCAAAGCACATGAAATAGGATTTATTTGTTAGATGTGAATATTTCAGAGCAACTGATTACACTATGCATGCTCAGTGAGGTTCATGCTTAAAGAGACTTTCATTTACCAATTACATGTGACTTACTTTCTTCTGTAACACAAAAGCATAGGATATTTTGAAGAAGGTTGGTAACCATACAGTCACCAAACTTCCATTATATTAATAAAAACATTAAGTCACAAGAAATATCTTGTCAAAGTCAAAGTCAAAGTCAAAGTCTGCTTTATTGTCAATTCTTCCACATACAGAGAATTGAAATTGCATTACTCTCAGACCCTAGGTGCATACAGATAACACTAACTGTAGAGTATAAGATACAGATAAGCACAGATTACAAGTAAAATATGAATATATTGTAACAGAAATGAGTCGAACCAGACAAATTAAAGAGTCTATCAAAGCTGTATGCATTGAAACACGAGAGCCGAATTCCTCAGGAAGTCATAAATCAGTTCTAGTGCCACAAGAACCAAGCAAGATGACCAACCAACTTGTTCACACAACAGCTTTCAACATGAACACCACTAGAGCAATTATTTACAATTTCAATTTGAAGAAGAGATTGTCAAATTTGTTGTTCATAATTGAAATGCAACGCTGGACATCACATGAAAACCCATGAGAGTACTGCACAAGTCCCATTGAATGCTTGGTAAGATAAACATATGATTTATGACACCCCCCGAGCCAAGACAATATCTGATTGGTCAAGACAACATTTGAGGTGTGGCCAACAGGCCAGTTTAAATACCTAGGACATCGTAAAATCTTTGCTTTTAGTTCTAGCATTGCTTGTGCTATCAGTCATGCCTTGCTTTTAGTCTGTTTTTAGTCTCCAGCTATGCTGCTGCTACTTAGCCACGATGAGAAGGAACACAACCTAGTCTCGTCAAACTTTATTTATTTTCTTTTCCGTTTGAGAGTTTCGTGTTCTGAGTTAAGTTTTGTAACGTCCGTTCAACTTCAACCAGCCCACACGACTCTGCACTTTCAGCCAACGCCCAACAACCACGGGCTTCCCAAGACGTCACTTCAGAGACTGAACTTCCAGCCAATCAACGACCTCGGGATAGCCCTTTCATCGAGGCTCCTTCTTCACAGGAGATGCAAGTAACTTTACCTCCAGACTGTGACCTTTACTGGTGTATCTAATATAATTTTAACCTCAACGAGGAACTCAATGCGAGTGCTAATTACGTGATTGATGGTTGTTCATGTTTATGCAATTTAACGTATTGCTGTCAACTTGGGATTCCATATTTCCATTCTCTTAAACTCATCTTTCCCTAACTTTCGACCTTCTTGCAACTTGTGTGAATGTGTGTGTGTGTGCGTGTGTTTATGTGTTAGATTAGTTTATATGTCTTAGATTTATCTAATAAAGCCTTATTCATATTGAAAAGAGAAGTATCTTGTGTTTTGTGCTTACAGGTTAATGTCTTAAACTGCCGATCTTGTTACTGTGCTAATTGATAGTGTTTTCACTATAGTTTGGATATTAGTATCCAGCGCAGATTTGATGTTAAACGGCTCGTTCAGTGAATCGCAGTGATCAGCCGTGAAACAGTGATTCTGTTCAAATTCCCTTTAAAATCTTAAAAGATTCCCTTTGAGCTAAATTGACCTGTTTCCCTTACATTATTATGGTGGAGAATGTGCGGGCAGTTTAATCTAAATTGTGAGCATAAACAATACAATGTACAAATAAGGACATTTAAAAAAAGATAATTAAAGCAGCACAATGCACATGGCAGTTAGAGTGCAAACCAGTGAAATAAACAAATAGTACAGATGTAATGATTGTAGTGCAGATAGTTATTCGGTCTGATTAAAGTGACAAAAAGCTCAGAGAGCAGTTCTTTATTTAAACTGTCAGAAGAGGTAGTTGAGTGAGGTCAGTTCGATGCTCAATGAGTTAGTGAGCAGACCAATGCTGCGTAAAGTGATTGGGTCAGGTCACAGTGTGTTAGGGGGAGTGTAAGGACCTGGGGATGTGGGGGCTGGTGGGGGTGGGGTCGTCTGAGGGTCAGAGTTCAGTGGGGCATGGGGCAAAAAGGGGAGGGGAGGCAAGGTCAGGAGGGAGTTCAACTTCCTGACAGCCTGATGAATAAAGCTGTCCTTCAGTCTGCTGGTCCTGGGATGGAGAATCCTCAGTCTCCTCCCTCATGGCAGCAGACTAAAGAAGCTTTGTGTCAGGTGGGTGGGATCACTTGCAATGCAGTGGGCTTTGCAGGTGAGATGGGTTCCATAGATGTCCTGGAGGGAGGGGAGAGACACCAATGATCTTATCAGCTGCACTCACTATGTGTTGAAGGGTCTTGCAGGAGGTCACGTTGCATTCGCAATACCAAACAGTGATACAGCTTGTCAGAATACTCTTGATGGTGCCTCTGTAGAAGGTGCACATGATGGGGGCCAGGGTCCTGGCTCTTCTCAGTTTGCGGAGGAAGTAGAGAAGTTGCTGTGCTTTCTTGGCCAGTGCTGCAGTGTTGTCAGTCCAGGAGAGGTCCTCTGTAATGTGCAAATCCAGGAACTTGGTTTTTCTTACTCTCTCCACAGTCGCACCATTGATGGTCAGAGGAGCATACTGAGTGCGCACTCCCCTGAAGTCAACAACAATTTCCTTCATCTCTGAAGTTTGTCTCATCTCTGTTGCTAATGAGACCCAACACAGTCATGTCATCCGCAAACTTAATGAAGAGGTTGGAGATGTGTGATGGTGTGCAGTCATGGGTATGCTATGAGTAAAGAGAAGGGGGCTAAGCACACATCCTTGGGAGGCCCCAGTGTTCAGTGTGATGGTGCTGGATGTGTTGCTGCCGACCCGTACTGCCTGAGGTCTTCAAGTCAAAAAGTCCAACAGCCAGTTGCACAGCAAATTGTTAAGCCCCAGCTGGACCAGTTTTTGAGTGAGCTGTTGAGGGATGATTCTGTTGAATGCTGAACTGAAGTTTATGAACAGCATTATGACGTATGAGTCTTTTTTCTCTAGATGTGTAAGAGCTGAGGGAATTGCAGGGGCGATGGTGTCATCAGTCGAACGCTTGGATGATATGCAAACTGGTAGGGGTCCAGGGAGGTGGGCAGGACAGACTTGATGTGAGTAGCCATTCAAAGCACTTCATGAGAATAGGAGTAAGTGCAACTGGATGGTGGTTATTGAAGCAGGATGGAGACAGCTTTTTTCGGAACTGGAATGATGGTGATAGCTTTGAAGCATGTGGGGACAACAGCCTGACTTAGCAAAATGTTGTAAATGTTGTAAATGACATCTTTAAGTTCCGCTGCACAGTCTCTCAGTACATGCCCAGGAATGTTGTCAGGACCCAGAGCTTTTTGCTGCTGAGGGATCTCCTCATGCTGTCTCGGGACAGCATCATCACCTGTTTGCTGGGAGGATGTGGAGTCTTCTGTGCAGTGGTGCTGTTTTGTTGCTCAAAGCGAGCAAAGAAGGCATTCAGCTCATTCAGAAGGGTGATGGTGCTGTCACAGATCCGCGGTGGGGGCTTGTAGTCCATAATAGTCTGTATCCCCTGCCACAGGCTCCGAGTGTCTCTGCTGTCACTGATGCGATGGGCTATCCTCCTGGAGTACTGTCTCTTAGCCTCTCTGATGCTGTGGGATAGATTGGCCTGAGCTGTCTTCAGGTCCACCTCATCTCCAGCTCTAAAGGCAGCATTCCGAGCCTTCAGGAGTCTGTAGACCTCCCCTGTCATTCACAGCTTCTGGTTGGCCTGGACTTTGATGATCTCTGTGACTGTTACAACATCAAAACACTTGGTGATTTAGGAAGTGACAGTCTCTGAGTACACTTGGAGGTCTGTGGTTTTATTGTATGTGGCAGCCTGTTTAAACATATTCCAGTCAGTGGTGGTAAAACAGTCTATGAGTACCTCTGACAACCCTTCCAGCCACACTTGTATCTGTTTATGAACTCGTTTGGCAACTTTAACGAATGGTCGGTATGCAGACATTAGCATGACAGAAGCCACATTTCCACTATTGAGCTTAAACCGGGCGTGCTAGTGCGTGCCAGGGCCAGTCGCGTTTCCACTGTCACTTCTGGGGCTTGATCGTGCCTCGTCGGGGCTTCCTCGGGGCCAACGGGCAGGTTTTTTTGGCCCGACGAAAACCTTGGGCCAAAGCGGGTCAGCTGGGGCTGGAGGAGTGGTTATGAACAAAGGCGGAGTTTCTCCTCGTCTGAAGAGCATCAGCGCTGCAGCCAGTGTTTGAAATAACTTGGTCCGATGTGGATTATGATCACCATACAAGGCAGAAATATTTAGAAGCGATGTAAAGACTATACACACTAAACATTAACATTACCACAGTAAACATGGTAAATACAACCACTTGGAGAAATCAGATGTCAGCTTCTTATTCTCTATCACAATTGTGTATTTATTTAGTAACGTATTTTATCTGTCGTCTCGTCTCGAGAGTTCAGCTCCACGTACCTTATGTCAACAAAATATAATAATGATTTTTGTTTGGGAGTTTTTATAAAAAAGCTAACAGCAACAACACCAGCATTAAAAACTTTTTTAAATAATTTGATCTCAAAACTCACTTTCAGTCAGCATTGTGTGTTTGGAATAATTTGATCTGATGTGGATTATAATCACCATAAAAGACACAAATATTTATAAGCGATGCAAAAGACTTTGCACGCTAGGCATTAACATTAGCACAGTAAAATTGTAAATGTGACCATTTAAAGAAATCAGACATCAGCTTCTTATTCTCTATCACAATCGTGTATTTATTTAGTTTGTATTATCTGTCATAAGTCTCGTCTCCAAGTTTAGCTCCATGTAGCCTATCATAAAAATATAATAATGTTTTTTGTTCAGGAGCATTTATAAAAATAGAAATATTATCAATCGTTCTAAAGGTGACGTATATAGGCTACTGCTGCTACAAATAAACAGAAACAGACTCGACTGAATAAGCAGGCTATTTTCATAAACGTTAAAAATAAATAAATAAAATGGAAATAAATGTATTTCTGTGTGATAAATTTTGAGTCCTGATAAATTAATTCATTATGATCAATGAATCACTTCTTCTATAATAAAACTTTGATGCTTTTGAGTTTGAATATTTAACAAAGCATGCAAACAAACAGACGCTTTTATCCTGTTAGGTTTGTGAACGCGCTAGTTCCAGTGACTTATTTCTTAGTTTTCTGATAACTTCTGTTTGTTGGTGAAATTATGAGGTTGCGTGACGTTGTTCCTGAGAGGTGTGTAAAGGTCGGGTTTTAGTGACGCGCAGAGGAGCTTCTGGTCTTTGTGCTACTGGCCCGAGGCTATTAGCCCCACCTGGCCCAGTTTTAAGCCCTGGCTTGCATTGGCCTGACAGTAAAAATGTGGCTAGTGATGTGGTCTGAGGCTCCGAGGTGGGGTAGAGGTAGGGCCTTGTAAGCTCCTTTCTGGGTGGTGTAAACAAAGTCCACAGTGTTGTTTCCCTGTGTTGGAAAGTCTATGTGTTGGTGTATTTTTGGTAACACACTCTTTAAGTCTGCATGGTTGAAATCCCCAGCTAAAATGAGAAAAGCATTAGGGTGGGCTGTCTGCTACTCACTGATGTGCTGGTACAGTTCATTTAGTGCCTTGCTCCTGTTGCTGTTGTTGGAACTGGGAGGGATGTAGCAGTATGACTGTATATTCCCTCAGTAGAATGGCCAGCAAATAATAATCATCAACTCCACAGGGGAGAGCAGTGTTTGCAAACCACAACATAATCATGGCACGACAATGTTGGGGATGGCTGGCTCGTGTGGGTTAGCCATTAGCCGAGCCCGCATACCTCCACATTTACCCCTCTTCTGCTTCCTCTCAAGCAGCTTGTGGTCTCTCCGCTGTGGGCAAGATGCAGTAGTGGGGGTCGGTGATGGTGTAGGCCTCCAGAGCAGACTGAGATCCGGCAGTTCTTCAGCATGAGTGGTGTTTTACTCTAAAAATGTAGTTCTGCTGACATCAAGCAGAAACTCATGACTGTATAGATTTATGTTCCACATTAGAAAGTAAGTCACACACGTTTGGAATTACATAAGGGTGATTAAATGATGACAGAATTTTACATTTTTAGTTGAACTATCCCTTTCAAAATTCAGACTGAGATCAGTTCTTTCAGATGGAAAAACAACAAATCATACAAAGTCATACAAACACATTAGACTAACAATGTTTTGCTCAAATATAGACAAAACAATAAATAAATAAACATTGGAGGAATACTGACCCACTCTTCTTTGCAGAATCATTTTAATTCAGCTACATTGGAGGGTTTTCGAGCATGAATGGACTGTTTAAGGTCATGCCACAGCATCTCAATCGGATTTAAGTCTGGACTTTGATTTGGCCACTCCAAAAATGTAATTTAGTTTTTATTGAGCCATTCAGAGGTTGACTTGCTGTTGTGTTTGGGATCATTGTTCTCCTGGATAACACAAGAGCACTTGAGCTTGAGGCCACAAACTGACAACCAGACATTCTTCTTCAGGATTTTCTGATACATTGCAGAATTCATGGTTCCATCAACTATGGCAAGTCATCCAGGTCCTGAAGCTGCAAAGCAGCCCCAGACAATCACTCTACCACCACCATAATTGACTGTTGGTATGATGTTCTTTTTATGGAATGCTGTGTTAGTTTTAATGGGACATACACCTTCCAAAAAGTTACACTTTTGTGGCATAAGGCCACAAAATATTTGCCCAAAAGTATTGGGGATAATCTTTTTTTTTTTTTTTTTTTGGCAAACGTGAGACAAGCCTTTGTGTTGTGCCTGGGAACTCTCCCATGGATGCCGTTTATGCCCAGTCCCTTTCTTATTGTTGAATCATGAACACGGACCTTAATTGAGGCAAGTGAGGCCTGCTAATTTTGGTAATTCTGGACTCCTGGGAAGGTTCACCACTGTTCCAAGTTTTCTCTATTTGTGGATAATGCCTCTGACAGTGGTTTGTTGGAGTCCCAACACCTTAGAAATGGCTTTATAACCCTTTCCAGACTGATACATGTCAACTTTTTTGTTTCTCATCTGTTCTTGAATTTCTTTAGAATGCGGCATGATGTGTTGCTCTGAAGCATGCTTGATTTTGTCAGACAGATTCTATTAAAGTGATTTCTTCATTCAACAGGTCTGGCAGTAATTGGCCTGGGGTTGGCTAGTAAAATTTAACTCAGCTATTTAAATTAAAAGTGGTTACAGTTCTTTCATGATTTAACAGGAGGGGGGAATTAAATTTTCACGTAGGGCCAGGTAGGTTAGGACAGCTTTTTCCCTCATACAATTTAAAGGATGATTTTTATCATTTAAAAATTGCATTTTGTATTTACTTGCATTATATTTGTGTTACATTAAAATAGTTTGATGATCTGAATCTTTTAAGTGTGAAATATATATAAAAAAAACAACTAGTACAAAACTTGGGAGTATCCTCAAAGGTACAAGCATTAAATTATGTATCAAATATGCTCTATGGCCAGGCCAATGGAGAAAGGAAAGGGTCTTACCTGCAGGTTCCCCTTTATGCTGTCCAGCTCTTTTGATGTTTTGGAGAGTTGTCGTAAAATTCCTGTCCTCTCTGTGAAAACCTCCTTCAGCTTCTTTTCCAGCCCCTCATAGCTACAGGAAGAGTAAAGAAATAGGAAGATGACTTCTTTAAATCTATGGCATGCCTGGCAAATTCATTCTGCATGGCAGGTTACAGCAGCCTGGAGGATCTGAAGCTATTGTAAGTGGATGATGCACTCAAGGAAAACATCCAATAGTTCATCATCAAAATTCTGAAAAAGAACTTGTGACCTGGACTCAAAGTCATTTCAGGCTCAATTTCAGGATTTCATCAAGTTAAAGGCAGCAGACAGAGAAAAAATATAAACATATTTCATATTTTAAAAGCTCTCCAATATATAACTACATAAGTTTAAAAGTGAAGTGTTTTTAATTATAATTGAAAAAAATCTATATACTGTATATATCAAGAGATATATATATATATACTGCATGTGTGTGTTTGTGTGTATCTTTGCTGAATTAAAGTATCAAAAAAGTTCTTTAAAAAATAGAACAGTAATAAATTCAATTAAATATGATACAGGGTTGTGCAACAGGGTCATGCTAACCAGACAAACCTGTAAATCAAACTATTATCCCACTGTAAATATTGTGTGATAATATCTGCTAAGCTACAAAACATCCACCCTCCCCTCCATAAATACACATATATACATATTTATACCGTACTTCGCTGTCAGAATATTGACACCTGCTAAGCCAAAAAGACAGACATAGCTGTGCATAGACAATATATATATATATATATATATATATAAAGTTAAATAAATATAATGTGCCATGATTTCTTTTGTCATCGTCCCAAATACAAATCATAAATAAGTTATGTAGAGTACAGTCAGAAGCTTTCAACAAAGGGCTCTTTGCCAATGAATCCTGTGCTGCTCACAGCTGAACCTTTATGCTTTATGTCAGGGAAACTAAAGCACAGTCATATGATCTCCATGATGAGAAAGCAACACCTGCTAAATAAATAAATCACGCTGGAGAACATCTTGCCTATAAAACTCCCACAGTGTGATGTCTGTGAAACTGATCAAGGGTGCGGCTGGAAGAGACAGATAGAGAAAAAAATAATAATAATTATCTCGCTACTTGACATGATTATTATTCAGTGCAGTTGGGCTCAGACCTATGAGAGTCTGGCTTAAACAAGGGGTCAAGGTACGCCTGGTTAATGTGACCCAGCCCCTGCTGGTAAATGCTGTAACTACAAAATCTGGCAGCAAGAAGAATATTTTTCTTCATTGATGCCTATTCAACCTTCATTCATGCCTATTGTATTCTGATAAATTGAAAAAATAAAAATAAAAACAAGCAACATATATTTTGCTAATAGAGCTCGGGCGTAGACGTTATGGAATGGTGCATTGTGGGTAACGGCGGCCATTTTAGAGGCATCGCAAAGCAGGTTTGTAATAAGATAATAGCCGGTCTCCAGAAAAAGTTATAGAACGTGACAAAAAAAGTTGCCTATACCTATATGGACAAACTTAATAATGAAGCCAAACAACGCTACTTGAAGAAAAAAAAAAAAGAGCTTGTAATCGATCCCTATGAACACATGAAAGTTTACCAAGCCTCATTTTCCCTAATAATTTCTCCTGCCGGGTCTGTGGAGTGAGCGCTTACACCTCCAATCAATTAAAAAATTTAAAATCACTGGAGGCTCACCTGCAGATCACAAATGGATCTGCAAATTAAACGTGGAGAAAACATTCGTTATCACTAAGGAAATAGTGGTGACGCACACACATATACACACACTTATCAGATTCTGCGAGCTATGAAGCTTGTCTATGCGGGTTTGTTACACTTCAGGAGTAATTACTCACCTATCATACTTGCAAAAATCCACTGTTTTCATCCGGTAGTTCTGTAATCCGGTATAATATTGAAGAACATTCACCTCGGACACAACCCACCATTCACCAAAACAAGACGCTTAACTTCCTATTTTGAAGTTCGTTCCAGTTTTTTTATTTAGTTGTTCAAATTTGTTAAATACAGTCAGCACAAAAATATCAAAAAGCGATCAGAGACCATACACAACATGTCTCACCATAACTATGTATTATAATATTATCGAATGTGATGGTTTCCCTCCGTACAGCGGCGACCCAAGCCATCTGACGCCTCTTGGTGATTTCAGACACCTTGTGTTTTTTTTCCAAGTAGGAAAATGTTGAAAACTAATATGATTCACGAGGCGTTTGCCCTGTCGATCATGAAACCGATTACAGCAGTTCACAATACAGCAATACTGAACCATTTTCCAAAAAATAATCAAAATTAATGACCAAATGACAAACGTTACCTAATGCCTACTATACAGTACATCTACTTCTGTACCGCGATTCCCACAATGCATTGCGACGTGACGCAACGATCCCGACCTCTATAGGCATGCACAATTCAATACTGTCAGGATTATAGACCTGTTTTGTTATGTTTTGCCCTGGTTTTTGTTCCTATTTGTGCTTATTTGATGTTCCTGTCCTCGTTTAGTTTGATTATTTTCCATTGATGTCACCTGTGTTCCACTGATTGTTCCCCTGATTGCCCTGTGTTTAAAAGTCCTAGTCTGTTCAGTTTGCTTGTCAGGTCTACTCATACTCTATTCAGGGCTTGAATTTCGGTGCGGGAATGCGGGGATTGCGCATAATTTAAACCATTCCCGCAAGGTTAGCTTTTATAGTGCGAGAAATTCCCGCACAAATATATTTGCTTCATCTCAGAGCAATTGATTAAAAAATAAATTCACAGATGCGAGAAAAAATATGTCAAATTGTCTAGTCAAATTGTCTTTTATTTTCGAATTTAATTCCTCAATCAGCGCTGGATCGGCATTTTCTGCTCATAGACTGCTGTAGACAGATCATGTTTCACGCTGTCAATGCAGCGGTCTGTGTTGCGCTGATTCACACTATCAAGTGTAGGTGCAGCATTCTAACATTTTGAGTCAAAATGACCTGTTTGTGAAGAAATTATCCGCTTCCAAATTGTCGTTGTAATAACGAAACTGAAACATTAAAAAACATTTTGCTCTTTATGGTGTACGAGTGATAGAGCGCGGCAGCAACGAACCAACTGATCAGCTTACAGCGTCACAACATTGAATGCTCGGCCGAACAGCTGATCATAGCTGTACAGGACGCCTTTATTATTTTTCATCTCCATAAATATATCTATAAATATATCTAGTAATAAATGTAGCACCCGTACAACCACTCTGTGAGTTACTTACGTGAGAATGGGGGTGCTTGGGTTCGGTGTAGTTCAGGTGGATACCACGAAGGTGCACCTAATAAGTGTCTAATGAGGTTTAAAACCTTTTGACAATAAAATATAAAAAATAATGAGACCCAGAGATGGTTTTTAGTTTAGCAAAAAATGGGTAACGCTCTTGTTTAATTAAATAAAATAATTTGGCAAACAGAATATAAAAGCTTTCCCCAAAATTCAATATTAATGAATATACAAAAATAAATAACCAAAATATTCCCCAAACACTTAAATATTTACTCCTTTAAAATTTAGCTTAAACCCCAGTAGTTTCAATCACACTTGTTACAACTGAATAAGTGGTTCAAAAGTCCCCTCCCCTTTACTCTTTCCTAACAATCTGAAATACACATAGAGCTTTACAATAACAAAAAAAAAACACGCCAAGTGTCCTGAAACAAGTCTTAGCAAATGCTGTGGTGGGCCCACTCACACATGTTCCAGTTTACTCACGGTATCATTTTGAACGAAGAAAAAAAAACGTTGCAGGCCTGTTTTGGTCTTGCAAAACATTGAGTGCGCTGAACGGACATTTGCAAAAAATTGAGAGCGTTGAAAGACGTTGGTCCGGATGATCAGGTGCGGTGCGATTAAACGACAGTTCCGCCCAGCATACGCCCACCGTTGCTAACTATCTCGGCTATCTGCGTTCACGGCTTCCACTTCTTCTCTCCCGCTCCGTCAGACGGGTCTCCGGCTTCGTTTCTCACTCAGTCTCGCGGCTCACAAACATCCCGAGTCCGCGGTGCTCTTCTGTGCGCCTCCCGCTCAGATTAATCAACTTTACTCGCACTTTCTAGCGTTCTTTTTCTTCTCAACGTGCCCGCGTCCCGCGCTCCACACGAGTACGGGGGAAGACCGGAAAAAAAAACTTCCAGCACTTTCTCACGTGTCTCTCACCAGGTCACGTGTAAATTACTTTTTACATACCTGCAGCCAAACACCATTGACTATACAGCGTGAATACCCAAATGACCAATAAAAATGGTCACATAAAAACAGTAAAAATAAAATAATAAAAGGCTAACTGCATAAAACCTTTGGAAATATTATTCAGCTAAATAATATAAACTTTAGTTTTAATTACTGTCATGAAATAAAATTACCAAATGTTTATTTCCTTTTAATTATGTAAAATGAACTGATATTTCCTTATTTAGAAATCAGATGTCCCCTATTATTTAAAGTAAATAAACGTTTACTTTTTTAATAGTCATGTGACTCGTTTTTGAGAGTAAGAGAGATTAATCATAACCCTCCCTGTCTCCGTTACACTATATGCCCAAGTTTACCACTGGGCTACACCCTCCCCCTTCTAGACAGTTTTGATGCCCTCATCAAAATAAACCTTAGAGGACTCTAATAGTCTTAAAGTCAAGGGTAGAGGCCAGATTAGAACAAGTGAAACACAACGCCATGGGGTGGCACCAGAGAGTGTGACATCGACTGCTTCTGGAGTCTCCGTAGAGTCCACTTCCCACCAACACTCCATGGCTTAGGATTGTCACAGGGTAATCACGAGGCTTGCCAAGTTCATCGTAGCTCAGCTTGACCACTGGACGGGTGACTCTTTTGGGACGATCAACTTGTTCAATCCCAGAGTTAGTGTCCGGACAGGGGTTGATGGCTCCTCCCTCTTCTAGAACGTTGACTTCTGGATCAGCGTTGAGAGGCAGGTTGGGAAGATCACTGACCACTGACTCTATCTCAGCCAGGTCTTGAGTTTGTCTTTCAGGCTCGGTGACGATTGGCTTGGATTGCTTTGTGGAAAGTTCTGAACATGTCAACAACTTATCCCAGTCTAACTCAACGGGGCTTTGCGGGTATACTTCGTCGTACTCTAAATCTGAGGACACGTCTTCATCATGGTAGTTTGTTTGTACCAATTCTTTTGTCTTTTGCTGAAATGCTCTAGTCACAGGTCTTTGTTGTGGCCCCACTTCCCTTTCGTCAACAGGGATTCTCACAAGATAACCAATGGGTAACAGGTGATTACGATGAATAGTCTTTTCTGCTCCCATGCCTCTCTCTGGCTTGATCTTGTAGACAGGTAAGTTGGGTAGCTTCTCCATAACAATATATGGTGAGGATCGCCACTTGCATTTCAATTTTTGCTTGCCTGTGACCCCAAAGTTTCTCAGCAGCACCCTGTCGCCTTTGTCAAGGACTTGTTCTTTGACGTGCCGGTCGTGTGCTTTTTTGTTTCTTTGGTGGTTCTTGTCTGATGATTCTGTTGCAAGACTGTAGGCTCTTTGGAGATCTTTCTTGAGCTTAACAACATACTGATGATAGGATTTTGTCTTTTGGTCGTCCTCAGTCACGCCAAAGCAGATGTCTACCGGTAAGCGAGCTTCTCTGCCGAACATAAGCAGGTAAGGCGAATAACCAGTTGCATCGTTTTGAGAACAGTTGTAGGCGTGGACCAACTGACTGATCTTTTGACTCCATTTTTGTTTTTGCTTTGGATCGAGTGTGCCAAGCATTGATAAGAGCGTACGGTTGAATCTTTCAGGTTGCGGATCTCCCTGAGGGTGGTAAGGTGTTGTTCTTGATTTACGAATACCCAACATCATCAGAAGGTCTTGGATCAGTTTGCTTTCAAAATCACGGCCTTGATCCGAATGTATGCGTGCAGGGAGTCCGTAGTGTACAAAGTAGCGCTCACACAGTATCTTAGCAACGGTGGCCGCCTTCTGATCTTTGGATGGAAAAGCTTGGGCGTATCGAGTAAAGTGGTCTGTCACTACAAGGATGTTGGCAAAACCTTGAGAGTCTGGCTCAAGTGACAGAAAATCTATACAAACAAGGTCTAGAGGGCCTTGGCTGGTGATCTGTTTTAAGGGAGCAGCTCTCTGGGGAAGGGCTTTGCGAGTGATGCATCTACCGCAGTTCTTGATGTACTGCTCAACCTCAACTCCCATTTTCGGCCAATAGAACCGATTTCGGATAAGTTCGATGGTCTTGTCCATGCCCAAGTGACCGGACTCATCATGCAGAGATTTCAGGACCATCGGGACATACTCTCTGGGCAGTACCAGCTGCTTTACCTCAGATCCATTTTTCTCAACCTTTCTGTAGAGCAGATTGTTTTGGATGAACAGCTTGCTTGATTCTTTGTGCAACAGAACAGAAGTTGGATTGTCGGGGCTGGTGAATGATGAACCACCATGAATTGACTGCTTGACTGGAGCGATAGTAGAGTCCTCATCTTGAGCAGTTACCAGGTCTTTGTGACTAAGCTGATTTAGAGAACCGAGATCCAACCGAACTGGGGAGACAAAACACTCTGGTATACCGTCAGGTGACACTACGAGTGACTCAGCAATAGTTGTGGGCTCTGTCAGAGTTTCAGGGCACTTGATCTGTTTACACAGAGCTTGAACACTTTCAGTCGGTATGGTTTGCCAGAATTCTTCTGTGGTTGGAAGAGGGTTGCGTGACAGGGCATCGGCATCGATGTTGCTGCTGCCAGGCCTGTACTGCAATGTGAAATTGTATGTGGCGAGTGCTGAGAGCCAGCGGTGACCTGTCGCATTGAGTTTGGCAGTCGTGAGGATATAAGTTAGGGGGTTGTTATCAGTTCTCACGGTAAACTGTGCGCCATACAAGTAGTCGTGGAACTTGTCCACCACTGCCCACTTAAGTGCCAAAAACTCGAGCTGGTGCACTGGATAGTTCTTTTCAGAGGCACTCAGCTTGCGGCTTGCGAAAGCAACAGGTCTCAAGCCCTCGGGGTACTCTTGGTTGAGGACAGCGCCAAGCCCATGAAAACTGGCATCAATGTGAAGTATGTAAGGCTTGGTGGGGTCTGAGAATGCCAGCACAGGTGCACTTGTGAGGCAGTGGATGATCTTTTGGAATGCCTCTGAACATGACTGGTCCCACCGGTCACCAAAAGGTTCACTGACTTTGTAATAGGTCTTGTCTGATGAAGAGGTAGACTTTCGCTTCTTTTGGGTGGGAGGATACCCTTTGCACAGCTCTGTAAGTGGTCGGACGATGATGGAGTAGTTTTTTATAAACCTGCGGTAGTAGCCGCAGAACCCCAGGAATGACTGCAGAGAAGGAAGGTCTGTTGGCTGCTTCCACCGTGTCACTGCTTCCACTTTGTCTGGGTCTGTGGCAATACCGTGCTCAGAGACAATGTGCCCGACATAGGTGACTTGTGAGCGACAGAACTGGCACTTGTCGAGGGACAACTTGAGTCCAGCTTCTTCAAGACGAGCGATGACCTTGAGGAGTCTTTGCTCATGCTCCCCCAGAGTCTTGCCAAAAACAATGAGGTCATCAAGATATACTATGACTTCAAGCATGTGCATGTCACCGACTGCCTTCTCCATGAGTCGTTGAAATGTTGCAGGGGCCCCTGTGATCCCCTGCGGCATCCGCTCAAATTGAAAGAATCCCAGTGGACAGATAAAAGCGGTTTTCTCTTTGTCCTCATCAGCCATTGGGATTTGATAGTAGCCACTGCGCAGATCCAGCACTGAAAACCACTTACTGCCGGACAAGCAATCAAGAGCGTCGTCAATACGAGGTACAGTGTACTGATCTGGGATAGTTCTCCGATTCAGGGTGCGGTAGTCGATGCACATACGAAGTTGACCATTCTTTTTACGTGCAAGTACAATCGGTGAAGCATATGGGCTTCTTGATTCTTTTATGATCCCAGCCGCCAACAAACCTTGCAGGTGACGCCGAAGATCATCCAAATCAGCAGGGGCAATACGTCGAGATCTCTCTCTGAAGGGGGTGTTATCGTTCAAGCGGATGTGATGTTCTACCCCTTTAGCCAAACCAACATCCCACTCTTCTATAGAGAACACACGGGAGTGTTTAGCAAGCTTTTGACTCAGCCTCTCTTTCCACTCTTTGCTGATGGGTGACTCACTGAAGTCAAACAGAGAAGGATCCATAGCTGGAACAGATTCGGCCTTAGGGTTTGGTGCATCTGTCACAATGTCAGCGATGTGAAGGTGAGCGATCACTGTGCCCATTGGAATCGCAGTTTGCTTTAGAGACTCATTACGCAGGAGCACCAGGAAGTTGTTTGGATCTAGCATCTTGGAGAACAACACAGTTGGCTGGACAAGTACACTTGGAGGAAGAGAAGGTGAGTGGGCTCGTTCAATGATGAGTATGCTGTCTCCGATGTCTTGTTTCTCTGTAACTTTGCAGATAGCAACGTATTCAGTTCCAGGAGGGATGCTGAGAGGACCAGGCCCAGACCACTTTACTTCAGCCACAGGCAAGTCTTTGTTGCCTTTTATGGACATCCCTCCAGAAGCGGGTAAATATTTTGTCTCTTGAACTTGGATTTTGACAGAGTTGACATTCTCCAGGTCTTCTTTCTTTTTAGGCTGGGACTTGAAAGGCTGAACCCCCCTGACGTTTGTGCCGATCAGGACAGGTATAGTCTCGGAGCAACGTGGATCAGGGCACACCAGGGCCAGAACAGTAACAGACTTGACTTTGTTGGACTTAGATTTTTGTGGCAGCTCCAACTCAACCTGGATGTAACCTTTGTACGGGTAACTGCTCTCTGACTCACTTAGGCCCCATATGGCTAGACCGGTCACAGAGTTTAACTGTATGTGTGACAGGTGTTTGGCATACCAGCTGTCGAAGATGATGGTAACTTGAGATCCACTGTCCATCAGCGCGGTGCAGGGGTTGCCATTGATCCTGACCTGAGCAGTGGAGGGCGGTCCCACGAGTCCCTCGGGCAAACTGTTGGTCTGTACATTTACCGAGCTTCTCTTGACACTTGCATTTGTGGTCTTGGTTCTTGCTTCATTATCAGATTTGCTGTTCTGCTTGGACTTTCTTTGAGCTTGCAGCAGTTTCTGAATAACTTTGGGGTAGTTCTCGGGAAAGGCACACTTGTTGGCAAAGTGCCCGTCTTCACCGCAGCGATAGCAGAAAAAATCACTTGGGTCTCTGGCTGTTGAAGGTCTTGGCTGCCAGGGTCGTGACTGGGTCTCTTGTGGGCAGGGCTCAGTAGCAGAACTATACTTAGGCTTGACTGACAAGACAGAGACTTGCTTTCGGAGCTTGACAACTTCTTTCTTTAAAGCTTGAACGTTCTTGTCTTCTGAGTTCTCTGCTGCTGGAGTGACTGAAAGCAATGTGCTCGTCGAAACATGACTTGACATGGCGGTGGGGGCAGCGAGTTCACTTACTTGTGCTCTGAGTTGGTGTATTTCAGCTTTCAAATCTTTTAACTCTGTGTCAGAGGTCACAGTAGCACTTTTGGCGTAGACTGCTTTGGGTGGATGGAGTCTGCGACGTGAAACTTCATGCTCTTCCTCCAGGCGTATCTCATTCAGCAGATCGAGAAAAGTGGGAGGACTGTCTCTGCGGTCTCTTAATCTGAGATTTAGGATCATAATGTCAGACCTGATGGCCCCTTTAATGAGTTGGTCAAGACGTGCTTTGTCTGCCGCCGATGACTGGAGTCCACCCTTTTGGACAACTTTATTTAGGACTCTCTCAAGGCGTCTCAGGAACTCAGAGAGTTTCTCGTTGGGATGCTGACACAACATTCTGAAGGCAAAGTAAAGTTCTTCACCACTCTCGGGGTTGCCAAAGGTGGTCTCGAGAATGTCAATGTAGTCCATAGAGGATGCAGATGGGTTGTTGAATCGGACAGCTTGAAGGATTTCGAGTGCAGGACCCTTTACACTTTCCATTATTCTCATTTTCTTTTCTCTTTCAGGGCGATCATATTCTTCAATCATAAGTCTGGCTTGTTCAACCCAGCTTTCCAACTGTTCTTCTCCTGGGGGTGTGGGCATGACCCCTGAGAAAGTGCGCAGTCTTCTGTAAAGATTGTTGTCACCATGAGTGTGCTTGCTTGTCATTTGCAGGACATCACCAACTGCTCGAATGATAGCTTCAGGAGTGGACGCTTGAAGTGGGGAGAAAAAACTGGAATCTGGCAGTGGCACATTGTGGCCATCACCTGCTGCCTGAGCTTGGGGTTCTTCCTCCTGCTCAGAAGGTCCAAAGATTCTCCAGGTCATAGCAAACCCCTCAGGAACAACATCAAGAGGAATGGCCTTTGTATTCACCTTCTCCCTGCACTCACATAGCACAGTTAAACTTTGAGACTGAGGGTCATACATTCTTCCTCTCACCTTGACTCTCCCGAGTGCTTTGACAGTGTGCAGCGTTTCTTCAATGAACCCAACTTCAGTTTCCGGCGGTACATCTTTAACCAGCAAGGCTTTCACCGGGTCTATGCCTTCTCCAACACACCAGTTCTTCAACTGAGCCATCCCCACGGGTTGTGCACATACAGTGATCACCTGTCAGAACTGAATTTGGTAGGTTTTGGTTGTATTTTAACACAGATAAAGCTTAATCTGTGTTTTTATTTTTGACTTAGGATGCTTAGTAAAACTCTAGTCTGGCAGTTTTAGAGTTTTCACAATAGGTAATCTTTAATGTGATTTTACATGTAGGTTAACTACTGTTTTGGTTCTAAACTAGGCCTACTTTTTAAACAAACTATTTAAATCTCTGGGTCAAACTAAAATTAGAGCTGCTAAAACTACTTATAAACTAAATTAATCCCAGCGGTGCCTCCATTTTATTTATGTAGCACCCGTACAACCACTCTGTGAGTTACTTACGTGAGAATGGGGGTGCTTGGGTTCGGTGTAGTTCAGGTGGATACCACGAAGGTGCACCTAATAAGTGTCTAATGAGGTTTAAAACCTTTTGACAATAAAATATAAAAAATAATGAGACCCAGAGATGGTTTTTAGTTTAGCAAAAAATGGGTAACGCTCTTGTTTAATTAAATAAAATAATTTGGCAAACAGAATATAAAAGCTTTCCCCAAAATTCAATATTAATGAATATACAAAAATAAATAACCAAAATATTCCCCAAACACTTAAATATTTACTCCTTTAAAATTTAGCTTAAACCCCAGTAGTTTCAATCACACTTGTTACAACTGAATAAGTGGTTCAAAAGTCCCCTCCCCTTTACTCTTTCCTAACAATCTGAAATACACATAGAGCTTTACAATAACAAAAAAAAAACACGCCAAGTGTCCTGAAACAAGTCTTAGCAAATGCTGTGGTGGGCCCACTCACACATGTTCCAGTTTACTCACGGTATCATTTTGAACGAAGAAAAAAAAACGTTGCAGGCCTGTTTTGGTCTTGC
Source organism: Carassius auratus (assembly GCF_003368295.1). Classification (NCBI taxonomy): domain Eukaryota; kingdom Metazoa; phylum Chordata; class Actinopteri; order Cypriniformes; family Cyprinidae; genus Carassius; species Carassius auratus. The sequence goes on from NC_039260.1 coordinate 12,372,468, forward strand.
AAAACATTGAGTGCGCTGAACGGACATTTGCAAAAAATTGAGAGCGTTGAAAGACGTTGGTCCGGATGATCAGGTGCGGTGCGATTAAACGACAGTTCCGCCCAGCATACGCCCACCGTTGCTAACTATCTCGGCTATCTGCGTTCACGGCTTCCACTTCTTCTCTCCCGCTCCGTCAGACGGGTCTCCGGCTTCGTTTCTCACTCAGTCTCGCGGCTCACAAACATCCCGAGTCCGCGGTGCTCTTCTGTGCGCCTCCCGCTCAGATTAATCAACTTTACTCGCACTTTCTAGCGTTCTTTTTCTTCTCAACGTGCCCGCGTCCCGCGCTCCACACGAGTACGGGGGAAGACCGGAAAAAAAAACTTCCAGCACTTTCTCACGTGTCTCTCACCAGGTCACGTGTAAATTACTTTTTACATACCTGCAGCCAAACTCCATTGACTATACAGCGTGAATACCCAAATGACCAATAAAAATGGTCACATAAAAACAGTAAAAATAAAATAATAAAAGGCTAACTGCATAAAACCTTTGGAAATATTATTCAGCTAAATAATATAAACTTTAGTTTTAATTACTGTCATGAAATAAAATTACCAAATGTTTATTTCCTTTTAATTATGTAAAATGAACTGATATTTCCTTATTTAGAAATCAGATGTCCCCTATTATTTAAAGTAAATAAACGTTTACTTTTTTAATAGTCATGTGACTCGTTTTTGAGAGTAAGAGAGATTAATCATAACCCTCCCTGTCTCCGTTACACTATATGCCCAAGTTTACCACTGGGCTACATAAAGTTAACGCAAGGGCTAGAAATCAATTAATATTTTGCTGATCCTTCTTGTTATCATGGAGAGCGCAGTTGGTTGCATGGCAACGACAGACGCCACGAGAGTGCAGGCGCTTGTGGAAATGAGACTGCGGCGCGCGCGCCCGAGCTTTCCACTTGTTTGAGCATGTGACTGCGCGTTTCCCCTTGTTTTCTATTCATTATGCGCAGCATATTTCCCGCGCGCACAAACACGGCCACAGACAAAGAATTGTTTGGTTAGCGTAGTAGTTTAAATATGGACCGTTGGCTTAAGCGAAAGACAAGTTCGGATGATGCAGATCACGATCCAAAGAAAAAAGTTTTCACTGAAATGGAGAAACTCATTCAGACAGCCATGGTCATACCAGTAGCGAGTGTGTCGTGTGAACGTGGATTCAGCACACAAAACAGGATCAAAACTAAATTCAGAAATTCACTGAATAATACAAGTCTCACAAATCTAATGATCATTTCAGAGCTTGGACCTTCCCTTGAGCAGTTTGACTTCAACAGAGCCATCATCAAATGGAAAGAAATGAAGATGAGGAGACAGATGAGAAACTTATAATAAGTCACATGAAACAAAGAAATGGAAAAAAAATTACTGAAATAGAACTGAAATGTATGAAAGACATAAATACTTATAGTTTATACTGAGTTCTTAATATCAATTTACGATATCAATATCAAAATTAAAAAAAAAAAGCAAAGAATTGAACTGAACTGAAACACATTAACTGAAATAGACATTAATATATAGCATAGGCGTAGTTTAAACAGAGGTCTTAATGTCAATTTGAAGAGCATGATGTATTTTGTATAAAGTTTTTTTTTTTTTTTTTTTTTTTTTTTTACTGATTTGAGAACTGGAAATGCACAATTCATGCATACAAATCTGTAGATATTAATAAATGAACATGATTAAATTAGACCGATGCATCAAAAGTTATTCCCCCCCCCATAATCTTTAGATCCCCCCCATGTGACCCATGTAAGGGGGGAATTCCCCCCCAGTTTAAAAAACGAAATTCAGGCCCTGCTAGTCTATGCATGTTGGTTTCCTTGATTAAAGACAGTTCTCATTTGCTCGTACCTCTTGCACACTTCAGTGTGACGGGACAAATACATTTTTGAGTAATTTTATTTGGATTATTCACTGGTATTAGTCAATATGCACATTAACCTTGTTTTTACATCTAACACCCACTGAATCTTAAATAAATAGCTGTGAATGATACTGAAAATATAAATTTCTAAATGCTGTGATGCAAACATTTGTAAGGAGAAGTAGAATTTAGCATACTTTTAAAAACAGTTCCTGTCACAGAAACTGAATGCAATGTTTTCAGACACATTAACTGCAATTAATTCAACTGTATTATGGTTTACATTTATATTAAAATGCAATTAACTGAACTACAGAGTGCTTTCTTTGCCTCAATAAAGCAAGAGTTCAGTACATCTTTATATGTATTTTCTTTACTTCGGTTGTCTTTAAAATCTAGTTCAAGTTAACTTCCAAATATACTGACAAGCATTTATGGTAAACTAAAATATACTTTAATGCAATTTATTTTAAAAACGTCTATGTCAAATATTTAAATATATTGTAATTACACATTTATAATAATGGATTTGCAATTTAGCACATTTAAAATATATAAACTTTACATGTAATATTGAATTACACATTACAGTTAAAAATACTATAAGTTAAAATTTATTCCTATGTTAGCCACCACATGAATAGCATGACAAAAGGTTATTAAAACAATAATTTAAAGTTTACTTTAAATTAGAACTTTTAATTTGACATTATTACAAAGTGCACTTTTGCTGTACTGTACTTCAGTGTGCTAAAAAACGTTCATGAAAGCCTGTTACTAGCAATTAAAAACTGATTTTAGTTTTGTATTGTTATTATTTTCATCTATTCAGACAAAATAGTATAGAATTTCAGTATTGTTCATTTATCATTTATCATTTATTCATTTATGCCACACCACGACAATAGTAATCTACTTATCAGTATAAGCCAGAACTTTGAAATCAGTACAGCCAATTCACTTTAGCAAAGTACACATGACATTTAGAGTTCAGATGATTCTATAAACAAAGAGGACAGTTTTAAAATCACACACTTCCTGCGTCAGCCAAGCAGCTGCCATTAAATGACCGGGAATGCTACCAGATGACTTTCTCCAGATATTATCAACCTCCTTTGGCTGAAGATACAAACAGCTTCATCACCACAATGTTACAGATAACCAGAGTCTGTTCTCCACAAATGAGGAATAAATTGGTCATTACTGTCACGGGTTGATAATTATGCCGTGACCTCTTTTGACACAGCTGTTTTGGCAGGCTCTCATTCGAGAGAGACCACAGAAAGTGTTCTAATGAGAATCAGCCTGTAAGACAAACAGGCTTATAATCGCATGCTGCACTCTACGGCTCCTCGATGCCAGTGATCGCATAATTCTGATTAGAACCACACCATGTGACAGCTGACGATAAACTACAATCCTTCTTGAAGAAAAGGTGGTTAGCTGTAAGGATCTGCCAGAAACAATCTGCACACATGAGTGGTGATGCTGTCTGAAAGACTGATTGTTCGGGATGAAGGGAGCTTTGAATAACGGCACAAGACAGGCAGAGAAACAACCACACGCGCACACAGCCTCATTAGACAGAACCTCCCTACCCACCCAGTACGTCTCTGTGCTTGACTTTGAATTATATGAAACTGATCTTCCTCCGTAATGAAGAAGTGCTGAGACCCGGTCATTAAAGTGAAAAGTGCTGAGTTTCACAAGTCGGGCACAAGAGCCGCTGCTACAGCTCAGTATAGATGTATAGGCATCCACTGCTGATGTAAAGAACACATGGAGTGTGACTGGGCTTTAGCCAACAAGGCAAGACCCATCGCTCCACATCCTCCATTAGCCACTGACGGACTGAACGTTTCCTGTAAAGCTAAAGGCTTTACAGTGCAATTTTATGGGCTTTCAGAATGACATAATCCAATAAAGAAATTGTAGCACCCTGAATATCAGAGGAACTGTATGGACGGACAGATAGATAGATAGAGGGGAAGTTTTTACTAATTCATTCTCAATTGTATTTATAACCTCTGGACTGCCTTTATAAATAGTTGCGCTCAAACAGAGACAAATGCAAATGCAAAAAGAGATGAAAAGGAAAGCACTAAAAGAAAAATAGCTGGGGAAAGCAATATTACTTCTTTTAAAGAGCTGCAGTGCTGTGTGCAGGGACATCACTGTCTTTTGTCTGCATACTGCCTTGTTTTATATCAAGTCCTCATGAGCTGTCATTCTCTGATACAGAGAAATGTGACAGCATGGAATTGACAGCTGGATAATGTGACCAGAGACTAAAACTGTAAAGGTACTGTACAAGAATGATGGAAATAAAAATTGCAGTGCAACTGACAATATAAATTCCACACCTTCTAGCCTATTCATATGCATAAAACCTTTCCACGGTAGCAGAATGCAAATAAATATGCAACAGCTCGCACAAATGCATGCACAATGAATTCAATGCCACTGTGAGGAAATACACATAAACGAGCCTGAAGTGCATTTTTCCACTCTTAGCACAGACACAATAAAGTTTATTGATCAGGATAATGGTGTAAAAAGCAACTCACATGTGAAGCACAATAACTACAGTATATTTTAAATGAGTGTGGTGTGTACGCTTAGACTGCACTGAAAGAGAAGCAACATTTCAGAAAGCTTTGAAATACAAGGTTTCCTGAAATCATTTATGCATGTAAAGATAAAATTACTGCACTTTTCTTTTTAAAGAATACTGTGCAAATATGATCTTTTTCAATGAAACATAGACTAAAGGGGGCATGAAATTTCCGAATAATGTTTTCATGTTGTTTCTCATTCCGTGTGTAGTTGCAATGAAATGCTCATCTATAATTCTACTGCATTTCTGAGCCTGCTAACATCTGGAAACAACCTGCGGCCAGTGCACTTTTTTTGCGAGTACCTTTTTGTCTCTGCTTCTGTATTCAGATCACCGTCGCTCTGCTTTGCTTTGCTGAAATTGGCTTGAGTTGTGCTTCAGAGTTGACTCATAATTGCCCGATATCTCATTAATAATTTGTCCCAAGCGTAATCTTGAAATTGAAATATAATCCATAATGTATTATTGAGCATTTCATTCAGGCATGGAGACGTGACTAGATAGGTACAAGCCATAGCCTACCTGTCCTATTAAATCCAGTTTAAAATAACAAATTAATCGAGGTATTTCTGGAAGCTAAAGGGGTTGTTTGCCAAAGATATGTTTTGACTCCGTTTCCAACTCTAGGCATGTGATATGATTCTTTCTAGCTCCTCACTTGTCTGGTGGGATGTTAAGCTGTTTAATAATGCCCAGCTGGAGGTGTCTAGAGCCCCCAGTATTACAGTCAGATGGGTAGTGTTGTCACAGGATCTGGAGGATTTTTTTAGGCCAATTTAATACCTGGAATACATTTTGTGCCTCTCTGCACACTGCTAAATATTAGGCAGAATACATGCAGTGAGCCACTAAGCTAGTGTGTCCTATAATGCAATAAATGATGTCCTTGACAAGCACTCTATGACTATATTTTACATTGTCTAATACTGTTATTTTTGTTTGCCTCACAGAATTAGAGTGGACATATAGAGAGTGTGATGGCACAGTGTACCTCAACTAGATTGGAAAGGGTGTAATTAAAACACAAATATCTCATTGAAAATACAGACAGAATCAAATATCGCCCTTCATTGTTGCACACAAAAACAGTCATTTAAATTGTCAGTTTGTATACAATTAAGCAAAGTCACATGAGTGCTGTAGCTCTGAATGTAGTTAACAGTTCAGTAGACAATAAGTTAACATTAGATAGCTTACACAACATTGCCTGTTACTTTGTTTTTGCTCTACCAAGTCAACTAAGTGTACATTCAATGGCTTACTAATAAAGATGGTCCCAGCAACCAAATATGCCTTCTTCCTTACTATATATAAAATAGGCTTAAACACTAACTGAACGGAGTGGTAAGGTCTAATTCATAGTATTAAAAAATAAAGGTGAAAAGAACAAGTACTTGCTATTTCTGTCAAGATTCTGAAGTGTTCTAATCCGATGAACACTTAAAGCGATACTCCACCCCAAAATGAAAATGTTGTCCTTAATCACTTATAGGGTTGGGAATCGTTGAAGATTTTATGGTTCCAGTTCTGGCTCCACCTGTTCCAGTTCTGATTATGGTTCCATTAAAATCATTAAACAACTTCTTTTTTTTTTTTTTTTTATAGTGGTAAGGAAAATTGCACAATACTCAAATACTCAAAACTCGATACTGTTTATTACTTACTGTCAACTTAATTTGAAGGTTGGCAATGTCAAATTTCAACATATATTACATTATACAAATTTTCAACATATATTACAGTATACAAATTTTCAGGTTTTTAATGGATTCCGGTTCCATGTAAATTAACTATTATGTTTTTTTTTTTTTTTTTTTTACTATTTTACCATCATTGGATGTAGCATTGCTGGAAGGTAGTAAGTAATGTTGAGTAATGCTAGTCCATCAATCAGCATGTGCTTCAAAGATTATGTTTTTTACACTATCGATGACATTTTGCTTTTCAAGCAGGAATAAGCTGGTTGGCCAAATAGTCTTTGTGTTGGCCATATAGTCTTTGTGTGCTAAACACTTTTCATTTCCGTTAAATGAATGAACTATAAACTGTTATACTTATTGTATACACACTCTCCATAAAGCCCTTATTTTACAAATAATAATGCTGTCAGGAGATGGTGTGATGCAATAAGTGGTTTCCACAGTTTCTAAAATTTTACATGCATGAAAATAAATATTTTCTATTTATTTTTCTTTATCATTCTTGAACTGACCTGTACACTAAATAGTAATCTAACCCTCATACTAACATAACGATAGCAGTCTATTTAGTGGTCCAAGTCAGTATGCACATATTCTGCATGACCATATTCTATATCTCTAATCTTACTAAATTCTTGAACTTAACAATTACCTTACTAACTATTAATAAGCAGCAAATTAGGTAAAAGTCAGGCTGATGCCGAATAGCTGTTTTTAATTGTTCATCAGCTGGGTAAATTGTTAAAAATGATTCAAATGATATAATTCCTCTGTGTTGTTATTGTTGTAGCTGGTTTGCTATTCTCATTGAATTTTTTTTTATATATATATATATATATATGTATTGTTTTGATAATCATTCTCGGTGTGGACAAGCTATTAAGCAAATTAGTTTATATTCACATTAAGCAAAACATTAGCTTTAGTTAAAAGTAGCTTTTATGCTACCAGTAATCTCGGTTAGTAACAATATTTCGTTTTATCACAGACCTGTTTATCCATGCAGAATTTTTGTGTTTTGCCTGTATTAACAGATTCTATATATTCTTTTCAGGATCACAATTAGCTTTGAGCAATGAGCTTTTGTAAATACAAGCTTTAAATAATCTGATGCTTTGAAACAAGCCATTTTATTGGAAGGGAAAGAAAGGGAAAAAGGCCCTGAAATACTAGGTTCACAACTCAAAGGTGTTTGTAGCAGTGATCAATCAGCAAAAAGAAAAAAAGAATGAGTGATGCTTGGAAATCGTCCAGCCCCTTGCTGAGCCAAGAACAGTTCAGCATGCAATGCAGCAATTTCATCCCACAAATCACAGCTCAATATGCCATACTGACCAGACTTGACAGATTGCTCCACTAATATTATGAAGGAAAAAGTCACAGGAGGTACACAAATCACACCTTGTGCTATTTGACTTCTTCGTAAATCTGCATTTAGATTTAATTTAAATTAACTTATAGTATGATTGCTCTCCTCTATATATAATATCTCATATTTTCTAACTCTTGAAGCATCGCCAATCACAATACTAAACTGACTAAAATCGGCATCTTGTTGGGCAAGAGCAACTATCCCTGGTTAATTCACTGGGTACGCATTTTAATTATGTCGCATGGATTACCAATATGGTGAGAAGAGTCTTGGTTTCATTCCAAAGGGCATGTGAAACATTAAAAATCAATCTCTTTCCATTACCCACAGATACCTGTATTGACTGGCTCACAGTGTCTACGCATTCTCACATATGAGAAAAGACAGCAATCTGACAGAGCCTGCAAAGACAAAAGAATGACCTTATGGGTTTAATGTGAGGAAGGGTAAAGTGTCGCTGTGGGATGGTTCAGGGCCTCTGCGCTCCAAAGGCAATTTTCAAAAGCTCAGGACACACGTGTACACACTTTCTCCAGCGAAGCGTTTAGGAGCGCTGCCTTGGTTCAGTGATCCTTCTAGGAAATTTAATTTGATTTTCATTTTTGCCGTATTGTGTTATTAAAGAAGAGGAAAAAACATTTAACTATCAGGCGAGTGAGGCAACAAAGGAACCTGTACGTAACTGAATCTGCTCCTCAAATGTAAAGTGTTTTTACTATAGAAAACTGGTAGAGAAAGTAACAGGAGGTCAAAAAGAAAAAAAGATTAACACCATAACACTCCCTACACTAAAGTGTTACTTTTCTTACTAACCACAAACATTTGAACAGTAGTCTTGTTGTTTTTGTTTTTTTAACTTGAGAGGAAACTCAAGTACTAGGATAAAATATTCAAAACAAGCCCAAATTATTATATTTTTCTCTCTCTTCTTGCACACTAGGGACTGAAAGAACAATATTAAAATCATTTCATAACCATAAGAGCCGATGTTACCCAGACTAGACTTTTATTATTTATTATTATTCCGTCAGATCCATAATTGTATTTCAAAGATGCACAGTATCAAGTAGCATTCAATCCTTTTACATCAATTTGGATTAAATGAAAATGATAAGGTGTTCTCAGACTGCAAGCCCACATGAATGCGAGCAGTAAAAATTATTCACCACAGTCCATAATGAAGTGTTTTGTGTCTCCTCGTGTCGCGTGTGCCTCATTACCGCGCTGCTGCCCAAGATAAGCACTAAATACAGTACGAAGCACTGGGCTCAAATCTGAAAACTGCTTATTGTGTCATTTCCTTAAAGGGATAATTCACTCCAAAATATTAATTCTATCATTAATTACTCACCCTTGTGTTGTTCCCAATCTTCTTTCATCTTAGGAACACAATTTAAGATATTTTTGATAAAATCTGAGGCCTCTCTAACCCTCCCATAGACAGCAAGGTAAGTACCACGGTCAAGGCACAGAAAAGTACCAAGATGATCGACAAAGTAGTCCATGTGACATCAGTGGTTTAACTGTAATGTTATGAAGCTACAGTATGAGAATACTTTCTTGTGCAAAACACATTCCACATTCTCATCTCTACTGCCTTACTTGTGGATACACATTCACGAAAGTACCATGACGCAAGCGTGTGACAGCGCTGGCGCTGACCCAGATATGACGTGATGATGTTGAACACATATGCTGTGCCTTGTGCCTTGTGTTCAATGCCATCACGTTGGATCTGGGTCAGGTCAACTTTAAGGTACTTTTCTGTGCCTTGAATGTGGTAGTTACCTTGCTGTCTATGTGAGGGTCAGAGAGGCCTCAGATTTAATAAAAAATATCTTAAATTGTGTTTTGAAGATAAAAGAAGGTCTTACGGGTTTGGAACAACATGAGGGTGAGTAATTAATGATGAACTATGCGTTTAATCAGACCTCTTGAGCGGACGGTTAAAAATGATGTTAAATGACAGAATAAGATTTAAAGCTTTGCTGGTTGGGATAATGCATCTTGATTACGTGTTAGATAATATGAGCAATTATTTGAACTTGTGGGAATGGGATTTTTTAATACTTTGTTTGTTTATTGTTCTGTAGTAGGTAGAAGGAGCCGGACTTAATAAGCATGCCAATCTTCACCACCCATAGGGAATTAGACTCAGGTGCAATGTTTTCTCACAAGGCTTTAATTCAGAGCACAAACATCCCTGCTTAGCACCTATGTGTTTACGGAAGTGCCAGTACTGACTATTTATCCTCAGTATAGCCGACTCAAAGTGTTTGTATATCGCTGCGGGCTTGCACCTGGTTCCTTTGTGAGGAAAAATTATTAACCCCTGGTCGCCTGCATTATGAATTGTCATGCCAATTTCACAATGTATGCATGCCAAGAGGAGTGAGAAAACCTCACAAGTCCTGTTACGGTCAAATGGCAGTTGTCTCCTCCGGTATACAGACCGTCAAAGGTCTCCCAGCAACACTGACCACTCATCCGTCTTAGTGGAGCACTTGCTGCATGGACTGCACTCCTCCATGCTATAAGCTGCCAACTGCTGCATTTGCCAATGTTTGCTAAATGAAATGATTCCAAGTGTTGATGCCGACCAATGATGTCACTGTTTAACAGTCCTTGCTCAACCTCAACTGATCCATCTGCATCAGTGTCTCTACACATTTATTTAAAAGAGAGAGATAGAGACAAATATGCATCTACTGTATATACATTATTTTAAGCAAAGGTTTTTATACTCTCATAATCTTGCATCATTTAGCAAAAATTAATTACCGAAAATTAAGGAAAATAGTTCCTTCTTCTAATGTAACTTGACTAAATCATTGGATTAAAGTTTAATTTGCCTTAAATTATTTGTCTTAAAGACTGTCAATTGATGAAAAGCAGAAACCAAATAGTTTAATTAAGTTTTTGGTTTAAGAAGTTAAGGATGCATTAATTTGATGATTTCAAATAAGCTATTTTGAACGGTCTAATCAAAGAAACTTTAAAGGTTATTAAGGTGTGCAACTGTTTTAAACTTTTACAATAAGAAGTGTCAGCATATTAGAATGACATATGAAGGATCGCGTGACACTGACCACTTGAGTCAGAGTATTTTAAAATGTATTAAAATAGGCATAGAAATCAGATTATTTAAATTGTAAAAATATTTCAAAATATGACTAAAATATATTGTATTTTTCATCACAAAATTGTATCCTTGGTGAGCATAAGAGACTTATTTTAAAAACATTAACAAAGCCGACTGCAACCTTGTTTTTAAATCAACAACTGGTCAACAAACTAACAAACTGATTTTTTAAATCTTTACAAAACCTTTCCCAGAACTGGCTTAATAGCAACATCCCCCTTGCGAACATTTAATTAGCAAAATGGGGTTGTCTCTACAATTACAAGGGTGAATGTTATTTTCTTGTTTTATTTGTTGTCTAGCTAGCTAGTAAACTCTCTTATTTAAATACAGTGTGAGATATGCCATATGCTAATCGTGACCTTACATTGTTTACCAGTGTTTACTTCTGTACGCCATTTACCCTCATAGTGTTTGCTTCCAAGTTCTAAACCCAGTAACAGGAAAAAGATCCATGATAATCTTTAAGGATCAAGTGAAACAAGAACAATTGATCTAGAGTAGGATTGTGACCTGATGTTTTTTGTTCTCTCTCTCTCCCTTATCCTCTACAGCCATGTCCCGGCTGAAATGCCTGACAGTGACTCTAAGTGATCCTCAGACTTTTAAAGGCTGATATTTGTGGAGGCATCACCACTAAAGCTAGTGTCAGGACTGGTGGAATGTTGGAGGAAGGGGTAATGGTTTCACTAATCTTGTATGTGCTAGACATCCCATTAAAGTTGTAGGGACAAGATGTCAAGGGAACAATCAGTGACCACTTAGAGCCACACAAAGCAGGTGTCAGGGTCTTTCACATGTAGAAATGAGAATATCTCTTCAGGTTATCCACTGGCGTCTACGAAAAAGCTGTGTGGTCAGATTGGGTGTCAACTACAGGTAAAGGCTTGACATTTGGAAGTGTGACAGATAGGCAATACTCCTCTGTAGGCAGAATTACATTTGTCATTTGGTATATGTGAGTGTGCTGCCCTGATACTGACGGGGTTAGTCCTATTAAGAGACTATTTGGAAACGGGATTCAGAGCGCCGTCGCTTTTGATGCATAATTTGTCCAGAAACTGATCAAACTCGAAAGTCATTTTGACCACTCATGAAATCCAAAACTTTTGAGAGGCGTTTTAAATGATGCTCTACTCAGCCCAGTCAATGAGTCTGTCTGAATGTAGCCTCAATTATCTGTCCACTCGATTTTAAAATGGTCTTTGTGTTAAACTGGCAATACCTGGGTGCCACCGATAAGAATTCACAGTCACCTGATGGCTGTTTATTAGGGCTTTTGGGTTAATTCACACTCAGGCTGTCATACTGATACACTCCAGGTGGGTGTGTGTGTGTGTGTGTGTGTAAGGTCACCTATTCACATGTCTGGCTGAAACCAATCAAAACCTGGCAGGAATGACATTCATTGTGCTCGATTTCAGTGTGTGAACAAAGTGGTGCTTCACATTTACAAGCAGCAATCGATACGCTTTGAGCTTTCACAAAATCGCATGCTCAGCATATTCACAAGGACTGCTTACATTAAATAATAATAAAGAAATGATCATGTGTTTTAATGTAATCAGATATTCTCTTTTAAGCTGAGCCTGTGGCCTGTTTTAATCCTGCATTTCAAATGTGGAAGAGATAAAGGAGTTATTATTTACAGGGTGGAAAGCTATTGGTATTTGCCTAGAGGGCACTTACTTTCGAAGAATTTGTTTACCATGAACAGAGATGTTGTGCTCAAGGACAGTAATTAAAACATTTCACAACCCCCTTAAGACAGTATAGAACATCCCACAGAGCAAGCAAGCAGTAAATATATAGCCAAAAGAAAGAAAGGTTTCAAAGCACTATCGCTATTTTATTTTATTTTATTTTATGTCACTTCTTTTTAATTAAATGATTTAAATAATAATAATAATAATAATAATAATAATAATAAAATAAAAATCATAATGAATCTAAATAGCTTTACTCATTCATTCATGAATCAAACTGAAATGGTTTTGAAGTTCAACTGATTCAATGATTCAGTAATACATTCACGATGGTTTATTAATCTGTTTATCACAAAATCTTCATATTACTTAAAAAGACTTAGAATATTGTCATATGGACCAATTTCATTTTACTTTATGGTGCTGTTTTGCTAAGCCACAGTCATTCTATTTCACTGTAAAACAAAAACAACAACAACAACAAAAAAAGTGGTCAGGATATTCTTTAGACGTTCACATTTTTATGGAATTATATTTGCTTAAGAAAAAATATGCGTGCCACTTAGTGACGTCTGTACTTTAAGGTCAGAGAGCACCTGTCCATCAAAAGCTCACTATCCAATCAGAGTAGATCACTGTTAAGCCCGCCCCCACGAGAGGCTTGTGTCAAAACACCAAACGAAAAACTACGAAGCGTAAGCGAAATCTGTGGCAATGAATTCAGAATCCACGATTAGCGAAAACAAATCTTTGAAAAACATTAACAAAGAATGAAGGATATTTGAAGAGCCTGTTGAATTTGTGCGACTGAGTTAATTTTTTTTTTTCATTTTCATTGTGTTTTTCTTCTTTTGTAAAGGTGTTTCTGAAAAAGTTACGTTGTTTTATAAAGTTACATACTTTTTTTTTTTTTTTTTTTTTTTTTGAAGCAAATATAATTCCATAAATTTTGTGTTTCACAAATGAAAGAAAGCCAAACAAATTTGGAACAACAAATTTGGGTGAGTAAATAATGATAGAATTTACATTACTGAGTGTACTATCCCTTTAAGTGCAGGGTAATTAGATTGGCTTGTGGTTCTAATACTTGAGATGCAAAAATCCACCAAACTCCAAACTTAAATACAAACTCTTCAGCTAGAGGCCGCTAGCTTTATCCAGCTCCATAAGTAAGGAGGCTGCTTCAGTGCATGGTGAGTTAAAACTAGCTCTTATTGCATTGGACAGGGACTGGTGTAAAGTCATGCTAGCTTAGGTGCTAGAGTGGTGCATTTGTCTCTCTGCATTAGATTCAGTTGAGTTCTTCGATTTGGAGCACACTGACACACGATGACAGTGTGAAGGTCAAGCATCTCACTAGCTTGAAATCATAGTATATATATATATATATATATATATATATATATATATATATATATATATATATATATATATATATATATATATATATATATATATATATATATATATATATATATATATACTGTTATTATTTTGTTGCAAGTCTGTCTTGGATGGTATCTTAGTTCCTGCAAACTTAAAACCAAATTCCAATAATGTCCAAGAGTGAACATATATTCATATTTCTTTTCTGTAACATCTGAAATCATATTGTCTTCCACATCTTAACAGTGGTGAAAATTATATTTAAAGCATTTTAGATTAAAATGTTCTTTCTAAGGCTAATTTTAAGGCAAGCTTTTTATATCCTACAAACTTTCCATATCTGCATAATTTGACAAAATTACACATTGGTTTGAATTCTGTTTCCTAGAGAAATTTACCTTTTTTAACCCAAATAAACTCAGCACTGGCATCCTCAAATATTAATGTTTACATACTAAATTTTGAAATGGTTTATGTTTATTTCACTCACTGTTTAGATTTTCTTTGTTTTTAAAACAACAGATCTGTTAGTTTTAATAAAAATCTATCCCTGCACAAATGCCTGAAGCTTAAGAAACAACCTTCAGTCCACGAAATAACAAATCACCAGTGATTTAGATTAAGATTAAAGATGTCATTTAGAAGACTGCAAATTAAGAATGATGCAAATATGCAAATGTCACTAAGGACTAAACAAAGAGCTGAAAACATCAGCTACACTCCCACACACAAAACAACTCAAATGAACCAGAAGAATTCATTCTATAGTAATGCAATGGTCTTAACAGTAGTGCTCCTTGTAAGATACAAATGGAAAATATTAAAATAGTGTGTTATTTTAAATGATAAATGTTATTAATTGAAAAAACTTATTTTCATCTAATATTTATATTTTATTATTAGTTTTATTTAAATCACCAGAAATTATTTTAATAGTTTTAGTAAACAATTAAACTTTTTTTGCCAGTTTATTCTGGCAATATTCCTCAAGGTGAGCTTATTTGTGAATGCAAATTCCTCTCTATACAGTACCTTAAATGTTCTTCAATGTATTATGGGACAAATTGACCAGCAACAGTCTGACATTCCTAACAGCATAATACCATATTTTCCCTTGTACATGTGAGTATAGGAAGACATTTTGGTTGATCTGCATGTCATTTTACAGCTCTGTCTTTTATTGTTTTATTTGTAAAGCACTTATTACTATTAAATATTTAAGTTTAAACATCCAATTAAGCTTTTGGGATTTAAGTGGGACTCGCTATCATGTTCCTAACATCCTAAACTTTATTTGAGAAAAAAAAAGTATTTGTTTGTTTTCTTTTTTTATCTTGTGTGGTTACAAATTTAGCGTGAGCTTTAAACCGTCCATTACCTGCTGCTGTATATTTGCAACCACTCCTTAGATTTTTATCTGTGAGTTACTGAGTATACTTTAAATATTAACATAAAAGATCCAGCAAAGCATACTTTGTTGACAGGATACCGTGTTTTAGTCATGGAGCAGTAAGCAAGAAAGGTATGATAGAATTTTTGGCTTGTTAGCAAATACTCAAACTGCATTTGATTTGTTATTAACTAATGTCACACAATTTATGCACCGGACACATGTCCCAGTCTTTATCTAAGCAACATATATGCTTGTATGAACAAAAATTCATAATTCTTGCCTGGTTACTGTGAATGTGCATATTCAAACCACTGCTAGCAATTGCAAAAATAGCGGCATGACAGATGGACAGGTGGAATCTGACACTTTTACTTTATTGTTAAATTGTATAATTTTGTATTTATTTATTTATTTATTATTATTTTTATTTTTATTTTTTTTGGGGGGGAGGGGGGTGTAATTAGTTAACTAGAGAAGCTATCTATTCTTTAAATTATGTTTTCCTTGTCCTTGTAGTTCAAATACTGAACCCTGACTTTGTAGAGAAGCAAAGGACTCATTCTTTGAGAAAGTGTAATTTTGCTTACTGTTTGTTCAAGTAATCATTCACCTAGAAATCATTTACTCAACCTTATGTCGTCTCAAACTTGTAGGACTTTCTCCTGGGAGACAAAATAAAGATATTGTTGTGGACAAATTTATGTGTGTTTTGACCATACAATGGAAGACCAGTGGGAACCAAACATTCAAGCTCCAAAAAAATAATAATAAAATAAAATAAGGTATGATTAATCACCAGTAATTTTGTCTGGTATCAAAATATCAGACCAAGGGACCACAAATTGAAAGACTGTAATTGAAAAATGTACAGTGAAAATTGTTTTCACACAAATACACTGAATCACTTCAGAAAGCTGGCTAAACCATGCAATTGATTACCTTTATCCTCCATTTACTATAAGTCTGTTTCTATTTGAAAGTTTGATTCCCATTTTCTTTTGCATTTTAAGGACAAACAGACATCTTATCTCCATTAAATATAGTATACAGGTGAGTAAATTATGAGAAAATTATCTTTTTTGATTTTGCTTTTTGATTCTGTAGAATCTGCCACTCTTTCTGATCTTGAGAATATGGGTAACCTGCCTGTGACTCCTTGCTTGATCCTTCTTGGTAATTATATCATTTTAGATGCAGTTCTGTATGTCTGCATTTTGCTTCACTAAAACAAAGCTCATGCTCCAGACTGACACCAGTTTCTATTATCAGGAAAAGATCCACCTTAACGTGCATCATACTAGAATTCACTTATTATAATTGCAGCATGTATGACCTATGCAGTGTATTCCCTTAATTACAGACTAGTTTTTGGTTAGAAGTTTTTCAATTATACACTGGAAAATGTTTCCAGTGAAAGTGAAAACTTTTCTCTTCTTACTTTTCAGATACTGGAATAAATCCAGAAAAGAGGATCAAAGCTGAATGGAGATAAAAGGTGTCTAAAATAATTGGGAAAAAAACTGCAGAAGACCCAAGATGATGAGGAAGACCTTCAGTCCAGAATTATATTATACTTAACTTAACCTTATGCTGTCTCAAACCAGCAGGACTTTCTCTTGGAGGACAAATTAATATATTGTCATAAAGATATGTTTGCCCATACAGTGGAAGAAAATAGGGGCCAAACTTGAGCTCCAAAAGCAACATAAAGGTATGATTACTCAAGGGCATAATAAGCTATATAGACCAAAATAATTTTTTGAACCAGGCTGTAAACATGTTTTGTTTTGTTTTGTTTTTCTGCTGTAAAGTTGGGCATTTAACATGGGAAGTCTATGGGATTGACTCCCATTTGCAGCCAGCCTCTAGTTGCCTGTCGATGAACTACAGTCACTTCCTTGTTGGCTTCACGAGAGTGAGCGGGAGGTTGCCACATGCATTCGAATAGTATTGGTTTCAGGCCAATAAATACTGGCCTGGATATAAACAGATATGTGCCAATGCAATGTAAATAGGCAGATCCGATTTTCTCAGCCATTGCGTTCTTTACGTCATTAAAATTGATGGGGTTCTATTACCAAGTTCGAGAGTAGCACGATCATATAATCATCCAATCTGGCACAGGTGCATCTTGTTAGGCTAACCATCTTAGCTAGCACTCAAGTATATATATATATATATATATATATATATATATATATATATATATATATATCAAGCCTTCCTACCTCCTGTCCTACGACAGTTTTTCGGCATCCCTCCTACACCCCAACTCCTCACTTCTAATCTGTTTTATCTGAAATTAGGGATAGGGGGAGTTCTTTGGGTTCGGGCTATGCTCTGGGTCCGGACCCCTATCCCAGGACAGCACACCAAAATATACTTACTATTCGCTATCAGATTAGATGTAAGGGTGAACTCGTGAATGACAATTTGGGACTTTTCCATTGTTTAATGATGTCATATGTGTTTTTTTTTTAGCTACAGGCAAAATAAGTGTAAAATGCTCCAAGTAGTAATTAAACATTTAAAATGATCTTTATTTGTACATTTTCTGAGAGGATTACATTTTCTTTGCTCGCTTCCCATGCTGACTGTCACCCGAACTGCGTGCATATTACGGCATGCGATCCCGATAAATACACACATATACAGAATTACAGTATTTCAGTATTCACGCAAACATAATATGTCCTGTGTTAAACTGTTGGGAAAATATTAAATCTGTGCATTACAGTATAGGATGTCTCTCTCATTAATGTTAATCTGCACTTCATTGAACTGCTTTTGTAGTCGTAATAATCAATTTATTTGTAATGAACACAGTGTGCATTTAGCTAAATTTAAACAGATTATAATCGTACTTTGGATATAATAAAATAAAGCCGTTATGACACCTTCTCTGTGTGACAACTAGCCCTCGTCTCCATATACTAAGGTTACATAGAGCAAACCATTAGTATATGTGACCCTGGACCACAAAACCAGTCTTAAGTGTAAATTGAGATTGAGAAAGCTGAATAAATTAGCTTTCCATTTAATTTTGGTTTATTAGGATCGGACAACATTTGGCCGAGATACAACTACTTTGTTGTTGTTTTTAATCTGGAATCTGAAAAAGTCATCCAAATGAATTCTTAGCAATGCATATTACTAATAAAAAATTACGGTTGGATATATTTACAGTAGGAAATTTACAAAATATCTTCATGGAACATGATATTTACTTAATATCCCAATAATTTTTAGCATAAAAAAAACTAAATCGATAATTTTGACCCATACTGTGTTTTTTTTTTTTTTTTTTTGGCTAATGTTAAAAATATACCCCAGCGACTTAAGACTGGTTTCGTGGTCCAGGGTCAAATATAGTACAGCTACAGTGCCTTATGGAAGCATAAGAGCTCTGACGCATATCCATTGTGCTCATGCAGAAAACATACATTCAGTGGTTTTTCTCAACAATTAATGCAGAATATTACATACCCAAACTGAAAAGGACTACACAGGACGGAGCATACAGTTGGTTGATTCCTACAAAACAACCAGCAAACCATTGTGTGAAATGTATCGTGGTGTGGCATTTTGCCCTGGGGAGCAAACACTGCATCACATCCCATTAGGATCTAAACATGAAATACAAGTAAGGTCACACCTGTCAAGGCTCCCTGCTGTGAACAGGAACCCACAGCATGAAGAAACATGTTCTAAAGACTGCGAGTTCTCAGGACACTGAATGACAGGGGTTCAGACCTTATCTGGGCATCAGGACGGCTCTGCATTCAGAATCCCAACACCACCGGTCCTCAGCTTAGCTCATTATGCAAAACACAGCACGGCGTGAGGGCCACATGCTGGTGACTAAATCCACATTGACGATGCACTTCATGTTTTGGAACATCTGTTTTAAGCTGACTCTGTCTGCAGTTCTGCACAGAGGACAGACGTGGGGTAGAAAAATCTCTGGTGACATCGAATTACCCCTTCCTGGCTGCTTTGTTTACATCTCTCCACAACACAGGTAGGCCATTATACTTTCTGGAGATGAGAAATATTGCAAAAATCGCACTCTAAGTCTTGGGGTTTTAATAAACATCACCTTATATAATATTGCTAAACTAATAATGGACCTGAGATCCTGTGTGCATCTATATTTTACTATAGTTAAGGGAATCACATATACACTACATTAAATCCACTCCAACATGGTTGAATTTTGGTTGTTCAGAGATAACATCCTTAAAAAAATATCTAAATATATATAATGAAATATTGTCCAAGTAATCTAATTTGTAAAGTAATGGCCTAAATGATAAGAAACAAACTAGACAGACTTTAATTGGATGTGAGAAAACTTATCATTTCGGTATTGCATGTCTATTTCATTATAATTCAGAAGACTTGCTCGGCACACTCGAAAGTAATTGAGGCGATATCTTAAAACTCTAGCGTTAGCAGCTTTTTCTAAGATGTTTTTAAAAAGTGATGATTTGTTCATGCATGAATATGGAGGATTTTCTCGCTTCATGCTCTTGCATCAACAAACTGAGAGTATGCCTATTTAAATTTTTGGCTAAATTTCTCCCATATATGCTAATGAATTGCAATGAATATTCCCAGGTTTTTATTTCATCAGATATGATTCTTCTGACCTGTTTTCAGAAGTAAAGACTGACACTATGAGTTAATATTGATTTATCATTGGCCCTCTGTGGATGTTTCCACTGTGACAGGGACCTGAGATGAATTAGCATGGTGTGTTTAACATGTACCTCCATGTGACCTGTGAAAAAGCAGCAACAATAATAAAATAATCTTGTTTAAAAAAAGTAAAATAAAAGCCCAATATATTGGAAATACTGGTCAAACCAACCGTCAAAGTCCATCTACTCAATAGGTTTTGCATGAGGGCCCAGCTGAACTTTTATGACCTCACTTGTGAGTTGTGTTTGCCCCATCAGTAATGCCTGTCCCCTTCAGTGCTTTCCCATCTCAGATGGCCCATCATCCACGCCACGATCAATCCCTCAAAGTGATTTGCCATTAACCTTGCCACTGTGATGGACTTCTGTGGCCAGTGGCTGTAGTCCAGCAATTTTTTCCGGTTTGGAGTTTAATAGGAAAAGAATGAATGGAATCCCTGTTGTAATCTTTAACAGTAGGGGGAACATTTGTACGATCCACTGGCACTACAATGGTTGAATTACTTGACAGGGTACACTTTGCTGAAAACCACAATTTAAACCCTTTGGAATAGGAACGTCAATCCCAGTTTCCCCAAGAGGTAGGCAGCTAATTTTCCTCTCAGAACAATTATATAAGTCAATTATGTGAATACTATGTTCTGTTGGGTTCACTTATAGCATTACAAAATTGACAGACAAATCAAAAAAAAATAATTAATTAAGGAAACTGTACTTTTACATCACAAAGTATCATATAAGGTGTAAAATTGACTATATTTATGGAAACTTGTATAAAAGATCATATATTGAAGGATATAGCTAAAATAGAAATTATCCCATTCAAAAAAAAAAAAAAAAAAGAAAAAAGTTTGTCACACTTTATGTTAAGGTCCAATACTCACTATTAACTAACCATTAACTATGACTTCTGCCTCAATTAACTCCTAATTTGTTGCTTATTAATAGTTTATAAGGTAGTTGTTAAGTTTGGGGTATTGGGTAGGATTATGGATGTCATGCATCATATATTTACTTTATAAGAACTAATAAACAGCCAATATGTAAATTATTGGCATGCTAATAAGCAACTAGTGATTAGTGAGAATTAGAGAAGTGTTACTTAAGTTTTATATTACACTCATACAGAAACGCACCATAAGTAGTATCTTTTTCACTTCTCATGTAACAGGGCAAGGACCCAAAAAAAAAAAAAAAACACTTTCAGAGTTACTTTCAGAGTTTACTCTTGTTGTTTTGTCCAAGAAATTGCTTTGCAGCAAGTATATAAGTATACTGCCTAAACTCTAAAATTGCATCCTAGGAAGACGGATATCGAGTCCAGGTTTTCAGCCTTATCACAAACAACTTGTTTACTCTGTATAAATCACAGAATTTGTTCAAGGTCTGACTAGTTAAAAGTTATTTTCTAGGACTTAAGTGTGCCAATTCGCTTGACTGCACTGATGTGTTTTCGCCAGTGTCCACAATTTGACACGTTATATCGTCCAAATGAATTAACTTTAATTTGCACTCTGCCAACATCACATTTAAATTGTGCTTTAAAGTTAGGCCTCTGTGGGATATAGCAGTGTGAAGCGTGTAACTAATGTTCCATGAACAGCACGTCGTTTGAGCTTCCTTTGCAATACAACTTCCTCTGGTTATTTAAATCCATCAGTGAGTCCTTAGCTGTCATGTAGGTCATGAAAGAGCAGAATGTCTCTTCTGTCACCTGCCAAGCCAACTAGATAGAGCCAAATGTTTCTGATCAAACCAGAATATTTCATCTCTAAACATTTCAGAAAGGAGGTTTGGGTTTCGCATGTACACCTCGCTTGGTTCTATATCCTCTCATAAGTCCAATTAAACTTGTAAAGCCTGTAAATTTGTAAGCAAGGTGTTTGGAAAGCTTCAAACCAAATAACTGGATGTCTTTAGAAAGACAAAACTAAATATAAACCAACTCTGGCAATTAAGATTCCCCTTGTCTCTTACTTCAAAAGTTTATTTAGCCATCTACCCATTCATTCCACGATTTCTGACAGCGGCATCAATAATGGGAGTGTTTGTGTTCGGACATCTCTTGCAGAAATGCACCCATTGCTTTTGGTTGTATCGCACAGGCTGTTTTTGTACGCCGAAGAGCATCAGCCCACCTTGGTCCTCAGGGAGCCAGTCCTGTTTGCTGTGTGTCTGATGTAAATGTCAGGCTCTTCGTACGTATGTTGCTCTGTTGTATTGAGCATGAATAGCCTCGGGGGAAGTTATGTCACTATCGATCTGGATATATTTTCCTCACGCTGATGTCCTATTCTTTCTGAATGCAGTTTCAACACAGTTTCAGCACTCTTGTCGGACGTGCTCATGAGGTGGCCCTGGGATGAATGGTTTAGAAACCTCGGCTTAGTTAAAAGTAAAAAAAGAACCAGCGGGAACCACGACCCAATTGAAGACTCGGAGCACTTCCAAAGTGGCTGAGTAATGGCTTAAAATGACTTAAAATAAGCTATACCTGAAAAAGAAACAGCTAACAATGAAGATATAAAATGGCATAATTTTGTATTTCAATCATTTTAAAGTCGCAATATAACATTTAAATTATGTTGTAATGTATATTCAAGTATAGGGCTCTATAATAATAATCAAATGGCTGGAAAGGACATGGAAATCCAGTGGTCATAAAGAGTATGAACCCTGAAGAGCATTCAGTTCTTGAAGCATCTGGAATGACATAATTAAAAATATAAATGATTAATAATTATGTTAGCTCTTTTAATAAACACTGCCACTCCTAGTTCCTGTAAAATAAAAAAAATAATTAAAAACTAGCAACTTTGTCACTGCTCTCCCCGCAAACATCAGCAGGAGAATAAAACACTGTATATTGATTTAATTGGGAACTATAGAGACTTCTCAGGACCTTTAGCAAGTTCTGTTCAGGACCCTTTCTTTTGATGTTACAAATTGATTTGTCAGTGAGGGGAAGTGTACAGTATGCTCCCAAGCAGTTCAATCCAATTCTTTGAGTTTTGGCAGACACTATATAACCTACAACAGGGAGCCTCAACTGGCCCTATAAAGAACCACTGGCCTAAGCCTTTTTAAAAGTTGTATTTTTCCTTATGTAAGCTAAAAGTAACCATTTTAAACAAACAGGCCTCTTGTGTATATACTGAGTGTTCCCAAACTCCAGCAGCCACTCATTGCATACAGAAAGCACTGGCTCTCTAAAGAGCAATGCACATTAAACTTCCAATGATCTCATTCCAACTGAGAATTTGGAGCACTTTTAAATTGGCTCCCATTATCAGAGTGACTCATTTCATGTACGAGCTACACAAAATCATTACCAGAATCCTCACCACAGTGTCAACCCAAACCGGCTGTCTAAATGTACCCAGTCCCATTTAAAAAATGTAATTTATATTTAAAGTTTTTTTGCATTTTAAAACAGATAAGATTGTATTTTTTTTTTTAATAATGGGGAAAGCTATATAGTCTACAGTACATCAGTAATACTATCTGCTATCAATAAGAATTATGCGTGAGATACCCTTCACAGGTAATGCGCCAATGTATTCAAACATTCATATGAGTTGGTCCTTGACAAGTTATTAAAGATAAGGACTATGAGGAGTCCCTCGGGATTCTAGTGTCATCCTTTATATTAATGATTTCCTGGAGAGAGAAACTTGTTCTGCACAGAATTCATCTTTCCAAAGCTATGCTTTGTTTGATCGACATCCCCTTTGTTGCAAAGAGTTTGCATTTGTCATCCTCCAGCAGCACAGGTAATGATCAGACTGCATGATAATCATATCCACTGTCACTCCAAAAACTATGACATATTATACATTACTCCATTTTTCTTTCTCCTGAGACAATTTTTCCCACTGACAATAGACTCTGATTACATGGGCCCTGAAGGATGGATAATATCTTGAGCTGTTATTGGTAATTAACACCTGTGCTCAATCACCTTTTTCCAGACTTTCATCAGTGGTACATAAGTCTGGTCTATATTTTAGCTTTTTGTGCCCAGGTGTAACTAAATCAAACTGCTAGTCTTCAAGTCTGACCAGATTTGCTGGTTTTAGGGTCATCTGTAAAGCAAACCATCTGAACACTAGTTCGGACCTGTTACAATATTCCACTAGTACCCCCTTCCTCAAATCTTACCCTGGAGGTCCAATGCACTGCAGAGTTTAGCTCCAACCCTGATTAAAGTCACCTGTCTGTAGGGGTGTAACGATTCACTCGTTTTCTCGATGCATCGATTACAAACCCTGTCGATTCATATGCATCGATCTTGAAACATGATTTTTGAATCGTGAATCGCCCCCTCCTGATCTTGAACAGCAATCGATTCAAAATGCTAAGAATCGAATGAATCGCGATTTCTATAGCGATTCTATGCTTTCAAAATGTATACACATTAAATTACTACACGCACAAATTAATGGAGACCTTGAAGAGTGTTCGTGAATCGTGCCTCTTATCTGTCCTTCACGAGCTCCACTGTTTACCGCCTGATGAGACTGTCACAGGATTGCGCTCGCACTCCGTTCGTCTCTGACGCAGCTGACGTGTGATCTATAGGACTCGTGGCCAGTGCCGGAGCCGTCGACCGCTGTATTTATTGCATGGACGGAGCAGAAATGTAATTGTCTAAATCAAACGCACAGATCCATTGAATGATAAATGTTTTTAGACAATGCAGATGAACCGAATATACGAAGGAAACTTTTAAAATTAACCACAGCATTAACAACGACCTTGAAATAAAACAGACATCTGCCGTTTTCTCTCCGAATCATTCGCTGATGGAGAGGAAATGTTAAATAGAGATGAAGACGTTTTCACACTGAAAGAGAAGCGATCTTGCTCTCATAGACGTGCCAGGCTATATCTGCAGCTAATCTGAATAAAAGCAGAATGAACTGATGAAACTAAAAACCCACAAACAATTTATGAATGATGCAGTGCTAATTGACATTTATTACAGTACAGAAACTATAAAGTATATTTTCTACCTTATTCTGTGCAGAACATTTTTATAATTGCTAATTAAATGTAGCCTAATATATAAAACAATCATAAAATTGCCATTAGGAAAAAAATATCGATTACAAATAATTGATTATTGTCCAGCAGTGTATTTGATTTATTACAGCTAATTAAAAGTAATTAAAAAAGAAGATAATTCCTTGCAAAAAAAATAAAAATAATAATAATTATTATTATTATTATTATTATTATTATATAGGCTACATAAATAAAATGATTGTGTTTGACATTTCTGTCACTTCTGAAATTATGGCTACACTCCTTTTTTTTTCTAACCTATGGTTCTCTAACCATAAATGCTACTGTAATTTGCCCCCTGACTAAGCATTTAAAGAATTTAGTAGATGCATTTAAATAATCCCGTGAATGCACTTAAAGAATGCACAATCGAATCGTTATAATCGAATCGAATCAAATTTAATTGTGAATCGAATCGAGTTGAATCGTTCTAAATGTGCAAAAATCGTTCTTGAATCGAATCGAAAACCTATGAATCGTAATCGAATTGAATCGCTGCCTTGCCAAAGATTCACAGCCCTACCTGTCTGCCATTTTCGAATGATCCCAAAGACATTGATTGACACTGATTAGCATGCTCAGGTGTGTTTGATTAGGGTTAGCACTAAATTCTGCAGGAAAGTGGATCTCGAGGTCCAGATTTGAGGATCCCTGCACTAGTAGATGGTGACAAATCACTGTCTTTATGAGTGAGTCATGGATTAATTTATACAAACATTTTGTTCACAGTATATTTATAAAACAGTAGGCAACAAGTACCCAGATGGCCTGTACTATTGGCAAAATTTGAAGTGTGCATCAATTGACACTTTACTGTCCCATGATGCCACAAGAACGGATTGTTAATGGTGGTAGCCACATGACAGTGAAAACATGATGAATGTATTATCTCCAGAGGACATATATACTACAAACAAATATGCTATATTCCGTACTTTTTCATGGTTATACAGTCATTACTTACTACCGGAAGTAGTACCTACAGTACTCAAGAGGGCATGCAATTTCAGACACATTCAATGACTATTCACTAAATCTTACATTCAACTGATTTGTTCAGAAACATTAATTGATTAAGTAACCAAAAAAAGTTTATGTTCTTAAGGGAGAGTGATAGAATATGTAGCGTATCAGAACTGAACCAGACATATTAAAGATTCGATCAGGGATATGGGTGAAACATGAGGAGGCGAATTCCTCAGAAAGGCAACAGGATGTTGTAAATTAATTCCTAATGCCACAAGTCAGAAGCAAGTCCACTAACCAACCAACTCTTTTACAGAACAGCTTTCAACATTCAGACCATCACATGTAAACCCATGAGAGTAAACAAGATCGTTGGATTGACTTCCCTCCACCTAGAAGAACCAGACTGAAATTCTTAAGGAGACCTTTTAGCCTCTGGTCTCCACAGAACATCCTTGTGTCAAAGAAAAGCAGAGAAACTGTATTTTACAGATGTAGATGCACCAAAATGAACTCAAAAAGACGTCTAAAGCAATATCAGTCCATTGCTTAACTCCATTTCATTTATGAAACCCACACATTTGACTATCATGTTTAATCACTTATTGTGCATGTCTTTTTAATAACTATTGAATAGCTTAAGGATGCATATTCATGTGTAGTATGTATGTGTTTCAATCTGGTTGCTTGAAACGTTTCTGACCATCAGTTATTTATCAAATGTATCATTTTCTTGTTATAGGAATCATATCCAAAATGATACCCTGCAAGAGCAGGAAAATTCGGACCACATGCTTGATAAGATAACGTATGATTTATGATACCCCGAGCAAAGACAATATCTGATTGGCCAAGACAACATTTGAGGTGTGACAAAATGGACACCATCAAACTCTGCTTTTAGATTTTGCTTCTTAGCTTTTGCTATTAGTCATGCTTTTTGTCATCACTTTTAGTATTTCTTTGAGCGCGGTTCCAGCGTGCCTTTGCCTGCACACCTGCTGCTGCTAAGTCATGATGAGAAGAAACACCACAGTCTCGTCAAACTTTACTTCTGTTCTTTTCCGTTGAGAGTTTTGTGTTCTGAGTTAAGTTTTGTAACGCCGTGTCTCCGAGTCTGACCTCGAGTGCCCGTTCAACTACAACCAGCCCACAACTCCGCATCTTCAGCCAACACCCAACCATGGGCTTCCCAAGACGTCACTTCAACAACTACAGAACTTCCAGTCAATCAGCAACATCGGAAAACCCATCGACAACAAATTGAACACAGACAACACAAGTAACCTCCAGACTCGGATCTGTACTGGTGTATCTAATATAATTTTAGCCTCATTGAGGAACTCACACCTGCACACCTGTTAATTGCATTCAGATGTCTCCACTTTCATTGTTTTCACCTGTCTATATAAACCAGTCTGTTTCTATCTGTTTCATGGAGTCCTTGTTTTCCGTCACCCGGCTTTCTCGTGTTCCCTGGTGTTTTTTCATGTTTCTTGTTTTTGGACTGATTTTTTTGTTATGACCTCTTGCCTGTTTTTGGATTCCTCATTAAATACTGCGATTGGATCTCTCGTTTCCTGTGTGCATCCGTAAAAATGTGTTAGAATAGGTTATATGTCTTAAAAATGTAATGAAGACTTATTCATATTGAAAAGAGAAGTATCTTGTGTTTTGTGCTTACAAGTTAAAGTCATAACTGCCGATCTTGTTACTGTGCTAATTAAAAGTGTTTTCACTACTTTGGATTTTAATATCCATTGCAGAGTTGATGTTATACGGCTCGTTCAATGAATCACTGGAATGCAGATCAGCCGTGAAACAGTGATTCTGTTCAAATTCCCTTTAAAATCTTATATGATTCCCTTTGAGCTAAATTGACCTGTTTCCCTTACAAATGTCTCATTCAACTGATTGATTCAAACAACTGATTTATGCAGGAACAAAACTGAGTGTCCTTGAAAGTGAGTCACTGAATCTTTCATTTAGGAACAAAACAATTGACCATCATGGAATCTTTCAAACCATTGACTGTCAATTTACTCAAGAGGATCTTTCATAAACCCTGATTCAAATCAAATCAGCTTATATACAGTACACAACTTTTATATTTTGAATTAACAAAAAATATACAGCAATTCTTGTAAAAACTGATTAAAACATTAGGATATAAGATTAATAATGATTGCACAGCCACCCAGAAGATTGCAATGTCCACTAAGAATATAAAATCCAAGAAAGAAAGTAGTAAGAGTTTTTAAAACATTTGAGCTTCCATGGTGACTCCTGGCTTTAGCACTATGTTGAGAATGTCTGTGTTGTTCACAGTGAACATAAGCTGGATTGACTGAATTTAACACATTTTTGGAACCGATAACCTTGAGTAAGAGAAACCAAGAGATCAAGGATTATGTGACTGTATTTAACGCATCATTCTGAAATAATCCCCAGTAAACTCTGCTTTGGCATTGTTTGGCACTTTTTTCTTTTGAAGAACAAAAACAGACAAAGTAACTATTAGTATTTTGTCTAAAATATTAAGCAACTAAATTTTAACATTTATTTATTGAACTGTTGTATAAAAGCAATATTACACTCACAATTGGATTGTTTTTCCAAAAGTAATTACAGCACTCTTGTTTGTAATATAGCTTAAATATTAGCATATTAAGTGAACGGCTTCAATTACAAAATTGCCCTACCAGGAATATAACAAACTAAGCACATATTTTCCTTGAATTAAAAAAGCATGACAACAACTCTGCATAGTTATACAACAGAACAAAACATCTCTCTGTGATGTCTACATGATAGCTATGACTCATCATCCTCATCCTCATGCAGACTACACAAAGAACTTCACAGGAGCTCTACAGCGATGGATGCATGCGTACACTCAAACCCATCGTGATTACAAGGAGTTTGCTCAATGATTTGGCTCTAAACAAACACATTTGTTCAGTATTTGGTCATGGTGTGGAAATAAGACACTGAAATCCTCAATGGTCTCCTCTGTCCCAGTACAGCTGCTGTGAAACTTTGCTCTAAATTAACAGCTATAAAGAGCCATCGGTTGTACTACTAGGCCATTTCAAAGGTTAAGTGGCTCATAATGTTTACAAAAGCTTAATGTTACAGAAATTCATTGGCTTGATGAAAATGTCCAGCAGCTTAGCAACAAAGTAAAAAATAAATAAATAAATAAATGAAAACAGCTGTTCCTTTCCTGTTTGGTTGGAGTCTCAAAATCCTGTTATGCTCCATTTTCATCATAATGTTATCTAGTTAACATTCCCTTTCAACTTAATGGCTGAAGCCACTTATCCATAGAAGAAGAGGCATGCATAATTAATGGTGTAATACTCATTAAAAAGATTAGGTTATTGATGCCACTCTATACATAATCTATAATTGCTTATTTCTTTCTCATAGAAAATGGCCTGAGAAGTTAACACCCTTTCTTGATTATCCCCTTTGATGAGTTCTCAAGACTAAGTGCCAGGTGCTGTACCATATCCAGACAAGCTGCAGTTTCCCTGCCAACAGTGGGCAAGAGAATAATTAACTCTGCGTCCCAATTAGAAAGACACAATCCTAAGGAGAGCATTGAAAGATGCGAACCAAATATGGTAGAGTATACTCAACAGGAGTGGCCCGAAAGGCCCAGATAAATACATTAGTATGAGAAAAGAGTAAGATAAAAGACACAGTAAAGAGTAGAGGGCAAGAGGGATGCAAATCTAAAGCAAATGAAAAGAGGCTGATGGTATAACAGCTCTCCAGTAATGACCATTTCATTTATTTCTGCCCTCGGTTTCGCTTTCAGAGAGCTCTGAGGTTCCGATACGAGCTTACTTATGAAACACTGTTAAGTAGAATCTGCATTATATACTATCTGGCCTACTAAAATATAGTACGTCAAGCAGTAGGCATCATTATAAACTTTGTAAAAAAAAAAAAAAAAATTTATAAAAGACAAATTGCATATCTGGGAAACAAACAAGGTTGTTTTGCATATTTCATCCAATTTTGGCTAAAACATTTATTTGAAAATGTATTAACTTTTGGCAAGTTAAAAAATTGCCACTGAAAGCTGAAGGTCAAGATGAATGCATTAAATTGTGGGGAAAAGCACTGGGCATGCAGTAAATATGCTTGTATACTGCTCATTTTGGCAAGTGCTGTGGGTCTTCTATGCATTCACATCTAATTATACTGTACATACTATATATTCAATAAATCAATAAATATTGTGGCTTGTTAGCAACCTATTCCAACATTGTCAGAGAATACATTCCCCTCCTGAGAAATAATACATCTATCATTTGGAAACACATTAGATTATTTTAAATAAAGAAATAGACAGTTAGACCAAAATAAAACATATAAAAAAAGTTGAGGAAAAGGTGATTTAGCCTGATTTACACAAACACCCAATTAATGCCTCTGAGCGGGAAAACAAATCAATTATGTAGTAACTAATCATGAATTCTATTGGCAAAAATTTGCTTGTGAGTTATTTATTATGGTAGGCCTCTGGGGTGGCCTGTTTTAATACGGTGAAATGTCTATCTTGATTTAGTAAGATATTTTCCTTTTTTTTAACTGTATAAAGGTGATTTGAAATCCAATTAACACTAAATCTCATCCTCTTGAGATGCTTAATGGGTTAGAAAAACTGCATGAAACAGGACACAATTTATTATCATTTGAGTATAAAGGAAAGATGGTTAATTGTACATTCAGTAATTTTTTTAATACGATATAAGTGATTCTGGTGTTGGAAGAATGTTAATGATTAATAGCAGCTTGTATATTAGTTAAATCTGCCATTGGTTTTTGAGAAAGAGGAATGAACTCGTTAACCAAGTTAATTTGTTTAAGTTTTTGCGTGTTCCTGCAGCATTGCCCTCCAAGGAAGTACAAAACCACAAATTACACTCAAAATAATGCATAAAAGTCTCTTTATGTATGACAGCTAACAATATTTTGGTTCAATTTATTATGTAGGTGCCCTCAAAGACCTCTTTTTTTAAACAATGTTTTATGAAAATGAGTTAATAAACCTGACTACACAATCAAATGATAGCAGCAGACTATAGAAGCACAATGTCAATGAGTTTGAACTTAACCTGACACCACTTGCAGGATTCAGGTTTTTTTGACAGATCTTTACTGTGTTCTGAAGGACTGAGGTGACGGACCTCATTTTACCTTATGTTATCTGGCTCACACCTGCATGCAGCCGGAGTTTGGCCTTAACATCTTTGTTGTCAGCGTGTAATGTGATATAAGCTGGGCAGTTTGCAGCAGAACACGAGATTGGTAAGTCCATGCCAGACAGGACGTCAATATCTAAACAGCTGTGAAGCTATAGTACCAGCCAGAAAAGGACAGACTTGGAATTAGAAAAAAAAATTAGAAGGCTTTTAAATTAAGAGCATAAGAAGTAAAAATAAAATAAAAATTCCAGTGAGGTATTTTCACTCTGATTTAAAGGTAATTCCAAATAATGCTATGTTAGGTCCTAAAAAACAATCATGCTTTGTTGTTGTGTTTATTCTTATTCAGATCATCAGCCTATTGTGATTTACAGGAGAGCAGCACATGCTCTGACTCATTTAGATCGTCTCTTATCAATGCCAGAAGCTCACACAGCCACCATAAGTCATCAGTGAAATCAGTGGCATTTATATTTTTTGGATTGCATCCCTGCTGATTTTTTAGGATAGTGCAGCTGTGCAACTCTTTTTTTCTTTTTCATTCTTTTTTTGGTCACTGCTGGACCACTGGAAAGACTGTTTTTCTTTATACAGAATAACCTGAAAACACTGGAAATTGACACAGCCAGTTAATCCAAAGACCCCAATTTAGCCAGCTCTTTGACATTCAGTTTATCAGTTTTCTGAAAGTTAAACTTATTATGACCATAGGTGATGACAAGTAAGTGAGTGAGTGAGTGAGTGAGTGAGTGAGTGATAATATTATTAATACTATTAATTTAACCTATTCCTTCAACATACGGAATAATTAATTAGCTAAACTAGTACAGTAGCCTTTATGAATGAGTCATTGAATCATTCACTCAATGATTGTCAAATCCAAGTCATAATTATGTGTAAAAAAATTATGTAAAAAGATGTATAGCCATAATTATGAATTATGGAAAAAATATGCATAATTTGTCAAATTATATTATTATGCAATAATTATGAAATAGCATTTTTTTCTTAGCAATAGATGCTATTCAAACTAAGTGCAAATACCAATGGATGCTATTTAGACTAAGTGCAAATAGCAGCATTTTTTGTGGTATGCTATTTACTGTACACTAAGCGCATATAGCTATATATTCTATTTACACTATGCTAAAATTGTACTACTTATTGCAAATAGTGGCAATTAAACAAATACAATATTAACTTATTGAGTGTAAATTGTAGTTTTAATTCAAATTATTAAATGAATGTCACTTTATTGGGACAATAAAGCCCTCTCCATGCCTATCCTAACCCTACACATTACTTTATTTACAACTTCTTGATTATAATCTTAATTTTCATTTTAAATGAATGCTTCGAATTCGAAGCCAGGTCGGTCGCGTCAAAATGAGTACGTCACGTGGGCATTTGCACGTTGGTGGGCGGAGTTAGTGTAAATAGCTTCAGCCAACAAGGCAGGCTATTTGCACTTAGTGTAAATAGACACTCTGTAATTATTTTCATGTCCCGACAGTCTAAAGCTGATTGTCAGTTACCTTAATGGTTAGCTCTGAACCTAAAAAAAAATTTCAAAATCAAGTACAGGCTTCACAGCCCTGATAGGACTGCGAAAGACGTCAAGAAAAAAATTATGAATTAAACATACACCACCTAGAGTGCTGTAGACTAATGCAATTGAGAAAACGTCCTCTCTACCATCGACCTGCAGTGCATCCTCATCCTCTTCATTTAGTCAAGCCTTAGTCTATTGATATCATCATTTCTCTCACTTCACCAGAGGCTCTTCAGAATCGTAATTATGACAGCACTCGGGCTCAGTCTCGGATTGCACTTCCGAACGCTGTCAGTAATAGGTCATTTAACGGGTCTCATTCGCTGAGCTCCGCCACAGCCAATCAGACACCAGAACTGTGTCGGTTTCTGCCTCCAGGCTCAAGCTCAAGCTCACCTCTTCAGACTGACATTTATGGGTTTGAGACGGAGCCTGGAGGACCATCACGACTAAGACGAGTCTTAAAGATGGACTCTGTGTGAGTGGGTTTTATTTAGTTCTGTCGAAGGGACCTAAAGGCTCGGAGGCAACAGCTGTTGCCGCAGCTAACTGTGACTAATGTTGCAAAGCTGTGGATGTGGAAGCGAGGAATGCAAAGCCATATACCTTCTGTTGTGATAATCCTACAGAAATACTTAAGTACAGCAAGCAATGACTTGTATGGAGTTTCTTTTTGTAAAGAAGCCAGTACGCAACGCACACTGAAATCAATGAGCTCAAATGTACTGTAAATCAACCAACATAATGGCTAATATATTCCTAAACATTTGCATAGTTTTACATTTTTATGGATTGTGTCATGTTTCTGCCTTGGTCTGTGGTTTAGAATTTGACCGTATATGCCTATCTAGGTCAGTGAAGGAGCGGAGGAGTTCCCATGGCAATGTGACCGTGTAAATGTAGTCATCGGTCTGTGTGCACCTTTCTCTCTGCCACTAGCATTGAACTCTGGCTCTCATCTGTTTGTTGTGAGGACAAAGCGTGTGTCATCATTGATGAGGTGGAGGATGTTATCAACACAGGAGTGTAGGTAATATCACTGCTGTTTATTCTAAACTCAGAGGTCATATTTGGGGATGCTGTTTGGCTCGAATAATTCTCATCGCTCTGGACCCGTGGCCCTCAGAGATTGTGACACACTGTTGCAGTTGTGTTTCTGACCCTGCACGTTTCTGGGTCAGCTTGCAGTTATCAGTTCTGTAGTTCTGGCATAAGCGAGAGTACAGAACAGCATCCCGCAGCGCCTCGGAAAGTGTGGGCGGATCTTTTCTTGCTGTGGCTAAATATCCAAGTTGAATCGTGACCTCCAAGTCTGACCCAAATGCAAGAACCAACACATTAGTAAGATCTGAAGCCATACTCTCTTACACAACCCCATCATTAGAAAGCGAGACTAAATTCAGCGCGGTACAACTGTGAAAGATATTACTGAGGGAAAGCGGCTGAAATTAAATCTGATATCTCTAAGGCAAAGAATACTTTCAGTCATTTGATTTGCCTCTCTTACTTAAACTGAAATAATATCATAGTTTCTGCAAGTGAACTGTCTTTTAAATCACATTAGAGTGGAAACGACAGAGAATGGTTCATTTTTGGAGACAACACTGGGCTTTTTAGTAGGTTATAACACCTGTATGGTTTCTTGTAATGCAACAAAGTCTGATAATGTTTGGAATGGGGCAGCCAAGATTGGTTTTCGTATAAGGAGATCATACCAAGACCTTGCCGAAGGCTATGGCATGTTAAATCCAATTTTCAAACTGGGGGAAGCTAATGGATTGTACAAAAAAACAAAGGAAGACAATCATTTTGGGATTAGAGAGCCTACTGTCAGATGCATAAATACATCTGTGTAAATCATTCCATTCCACATCCATA
The DNA here is from genome assembly GCF_003368295.1 of Carassius auratus. Classification (NCBI taxonomy): domain Eukaryota; kingdom Metazoa; phylum Chordata; class Actinopteri; order Cypriniformes; family Cyprinidae; genus Carassius; species Carassius auratus. The sequence goes on from NC_039260.1 coordinate 12,407,095, forward strand.
AAACCAATCATGAAAAGAGACAAAAAAAAAAAAAAAGCTTATGAAAGCACAGACCATCAGTAGAGACACTTTTTGCCAAGTTTCCACTGGCAGGTCAACAGCTAGCCGTGAGGTAACAAAGATCAGCAGGTTTTAGGATGGAAGCAAACATAACCCGCTGGGAGATTTGAGCGGGTGCCGTCGGAGGTTAAGCTGATTAAGACTGTCCTGCTATGCTGGTTCTGTCTCGGGTCCAGTACAGGTATTAACACAACAAACAATCAGATTTTTGCAATACAATCTCATGAAAAAAGGTAACTTTATAACGTGTTGACAATTTTTTGGTGATTAAAAAATTAATTAAAAAAAATTACGTTTTGAGTCTTTATGAAAAGATAAAGCAAGCATTAAGTTTCACTTCTACACCTAAGCAAAAAAGTGTGCAATTGCAAAAAAGTCGAAATCGTCCAAAAAGTCGAAATAGTTAAGAATCACCATGAGTGTGCTCTATTTTTAATTCATGCTGTAAATACAAAATGTGCTTTGTCTTGAAAACGTCAATTTCCGTCGACTTATACAGTCAATTTAGTCTTCATAGGATGACATAGGTGAGATGCGACTGTCAAATGATCACCCAAAGGAATAGGCTTTCGCGTCTGCCAGTCTTTCTTGACAAAATTGATGGAGGCAGCAGCTCCCTGAAATATAAATATGTACTCTGAGTACCTTAAGGGTCGATCTAATCAATAAGCCTGTGGGAGATCACTGTCACATTAAGGCCGGAATGCTCTCTCTAAATAAATGGAAGGGAATGTCTCCGATTGGCTCAGCAGCGGAAGGGGAGGGAATTGACAGGAAGTTACCCATTCATTCAGAGATCCTTGTCAATCACTGTTGGACAACAAACACATGACTCAAATTAGAACAGGTTTTTTTTTTTTTTTTTTAAGCAGTAGAATTGATTAAATTTTGACCAGATTCATAGTTCACATCAAATATATCTTTCATTCTCTTCATTTAGCTTCAGGGTCATCAATTGAAATGTATATTATTTATTTATTTATTTATTTATTTATTTATTTTTACTGAATATAAAAGGAAAGTTTTGAAGTGGCTCTTTTCAAAAAGCTCAATGAAATAGTCAATATGCCATATAATGGCTGTAGCTTGAAAACAGCTCTCAAATATGGGGCTTATGATGCAGGCTGAATGTCTATAACATCAAATATTCTTGCATATCTCATGATCAAACACCATGATGTCCAGTCTGGTGAAGATTTTTAGTCAATAATGGACACATTTCAGTTTTTTTATCACACAAAACTATTGTATGGCAACCCATTCTCACTCCAAAGGCGTCAAAAACCGAAGCATGGTCAAGCGCCCCTAGCGTCACTTTTATGACGCCAAATGTGCCTCTCGGCGTCGAATATCGAAGCACTATGACCTTCATTGCTTTCAATGGGAAACTTTTGGCGTCAGAATTCGACACGAGGACATGAGATGTTTATCGCTATGAAATCACGTTCAAGAAGTCTCAGCACACATCGCGATACTTGCTATCAGTTCCACAGTTTGGGTGAGTAGTCGTATATACGCTCTTTTAATGCCTTTTATAAAATGTATTCTGTCTTATTTATTAATCAAATTAGTGCCATATGTTTAATCGCTGTATTATATCGGTCATCCGCGGCTGTCTTTGAGTTTCATTGCGTTTAAATAAATGAACACAGCTGCTAATTAGTCTGATTAAACTGTATCTGCCACGTGACGTGCCATAGACCTTCGAACAGTTTTATTATATATAATTTATTAATTATAATTTCAGGATTAATGATGTAAGTTGTATTTGTAGTAAAATCATGGTAATCACGACACTTACAATAGTAATAAATGAAATGTGAAGTTAAAACACAGTAAACTGGACATTAGTAACTGTAACTGTAGTTTTACTATGGTATATTAATAATCAATACAACAATACAATAATCACCAAACCAGCTATGTTTGTATCACTGTAATGTTAGTGTTTTTATGTGCTTTTATATGACAGATATCACAGTAATCATATGTTCTGTACCATGCGTTTAATACCTTTTAATGTAAATCCAAAAAAAAAAAAAAAAAATCAAATTAAAAATAAATAATAAAACATGCATTTTTCCATCTTGCAGTTCTTTCATATCAGTTTATATTTATATATATATATATATATATATATATATATATATATATATTTATTATATCTAAATATTTTGCTCACAGATCATTATTAACATTCTGTATATAATTCAATTTTATTTACTCTCCCCTTTTTATTATTTTTATTTTTATTTTTAGCTGAAAAGACGTAAAGGCAGTCAGCCCAGTGGTGTTTCTGGAGAGGGTTTCCTTCAGAAATGGAGAAGACAGAAAGCTGCGGAGGCAGATATATGCAGCAGTAAGTCTGTGATAGTTTGTCTCTTTTATCAAACATTCCTGCTGTTATAATTTGTACAGCATTTGTTGTTTCTTAAACTGTTGCACTGTCCAAATACCCACACTTGCCATCTTTGCACTTGACCACTTGATTACTTATTTGAAGTCTTTCCTGTATTTGGCCTAGTGTTCAAGTGAGCATGATGACCACAAGTGTGTGTCGAAACTTTTCATCACCTGATGACTGTGTTTCCCAATCCTGATCCTGGAGAACCCCAGCACTGCACGGTTTGGCGTCTCTCTTATCTAACAAACACACTTTTGAGGTCTTGGAGACTTCACTGATGAGCTGATGAGTTGAATCAGGTGTGTTTGATCAGGGAGACATCTCAAATGTGCAGTGTTGGGCTTCTCCAGGACCAGGATTGGGAGCCACTGCCTTATGGGACACTTATGTGTTTACAGAGATTTTTAATATCCAATTATCAATATTTCACATACTGTACATTGGACAGCTTTCCGTGACCTCTTGTGAGATCTCGGCAAAAAGTCTGACGATTTATTCCAAAACATGCATGATGGGATACACTAAGCTTTGTATAGCGCTCCGGAGCAGTATTGGAGAGGTTTAGTGTGTGTTAAGGACGCTGTGCTTTGGCATTATTAAGACCGGGGACAGTCTCGTTCACACACTGTCACATACACACACTCTCAAGTGGCCAAGACTGCAAGTGTGGGTATCTGGACAGGGTCAAAGTCTTAAAAGTGATCCCTAAACACATCACAGTCTTAATAATCCAGTTTAACACTTGTATGATATTGTACAAGCCCAAGGACGGTCTCATCTGACACTATCAAAAGAATTCATATGACTATAGCTTGCTATTAATTACTTGCTTTCAATAATGGATGCATTTAACATTTAATTATACAGCATCTTTACAGAGGTGTAATGTACAAGTTGCACGTAATTAATAATATTTCCTTCTTTCTGTCTTACAGGATTTTTTGCAGATAATCCTAATGCTGTTCTTCTTTTTCAGGTCTAAAATATCAAGCTCAACAGCTCACTCAAGAGCCAACCCTCACAAACCTTCCTAAAAACTAAGAGCTATTACTGAGTCTCAGCGAATCTTGCCATGATCAGCTCTTCCCAGGTACATTTGTTTAGAATATTTTTTTTAATCAACATTTACTCCTCAAATGCTCTGGTCTGAATCTTACTTTAAATTAACTTAATTATGTTTAATGAGCAATATTAATTGCACACAGAGTAAGTAGAGATTATCTTGTTTCACAGAAGAGAAGGAAGACCAAGGAAATTATTTGCTCTGGATGAGAAATGAAGATGGCCATCTTGTGCTCAAACAAACAGAAGTCCTCTGGTATGTGTGTGTTGAAGCAATGCTGTGTTATACAACATTTTATGATGATCTCTCACAGAACTGGTCATGTCAGCCTTAATTTCTTTTTTTACTATTACAATTGCAGCATGTTAGCAAAGTGTGACTGGACATTTTTAATATTATGTTTTTAAAAACACACCACCTGTTTTAAAAGTAGACAAGTATCATGAAATTGGTTTAGTTGATATAAACACCAATGTACATTATTTAATTGTTTTCTAAATGTTATGTTATAAATTGTGAATTGATAGTTGATTCGTTTGAAGCCAGGCCTTACACTGCACAGACTAAAACACATTTGTGAGAGAAGTCAGGAACTTTGGAGAAAGATTCTAGAGAAAGAAAATACATTTACTGCAACAATAGATGAATTCTAGAGTCTCTGAGAACTACACATGCTAATGCAGTCTCATGAGCAAGACCTTTGCCTCTGTAACTTTTTCTTAATTCTTTAATTTTTATTGCAGTATTTTAATTTGTACAGATGATCTCATCAGCCAAATGAGGGGTTTTGACCAAGTGATGCTCTTGAAAGGAGTGAAAGAAGAGGATGTGCTAAATTCTCTTCAGAGAAAAAGCTTCTCAAAAGGTCTCAAAACAGCTTGAAGAATGGTAAGTGTACAGTACTACAAGGGTAAAATCACACAGAACATAAGCTGAGCTCTCTGTCCATTAAACAACTTCATCTGGATTGCTTGTTTCACTTTGACCAGGTCTGGGATCTTAGGACTGAGAGATCCTCTGGCTGAGAACAAGCACATCAGTGCTGGATATCAACCACAAACTGTTTCCAGGCACGAGAGAAGAAGAACACGATGGGGAGATGAAACCAGTTTAGATGTGATGATGGGAATCTTTATTTTCTGGAACAGTATCACATGTCTTATATGTATCACATGATCTGCATCACAGTTGACTGGATGGGACTCTGTGACTTTTAAGGACATTTCATCACTCATCTGTGTGAACTGATTAATATATGAGGTTAATGTATTTTTGATGATAATTATTTTCATTGAATCTTATTCGTCTTGATGCTACTTTATCAACTTTATAGTCTATGCTTCAATAAAATGAAAATGGTGAATATTGTGTTCTGAAGATTCTTGGTAAATACATAATTTTACTAGGTAGGCTCATATGTGTTTATTTTAGACTTGGAAAAACAACATTTTAATTATTGAGATTATTTTTTTATTTAAGACATAAACATTTTTGATCGGATTAATAACATCTGGGACAGCAGTACACCAGAAAGTAATTTTTTTATATTTTAGTAACAAATATGCAAATTTTTTTGTGAAATAAAGGAAGTTACGAGATTAACTATTCTGCATTACAAGATGGTGCCATGGGCTTTATTGTTACAAACACTTGAGGGATAACTGAGAATGTAGCAGGAATGATCAACGTGGATCTTGTACTGCATTAAAACCAAGAGCAGGCAAATTACTGATGTCCAGCACCTGAGGAATAAGATACGGTGAGGGTGAGGAAGACATTTTTACACTGATTTTTGCTAAATAGTTATATATATATATATATATATATTAATAATTAATATTCTTAGCACTGCATGAATTTGTCCTTATGTAATAGTGAAGTATCACAATGTGTACACATTGTCCTTGATTACTGCTTTACAGGTGGGGAATAGATAAAGGCAAGTTGTTGCAGGTTCATCCATTATATTTCTTGCCATATACTTCAAAAATCAAATAAATAATCTATTATTTTCATTATTAAATCATTTCTTTCTAATTTTTCAATGTTTCATCAGATGGCCTCACAATGTCCTGTCAAAAGGTATAATAGTCATGATGAATAGAATAGAAAACAGAGGACTGTGAAAACTGTCAGATATAAATGTGACTCAGCTCAGTTTGTTGTCCATTATGAGGAGAATACATATATGTAGGTTTTACTGCCCTTCAACCCCCAGGGGCCCAGTAGCACCCCCCGGAAGAGCCCAAAACTGTACTTTTCAAATGGCTGTAAATCAGAGTCCAATTAACATATCAAAGAGAAAATGGGCAGGATTATTACTTATGCTATGCTGATAAAATAATGTTGAGCTCAGTTTTCAGAAATAAATGGAAAGCTGACATAAAGGCATTTTAAATATTGCTCACTGTAAAATACCACATTTCAGCCTGCCTCTCAAATATATCATAGAGGTTTGCACAATAAACATATTTAGATATCCAGTTTTCCTTAAAATAAATAATTTATTTAGTTTCGTTAATAAAAAGTTTTAAACTACATTACCCACAAGCCTCCGTCGTTCTATCTATGCAAAGGCAACACTAGGGGGCTGTTTTTTGTAGTTCATTGAAGTTATGCTTAGGGTTAGGATTAAGATCTCGCTAAAGATGTCATTTTTTATCAAGATAGCAACACTTCATTGTTGACTTAATATATTACTAATGTGATGATAGCAGCAAAACATACTTTTTAACATGATGCGCTGTTTAATATGGGTTAAAAGATAGTCCAACCACAGACTGTCCTGAAAATTCATAGCCAATGACATCAAAGCTGAGCAGCAGCGTCACACTTCCTTATCCATGTATGACCGACGTCTTTCGTTTTTCGGCTGAAGGGATAGATTCGGTTAACAATAGTTTAAGCTTGCTACTTATTAGATTCTGTTTTATTAACGTCTTCACGTTCCTCCGTTGTTCAGCTTGACAAACATTGGGCAATATTGATGTGCACATGCCCAGCAGTCGCAGTTGTATCCAACAGACAGATTCCTCTATAATAAATATAAGACACATTTTTAAGATTTGTATTTTTTTTTTGACCAAAGACAAATATATTTACTAATCAAATGACGTGCTTCTAAAATTTACATTGTATATTACATTGTGTTTTAAAATTAAAATTGTTCACATTTGTGTTTCTGTGATTTACCATTCTCTACCATTTGAACTCTAGGAATAAAAACTGAAATTATAAATGAATGAATGAACAAATAAATACATAAAGCATAATAAACATGCATATTTTTGTAAGGATCTTCCATTATTTATTTATATGTCAAACTCATTTAAAGACAACATGCCCAAATTACTACACTGCATCCTCTGTCACCAAGCTCGTTTTTGCCACCATAAAGAACAAAAAGGCAGTTATGTTGTAAACATTAACTATTTTCAGTATGCAAATGAAAATGCTTTTATTAAAAAACAAAACAGTAAATACAGTATGTCTTTCAGAGAACACTGGAAAAAGTGTTGTGACCAAAATGTTATACAACACAATGTAAATGTTTCAAACTCACAAAAAAACACCATGAAGACATGCATGTCAAGTGTGCAATATATTTTTAATATGGAGGGCTATTTTTAACTATTGTTTTCATCACTGGTTCTGTAATGTATTCATTATGAGCTTATAATTAAAACAAAGTTACATCTTCTGCAAAAATCAAACCACTGCAAAGTCTAATCACTGATCCAGGGACCATTTCTGTGTGTGCGGGGGATAAAGAGTTAACGCGTTGAGTCCTTGTGCATGATGGAGCTACAGCGTTATCCTCAAACAATCCTGTAAGACAGAAAGGAAGGAAATATTAAATGACATTCAACTTATACATTACACTGTGTTTTGTTTAGACCATAAAAGCAGCCTCTGTAAAGATGCTGTATAATTAAATGTTAAATGCATCCATTATTGAAAGCAAGTAATTAATAGCAAGCTATAGTCATATGAATTCTTTTGATAGTGTCAGATGACACCGTCCTGGGGCTTGTACAATATCATGTGTTAAACTGGATTATTAAGACTGTGATGTGTTTAGGGATCATTTTTAAGTTTTTGACCCTGTCCAGATACCCACACTTGCAGTCTTGGCCACTTGAGAGTGTGTGTACGTGACAGTGTGTGAACGAGACTGTCCCCGGTCTTAATAATGCCAAAGCACAGCGTCCTTAACACACACTAAACCTCTCCAATACTGCTCCGGAGCACTATACAAAGCTTAGTGTATCCCATCATGCATCATGTTTTGGAATAAATCGTCAGACTTTTTGCCGAGATCTCACAAGAGGTCACGGAAAGCTGTCCAATGTACAGTATGTGAAATATTGATAATTGGATATTAAAAATCTCTGTAAACACATAAGTGTCCCATAAGGCAGTGGCTCCCAATCCTGGTCCTGGAGAAGCCCAACACTGCACATTTGAGATGTCTCCCTGATCAAACACACCTGATTCAACTCATCAGCTCATCAGTGAAGTCTCCAAGACCTCAAAAGTGTGTTTGTTAGATAAGAGAGACGCCAAACCGTGCAGTGCTGGGGTTCTCCAGGATCAGGATTGGGAAACACAGTCATCAGGTGATGAAAAGTTTCGACACACACTTGTGGTCATCATGCTCACTCGAACACTAGGCCAAATACAGGAAAGACTTCAAATAAGTAATCAAGTGGTCAAGTGAAAAGATGGCAAGTGTGGGTATTTGGACAGTGCAACAGTTTAAGAAACAACAAATGCTGTACAAATTATAACAGCAGGAATGTTTGATAAAAGAGACAAACTATCACAGACTTACTGCTGCATATATCTGCCTCCGCAGCTTTCTGTCTTCTCCATTTCTGAAGGAAACCCTCTCCAGAAACACCACTGGGCTGACTGCCTTTACGTCTTTTCAGCTAAAAATAAAAATAAAAATAATAAAAAGGGGAGAGTAAATAAAATTGAATTATATACAGAATGTTAATAATGATCTGTGAGCAAAATATTTAGATATAATAAATATATATAAATATATATATATATAAATATAAACTGATATGAATGAACTGCAAAATGGAAAAATACATGTTTTATTATTTATTTTTAATTTGATTTTTTTTTTTTTTTGGATTTACATTAAAAGGTATTAAAAGCATGGTACAGAACATATGATTACTGTGATATCTGTCATATAAAAGCACATAAAAACACTAACATTACAGTGATACAAACATAGCTGGTTTGGTGATTATTGTATTGTTGTATTGATTATTAATATACCATAGTAAAACTACAGTTACAGTTACTAATGTCCTGTTTACTGTGTTTTAACTTCACATTTCATTTATTACTATTGTAAGTGTCGTGATTACCATGATTTTACTACAAAAAATCGGATCGAAGGTCTAATGCACGTCAGGTGACAGATAGAGTTTAATCAGACTAATTAGCAGCTGTGTTCATTTATTTAAACGCAATGAAACTCAAAGACAGCCGCGGATGACCGATATAATACAGCGATTAAACATATGGCACTAATCTGATTAATAAATAAGACAGAATACATTTTATAAAAGGCATTAAAAGAGCATATTTACGACTACTCACCCAAACTGTGGAACTGATAGCAAGTATCGCGATGTGTGCTGAGACTTCTTGAACGTGATTTCATAGCGATAAACATCTCATGTCCTCGTGTCGAATTCTGACGCCAAAAGTTTCCCATTGAAAGCAATGAAGGTCGTAGTGCTTCGATATTCGACGCCGAGAGGCACATTTGGCGTCATAAAAGTGACGCTAGGGGCGCTTGACCATGCTTCG